>NC_092364.1:1591883-2239093 GCF_030848805.1 Temnothorax longispinosus | reverse complement strand
CAATAGTTTTCTCGGATATTGGAATCGACGCATGACAACAGCTCAATTTTACGAATTCGACAAGCCACATGGATCACCAAACAGCGCAGTTTCACCTATACGCGCAGTCATCAAATCGTCCATTTTGCCTGCGGAATCGCACGCAAGCTCCCACGATCAATTCGGATTTAATCCGACCAGTTAACATATATCCGACTCGCGTGTACCTTTGGCAAATACGAAAATCTTTTTGAATTCCTTCCTAGAGAAGGGATGTGCGCGTGTATATACCGAAGCTCGCTCGAACCCCCTTGTGCAACCAAGTAGCACTGCGAGATTGGATTCGCGAAACAAAGGGCCTTATAATATATGTATTACACGAGTTCTCAACTTGTGACAGTTTCCTGAATAATTTTCGAAGTATCTATCCTTGCCCGAGATATAGGTATTATATAATCTTGCATCTCCCTCTATATATATGTATGTATATGTATATAAAATATACATATACATGTATGCGTATGTATAATTATACATACACCACGTATTGCATATATACAGCATACATACAATGTGTATATGTATTGTGCATATACGTACTTCTCTATATGCGCACAGATATCTATACGCGCGTTATACACCTGTACCTGAAATATTTAATCGCGGACTCGATTGGCCGCACGCGATTTCACCCGGCAATCCGACTCGCGAGATAGCTCGAACTCTCAAAGCTTCATGCTCTCATCCGGGTTGAAGCTTTTATCCGCGACGCGTATATATATTCCTCTCAGATATCTGACGCGCTGCGCCGGAACTCGGCGCGTCGTATTCCTTCCCTGGTTCGACGATAATATTTAATTTAATTCTACAGTAGCTTCCCGAGGATATGCGCCGTAAAAATCTTTTATGCTCTATAAAAAAAAAGGAGGGGAGAGGAGGTAGAATGCAGGAGAGGTGAAAGATGGATAGCTGCGGCGCGTATACCCGCGAGCGACGCGCCGCGCCGGTATGATTTTCGCTTAATTGGCTACGTGGGTCGTTACAATTTTTCAGAGTGCAACCCGCCGGGGCTCTCGCGGGTGTGCATCGGCGCGATACACCGAGCGGCCCCCGTTGAGAGACTTTTTCTCCGAGGTTAGCATTAATTTAAGTAATAAATCTCATATTCAGTTAAAGCCGATTAAAAGAAATTAATGTCTTATCGCACGCCGAAGAACAATTTCTATTATTATTTCATTTCATTATCTGATTTTTGTTATTTCTACTATTTTATTTTTCTTCATCAATTTCGCCTGAATCTCCGTAAATGATTATTGCATTGTCTCTCTGTCGTTGCTTTTTTCCAGATTTAAATTCTACATAAAGATTACAAAAATACGAGCGGAATCGGACCGACGCGACGCGTCGCGGGGCCGACATTTTTCGTCCGGCATCAGATCGCAAAGTTACGATGTAACGTCGTTGTTGAACACTCCGCGTATACAACGCGGCCGTATATCTCCGATATACTTACTCGCGAGCGAACATGATTGCATCCGTATAGATAGGAATCTCGCCGCGCGCGCGGTTTTATCCGGCAATCGGGCGCACATCGAGCGTAAACCTTTACACTTTTATCCGGCCTTAACCCTTGTGTCCGCGGCGAAAACCCGGTCCATCGACTTTTCCGTTGAAATAATGATTATGTTCGATTAACGTGCAACCGAGCTGACCGCTCAGAATTTGTATATAAGAAGGATGTCGCGTGATTGATTACAGTTCCCGGCCGTGTTATCAAACGCACCGTAATTTTTTATAATTCATTGATTTTCCAACATTAGCTTATAACGGTCATCTATCATTGTTATGATCCATCGAATTATGTTAAGAAACCTGAATTCTATTAAAAAATTAAGGTTAATAACATGGCCAGGAACTGTATTATTCTAAATCGTTCTGAGATATATATTTAAATACTGGAACGACAAAATCTATAATTTCGTCGGTAATCAATTTTAATCTTGATTCAGTCCGGTAGTCAATTTTAGTTTTGATTAATTCCCATCGTATTATGCAATTATTTCGTTATAATTTTCTCGTTGTGTTATCGAGGAAATGCTATTTTAGTCGCCATTTTGAGCGTTGATCATGTTACGGTCGAATTTAGATAATTCGATTTTCATTGGAGAGTCAATTTTGACTACAAAGCCAAATGATTTTATGTTAATTTATTGACGACCAGAAATACAGTTCTGAATTTCGTTAAATTTCACATTGAATATATAGAGGATTTTTTTTCTAATACCCGGCGAAATATGATACACGCAGCGAGATTAAACTTGTCATAATAATCGAAAGGAGCTCATAATCACGCGCGTACGCGCCGATCGCGCTTAAAAAAAAAATTACCGCCCGCCCTCGCTCTTATCCGCCATCTCATTGATTTATTCTTCTGATTTACTGGACTATTAAAACGCCACGCAACACTATTAACCCTGCGTTTTACGATCTCTCTATTTTTGCGAAAACCCATATTTCTGCGACCGATCGTCCGCTTATTTTTTTTTTATTTCGCGGAGAGAAATTATTTTAAATTAAGTTTCGAAAATATTTTAAATTAAAAATATCTATTTGGTGAAACCTTCAAAGCAATGAAACGGTTAGCGAAATAGGATATCAGACGAGCCACGACGGTACGCGTATATATTTTTATAAAACGCGCACTCGCGCGCTTTGAAATTTAATAACGTTATAGCTGTGAAATTTGCGGAGACCCATTTTTTTATACTCGTTAATGTAACGAACTACTCGAGTACTCGCGTGGGAACCAAAAATCGGCGGGAACGTAAAATCAAGCGTGTGTGCGAAATTGGCGCGCCTAAAATTCGCCGCGGCGCGGGCGGCGGATTCTACACGCCGATAATCGGTCGCGAGATTGGCGCGCCTAAAATCGACGCGCCTAAAATCCGCTCTCGCAAGCCTTTATCGGCGGCACGAGGCGTGAAATCCGCGCCTGGCCGGATCTCATGATACACCCTCCCGTCGCGTCGCGCCCGCCGTCGTTCCGCGCCGCGCCGCGCGCCGTGCCGGTCGATGATTCTAATTCGCTTCGGCGTTCACCCTAGAGCGGCCATGCACGCACGTACACGCGCAACCCCGCGCACACGTCGTCGCAGCGCCCACGCGTATGCAGGAAAAGGGGGGAACCGGGGGGGGGAGGGATTGGGGGATGGAGGCCGGGCGGAAATTCCGGCCGCCGAGCGATCAGTTTTGCGGATGCGACGTATCCGGTGATTTGGCATTGTTGCCCGCGGCGAGCGTAGCGTCAATGGACGCACGCAGGTAGAACGCGAGCGGAGCGAGAGAGCACACTCGCGCACGGATGCTCGCGCGCGGCCCCGTGTCATCGCCAGGTGGATCCTCCTTCCAGCTGTACCCCGCGTCCACTGTGCGCTTTTTTTCGCATTCTCTCTCTCTTTCTTTTTCTCTCATTTCTCTTTTTTTGAGAGGGGGAAGGGGGAGGCTTTCGCATTCGACGTTTTTTGGCCGGCCAATCGAGTTTCGCCCTGGGACCACCTCTTTGAAGTCCCACTCGCGGAGTGAAGATACCACGTCACTCTCGATGGACGACTTCAAAAGGTACCACCTTTTTGAAGTTACGCTCAGCGGTATGCGTCGCGCTTTCCAAACGATCGTTTTCCCGAGAGAGAGAGAGAGAAAAAGAGAGAGAAAGAGAGAGAGAAAGAGAGAGAGCTGTGGAGAGATTCAGAAGTCACCGGCCATCCGCGCAAACAGTTAAGTTCCCTTTCGCTCTGCCGCGCTTATCCCTGTATCTCCCGGTCGTGCCGCCGTTCCCCCATGCGAAAATATCGACCTTTTTCCGCACCCGCGGGCAACGGCTACAGGGATAATAACAGCGAAATGGAAATAAAGTTTTAATTCGATCGTGGGGAAAGCACGATATGGAAATTACGAAGAAGACAGTCGATAGGCGAGATATATAATGTCGACGCCATCGTAACTATCGCGGCGTTTATCTGACCGTTATAGTTACGTCAGCATTGTAAATTGTTCTATATATTATCCATTGTATAGCGTTAGCCGCGTAAACATAATCTATATTATTAAAGGCGCCACGTTCGCGTCGGGATGGTTTTATCGCGATGAGGCCTTTATTGATGATATTGGCCGCTTCGCTACCCGGTTTGCGTTTGTTTGTCGTCGACCGTGGTTTGATGGCCGATACCGAGGCGCGGGTCGTAAAAGACGTGGCGCACCGTCGACGATGGGTATTAGCCGTATGGCCGTCGCTCTTCCGTTTATGATCTTTTCGGTCCTTACCGCTCTCTCTCGCCGCGTGATATTTAAACACATTTTTGTTTTGCAGCCGGACTTGCGTCGCACCTGACAAATATCACGAGCTGCTAAATTTGTTTAATTTATTTATACGCTTCTCCGTCTATTTACGTGCTCCAATTTACACGTTCCAAGTTAGACCGCGCCGCACAATCTCAAACTCGCCGTGGGATTTTTTTTATATAAAATCCGGCAAAATCTAGATTTAAATGGATATAAATGAAGCGCTCGAATACTTTTTATTTATTATTAATATAAGGATAAGGGAAGCGGAACGAGAATAGTCACTAATAGACGAAAAAATATACATAATCTATAAGTTAATTAATCCATTAATCCATGATTATGCAGGGCTATTAATTGATTACTGATAATTAATACTATTTATTAATGTATTAATGTATTAATTGTTGTTTACAAAATCATTGTTTAGTTACTGATATGTAGCAATTTTATGCTGATTATGCTCTAATTATATAGAGAGATTATGGAGATCGCGAATGGGGCCGTCGATTAATAGTCAGTCGTTTCTAGAAATTCGTTCGATTTCCCGTCCCTATATACGGAGTCACGTCGAGAATTGGACATTTCGCCAATCTTGCGGAAGTCGGAAGAATATCTCGAGATGATAGCGGGGATTGATAACGCGACGCTCGCTGTTGGCGGATCAGAGCGTCGTACCTATTTACCATGAATGGTAATCAGACCTCGCTATCGCGCGCCGGATCTTAGACTCTCTCCGGCTCCCCGGTACACCGGAATGTAAAATTTACGTAAATTCCCTCCCCCCCTCTTTTCGCCACCGCGTATCTGCTTAGATTCCGCGAGAACCGGAAATTCTCTCTTGCCCCTCTCTCTCTCTTTCCGCACGGATAGGATTCTTCTCACAGACTTTTCCTCTTCTCCATCTCCGCGCGAATCTGAAACTCTCTCATCACCCACGTTAATAAACTGCGTGTGATACGACGCATACGATATCGCTGCCTTGTTTATTCCGAGGATCGAGTTACAAAGTGACTATTATAACTGCAGAAACTTTAATCGCAGATACGGCAACGCATAGAGATGAGCACGATAGAATTTGGTTATAAAACTAAAATTCGACTATAAAGTTGAAAATGTTATTAAGTTAAATATTATTAAGCGTTATTATTAAGTGTTATTATTACGCGCTTTTTATTAGCTACATTAAATATCCTCAAGTGCAGTTATATACATACGCGCAAATAAATTGCACCATGATATACACGAACAGTATTTATAAACGACAGGAAGGGAAAGAGTAAGAAGTGTATTAATGATTGACGTAACAATATTTATATCCGCAAATTATTTATTATGCTTCTACAATTTGCAAATGTACCGGAGTAGAAGTGAATGAGGAAAGGAAAGATGATATCTATCATAAAGACATATGATCAGAACGTTGGGGAATTTGATAATTATGAACAGCCAATTGAGACATTTTGTTCCCTCTATACCGATGACATACAGCACGCGATTAGTACAGTCAATAAGTCTCGCGCGGTCCGGGATCGTTCTCGTTTTTTGCCCGAGTTCCTCGAGCTGGTTTCCCGTTTCCTCTCCTGAAAAGTTGCCGAGTACGAAAGCATGTTCGGGCGCTCTCTCTCCTCTCTCTCTCTCTCTCTCTCTCTCTCGCACGCGCGTCAAAGCTTTCAATTAAATCTTTTTTTCTCACACGAGCCACAGGATGCGAGCGTATACTTTCTACCGATACCGTAACGACGGAAATAATGCAGCGCTGCGATGACGACGCCGACGCAGCGGTTATTTACCGGACGACTGATCGTATCGTCGCGTGGCCCTCTCGGGCTTCCGCGAGCTCTATTACAAGGGTTGGTATAAGGCGACGAGGAAAAACGATGTCGGAGGGAAAGGAAACGGGAGAGGGTATTCCATTACCCCGTCTGTTTGATCCCAGGGCACTTCTGGTGTGTCGGCGGGCATCGATTCTCTCCGGGGGCCTTCTTTCTCTCTCTTTTTCTCTCTGTCCGTGTCTCTGTCTTCCTCTCTCTCTCTCTCTCTTTCTCTCTTTGCCGTCGGACCGCCCCATGTCTGAGGGTATTTAAAAGTACGGCGTACCCCCTACATACGTGTGTGCGGCAATAGGTATCCATTTGCGACGGACTGTAACATCCGTTCCGCCACGAAGAAGGAAAGGGCTTTTCTCTGTCCCTCTCTCTCTTCCTCTCTGTCTACCTATCTATCTACCTAACTCTCTCGCGGCGGAGAGAGAGTGGTTGGTCCGATGTCGATTACCAGCGAGAAATCAATCGCGGACAAATACGCTCTCGTCGCCGCGCGTTCGCTCGGTTCGCTTTATTTACGACCAGGCGACGCGACGCCGATGCAACTCGCTACGGTATATGTATGTACTGTATACCGCTTTCCGAAAAGCCAAATCCAAAGAGCGTGAATTTAGGGAGAGAGTAATTACGTCGCAGTATCTTAATTGACTGATAGATGTCTCTCATCATGTATATGTAATTATGGCGAAACATTTGATCAAAAGGGGATATTAATAAACGGATGTTAATTTAACGAACATTCAGAGTAGTAACAATAATAGTTATACAATAGTAAATTACTTTGATTAACGTGGCGTTAATTACAATTCTCCGGTTTATAATGGTAATAATTTTACAACTATCTGGAGTGAAACCAAACGAATACAATTGAATAATTGCCCCATTGCATTGGCGAAACAAATTTCACGCGTACGAGATTTTAGCCGAATTTAATCTGCAATAATATCTGTGGTGTTTCTTGCCACAATGCGAATCCAATTGAAAGGGTCAAGAGACCCTTTAAACCCTTTATTATAGGGTGACTAATTATTTTTCTCCACGCCCACGCACCCGCCGCGTTTTTTTACATCGCGCACCGGTATATTTCGCCGGTTCATGAAATCATACACGATCGTCGCAGTGACTCTAAATATATTACGAAAGACTTCCCAAGTGGTTCCGGTTTCATAATAATCGTGATACGACGAGGGCGCCCTGTACATAAAGAATTTCCCAGAGTGAGTTCGTCTTCGTAGAAAAATTATAAGCGCCGCTGTATGCGCCTCTGTGCATGTGCGCGTGTACGAGACTTCAAGTACGGCTGCCCGCTTTAAAACATTTATACACTTCTTATTGCACGAGGACCGCTGTGTTCCTTCCGAGAAACGAATGCGCTTGGCTCCGATACGTGGCGGCCCCGCGAGCGTTTTCCTTTCCGCAAAAAGGGCGACGATTTAGGGCGATTACATGTACATACGGGTAAATATGAAACGCCGGGGAAATCGCGGCGTTTCTCTCTCTCTCTCTTTCTCTCTCTCGACGGGGCTATATGTTAACGACGCATTTAACCGCGCGGCGTGTTTATGCAGCACGGCTACGGCTGCGGCACCGCCCGCGATTATTCTGTTACACTCTTCGCGAATTCGCCGTTGCACGTGTCTTGGACGTTTACTCGACTCGCTGGCTTAAACACGCATTCCAGAAAACTGTAGAAATTAATCTCTCTCGCTTACGTGATACAGTCGTACGCTGCAATAAAGCCGAGTGTCTCTTCCGGAAAATACGTGCAAATATATTACAGAGCGTATTTTATTGCGCTCGTAAAGTTTGAGTACACTACAAAGGATTGTGACGAGCGGTGGCGAATAGTGATGTAGGGAAGTATTCGAATAATATTCATAATCTAAAATGATTACGCGTTGCATAATTACAGAAAACATTTACACGCATTATATGCGCGGGATAATGTTTAGATGAAATATAGAAGTTTGACCAAAATCAAATAACACTATCCAAATGAAATAAATGATATCCAAGATGAAAGTTTTTTTTATTAAAGTGATAGCTATGTTACAATTTGCAAAAAATGTAATACTCCAAAAATATAGCCATAAAGTCCTGATCTGAATTACAGCGCTTATAGATTGGAACATTTATGGGATGAAATGAAAAGGAGAAATTATTACACATCAAAAGAGTCATTAAAATAAAATATATTAAGGTATTGGCAGCCTATTGATGTAAATGTCATCGCTAATTTGATATATTTCGCAGAAAATCGCCTCAGAATTTATAATTATACAGTGAAAGGGCCATTTTCATATTAATTTTATTTTTGTTTGACGTTAAAAGCACAGTTCGAATACGTTCGAATGCCTGTATGTGTGTGTGTGTCAATAAAGAAAACGTATGTCTGTGAATCTTCGTTTTCGAAAAAAATATAATTAAATTACATTGTATCATATATCATTTATACATTTCATTCTTTTGCATTCTCTCTCTAATTGACACGGCCACAAAATGTAGGCAGACATTCATTTATTTACGGGCGAATCTGTCCCGCCGGGCTGACGCACACTCGCCGACGTAATTCTTCCAGCAGTTATTCAACGTACGTACGCTACAATGGAAAAGATAACGGCCAGATCCTCCAGAACTTTCTATCGAGTTCAAAAATTTCCGCCGTTAATCGCCCCGTAGTTTCCGATGTTCTCTATTTCTCTTCCCGTCTCCCCCTATCTCCCGCTTTGTATCTTTTCCTCTCGACGCGACGCTTCTCTGTCGTTGCAATAATAATAACAATAATAATAATAAAGGACGACAACGTGGATTGCGCGGGCGCGCGTTGTACCGAAGTTCTCTCGAGTGCCCCTCGTCATGCAACGACGCTGAGTATGACGGCCCGCGGGCGCAGGGCGGAGGTCGCATGTCGCGCGGCGATAAGTTGCCCCATCACACGTTTCCAAGTTCTCACGCCTTCCCCGAGTTAGTTCACGAGGCAAACTGGTTGCACCGAGGGGGAAGGGAAGGAGGAGCGGCCTGGAACTGCAGAAAGTCGGCGAGACCGCTTTAAAAATTAGCGACCGTCAGTAACGTTCGATCGTCGAGCGTGCCACCCTCTCTCTCTCTCTCTCTCCATCTCAAAACGAAGTCTCCTTAGTCTCCCGGTCGTGTAATCTGCAGGAAGCCCTAAGGGTAATCCCGAGGGGTAGTCCCACGGCTAACGTGTCATTTTCTCGTCCGCGTTTTCTAATTCCACGCTCGGCCTAGCCGGGAGAAGATAGTTTTACGGCGGATGGAAATAACGGCCGGTGCGCGCCGGCACGTATCGATCGTCCGCCAAATTCACCGTCGTTCGATGTCTCAATTACGCCTATATGGAAATATCCGTCCCAATAATTTGTAACGGGGAGTTTAAGGGGACACCGGAGGCACGCGAGGGTACCTTTTGTTATCTCGACTCGTTAAACAGTCTGCCGCCGCTATATGCGAACGGTGGGTGTTCGATTTTATTGGCGTATATCCGCCGCGCGGGGAGGCGAGGTGTTTAACTGCCCAAAAACCGGGAAACGAGAACGATTTCTCGTCGGTTTTCAAATTACGAGCAGTTGGCGAAAAGTTCTGAATATAGTTATATCGCTCTCGTTACGTTAAATTAAACTCCGATCCTCCGCGGAAGACGCTGGTCAATTTGCATGAATCACTTATACGCCGGTAGATAAATATGTATACACGCTCTGCCACGCGTCTGTGTACATAAATTAATATATAAGTTACTTGCAAAATTGGACGGTAGCGCGGGAAACTAAGAAACTCCGCCCCGGCAACTTCGCCGTCTGGCACCAATTACGTGTATCAGCCTGCGAATATCCTGCATGTCGCCTTTATTGCAAACAATTCGAGACACCTGCATGCACCTATGTACTATCACCGCGCGGGTCCTTTCTTGCCGCTCGCCTTATCAGTCCGCGATAGTCTATATACATACATCGCTCCAGTGCTTTAAGCACCAATGCTCAGAAACTGGTTTGTGTCTACTAATGCGCTATACAGGTTTTAGAATGGGTAAACTATAATGTTCGCCGCACGTGAAAAGTATGAAATAGCTTTATATATAAATTTTGCAATTTAACACCCGCGTGCCATCGCATTATATATCACGTTGAAATTGCGTTACGCGATCAGATATTCTGTAATTTATTCCCGTTGCTCGAATAACAAAGCAATATTCGTGCACAAAGATTACTTACCGCAGGACGTTAATGCATTTTAACGAAGGGTGGCTGTTTTGTTTAAAAAAATAAAAAAATTACGCCACGTGGATTCGAACTTCCTGAAACGGGAAAGCCTACTTTGAGCGCGAAGGGCTCCGATATCCGACCCTGATCGGCCAGGGCTCCCCGGCTTCGCACACGTGTCACTTCGCGAAGCAACGCCGGGACGCGCGCGCGATATTGCATATCGTCATGCGACGCGCGCGTTGCTGCTGCACGTCGAGTTCCGGGATGCCGGGACAGCGCGCGGCGCACCGTGCCACCCGTGAAACGTCGTTCGACGTTTCCCGTCGCGCGACGTGCGTTGTTTTCGGCCCCGACGCGGATATTGGCGAAACGACGTACCGCCCATTCATCCCGCAATGACGTTTAAATACTTCAGAACGCGCGCTGGCGACGTTCCCTCGTTATTGCACGCGCGGGACGTCCGCGAGAAACTCGCGGACGTGAGATGGATGAGGAATCGCACGTTGTCGCTGTCGTCAGTGTTTCCCAAACTGGCTTCCCGTCCCGCGGCGAGAAAAGTTGGATATTTCGACTGTCTCCGCGCCCGAATGTGGGACAGAAGTGCGAAGTAACACGCGAAAATCCTCATTTTATTGGAAGAGGCCGGAAATTTTTTTTTTGTAGATTAAGAGCAGTAGGAGCGTACATATACGAGTTTAAATGTTTAAATAATGAATTCTTTGTAACTTGTCCGTTACCGAAAGAATAACTTTGATATTTTTTATAATTTAATACCATATAATTCTATGTGAATGTCATTCGTGATTTTATCACGAATTTTATAATAGCATGAACTTTATTCCACATTTTTTCACGGGTGAGATATTTTTTGCACGCTATGTAATTAAATTACTTCGTTAAAGATTCTAGAAAGCTTATTTTTACGTCATATTTATTTTTACTTCATTTTTTCGGCAAATATTTCCACCGCTTTTTGACATTTTGTATGATTGATAGGGCTTAAAATTTTAATTAAATTATGAAAATTGATTTGCGATGAATATTTCTGATGCATTTAACTATTAATCGATCAGCGATTGAAATATCATAAGTATATTTATTTAATCGTGCTACTGAAGTGTATATACGTATAATATATATGTATGTATAAATATATTATCAATTCGTTACTGTCGACATTGAATAAATTTTGATTAGAAACTAGCCTGACCCAATCGGTCATTAATTCACTCTATACATAAATCTTTAAGATCTCAAATACGGCGACGTTATAGCGTATCACTAATTTAACATTTGTAATTAATTCATGCCGATATCTTGATCGAATCATTAAGGACAGCAACCAGTAACTATTTTATTAGCCCATCAAATGAATTTCCAAAGCGCGTTTCACGCGTATATCTCGTGAGAAAATATAAATGTGAGATACGAGATTCACCACCAAGAAACTATCTCACATCGTGAAATATTGAGTGCACGTATGATCGCATGTTGCAGTTTTTGCAAACATTTTTCGCAGCGTGTATCTTGCTAGCAAGTTAGGTGATATTTATCTTTTTTTTTCGTAGTATTCTATTCAGGAATATGTATCGGACGAAGTCTTTGCAGCTTTTCGGTAAAATAATGCGTGATGACGCGCGCGGCGCGCATGTGTGTGTGTGTTGTGTGTGTATTAATAAAAACGGTGAAATACTAGCAACACGAGACTCATCGAGGTTTAATGGTTCAACGACAAGGCTGCAAACCTGTCTCGTACGCGCGTTAGCGGCGCGCGTTAACGTGGCATTAATGGCTCGTAATTGTATATACGTTAGTTAATTAATTACCCGTGTCGCGTCGCCCCTCCCCCTCCCCCTTAACCGTACCGTAAAGTTACGTTTAGATACGTCGGAAGTTAATTTCACCGCGCGGAATGTACGATATATCAAGCTTCGCCAGGATTTCAGATTACGCAAGATTCTGACAATGTTTCGGCGATTCCGCAAATGTGCACACTCCTGAGCGATACGCGGCACAAGTGTCTGTTTTGTCGTGATTATACAGAATAACGTGGTAACACCCGACGAATATAACGCCGCTAAGATTTATATCGCTGTAAAAACGCCGAAAACCGTGAAAATCGAGGAACTTTGGAATACGCGGAGTAATTTGAAGACTTATATATCGCGTAATTGACAAATTGCGTCCCAAAGTAGCGCAGTTTAGGATACTTTAATGCTCTCCGTTTTATTCCCGCGGCAAGATTGCGGCAGTCAATAATGCTCGGTGAAAGGAAAATTTTCCAACTCGCGCGATATGCATTTTTCAAGCGCGGATCGGTAACATACGCGAATTCACCGGCGCGGGCACGGGCACGGCGAACGTTAAAGCGAAAATTCATATCGCGATATCCATCTTCTTCGAGGACTTAAAGTATCGGCAAAGATGACTGTAAGAACTCCCGAGAATGGACACGGAAAGTTTTAATCTTTTCAAACTTGTACCGGGTGAGTGGCTCGAACGCGGAACGAACTTCCACACTATCGACGACAGCCACGCGAGCAATAAATCTGTCCAATACATTGAATTCGCCCGCAAAATTTTTCCTGGATTTTCATCCGTCGCGACGACCTTCGACCCGGCACGGCCCGGAACTTCGACGAGCGACGGGTAGAGGAAGATGCTGTGAGGAGTGAAGATGCTTCCCGGTAGTTTCCAAAGTTGTCATTGAAAAAGTTTTATTGTACACGCCGCCCGTTACAACGTCGCTCATTAGTGTCTTCTGGAATATCGAATCGCGAGATACCGTGTAACGTCGTTTCCAGGCTCTCTTATTTTTGCCGTGGAAATATGCAACGTGTATCGCTGCCGGATAATCCGATTTCCTGATTTGAATGAACACAGTGTTTCGAGACTGTGTCATTTTATAGAAATAAAATGTTGTACCAAGAGTTACCGGGATGAACGACAAAGTAATCCGTCTGGCGAAATAACAAATAGCGTTGCAATTGATGGAGAGAAGACTCTCTCGCCTGGAATTCTCTAATTAATATTCCGTAACAGAATTTTAATTAGAGATCCGTTTTAATTAGAGTCGAAACGTTTTAATAGAAATTAAAGGCCTGCGACGGAAGATGTAGCCTCCCATAAAAATCGGCTCCAACTCGGCGGAAGAGGCCATAGTTAAGGTGACATACGGCGCGGGACCAGAGCGTACAGAGCGCTCGGCTGCGCCCGTTAATGCGGGCGAATGTACGAGACCCTTGGAGAGGAGGCCCGAGCCCGAAGTTCCGCGGCGAAATTAGTTTGGGAAACACTGTCGTACGTTTAAAGCGACGCCGTGCAGTCGCGGAGGAGGTCCATCGGAGAAAAAATTACTGCACGGGAAGTTCCTCTCGTTCTCTCACCCCCCCCCTCTTTCCTTCCTTTCCTCCTTCCCCTTCTTTCTCCTTTCCTCGCGAGCACGCGACTTGCTGTCGGGAATGCCGATTAGCGCCACTCGAGGCGTCACGTACCCTCGTAGCAGTCCTCGTGTTTCCTTTTTCTCGCCCGCCTCGGGGACGAGGACGAGACCGACGACGACGACGACGACGTCTCTTTCGGTCGTGTGTTTGGAGAAACCTCTCTTACGCGAGCACACGGGGATGGGATACGTGAGCGGAGAACAAGACCAGCTCTTGTAGTCTTTAAAGCGGAAGCTGGACTGCGCTTTACGGATAGCGCGCGTCACGGATAAAGAGAAATTAAACTGTACAAATATCGCGGAATATTAATAACAATCGATCGGACCATCAGTTATTATACCTCGCAACCGGTTATATTATAACTCACAGCTTCATTTGATATTGCCTTCCTTTTACTAAAATTAAAACTGTATTTTATCAATATACATTATATTTATCCAGAATTACCAGTCTATCATATCTAAAAGTACTAAAAGTGGAAGCGAATAATATCATGCTACTTCTACCCAATATGATATTACTATTGTGTCGACTAATAGTAGACGTACCAGTCGACTAGCGTATACCAGCATAGGAGCCTCGAGCTATTCTGACCTAGGACGTGCGACGTCACATCTGGAGCGCAATGTGGTCCTTATTAAGGTGTTGTTGGACGAACTCTCTTAGGGCAAGCCAATCCCCCGTAGGGCGCGGGGCGGTCGCGCGGATTCGAACGTCGACAATTGACCCGTCGCAAGGAGGAGAACGGAGCTTAAGTCGACTTAGGCTTAAGTAGGGAAAATCGCCCGAGATAAGCGTAACAGATTGAAAGGGCCGGAACGGCGCCGGGAAATTCACCGCGCGCGAGTACAGCACATCCTGCGACGAGAGAAACGCGCGGGGTTGGCTCTCTCCCTCTCTCTCTCTCTCTCTCTTTCTTTCGCCGGGAGCTTCTTCGCTAGAATCCCGTAATCCCGAAATCGCTGCGGCATATTCCCCGAGAAGTTTGATTGGCCGAACAATGCCAAGCCGTGCGTGTCGGCAAGTGATCTATACGAGTTGCGATCGCGATCATTTCGCAACGGCGTCCCTCGAAGTCGCTCGACATTGCACACTCGAGCAGGGGGCACAATGGGGACGAAATGGGGTAGCTTAGCAGCGAAGTAGTTAGAAGTTCTGAATGTTGGAACTTTATAACTTGTCTACATTAGACGTAATAATAATATTATTATAATAACAGCGCAGTAATAACAGCGCGCTTAATTTTGTTATACGCGCGTACGGATCTTACGATAATGTTACGATGTTATTGTAATTGTTGTAATATTAATAATATAGTTAAGTTTATCATCGTATTCTTCGATCTCTCGACGGCGCCGTCTTTATACGTGCGAGAGATAACGTAGTCTCGGAGCGTATACGGACTAACGTAACGAAATCGCGAGATCAGGAAGTCGCTTTTTCGCCGTGCATAATCAGTGACGATTCTCCGGCGGACCATCGCATCGAATCTCTCTCTTTTCTTTCCTCTCTCTCCCTCCCCTCCTCTCTCTCTCTCATTTCCCTCTCTCGGAATCCAGGTTCGAGCCATTAAAGCCAGATTAAAATAGATTGACTTTGCATCCCGCGCAACTTTCCCGGCCTTAATTAGCCCCCTCGGATATAGCGACTAATGCTACGTTTGCATTTGAATACAAAGAAAATTGGTTGAAATCACGACATCGCGGACACAAAGTAGCAAAGGAACATGGAAAGCTGCGATATACCGAATTATTTTCATATAATTAGCAAAACGATGAATTTTCATATCACGAAAAGTCACATGATTGTCATAAAGTAGAAAAATTATCCGTTTGATCGCGGCGATTGCAGCATCGACCGTATTTTAATGCCAAGTTGCAAATTTGCGGTGATCGTTGAAAATTGCGATTGGAAAGAACGGTGGAAAAATTACGAGGGAAATAACGTCCAGTCCAATCTTGGATTAAGGAAAACTGTAAGGTAGCAAAAAATATCCATTTAGAGTTCCGCAAGGAAAAGAAGCGCGGAGCGTTGAATGCCTTGTGTAACGTTCTATTTATGTAACGTACAATGCACGTGTAAGCAGGAGGGAAGAGAGTTAACTCGGCGGGAGAGAAAGGGGCGGGGGGGGGGAGAGGGGTGGAAAAGAGTGCCCCCGAGGTTCCATGTAAATGCAGCGCGTAGACGGTAATCGGGTTTATTTTTCTTCGGCGAGGGAAACACGAGTCGTGTTGTCGAGCTATCGCCGGTTTTGGCTCTCTTTGAAACCGCCGCGGCTTTTTATTTATCTTACGGTCTTATTCAGTCTTGAAACCTCCGAGTTGGCTCCAGACAAGAGGACGTCGCGCGAAGAGTCTTTCGAGCGGGTCGTCGGCGTCGGATCGATTGTTATCTCGACGAGTTAAGGACGATTCCGTTCACCCTCACAATGGTGCCGATGTGTCCCTCCACCGCTGTGACATGCCGACGTTAAGTTCGTACCACGGTTACGACGATCGTATAAGACTCTGTAACGAGAATTATTTTTCTTCGGCAGAGATTGTCCTTTTTCCCCCCGAATAAATATTATATCGTTCGTGGTGTACGCGATTTTTATTCCATTTCTCTTGAAACTCTTTTCCCCCCGAGTCACGTCGCTCTCGCGCTTTTTGCCGCAGTCGCCGACGTCACGGCGTAATTAACATACGCGACTAACGCACGCACGCGATTGTATTATATTTATCTCGCGGTTGATTACTTACGGCCCACCCCCCGATCTCGCCGCCAACTACTTTAGAATCTAGAACGGTAATTGCGAGAGTTTATTCTTTAATCTTTAAGTAGCTGTATTACAATTATCACTCGAGGCGATAAGATAGTAATTTAATACACGGGGAACCCCGTTTCTCATTTGAATTACGTCGCGACGAAAATTACTGTAATTGCGCGCTGGCGCGGCGACAATTTAATACACAAACATATTTAATGAGTAAGCAAACAAATATTTTAAAATGATTATATTAATATATTTACATCGTAATTGTACATTACGTGGGAATTCTTCATTTATTCAGCTTGATAAAAGGGCGCAAATGCGTCAGTGCCAAAATGATTAAAGACTAAACGTCCGGGATTATATATTACATCATTACCTCCAGCGCTATCATTAGCATAGCATTAATCTCAATTGTGATATTAGGGCCCGTCGTAAAACATTCGAATTCACGATTTCTATCAGGGCCAAATGACTCACCACGTAGTCGACACGGAAGAGAGAGCTCGTGTGACTAAGCTTACCCAGTACATATGTCATCCTATAACGTCCAGACGAAAAGTCCTTTCGCCCTAAACTCGACAAAACGAAGTAAATAAATTTCCAGCTGCGCGATAAAAAAAATATGAAAGATGTACGAGAGTCCATAAAACATTCGAGATAGTTTTTTAACAACTCTTTTAGAACGTACAATAAATTACGTTAAAAGAAGGAAAGTGTAGGTACTTCTGATACAATTTATACAAAGGCTGTAAGAACGCGCAAATTAATCGTTTGTTTAGCCTCGATGCAACTTCTCTCTTTTAATTTTTATTCTTATCCCAATATCTCGTGCATTGTGAATATTATTTCATTAATCTCATCCAAAGAGAATTGCCAACGAGAATCGATCGCAGAGCTTAATGCAGTTTTATGAGTTTTCCCTTACTGAGATCGGATTTGCAATCGTGACGTTTGTCACGATTAAACCGTGCTCGACATGTAGCCGCGAAAAGGGAAACGCTGATCCACCGTGTATGTTTTCGTCTAATAATTCAGCATCGGTGGATGTGGTGTATCGTGCCATAGGATGGCGCGCTAGGGAAAAATAATCCCCCTCCCCGTGCAAAAAAAAAAAAGAGAAGAGGGAGAGGGAGAAAGTGGGAAAAAGTATAGAAATATAGAAAGACGGAGGAGTGTGCGCGCACGCGGATATCGAGAGAATTTATACCGGCGGATCGTACGAGGTGGGACGGGGTGGATGTCACGGCTGTATGAATATGAATAAATATGGAAAATGGACTTAAGTCGGCTAAACCCGTTGGCCCATATTCGGTCGGTCAATCGTTACCGGTTTTTTCGCACGCGACTTTTATTCTGCTTTTATATTTTTTTTCCCCCCCAACGCGCAGATTGGACGCGCGGCGCGCGATTTATACACCTCTGTGCACTCTTGTAAGCGCCGTTCTGTGCAACGCGCGTTGAACGTGCTTACGCTAACACCGTTTTTTTTTTCACGCGGGGGGAAAAATTGTTTAATTGAACCTTTCGCAGCTTGCACAGCCGTTAAAATATTATGGGATAGGTACGCGTATTTATTTTTTCTTCGTAGCATTTTAAACGCACAGTTTTACAGATCATCGTTATTATTACGCGCTAAAATGACTCGTGACAAATTTAGATTATTTTAATAAATGAAACAGATTCCCCAAAAAGATCGTCACGATTGCTCGCGTATTCGTATCAAGGGACGCTCGGATTTATTATTCGGAGGGTCGGGATGTTAAAATTAAAAATTAAGCAAATTAACTAGATAATAAACGCACGCTTTTTGAAAAATTTAGATGGACCGCGAAATCTGTATTCGCCCACGCCTCACGGTTTAATATTAATTTCGTTACGCTCGCTCGCTCGCTACGGGATGAGTATAAATAAAACTTTCAATATACGAGACAGCGACGCAAATGAGATTACAGAATTGTTAGAATTAGTTTAAAAACGTAGAGAGAAAGAGAGAAAGAGAGAGAAAAGCAGATATTTGCAAAGAAGAGAGTATTCCATTATCAAGTTACGCCGTGGTATTACGTCGCTCGCCGATTTTCTCGCGCGAGTAAACGAGACGATTTAATAAGGCGAATCATTAAAATCGGGTAGAGAAAAATTAACCACCGCTAACAGGAAGGAACAAAGGCGGACGAGACGCCTTTTCCTTCGATCTCTTTTCGCTCGGCGTTATTAATATCCCTATTATTACTATTTTTATTATCACGAGATTATTATTATTTTTATTACTGCGAGAGAACGGTTTCTTTAGGGCCTCTTCTTGGACTCGACGATTATAGTCATGAGCGTAAATAGCGCGGTCACGAAAAGGCGAAAAACCGTATATAAACGCCGTTTTCCTTCGGTCCATTCAGTATAAAAGTTTATTCAGATGGAGCGATAGCCGAAGAGCGACGCGTAAGAGCGTCTCTCTTATATATACCCCGTAACATAATTTAAATTTCTCAGACCAGTTCTTGGTTGTAAACGTTGAGTGAAATTATTCGTGGGGTAAGTTTGTAATTTACCAGGTCCGCGCTTTTAAAGGTACGACGACTTCACATTTCAGACGAGAGAAGCCCGCATCATTGTGGACTCGCGGTCCACTCTTTTCTCGAGTCCTCCTCTCTTTTTTTTTTCTTTTTAACTTTTGCTAAGACTCCTCTCTGTGTTCTAAGACCGTCTGTTCTCGGTTCCGCTTTTATACTCGAGATACGGAACGGTGAAATTGTCCGTTCTGTAAATGCAACGCCGCGTTCAGTCGCCGCGAAATATTTTATTTACGAAGCGACGCGTCATCGTTCGCGGGATCGGCTTTCCTTCCTCTCCTTCGCGCTTTCCGCTTTTCCGGAAGTACATAGGTATACGCGCGCGTTCTTTGGCGCGACGCGAGAAAAGTTCCCGCTCTCGGTCGTTTGCGCGCCCTGGGAAATTTCTCTTCGGCGTGAAAACTCGAGGAGACCCTCTCCTGCCCTTCCCGCCCCTCTCGCTTTCCATCGCCGCAGAAGCTGCACTTTTTGGCGCTCTCGCGTAACGCGTCCGAGAGTCAGTAGATAGAAT
The DNA here is from genome assembly GCF_030848805.1 of Temnothorax longispinosus. Taxonomy (NCBI): domain Eukaryota; kingdom Metazoa; phylum Arthropoda; class Insecta; order Hymenoptera; family Formicidae; genus Temnothorax; species Temnothorax longispinosus. The sequence continues at coordinate 2,219,454 of NC_092364.1, read as the reverse complement.
ATCGATCGGCCGCTCTCTAATGGTGGAGCACCATTTATATCTTCGTCCCGGTAAAAAGTAATGTCGCCCGCGTTATTGATCTCCGCGGAAAAGAAAGCTTCCTCTTTCTTTCTCCCCGCGCCGTCTTCCGTCTCCGCAGCTTCCTTCTTTCCGCATCCGCGTCCCGTCGTTTATTACTATCGCGGAAACCGGAGCTTTTGTCCTTGCGCGTGTCCGCACGTACGTGCGATAACACGGACGACGGGCGTCATTCCGCGGCTCTTTGTGGACCTTGCGGGAAAACGTCTGTCACGATTAAGTCACGGCAAAATTACGGGGAATCCATCCGCCAGATAAGAAATTATTTTTAGCGCCGTCTCATTATTTCGCGATTTTATCCCATCTTTTCTTGCATTTCCTCGAATTTTGAATATTTGTTCAAAATCACCAAATTATTTATATAGAATCTTATTACTTGCAATTTCAACGAAATTTCTATTTTAATATTACATGTAATGTTTGGATAAAATAAAAATATTGCGCAATGGAAGATTAAAAAGTCAATTGGCCGCGTTTTTCTTTTCGGTAAGTTTTTTCTTTTGATCGACAAACCCTTACTGCCCCTTTGGCCGCGAAATCCCGCACGCTCGTTGATCAATTCCCCGGGGAGTACACGCCGCTAAAACCCTCGTACAACGCTATCACGCGCGGCGGCATTTACCCGGCCGGACCAATCTCGCGACTTAGGAAAGCTGATGGCATCCCCTGAAGCGTCGATAATAAACGAGATGACATCAGTCCCTACCGTGAAATCAATAAATATCAAATCGCACGTGAAGCTGCGCCAATTGCGGCGCCAATCGGGACGGTTAATATTTCTGGAGGAAGTGAGAGAGAGAGAGAGAGAGAGAGAGAGAGAGAGAGAGAGAAGAGGTGTGAAGCGGAGCGGAGCGAGTTCTATTACTCACGGATGTCGACGGAATTTCACGAGCGTGATTTTTGATGCCACCGGATTTTCGAATATGCGCGAATTATTCAACCTCGTAATCGAGATTCTCGGCAGTCGTTATAGATTTGTCGTGCCTTTTATGAAAATTCACACGAATTTCCGGCGATCGTACGAAAAGTATATTAGGTCGTTCCGACAGTTATAAAGCGCTATAAAGCATGCTTTAAATGGTGCATATTGCGTAATGGTCCATTTTTGCACGTATTAATTTTTAGACAAAGATTTTTATTTCATTTTTTTTTTTTTCAATTTTTAAAAATCACACACGAGCGATATAAAAACCGTAAAATATCTGCTATCTTATATTTAAATTCTATTTTAGATTTATTTGATTCCCGCACGTTTATTTCTTTCTAAATGTTAAATTATTCACTAAATTTTATCTCATATGTGATTTATCTCTAAATTTATACGTACAATTGTCCTAAATTTTACTTTATTTTTATTTCTTTCTCATTATTTAATCTTTCCGAATTTAATTCGAACGTTTATCTCTCTCAAATCGAACCGTCGAAAATTTTATCGTGTGTCAGCTCTCGACGGACCATGCAAGACCCGGAGATTGAAACGCCGCGCGGAAGGGTTAACCGGTGTTTACGCCGGCGGTTTGCGAACCGGCGCGGAGCGGCGCGGCGCCGGCGGTGCATTTCGCGAAGTTTCGCGATGCTCGCTCGCTCGCTCTCGCTCGAGTCGTCGGATGCTACATGACTCCGAGGAGATGCCGGGCCGAGATAGATTATCGTCGTGATTAGATCTTAATTCGATTCATTTGTCTAACTCTCGCCGACGCCACGGCGCCGAGAGCGAGAGCGCGGGAGAAGGTGAAGGAGAGAGAGCGAGAGAGCGAGCGAGAGGGAGAGAATTCTGATTCACGAAGTTCGGCGTCTGATACATTCCGTGCGGTGTATTAAGCAAATTCCCCGTCATTACAGCGATTCCGCTGCCGCTGTAAACCGTGGGCCGCCGCGCGTGGCGTAAAACGCTAATACGGACCTGTTGATTTCGAATCATCTATTTTCGCCGGCTTTGTTAGACCCCTCTCTTTCTCCCCGGCCGCGGCGACGGGAGGGAGGAATGCATTTCGCGACCCCGCGCCGAAAATGACCCCCCTTCGCAAAATTATGCGCGGCTGTGCAATTTTCTTTATCGCGTGCACCAACTTCGGGGACGGTGGTGACTTAGCGGCGTTTTTAGCGCGTGGTTTCCCCCCGCTTATACGCGACACAAGGTACGTAAAAATATAGCCACAAGTCCGGGATCGTATGTAATGCGAAGTGTATAAATTACAGCAGGTTGTCTCCGATACACTTATCCAGAAGCTTTTACAGCAGCAATGTAAGATATCTACTTGACGGTATCGTAAAAAAAGTTCTAAACGGCGATTTATCTTATTTCATCGTTATTTTACGCCCGATGAAACGAGAAATTACATTTAATTTCCTATTCTCTTAGGAGTTTTCCCCAACTTCGTCGTTCCTCGACTTTTCCTTTTACCGCTCAGGCGCTCGCGCGCTTAATAAGAGCACGCTCGCCGACACCATCGATAATACAAATAATTCACGCGGCGCACCCTCGGCTGCGCGCACGGGCGGCGATTAACAAAAAGCGCATTACAAATTAAAATCGCCGCAACAACGCTCAGCGCGGGCGGAGAGGAAGTCTAACCAACGAGGCACGTCCCTCGTGTACGGCACCGGGAGAGATCGGCTTTTCTTGCGCGCGCGATCCTCCTCGGGGAAGATCGCCTAGGCGTCTTCGGGGACGCGCGCCTCCGCGCTCCCCGCCGCCTCGATAAGAAGCTCCCCGGCGTCGTAACACGGAAATTACTGCAACAATAACTCTCGGTACCATAAAACATCGTCGCAGGCGCCTGGCTCGCTATCTCGCGCACGGTTACCCGACGAGACCCGAAACCCGTTCCACTATCCCTCTCGAGCCCCGCCGTGCCCCTCCGGGGTAAGGGCACCACCCCCGTGACTCGCCATCCACGTGGGCGACCCGGACTTAATGTCTCTCTCTCTCTCTCTCTCTTTTTCTCTCTCCCGATGATATCGATCCCGGTAGCGGCTAGCGAGCGGAGACACGCGCTGCGATCTACAGCGCGTCGTTTATTACTATTATATTAAACGTGTCCCTTCCACGGTCCCCTATGGCGAGTACAGTCCCGCGTGACCGTGCCGACTGCGTGAGCTGAATGGCAGCAGGTCGAGAAAGAGCGAGAGAGATGGAGAGATAGAGAGTTAGCTTCTGTCTCACTCTCAAGAGACTTATGGTGGTTTCCTATCCCCTCGGCATCTCCGCACCAGCCCATCGATTCGCCACCATCGTGTCGAGCCCCCGTGCACGACCGGGGTGTCTCCAGCCGACCGCACTTCCGTTAACGACAGATAGCGAACGAGTGGATGAGGCGGCGTGTGCGCGGCGTCGTTCGAGGAAATGTCGAGGGTCCAATAATTCCTTCGAGGAGGAGCGCGGGCGAGATTAACCGCTGATAAGGTATCCCGGTATATCCACGCTATATCGAGGAGTAAGCGATATCGGGAGGGAAAAATCTTGGAAAACTTTGAAGAATTTTCCACATTAAAAGATTCTTTAAGAAAAAAAACGATCTATATATGTATATACATTATACTCATTAAACGAGCATGTTTTTCTATCGATTGGGAGATGTCGAGCTTTAATCTCCTTCCGTCTGAAATGACTCCGATCGAGTCCCCCTCGATACCTTCGCGAACACCCTCCGCCCCACGAATTACGGAGGCAGTCACCGGGGAGAAAGCAAGAAGTATTCGTCGCGGGGGAAGGAAGTACGCTCGGTCGAAGCCACCCCGTTATACTATCTCATCTCCGCTATCTCCCGCGCGCGTATACGCTACGTCGAGCACACGTCCGCGTTCTCCTTTCCTTCACCCCCCCCCCCCTCGTTCCCGTTGCACGCGTCCCCGGGGGTACCCTCTCTGCGCTCTCCGCTAACAACAATGCCCTTTTGCCATCGGGCTGCGACCCTTTAACCCGACACACGACACCGTTTGCTCTCGTCGCGACGCGTTGCGACGCGCGACCCGCGGTTAGCCGACGCAGGCGGCAGATAACCGGCTTCAGGGGATAGTTTTCTGCGACGAGCCGGTGTACGATTACCGTAAAGCAATACCCCGAAGGGGGGTGAAATTAAGCTACCAAGGGTCGACCCCGCAACGACACGACACCTGCGACTCGCTTTTCTGCTTTTTTCTTTCTTTCAATCGAATTATATCCCGCGAATCGGAACTAGGTATACTCGGGACAAGGTTTCGGTATCGAATGGCCCGAGAAGAATCCCGATTTCGGTCGTAGATATACCGCGCGCGATGTTCCACGTATCCCCTTCGTAATCGAGATTATTCGGGCGATTCGGTGGAATTTAGAGGATTCAAAATGATGATCGGGATTGTGATCGCGATGTGAACGAGGCCCTTTCTCTCCCTCGACAAGTATAATATTAGATCTGAAATATTTATAATGAGAGCAAATTATATATCTGTACCTTAGAGGTAAAAAATCGTATCTCTATTATTAGAAATTTAGATTAAAAAAAAAAACAGGTTTTCAAGTTTATTTCTATAAAAATTTCCAACATGACATTTTCTAAACATTATATCTTAAGAACTAGTAATAATGGACGTAAGATCCTTTAGCATTGTATAATTTGTATTCTTGGTTTATTGAAAAATGTATTAACTCTAATTTTAACAAAAACTGGAGATTCTTTGCCTTTAAGGTACAGATATAAGCTGTTTTATAATAAAATCAGAGACCATGTTTGTTACGCTACATTGTTTTCTTAATAGATTTAGTAAGCGTTTTATATAACAGATTTGGAGTAAAAAAATATTTCCGAATGATCTAAACTCTCGGTCAGCGTGAAGAGATAATTTCTGCACAATCTACCGCTTTTAATTCTTCCGTTTTCACGCCGTTTTCACGTTACCGTGCGCAACAAAGGTAGCAACGCCGTTGAAAAAGCTGTGTTACTTTAAACTCGCCATTGTAAAGACTCGGAATTGACTTTCAGCGATTCGGAATAAAATCGAGGGAACGAGGCGACAGAGCAACAAGCGAAGATTCTCTTTCTCTCTCTTTCATTCATATTATCGAATAAATCTTCAATACTCTCCCCGTCATCTCTCCGCGGCCCTCCCGCCTTCACCCCCGCTCACCCCCGCGTCCCTTTTTGCATTGTTCTTCAACGCGCAGCTACAGATATGGATATTGGGAGCTTATTGCAAAAGAATGATGAACTTTTAATCAATCGCAAGCGGAACAGTCGGCAAACTTTTCGCATTTACATTTATTTTTCATTATATTTGTGCATCTTTACGTAGTTTCATCGTTTTTCTCTGATAAATACAGGCGCAGCGGAGCTTAAAGAGAATTTCAAGTGGACGTGAATTCTTAGTCGAGGAAAAAACTGATTGTGTAGTACAGCGTTTAAATCGCGTTTGCACAACGCGTATCTGAGATGAGATATATGTACCTCAAACTTTTTACGTTCTTACGATTTTTTACATTCGTGCGATGAATCGACTAGGACGTGAAATTCTCGGCCTATTTTTTTTTCAATTGCTCAATTATTACTCGCGATCAGCCTCGGGAAGAACTTGATAGAACATTATCTTTCCTAACGTATCTTTAATTTTATCCGTTGAATATATATATGACGAGCACGTAATTAAAGCTTAAGTATCGTAAAATTATCGTCAGAGTTTAATCGAGACGAGAAATCCGCGCGCGCGCGCGCGAAATGAAATGAAAAATTCTTCGTGAATTATTTCGACATTCCAAATTATTCGAACAATCCATGACTGACGGGCATCGCGATAATTCCTAGAACAATGTATCTCCGAGGGCCGGGAATATTCGAAGGACGGTTGGGGCGGGAGAGGGCGAGAGCTCGCGAGTCGGATTATCGAATCGCGGGATCTCCGCGCTATCTGTCACTATCGCGAGAAAAATGGGCGATAGCGCGCTCCGAAAATTCCCGCTTGTATCGCACGACGGCAGATAAGCAAAACAAACGTCGCCGAACGGTGTCTCGGCAATAATGGAATAACGATAGCGTTAGAGCAGGCTGCCCAGCCCAACTGGCTGGCTGGCTGGCTGGCTGCACCCGTTCGAAAGGAATTCGTGTGCGAGTACGATCTCCATCATCACGGGCTAGGAAATTAAAAGGTTATCCGTAGAACGAACGGTTATTTCCACGGCATTGGGGCGCGCGTTCACTTCGGAAGCCGCGATTGAAAATTCCGTGTCGGGGAACGGTAAATCGTCGAGTTAACTACATCGGCTGCCCTTCGACACGCTCCCCCTATCTCTCCCCCACTCTCTTTGTCCTTCCTTTTCCCTCTTTCCGCCCTCCATTCGCCGAATGTTCGCCCGGATTGCGAGCGAGAACGGGATATCGCGGCCAGAAAAGTAATGTTCTATCAGCCCCCGTGCGCGCGCTCGCGCGTTTATTAGCGCCATTTTTTGCCGAGTTTCCACGCTCTTATTTGCCTAACGAAAAATACCCGGCTGTAAGGTAATCGGACCTCTCGATCGGCCGCGAAATTGGCGCAGCAGGGTCGGATTTATCGTTGTTCGGAATCCCGGGGCGATCGCGCTATTCCGAGGAACTCCACTCTTATCGGTAACGAAGATTTATCTACGGCGAGGCTTGTGTAAGGTGTTTTGTCTCGCGCCGGCGAATTTGTCATCGGTATCGATTAGAAATTGAACTAGCCGTCTAATAAATTACATAATTTTTGTTACGCAAGAAAAACCGTATAGTATTTTCTGGAATGTTTAATTTATAATATATTATTTATTGTTAACACACCCGAGGAGATAAGAAGGGAGTATTTTTCTGGTTCACTCTCCGACAATAGATAGAATGGGGTTGTAAAACAATCAGGGAGACAAAAACTTAATTTTATTTCGTACGGAGGATACACTTCTCTCGAGGGCACAAAGGCCATTGTGGGTGGATTTTCCTTCTCGTGGTTCTCGCCCGCGCGCGATAACCACGCGACCGCCCGCTGCCGCCGCCGCCACCGCCGCCAGGGTCTGAATCCGACCCTGATCGATACACTCGAGTTGTTTATGCCGCGCGGGATGTGTACGTGGTTTTCCGTGCGACGCGGCACCGCAAATGTAAAACGCCCGGCCATAAAACTCCGCCGGCAGACAGCTGCGATCGCGACTTCGCCGCCGATATATAGCAATGCACGTCGCACACACGGCGAAGACGTATGCGACGTTCGCCAATAACGCGGCGAAATCGAGGGACTGTCCAAATATTGTCGGGGCGGCGCGCGGCGCGGGAGAATTCCGGGTAGGTAGCCAGAGGTGGGATTGACCGGTCTCCTCCTTTTTCTCCTCCTCCTCCTCCTCTTTCTCCTCCTTTTTATCTTCTGATTTAAGTCACGAGGATCCCCTCGCTTGAAAAATCCTCGGTGAAAGAATCGTGGGCAATCAGTGTCGGCGAACCGATGGCGCGGAAAGCTTGGCCCTCCCTGGGATAACTTATATGAGAGACATTCGGATCTTTTTTCAGAAAATACTGCAGCCACTTCTGCCGACGATTGCGGACTCCTTGTTCCTCGGTCTGACCGGAGTGTGTGCTGGTCCGTTTTCGCTTTTATGCGGACAATGTGTTACGCGAAAATGTTACGAAGCTCTCGAATCTTGATTGAGTGATGATTGTTTGATAAATTCTTGGAAAGCCTTTTTCTTTGAAAATAACTTTTCAATGCGCACATTAAATGCATTGATATAATTAAATTTGAGGAATAGAAATTTTAGAAAGGTGAAAATTTAAAAGGTCCGAGTGAACAAAACGATTATATTATTTTCTTCCTCTCAAATATTTTTAGTACGCGAAAATCTTTTAATTTGACACCCTTTAGCCTAGGGATAATTGACGTTTTAATTGAGAAGATTTTATCGTTAGGCCATAAAACAACGATTGGTTTCATTAAAAAATTGCCGATTCAACATCGAAAATTAGAAAAATCTCCGCCTGATTCAAGCTTCGAGATTAAATGAGTACCGAGATAGCATTTTTCGGCAATTATCCGGCGGAGCTTTATTTAAGAGAGAAGCTTAATACACGAGACTTAATTAACAAGATTATTCAATAACGAACTCTCTCGAAAGTTGCAACCGATGGAAGATTCTCGCTGTAAGAAAAATCGATTCAACAATCTCGTTAAGTAACAACACAACCCGGCTGCTAATTTCCGCCTCTCTCTCTCTCTCTCTCTCTCATTCTCTCATTCTTCGCCTTTCGCAGGTATACTACCTGCACACAGAATACGTAAAATGGCGTATCTTACTTTGTTAGTTAGCGAGAGTTACGATCGCGAGATTCTCGTTCGGTTTTCTCGAGTGACAAAGGACAACGGTGGTGGCAATAATTAACACTTTCTGGTCTCCTCGCTTGAATAAACAACGTGCCGTGACGTCGTGTCACGACGCGGATAGATAATTTACGAAGGGCTCCACGTCAACGAGGCGAGAACCTCTGCGGGAAACCCGGAATTATACGCGTTCGAATGAGACGGACTTGAAAGGCGTATACGGATGAAACTTATGAAAAGAGAGAGGGATCACCATGGCGACCCCACGATTTTGGCTGCGCTCGCTCATACGAGTACCGAGTGAATTGAAGACCCTTCCGGCTGAAGATGCCCGATGAGAAGGCCCGCCTAAGTGCTCGACGTCGGACTGAATTAATGATATCGAACGGTTTTCGATGACGGACGTCACGGAGCACGTCTCGAATAAATTGAAGTCCGTGTGGCCGAGACGTTTCGGATAATTTAACCTGCATTTATTTATTATTTAAGTGCCAGCGATGTAAAGTTTCAAGCAAACTTGCAAGATAGATGAGAACCGACGAGAAGTCGCCGTGTAATCCTACTTTACAAACGATAGAAATAAAGCAAGAGACTGGTATTTTCGTATTTTACTAAGTTTACTAAGTATGTATACTTAACGATATTATATATGAGTTATTATCGGTTTTAAATATCGTCTATAAAAAATGTGTGGATTAAATTCAATAACCGCCTTTCTTCAGAAAATACGATCGTTAGAGCTGTACGGTAATTAGAGCTTCATCTCGTTTAACGGACAGAAAGAGGAATTTATTAGCTAGAAAGATTGAGAAAGAAGTTAAGGGAGTTCTTCAAAAATTATCTATGTAACAATAGTGATTATTGCTATAAACTGACCATCCTTTCCGTCGGAGAGTGGCTTGCTTTGTCCATGGACCAAGGGTTATACACTCCCGTGGGACGGCGGATTAAAGAAGAGAAATTAATAAGGGAAGATTATGGTTAGAGCGCGCGATGAGATAAAGGGTAGAGGGAAAGTGAGTCTCTAACGCGAAACGCCCGCATAAAATTATATAACGCGACTTCCTCGCCGCGGTCTCTCTCTCGCGGTGCGGTCGTAAAAAAAAAAGGGAAACTTTTCCCCTAACGTTCTCCGCGATAAAGATTCTCCGCCTGGAGATGATGCAGGGAGTAAGTACCCTCGTCCAGTTAATGCGACATTGAGCGCCAACGACGTTTTTTCGACGATGAATGGTCGGAAAAATGAACAGTCTCTCGAGGCGGTGGATTTGCCGATTTTCCGGGCTGTGTCTCGCTGAATTCGCGTGGCCGAGTTTGCGGGCCGCAGTTATCGGGTAACGCGATAATGAGTGCCCAAAGTATGTCGGGAGCTTCCTCTACCGCGATTTTACCTTTAATAAAGCATTACGCGGAATTCAAAATTTAATTTCTGTGTATCCGGGATCGATTTTTCTGGGTATTAACGACTTCGGCGTGCGCGCATTATTAATTAATGAGCGGAGAATCGGCATTGAGAGAGAGAATCTTGTTGAAGGTATCGAAATTTAGAAAGCGCGAGGCGTAAGAGAAGGAACAGCGTAATCTGAGCTGCTTTAGGATAACAAGGCGAAGGGTTATTCGAGCAACTCGGTGCTGCGCGCGAAACCGACAATCGCCGCCATTAAAACTAATTACTTCCCGTTATTCGGAGAGGAAATATTCGCGCCCATTATCGCGGCCTTAGTCGCGTTTAGCGAACGACACTGGAATACGGTATGACACACGGTTGCGTATTGCGCGCCCGGTGCAGTTAGAGCTCCGGCCGGGGCCCAGGGATGCGGCAGCCTCCACCCTATATCTCAGGATATCAACCCTCAGATTGGGAACAGGCCGTGACTTTATTTATTCGCGACCGCACGGGATAAGCGGGTCGCATCTAATCCCGGCCGCTCCCGGGCCCTCGAGTGTAGCAGCCCGAAGAGAGAGTATCTCTCTCTCTCTCTCCGAGAAAACTCGTCCCGTTTCTCTCTCTCTCCCCCCGCTCTCCCCGTCCAGGATACGGCGACTCGCCAGAGGTACTCAAGTTTGGTACTTGGCCAACGCGATATGTGATTTACTCCAACCGTCACGTTTGACTTCGAACTACATTTCATACACGCTAACGATGAAAGAGCCATATTTTATTTTAATTTATTACATATTTTTCTCACTTTAAATTTTCCCTGTTTGTTTGAATGTTTTTTAAATTTTCTATAATTTATACTTTTGATTCACGAACATTTTCTCTTCGTCCGATCCCTAACCATTCTAATCTCGCGTGAGAGTTATTATAAAATTCATCGTCATTGTTTCCGAGTAACACCGGCCTGCTGTATAGCTCAGCGGCATACGGTAGTGCATTATGTTAATTTCCCTCGTATGAGAACGGCGGATCGAGCGGAATTACCAACGCGATAAAAAGCCGGAGGCCAATTCCTCGGGTGCGGTAGCGACGAAGCTTCGAAATAGGAAACAGCGCGGAGTCTCCTATATACGGAGACGGGGGGGGGCTGTTTCGATTGGCGAGCCGTGCCGATTCACTCCTGCAGAAACCGATCCAATTATCCGTTACGCCCCGGATCGCGGGGCTGCCGCGTGAGCGAGCGACCGCTTTTATCGCCTCAAATCTGCGGCCCCGCGACACCGCATCAACCCTATCCGCCGGCCCGGCCGCCGGTTCGACGGTGGTCGGTGATGATGGTGGAATACCGTGTATACCGTACGCCTCGGCCTTTTCCATACCGCCTGCGCGCGGGGAACGTGATTTGTCGAACGGTTTACCCGTGGTGGAACTCGTGGCAAATCGTGGGTTCGAGTTCGACGAACCGGATCGCTGTTTACGAGCCGCGCTCTCGCTGCGTTTCTCCCTCTCTTCTTCCCTCGGTTAAATCGACGAGGGGCAGCTTCCGCCAGCTTTATTGCCGATAACACGCGAGAAGGGGAGCATCAGCAAAAGTGGAGAAGAGTCCAACGAAGGAGAGAAGACGACCGATCGAGAGGAAGAACGGGACGGAGATAGCGAAAGAGAGAAGGAGAAAAGAAAACGAGATGATCGGCGAGGGTGATGGCGCGCGAGAGAAGGTAAAGAAGAGTAAGATGGATAGGTCGGGGGTGCGAGAGCGTCGAGGCGAAAGGAAGGGCGTGAGGGCGGAAAGTAAGGTCGAAGAACAGTAACGCGGAGAAACGGACAAGAGGGAAACGAAAGCAGAACAGATAGGACGGAGGGAGAAGGCTGATATGAAAGGACAAGAGCATCGGGGGACCAAAGTACGCGCGACGACTTCGTCGTCGGGAAAGCTAGCAGGAGGGATGGATCAAGAGGGAATAAGGGAGAGTAAGACGGAGAGACTGTGCCGGTGGCAGGAGAGGAGGTGACTGTGAGAAAGGACGAAATAAAAGTGCACCGAGCGTGAAAGTAATCTCGTGACGCTAAAGCGTCCGCGAACGCGACGGGCTATAACCACCGCCCATGATTCCCATTGACGGCGCTGCGATATAACAGCAGTTAGGGGTTATCAAGGTCCAACATGGAAAACCCGCTTCGTAACGTCTCTATCTTTTACCATCCGCCGCGGGGCGTTTTGCCCAATTAAAAATAATTTTTCTCTAAAAACGGAAGTTTACGTCAGTTACGGAAGTTTACTGTCGAAGCAAACTGCGTACAAGTTTACCAATTATTTAGCGTATACCCGACATACTTAAAATATAAATATTTTATGACGAAAAGTTATACATACATATGCAAAGGCAAGAATATCTATAAGTTACTAGATGGATTAAGTCGGATACTGAGTATTACTTATCGTAATTGCCGCGAAGGCAGCATAAAAATTAAGAGAGCATCGCTAATTCCATCTCCGAAAAGTGTTAAGAGAATTAATTAAACCTCAATCGCCGAGGCGTGATTTCCCCGAAGGGAAATGCGGTGAACAACGGTAATTCCCGTTATCATTAAACGTAAGAATGAATACAAGAGAACCGGAAAAACCGCGTCGAGAGGATAGAGAGGAGAGGCGCTGGAAAACTGTGGGGGGCGGGGGAAGAGCGGCGACAGGAAAGGGAAAGAACAGGCCAATCCGGCTGAAAAACAAAGAGCAGACGTGAAAGAGAATGAAAGAGAGAGAAAGAGGAAGGTGTCGGAGGTGGAGGATCACTCGGGAAAAGATACAAAAACAGAGAAAAATGGCGAAACGCCGAGGGAGAAAGAGGAAGACCGGGGAGAAGGATAAAAGGATCAGGAAGAGGAAGGAGACGCGCGAGAAAAACACGTAGTCGAGCAGGACAGAAAGAGTAACAAAAGGGCGACATCGGAGAGCGCGGCAGCGCCAGGCAGGCAAGCAGGCAGGGAGGGAGGAAGGGAGGGTGGTGCTTGGGTTAGGCGAGAGAGAGAGAAAGAGAGAAAGAGAGGAGGGGGCGGAAAAGCGACAAAAAAGAGCACGCGCGCGCTCTGAAGAGGTGGTGGAGCTGCTGGAAAAACGCGGAGAGGAAAAGCCGAGAGACGAAGGGCGGACAGCGGGAAAGCGGTCGGAGGACGAGGGATATAACAAAAGGACACACGCGGCCAAACGTATTAATTATAACCCGTGGCAGTGAGGACTCGATGCGTTGCATTGCGTTACATCGCATTGCATCACATCGCATTGCATCGCATTGAGGAACCATTGCAGAGAGGAGAGGATTGAGGGTAGACACAAAACGCGAAACGTCACGTCGAACAATGGCCTCTGATATGCCGATAATACGCGTGCAATCTCGACGATAAGCCAACCAGAAGCGGGGAGCGAGGGGGGGGGAGGGAGGAGGATTTGACCAGCGATATCGTCAACAGGTAATCACAATAACAAAAGTCGTCAATAACGATGATTAAATGAGGCGTGCGCGTATATAATTTCCGCGCGCCGCAATAAAACCCACATTTGCAACCGTTAAACACGAATGGAACGTTTCTCTCCTTTTCTCCCTTCCTCCCTCTCCTCTCTCTCTCTCTCTCTTTCAGTGTCTCTCTCATTCTCTCTCTTCATCTCTCCCTGCGAATTAGCTTTGATAAATTGCAGACTATCTCGGTATTGTTAACGCTGACGGCGTAAACAACGGCGAAATATGCGGATTGACAGCGGCAGGTCTCGCGCTGCTTCCCTCGGAAGGGAGAACCATAATTCTCCGTCTGCTTGTTGAAACGCTTATTATTTCGACGGGTACAAAGCGAACGAGGAGGGGAGAAGGAAAAGGCAGGGTAGGAAGGAATAAAATCTTATCTTGATTCTTAACAAATTGGGCTATTTGGAATAAGTGAGTCTGTTAATAAGTTCAAGAGGGTTTATAGTGGGATATCCACTCTCTGTCAATTTAATGCTCGAGCTTCATTTTGTCAGACATTTCGGGATATTTAAATAATGATAATCTCTTTTTTAGTGGACAAACGCGGCCCGAACCTCCATCATTACTCACTCGCCCCTACATAATATATATTAACGACCCTGTAATGACTATAATAAGTACTAATGAATCTTTAATAGGCATCAGTTAAGTGGAGGTCTACTTTGACATTTTCTTATTGCTGAACACTACGAAGCTCGTTAACCTAGTCCCGTATAGAAGAAAAATTTTTCGTCAGCCGAACAGTCGATCAAACGTCGGCAGCAGATTACACGGACACGAATACGGGAGCGTATATATATTAAAAAATGTGGCAAACACAAAATGAATCATGTCGCGATGCGATACCGCTCGCGCGTATAACCCCGAGCTCGACCGTGGCTCGTAAAATCGCGCGCGGAAGACAAATCGACGTAGGAGAAAGGGTAGGGCAAAAGGGAAAAGGGGCGAAACGAGCGGAAAAGAGAGACAAATTGGAAAAGCCCGGGGAAAAGGAACGAGTTAGCGGGGGCCGACGTCGGAAGCGATCGGGGAACAATGAGGAGAGTCCGAGCTCAAAGCCAGGAAACCGTGCGTCGGAAAGCGTCGAGAGGACGGGAAGAGAATGGCCGGGAGAAGAGGAGCGAGAAAATAATTGAAGACGAGAAAAAGAGAGACGAGCGAGGAAAGGAGAGGCGCGCGCTCTCTCTCTCTCGCCGAGGGACAACGCGAAATAAGCGCGTGGTAAACGAGCGGGCAGAAACGAGCCTCGCCTCGGTGTGAGGAGCGAAAGAGAAAGCGAGAGGATGCGCGAGGGTGGAAGAGAGAAATCTATTTATTATTCTGCAGCGCGCGAGTCTCGTCAGGACTGAGGTGCCGGCCAAACGGGACACGTATATAAAACTAACGAGAATAACAAAAGCGCGTATGATGACTGACTCAGGAGGTGGCGCGGTTTACCTTATTTTACGATTTATTATTTTCCTCGATTAACTTAAAATAAACGAGAAAGAAAGAGATCTTTCCTCGAATGAGAATTTTCGAAGGTATAAAAATAACTCGCGACTTGCGAGCAAACAAAAAGAAAAAAGCAATTTTGGTAAAATTAATATTAGAGACGTGGGATTTCATTGATTATAACTGATTTCAAATAAACCTTATTTTAAGGAAAGCTCGGTGATTTTTCCACATCATTTTTCGTATTTTTGAAAACACGGGAGAAAAACTTTGTGAAAAATAAATGTAAAACTGTGATATCCGTGAAATCCGTATCGATAATTACTTCACACTGCGATGATCTTTTTTTAGTCCATCCGAAATTTTCTGTCGTTTCAAAATATAATTTCGCGCAAATATCATTACACGTGGATAGTCGAATGCGTGTTATTATTTTCGATTCGCCTGAAATTAGACCGAACTATATGAGGAATGTAGAATATGATATATATGTGAATCGATCATAACTAGAATGTTATACGAATAGAGACGGTATGTAGGCCGGAGGGGCAGGGTGGAGGGTAAAACACCGACGTGGAACACCGAAAAGAGGAAAGTCAGCTGTGAGGGTGACGAGAGTGACAGGAACTGACGGTATAGGGTTTCGAAAAGGCGCGGGGAGGGCGGGGGGAGGGAGGTGAGAAGGGGTGAAAGGGGGAATAACGAGTGCCACCGTACTGCGGATATATGATTCATTCGGTAGCGCGTTACGAATGATAACTCATGCATATTGAACGGGAACGGCGGGGGGTCGGATTGCGTTCCGTAATTTAGTCGGCGACGGTACACGCGTTGCGACGCGAGACGACAACGATGACGACTACTTGGCAAGCAGAAACGGGAGAACGGCGACGATGGCGTAACGGGTGCGATACGGTGGTTAGCGGCGGTTGGGGCGGTGGTAGCTGGGGCGCAGGGTGACACGATGACGGTGACTACTCCCTCGAATGAATAAGTGCGCGAGCTCGGGGGGAACGTCCCTTTTATCAGCGGGGAAGCGCTTTGGCCCCCAAAGAGAGAGAATCGGTGCGCGCTTCCGACTCGCCGGCGCCGTTAATTAGGTCGAGCTCGACGTCGACGACGACGACGACGACGGCGACGGCAACGATGATGACGACGACGCAGGCGAGCGAGCGAGTAACGAACAAAAACCAATTTCGACTTAGTTCCCCGCGAAATTTCGACTTGGGAACCTTCCCCGCTAAATGATAATATTTGGTTGCGCGTTCGCGTCTCTTTTTCTCTCTCTCTCTCTCTCTCTCTTTCTGTCTCCTTCTCTGTCTTTCTCATTGGTGCGCATGTTTCCTCTCTCGACCTTTTCGGTAATTTCCTGGTTCTCGCTGCCGCCGCTGCTGATGCATAGGATACACGGAGGAACGAATTCGCCGTGTGAATAAACGCGCCCGAATTTTCCGCAGGTAACTTCGTCGTGCCGTCGTCTTCCGCTTCGAATTTTGAGCGAATCCTCTTCGTTGCCGTCGTCGTCGTCCTCCGCATAAGAAATCGCTTTCTCCCCTGACGCTGCTTGCATTTTGGGACTCCGCGCAGAAACCACGAATTCTCTTTTGAAAATATTCTTTCGGCGTTATTAAATATTATTGTATTACACATGTATCAAAAAGTATTATTATATCTTCTTATCTTCTCAAGAAAGAAATGAGTAAAATATGGTTAGTATAATAAGGTGAAACCGAATATGATTATATAAAGATAAGATCATATCGCGCCAAATTTCGGATCTGATTATATATAATCATATAAAATTACATTTAGATCTTTTCATATCTAATAATGCATTTTTACATCTGACCATATTACACCTATTTTTTTCTCGGATTCTTATATTGTGTAGACATAATTTACCTAGTTTATTAAAAGTAGATATATTTTACCGTTCAACACATATAGTAATTTTTTAAATATAATAATGAATAATTACATAGAATGCTAAAAATTTTTGTTCTAGAAAAACTGACGGCTACTCGCAGTAAAATACAACTTTTGCCACGTAAAATATTTTTGGGCACCTTTAGGAAAATATTTTCATAAAAGTCATTAAGGATCGATAGTTTTTGCGATGTTTCAAGATTCCCAAATATGAAAAGCTTCGCGCGTCCCGGATCTCCCACCCTCAAAAAAAGAAAAAAAACGGGTTCAGCGCGAATAAATATCGCGCACGGTATTTTTTGATCTCGTTTCTTTCGCCTGCCGTTGAAATTTCACCTGCGCGAACTTCCGCCGAGAGCCGCGAATGATAATATTTTCGGCCGTGCTCGGTTTTCGCAATGAGATTCGCGAGTAACTTCGAGTTTCTCGATAATAACGAAATATATAGGGAGAATTCTTTTTCGAACAATGCACCCGGCATACATAAATAACCGTGGTGTACGGCCTTTTTTTGCGCCCCGGGCCGGGGTTTATTCGCGGTCCCGGCGCGGGGACGCGCCTCTGAAAATTTCGAGAAACTTTTCCCGGCGCGAACTTGGAGTCGCCCCCGTCCTTTTCTCTCAGGTGCGCGGGGCAAAAAATCAGTTAATATTTCGCCGTGTATTCACGTCGCGTACTCAGTCACGCGAGAGAAGCTTACGGTTTATCCGTTAAAAAATAACGTGTACGATATTTCATCGAAGCTCCGAGGGTTCGACGAGGGAGACAGGAGAGAATGAGAGGAACGAGACAGAAAAGGGGGCGGAAATTTTTCAAAAAAAAAAACGCGGGTTAAACCTACATGGCTCAACGAGACGATTGTTTCGCGAAGGAAATTGCTTTTTTTTTCGCAATTCCACGAAAACGCATTCGACTGTCGATCGATAATATCTTTGTTCTGGTGAGATCATCTGACCCGTTTTGCCGTTAAAATTAGAAAAGTTCATTCGGCGAGATCAACTGATTGACAATTTCCATGAAAAATAAATAAATCGCTTACTTCGATACAGATATAACGTACGACAGATATAACGTACGACATCAAATAAAAACGAATTTTTCCGAAATACAAGCTTTGCTGTTTTTATATTTTTGTAAATAAACAATGAAATTTGATTTTCGATACGTTGTTGTTTTTTGCCGGGGCTTCGATTACAATGGAGCGGGTTGCGCGAAGGAGAAAAAAATACAATGCAGATATCAGAGCGCGTCGCTGTCAATCGCCATGCGCCGCGATCGCTGAAGCCGCCTTCTGCGGCGCAAGGAACGTCCGTTTTGCAGTTAATAAGCGTCGCCTCGGTGGCCGTAAGCTTCTCAATAAAAGTCTTTAGCCCTGTGACGTCTTTAATTAAGTCGACGACGACGACGACGACGACAAAGGACGGCTACGAGAAGCGACAGGCCGGGCTTCTCGCGATACTTTTTCACCCGACTCGTTACTATAATGAATCCAACCGTGATCCTATATTAATTGGCGGCTCGCTGCGGCGCGACGTTAGCGTAGAGGGAAAAAATAAAAAAACCCGAAGCGGAACCGTAAAAATCAAGTGGCGGTCCACGAGAGAGAGAAAGAGAGAGAGAGAGAGAGAGAGAGAGAGAGAGAGAGAGAGAGAGAGAGAGAAGGAGGAAGAAAGAAGAGACGAGGAGGGGGGGGACGAGAGCGAAAAAGAAAATACATGGAAAAGTGCTCCTTTATGCGAGGAGAAGTTGCGCGTTTAATCCTACGTAGATTTCCGTGCTTGGAAGCTAGAGACGTCGTATAAAAGAACGACGGTGGGAAAAGGGGGAAAAATTAGAAGGAGCGGAAAAGAGAAGAGGTGAGAAGAAGCCGGGGCGGACGAGAACGACGCGGTGTATTCAAGGAGTTGGGAGGGAGGAAAGGAGCCGCGCGGAAGGTTGGTTTACGAGAGTCGAGTGCGTGCGGACGCAACTGCCGTTCTAATGCCGCGGTAATTCCTCGCGGTTATTTACGTTGATTAATAAAGGAAAGCCGGGGGGAAAACGGACCAGAATTAGCGGCGAGAGCCCCGGCGTTCGTTTCGCCCGTTCGTCCGCCGCAAAAGGAGCCGTGGGGACGAGATTGCGATTGGATTCAGCGTTTTATGATGCCCGACGTTACTCGGGTCCGGGATTCCGCCACGAAAATGGCTCGCTCGTGTACCGTATTACTACTGCGAAAGCTGGAAATAGAGAATGGTTCTAATCTGCGTTTATCTTATCCCCGTAATATTCTCATTTGTAAGTTCCAAAATGTATCGGGAGAAATTCTTGCGCATTGAAAACTATTTCGATAATCGTGCTACGATTTAATATTACTTGGGCGTTGAAACTTCCCCGCGTTGTTCATTAGTTGTAAAGTAATAAACGCTCTTAAAATTGAAAGTCGCCCCCTGGACACGTCTCGGCTGCTTCGTCGCGCGCCGGGAGATAAAACGCGGAAACAGGGAGAGTGACAGGCAAATAAGAATCGCATCGCGGCGCGAGAGAACTCGCAAAAGCAGATTGTCAGTCAAGCGAGAGCTCTCTCGAGCCCGGTTGACTGTAACTTGCTGAATCGCGCGCCAGGACGATTAGAAGAGGAACACGGAAAATTGGAAGAAGCGAGCATGGGAGGAAGGGAAGAGATTCTTTGAAGGTATGAGCGATATCCATATTGCAAGTTGCCTCGAATTTCGGGCCCGTGAACCGCGCTCTCACGAACGCGGCATTGATATTCCCGCGAGAGAGTTTTGTAGACGGTAGAAATAGCGGCGAGACGGGGCGGGGCGGCGGTCCGGAGCGGTCTGCAAAAATAAAAGTGTCTTTTCATGTCAGAGTACGGGAATAAAAGATGTCCCGTTTCCTTCCGCGGAATAGCCCGCCGACCTCTGGCCGGCGTGGCGCACTGGATACCGTTGCAGCAGCACTCGGGGCCTTGTAACGTCGTGAAATAGAGAGGGAAGGAGTGGTGAAAACGTGTATAGAGATATTGTTAAAGTGCATCGCGCAGCAATTGAAAAGTTGACAATAGCGTTACATTTCATTTTTTTTTTTTTTAAGATAGAAAAGGAGAGTATACAGAGATTGACTATACAAAACAAAACTCGGACCGGAAGTTATCAATCCATACAATCATATAACTAGAATCAATGATCGATCGCAAATATACTGTAGAAGAGGGCCTTGCTTTGTCATGACGATAATGAGGTGACAGGAGGAACATAATTCTTTCCAGGGATATTTTAAAAAGAATATAGCGCCTTTGTGTGTGTGTGTGTGTGTGTATGTATGTGTGGAAATAAATTTCATAAACTTCACGGTATAATTTAAAGTTTAATAAATTGAAAATGAAGAACGTCTCTCCGTCGCGCTCTTTAAAGTTGAAGAAGCTACGGAATCCGCTGTCGCGGAGAGGCGAAAAGGGAGTGCAAGATTGAGACGGTCATGCCGGTACATTAATTCCTAATACCCGGCAGGACGTCGGCGTAAGGAGCATTAAAGAAAAAAGAGGAGGTTGGGCGGAGGAGGAGGAGGAGGAGGAGGAGGAGGAGGAGGAAGAGACGGGAGAGAAAAAGAAGCTACGGCGGAAAGGTCAAACGGTTCTTAGGAGCGCCCTTTCGACGGCGAAGTGCGAGAATGTCTGGCGGTGCAACGGCGGATTTAATACCACCGTAATTCTACCGCGGTTACGTAAGGCGATTAAAACAAAAAAAAAGGATATATATAAGAGAGAAAGCACACGGTGAAATGGCGGCGGGTGACGGCGGCCCTCCTGTCGGAGGATATCCGGCGAGATGGCGGAAACGCGCGGGTCAACGGCACACAGAGAGGAGACGAGGCTACGTAAAATGCGATCCTTCGCGAGCAGAAGCGCGCGGGCGAATTCCGATTGATTTAACCGCGAGCGGCCACATTAATTCTGCGCGCTGCGTAAGACGTGGAAAAATCGAGCATAACGTGGCGGCACCGCGGGGAGACCCCCGCGGACAGCGAAAAGGTAATTTGATGAAATATCGCGGGCCTTCGGGCGCCGCGCCCGCCGCCGCGCGCCGCAGGCAGACGACGCGGAAAGTCGCATTAATTTAAGGGCGATTGTAATGTCGGCACGGGAGAAAAGATTACTCGAACTTCGCCCAATCGTCGCTATATATATTCGCCTGCTCAACGCGGCTGGATTCCTTTTTTTTTCTTAATTATGGGCGACCGACGATTCACCGTCGCCTATATAATTAAGCGCGTTTGTAACGCTGACGAAAGTACAATATTTTGCGAATCGTCACCGAGATTATTAATATATCCGTCCGTCCACTGCGCTTTTGTTTATTTTCTGTTCTTAATTGTCGCGATGCAACCTGCGCTCGTGTCATACTGTCCAGTGCCATCATTATTCTTCCTACCGACTAAAAATTATTCTCGTTTTTATTTAGGATCTCGCCCGCGCGCGCGCGGCCGACTCAATTTATAATCTGTTTTCATCATTTTTAAACGAGCTTTACTCTCATCTTTCTTCCTCGTTACGTAAAGTGATTTCGCTCGATCTCCAAACGGGCTTACTTTTTCAACGATAAGCGCGCATTTATACTTAAAGGGCAATTGAAAGAATAATCTCGTCTGTATTTTTTATGAAAACACGCTTTCGTTCGCAGGTTTATTTTTTCTCTCTCTCTCCCTCTTCTTTTTTCTTTCCTTTAGCGCGAGAGTGCAGAAAAATCTTTCTTCCTTTTGCAAACTGAAAAAAAAATCCAGCCACTTCATCGTCACGTAGAAAATTACAGTTAATTTTTATCAGCGCTGCCGTGAAATTTCGCGAACTTGGCGAATCGAAGCGCATTGAAGGGGAAGCAGATTGCGAAAGTTTTTCGAAACCTTCGACCCACATTCCGCCTGCTACTGAAACGCATGGTGCAGACATCGCGTATTGCGCAACGTAACTATTTCTTAGCGAGAGGAGAGGAGAGCAAACTGGAGAGAGTCTCGGGGAATTATTACTTCACTTGTACTTACCTTTTTCTTGCGCGCGCGCGCGACAGGAAATCGTCTGCCTCGTCGTCCGCCGCCGCAAATGTCGTGGGATTTCAAACGTCACGCGCGGGGATCGAAATTTTTCTCGTTACCGTTCTTCCTCGTTAAGACGCTCGCCGGTATCCCGCGGTCATTTTTTAACGGCGCACTCAACCACGTTAATTTTCCGTCAAGCCTCGGCGACGCGAGCGCGCGGGCGCGCGCGACGGCCATAAATAACGCGGCGAAACGGGCGCGCCCGTGTATTTGGAATTCCGGAAAAGGGACTGGCGCGGGGCCTCTTAGGGTAAAGGGGAAAGGGAAAAGGAGGAGAGCTTGATGCGAACACTCGGGGGAGAGGACAATTCCGGGGATGTCAAGTACCGCCATCAGTCTCTCGCCTTGAAGTATTCCTGTCTTCGAGTGCATCTCTCCTCCACGCGAGCAGTCGTAATTCAGTTACGCTTGCCTGTAATTGTTGTATACTCGGAGGACTCAATTTTCGTAAACCCGCAGTCGCGTCGCAGACATTTGCCATTAAAACGCGTCGCTTAATTTGTCGCGTTGTGCCACGAGATATCGCGTTACGTCGTTAGAACCCACAAATACCCCAGTAATACTATCATCACAAATACCGCGCGATAAAATCGCATCAAGTTCAAGAGAGATCATTGTCTTTCTCTCCATTATTTTTCCCCGTTGCCGTATAATAAAATTTATTTTTGTCTCCGCTTTGTGCGTTTAAAAGAGAAAAAATATCGAAGATTGTAGATTCCCGTTACCGTTATAATAATCGCGCTTAATAAGAGGATAATAAGCATTACAGGGATACTCGGGGATGTAAACGGTTTCTACCCTGATGGAATTTTTAATTAACGTAACTTTTCACATTACTGCGAACTGCAAGACGTAACGGCGGCTATTGTTACAGGCTACTACATTACGTCGACGGATCTGAACAACAGTTTGCGTCTTTGTAAGTGTTATTCTATTCGATTCGGCAGTTATTCTCTCCGCGGAATATCGAACGGTGTGTCGTACGAACAATAGGAAGAATGGGGTTTAAAAACGGATCAAAGTTTATATAGCTGCGCGATACTGGGACGCAAAAATTCGCGAATAACAGATAAGGGATGGAACTTTGGTTCGCGTATCACGGATTGAGAGGTACAATATAAAATGTAATAGAGCTCGCCTCTTGCCTCCTTCTCCTTTTCTTCTTTATATTTAACGCCGTCATTTTATTCGAATAAAAATAAGACAAGAATTTATATTCGCGAACAATGTTGGAGTCGGGCGTGTGTGGTTACGAAGGTACGCCGAATCTCTCGCATTTTACGAATTTTTTAGATTCCTGGTTGAGCAGAGAGAGAGAGAGGGACAGAGAGAGAAAGAAAGTGGCCGGTATCGGAGTTTGGATACGGTCAGCACCGCCGCGCTCCTCGATAATAGGGTTAAATCGGCGGAAATTTATGGACGCTGACCCTTCTGTGTACAATTCATCCCCCAGAAAGATGAAAAAAAAGAGGAGAAAGGGAGGGCGGCAACGGTGGCCGTGGCGGCCGGGCGTACGATCAAATTCATTATGTTCGCATATTTTATGCAGCGGAAGGCTAAAGTTTACGTTAAATTAACCTCCCGTCCGTGTTACACGGGGCTCATTGCGGAATGCATGGGGGAGGGGAAAGGGTGAAATCGCTCGGTATCGGGTCGTTAAAAGGCAATTTGTTAAAGCCGGTCCTTTCATCGCGCTGCCGTAACACGCGAAGGTTTTCTTTTTCCGCCCCACCCCCTTCCCAAAAAACGGGAGAGAAACTCGAGTCAAGCGTACAACGTCGCGTTGAGTTACGCGATTGTAAAAGTAAACGTCTATATCGCGCTGCGCGCGCGCGCTCGCATCGGCATACTTAGGACTAATTTCCTACGAAATTTCTTATACCGCTGTAATCTTGCACAAAAGCACGCTATTATTTTAATCGATCGAAATACCCAAGAAAGCAACTCGAGTGTGACGCTTGCGATTTAATTTGACGGCTATGTTAATAATAATAATAATTTTGACGGTGGTATTAATATATAGATGACTTAATGGATTGACCGATCTTCAGAAATTCATTAGCTTCCTCTGACATTTAGAATGACGAGTGACGGTATATTATTTAATGTACGAAAATACAGCTGGTTCGCATTGAGACGTGTCACTTGTCATTTAAATTTCGAGAGTTACGTTCCGCAACGCGAAATTATACGAATACGTCGAAACACGCCTGGACAAAGTGCTAATATAATTTATACGAGCGCGCAGAGAGAACGCGTACGGGCACTCATATTATTTTATATTAAATCAAGGCGACGTCGCGGCGGCGAGAATGCCGGGAAAAAATGACGAATCGTATCCCCGTACTCCGGATATTAAAGGTTGGGGAGGCTTCATCACACAGCCCCGGCAGTTTTATAATAAAATAACAGGCGCAGGGGACATTTATTAAGGAAGTTGCTCGGCGTCGCGTCGCGACGCTGCGAGGCGTTCGTTCGCGTGAAAAAGCCACGGCGCGAATGAGCAAGCCCGATGGATTTCACTGGTCTGGCATCGTCGTAAAGTCATAAATCTATTTAAATATCGAATTTTATTTCTGTTTTAATAACAGTGTGAATTATAAAGGAATATCTTCGTTAAATCGTCTTATTACAGTGAGAAAAATCATATATTTAATGTACGAGAATGTCAAATGTGTCTGTCGCTACTTAAAAGCGAAATGTCAACCGAGAGCGAGGATAATTCTGGAATACAGAGAGCATAATGCAATCAATTATGTTTACGATTGGAATAGATTTCTGCTGACAAAAAACCGATAATGCCGTTAGCGAAACCGTATTCGATCCCGTTTAAACGCGGAAATATCATTCGTGACAATTGCATTAACTCTGACGCCGCAAATTAGCGGTTCAGCTAATTTGGCCAACTATTCCTGGAGCGAGGGGGAAAAAAATACAACAGAAAATCAAAGACACTAATTAATGGCGTCTATTTAAGGAGGTTTTGAAGAAAATTAAAAACGTTGAGAATATTGCGTAACATTTAAATTTATAAAACATAAGCTCTTTTATAAATGTCAGCATGTTAATTTTTTTTTAAATTTTTCTTACCGGTCAGTTTTTGAGAACATTTATAACAAAGCTTGAGATTTTTTTATGTCATCACGGTAAAAATTGTATACATAATAATGCGTAATTCTTTATGATGTGCATTTTATACAGCGAAGCACTTGAAACAAAAAATTTGAGATGTGACATAAAAAAAGTCTATCTATTTTGTGCTGAGTTTTTGTTATCCTATTTAAATACATTTCGATTGAATGTACGTTTTCATATCGATTTATTACTGCGATTCACTATCGCGGTGCAAATTTTAATATTGCAAGAAATGTGGCCATATTTTTCAAATCTTTCAAGGCACTTTTAGTATGATATTTTTTATATGTTAAACATAAATTTGTTTAATTTTTAATAGTTATTTTTGTTAATAAATTGATATGCAGAATCGAGTTCCTTATTAGAAACCATGTAAAAAATCTTGTTATAAATGTTCAAAAACTGATCAGTGAAAAAATGTAAAAAATTCATACTGACATTATTTATAAAAGAGCTTATGTTTCAAATTTTATGCAATTATTTCTGATTATCCTTCTGATAATCTTCTTTTAATGTAATTCAATATTTTATTTATTGATGTTTTTAAATGAGTTCTCAGGATAAATTGATATGCAGTATCGAGTTCCTTATTAGAAACCATGT
Organism: Temnothorax longispinosus; assembly: GCF_030848805.1. Classification (NCBI taxonomy): domain Eukaryota; kingdom Metazoa; phylum Arthropoda; class Insecta; order Hymenoptera; family Formicidae; genus Temnothorax; species Temnothorax longispinosus. The sequence goes on along the minus strand of NC_092364.1, from coordinate 2,194,020 downwards.
AAAAAATCTTGTTATAAATGTTCAAAAACTGATCGGTGAAAAAATGTAAAAAATTCATACTGACATTATTTATAAAAGAGCTTATGTTTCAAATTTTATGCAATTATTTCTGATTATCCTTCTGATAATCTTCTTTTAATGTGATTCAATATTTTATTTATTAATGTTTTTAAATGAGTTCTCGGGATACGTTAAGCACCGTGTTTGCGATATAGGCAATATTTCTTACATTGATATCTCAAATTTTATTTTTATTTCGATTTACCATAGTACCGCGGCTTCTGCGAATGAATTTGGAGCGAAAGTTTCGTTTTAAATGGGACGTAACAGTAGGAACGGAAAAAAAGACGACACGGTATCGATATATAACTCGGTTCTCGATGTAGCACGCACTTCCTTTGTGCGGGTAAATACGCGTGGACACGCGTGTGAGAATTCGACCGTTTGTTTCGACGCGCAACGTGATCCAACGGCTCCCACGATTATTCGTGTCACGCATTGCCGTAATACGACTGCACTTCGCTATAGTGACATACATTCCGCCCTTGAAGTCTAGAGGCTCCAGAAAGAACGCGAAAGGGAATGTGTGTGAAAAGACCGAAAATTGATTCTTCACTTTATATACCTACCGTTGTCTACGTTCACGAAGGCGAGAGGCGAAGGCGAGAGGTTTTTCTTTAATTTATCAGTTAAATTAACTTTAATCCTCATAATTTAATTGAATAGAGTTTGCAATTCTGGGGATGGTCTCTCGGTTTTATACCGTTGCTATTGTCCTACTTGCAGGAAAATATGGTCACCCTGCCGGAAGCTATAAGCCAGTTTCCTCGTCTTCGCAATGCGCGGACGTAACGAAGCGCAGGAATTATTTCTTATCCCTTGTCGTTTCAGAAATTGCACGGCGCGGTCATGGGCGCCGAGACACGGTCTTCTTCCTGGTTTTTCCACGGTGCCACGAGAGGAGGAAAAAAAAGTCCGGTTGGAAAATTCACCGCTTCATTATAATTTTCATGAAACTCTTGTTATGGAGGCAGGGAAATTTTACTGTGCGCTATTAGCAAGATAATTGAAATAATAATCATGAGGAGAGAAGCAAGGAAGTCGGTGGGAAAAAAATTCCGGCGCGGCGCCCATGCTCGCACTTATTCCCTGCGCTTATCCTTTGTGCTTATCCCTTGTACTTATCCTCTGTCCACCGTAAAGGCGGCAATCAAAAGTACATTTTCACTTAACCCGCTGCACTGGAAATTCCAAGCCGGGTGCTTTGAAGCAGCTCCGCGCAGCTCATATTATTGACGTCTCCCATTAAAATTTATACGGTGACTCAGAAGCCGCTGTATTGTGGAATATTAAATTAAAATGAAAAAAAAAAGCTCTTCTCTCATTACTTAACTTCTCCAGTTGTATACCAGAACCAGAATTATAAAAGTTATGAATTGATTAACGTTATCGCATTAATCAAAAAAGATCTACTTTATAAAAGGAATAACTTAATAAAGTACAGAAATAAGAGTTCCAGATTTTTGTGACGCACACATATAGACACGTATACGTTCGCTCAATAATTCATTTTTTACCGATACTTTTAGTTTCCTTCCTTCAATATTTAAAATTTATGAAACGTTTAGTCTCGTAATATCATTAATCAATATCTCACGGAGTTATTTTCAAAATACATATCTCATACTATGGAGCGAAATGTCCTATTTTTCGCCTAATAATAATAATCAGTGTCGTCGATAACTATAGAATCGCGAGAGATACACATTCCAAAGTAAACATTTAATTCGGCTTGCTCTCGAACAAGAGCATATGTCAAGAAATTAATACCTTGTTTATAAACGTCGTAGACGTCGTCGTTGTTCGCGGCAACCACCTGTTTACCTGACGTTATCGTCATCATCCTCCTGCTCTTGGGCTCTGTCGACGCTTTCGCCGCAGATTGTCTCTCCCTCTCCCCCCCCCCTTTCCCCTTTCTCTGTTTCTCCTAGAAGCACACGGTAGGTTTCGGTGGATTACATACTATTCTCGCGGAATATTCTCGGTGATTCGAATCGTTGGAGCCATCCTCAGAAAAGACAGACGCGTGTCGCAGCTTCTCGTTCTCCCTCGTCGCCGCAGCGTCTCTCGCGGCTCCTTTGATCTCCTTTCCCTCTTCAAGTGACATCACCCGAACGTCGTGCATTTCGCGAAAAGGGATCGCGATCTTCCTTAGGTTACGCGCTCGAGTTTTAAGTATGTTGTCGAAAAAAAGGAGTACTTTAGATCCGTCACATATTTTTGAACGACGATGCATCTATTATTCTCACACTATTTGAAAAGCATTTCATTAAAGTTTTTGACTTTGACACAATATGACATAATATGACATAATATGAATTATAATTGGATCGAATAATTCAATTTTCTTATCTCTTTCTGTGTATAATAAAAATCCTTTTATTTAAAGTTGGAGTAGCGATTATCTTATAATTTGATTGCATTAAATTAGCAAAAATTATTTTGATCCGTAACAAAGAAGGCTAATTGAACAATCGAATAAACGATTTAATTAATTTAAGCGTTTTAAGTAATTTTTTTATGAACTGTTATAAATTTACACTAACAGTAAGTTGATCGAATTTTTTAAGCCAGGAATAAAAAAGATAAATAAAAAAGATCTTAGCAAACAATGATAAAGATTAAAAAATTTAAGAAAATTAATTTTGAAAATGGAAGAATCTTTGATTTATATTAATCTTTATGAGGAGAAGAATTATTCTAAATTAGAACGCCGTGAATCTCCGAAATGCGACAACATACATCCTCTATATTCTCCTCCGCCGTTTTAATTGCGCACTGCTATTACTCTTCCACCTGATATTTGTTTTCAACAATAGAATTAAATGTTCCACAAAAACAGCTGGGAAAACTGTTACTCCAATTACCCGTGTCTAGTTTAATTTCCTTAAGCAAGATCTTACCGTTGAAAACCCGTTGCCCTCGCGCGCGCATTCGCGTAACGTTCAACACAAAAGCGTATACCGCTCTTATGATCTTTTCTCCGATCTCACCATCCGCCTCTTGTTTGTGTCCGTGTTGCAGAAACAAACGGCCTGAGGATGCTGGACCTGATAGTGCCGCAGCACGCGGTGCTCGGGCAAAATGTAAGCCTTGAGTGCAACTTTAATCTGGATGGCGAGAAGCTGTACTCGGTCAAGTGGTACAAGGACGGCAACGAGTTCTACCGATTCGTACCCCAGGAGAAGCCACCTGCTCTGAAGTTCGTCCATCCCGGTGTCACGGCAGTCGTAAGGATTGCTAACTATTTTCTATCTCTCTCCCTCTTGCCCACACCTGCCCCCGTCCCTTCCTCTTGTTTTTCGCGTGAAACTTTAATCAACGAAAAGCCGAATCAAGAAAGAATGAATCAAAGTTCGTAATCTATGCAAGGCCTATATGTCGGAGTCATATGATCTCTCCATCGCGTTAAAAAATGGGCTAAGATTTTCCTCGTTCCTCAAACATTCCGCACTCTCCGACGAACAAAATCGGAAGGGTTCGACATAAAAACGGCATAAAAATCCGTGACTTGTACATAAGACTCGGCCATTTCTTCGGGGTCTCTCGAGGTCGAATACGACTCTCCGCTCGTTCTCGCGTCGAACCCTTATCCAATATCTCGCGCTTCGCGTACCCGACGTGTGTACGTGCGGGCCCGATTGATCGTCGTGAATCGCCCCTTAAACGCGCGCACCTACGATTGAAACCCCCGGAAAAAGAAGCAGGGCTCCCGGGGAGAGTGCACGGTGTTTTGATTCCCGGCCGTTTTCCGTCGGAGAGAGTTCCCGGCGGAGGCGTTCCTTTCCCCTGGGAGTGGCGTCATGATTGACCCACTTTCGGTCGCGCGTACGGACTTGGATTCTTAAATGCGCGTCAATCACGAGGGGAGGGAAAATCCCGACTCCCCGGTACTTACTCGACGGCGTAACTATCCCGCGTCTCCTGCCCTCATATTTGTGTCGCTTCGTCCCGCCGTTCGCTCTGGGATATTTTTCCCGTTAGGAAAACAAATAGGAGGGCAAATTGTGAACTAGTTTGAAAATACGACCGATGCGATCGACGAGCGGCAGAAATTTCGCTACGCGGGAACGTGCACATGCAAGCCGCGCGCGATGGAAAGGGTAATAAAAACATATGCGCGCGCGCGCCCACACACACACACACACACACACACACACACACACACACACACACACACAGACTTGGCAATAATAAAAGTCGTAAACGTCACATTTTCGAAATTCTAGTTTGAAGTCTCTCCCACGGGAGACGTTGCCGCAGTTATGAGCGACGTCTGCAACAGGAGCTTCTTCGCGGGTTTCCTGGTACATAAATAAATAGAGTATCGCATGCGGAAGCGGCCCCACAACCGAAATTCCCCCGTCTTGGGGCGCGCGCGTGGCCGAAATGGCTTTCCATTCACGTCAAGACGTCGGATTAATGCTGCATTACGCGCGCCGAGCGTCGAATAAACAAAGACGGGAGGCGACCGCACCGGCACGCGATCTTGGTCATAATGAGCCTTAATATTAACATTAATCACCGCGCGAGATTGGCGCTCGGGAGCGCCCTTAGAAATTATCGGTCTACCCGGTCGTTATCGCTGTTTATAATTACATCGATTAGTATAATGAATCGTGAAATGCGCGCGCGCCCCGCCGCGCGGAGATGAAAATTGCGAGGATGCCGACGACGATGACCCGACTCCCCTCTCTCTCCCTCCGTCCGTCCTCCCTTCCCGCGTTCTTCGCGAAACTAATTTAATGTTGGGGGACGTTGTTCGTTAAGCGTGTCGTCGACCGTCGTCGCGGGGGCACGTCTAAAATTGCCTTTCGTCGTCGTTGTCGTCGCCGTCGCCGTCGCCGACGCAAAAGATAACGCATTACAAATTGATCCCGAGGGGGAGTCGCTTTTCCTCGCCACTCCCCCTCCCCCTCCTCCTATAGTCGCGTCCTCCCTCTTTTGGGTTAATGATATTTCCAATAATTTCAATTCCTCGTCGACTATATCACTCGCTCGGTTTTCCACGCCATTGAGTGATACGAAAAAATTCCAGTCCCGCGGTACGAAAACTACGCTGGTGGAACGAGCCTTCTCTGTACGTGCTCGAATGGGTGATGGGTGATTCACTGGGCTACGGCAGCGGGGAAATTTCGACGAAAGTTGTCGGAGGGAGGCGCCATTTCGCGCGAAAGACGAATATACGAATACATATATATCTCTCTCTCTCTTTCTCTCGATTTCATTCGTTCATTCATCGAGATTTAGAGAGGCGAAATAAAAATCAGACACTTAATCCGGGTCGTTCCTGGAAACTAATGTTGGAAGCGCGGAATTTACCGTTCGCGATATAAGGAATTAATGGGTGGACATTTTGTGGAAATAGCGGTTTAATTCTAATATGAGATGATCGAAATTTCACGTGATTTTTTTTTCCCCACCTCTTTCTTTTCTATTTCTCTCGGTTAGATGGAATGAACAAATTGCATTAGAGAAGATTTTAATTTCTAGCCCCATGTATCTTGCCCGAGTCGGTTCGCGGCAGTTTTCAGCTTGACGAATTGGCTATTATGTCCGCGACCCATCCTCTTTTGTCTCTTTCAGCTTCACGAGTCCAGTCAACGAACGGTCGTCCTACGTTCCGTGAACCTCATGAGCACGGGACGCTACAGATGCGAGGTTTCGGCGGAGGCGCCGTCCTTCCAGACCGTCTCCGATCATTCGGATATGATGGTAATCGGTAAGCAGCGACGGCGAGTGGACTCGTATTAATTAAGAGAAGAGTTTTATCGTTCGAAGAAATCGCGCGCAATAACGCGCCATCCGGGCCTCCGCAAACTTGGGGGATATTGCCTCGCGTCTTATCCCCCCGCGAGAGACGTCTTCTTCCTCGCCTCGATTCTCGTTATCCGCGGGCAAATGTTGTTGTTGTTATCGCGCGCCGAGCGAGAAAAAGGGGGCGAAAAAAAGGAAATTGCGTCCGACTAATCGTGATTTTATTCGCGTTCGAATTAAAATCAAATCGCGAAAAAAAAAGGAGATTTATCACGGTCCGGTGTGAGATATGACTTGAAGCGGTTTAATTCCGAGACAAAGATTTATACGTGCCATTTAACGAAGGGATTTCGGTTTCGCGCCGTTCAAGAAGAAGAAGCAGCAGCAGTAGAGAGGATTTTCCCGCCGCGGGATTAGGAATTTTAGCTTTTGTGGCTTTGAAGATTTCATAAGCCACTTAACGCGAGGAGTTAATTAACGTCGCGTCGGCTTTGATCTGTGAGAGGGAACGTTATCTGGGACGACCTCCTCAAAAATATCGACCTACGATCGGTGACGAATCACTGACGATTTATCCCGCGGCGGTATAATGCGTCTGTGGACTTTCGACCATAACTCTCGCTCGAATTAACGAAGCGTTTTTCGTTAATCTTGCCTTATTATCGTCGCGCGCGCGCACCCAGCAGCGGAGCGTTTCCCTTCATTGACAAACTCGAAACCGATATTCGCACAGTTATTTATCGCAATTTTCCCACGAACTGAATTAAATTTATTGCTGTAAAATCCACCCGTGCCCTTTCATTTTCAATAATCACTCCGAGCTTGAGTATTATACCAACCGCTCTCGCGCAACATTCTTCACAAATTGAAGTCTTGATTAATAATATCGCGGCGTACGAGAAATGTCGACTGGGTTGGATTTTTCCACAACAACTATGCGGAACCTCCAAAGCCGTTTAAGTCTAAATAAGAATCCGCCACTGATTTTCCATCCAATATTTTTAATCCACAGAACGGATTCGATTATTTATTCTCTTTGCCGTGGGGGACAAGATCTCGATCGCTAGAGTTTTTTGCGCCAGCCAACCGGTCATTCCCCCGCGCACGTTCATATACATATACCTATATATGTATAGTGTATATAAAGTTAAATGCGTTATATCGAGTGCAATGATTACGGCGAAGTGTTACTCCATTAAAATTTCCGCGCCGGTAAGCGTAAACAAGTTAAGCTCACCGCAACAAAATTACGGTTCGAGCGGTATTGCGTTAAAATATTCGAGCGGGCGCGCGCGCGCGCGCGCGCAAGTTAAAAGCCCCCGTCGCTCGGGTCTAATCGAAGAGCATCACGTCCTTTTTGTCACAGCAGATTATTTTACGTGCATCTACATATTTTCCAGCCTTGCCGGAGGACGAGCCGGTTATCACGGGCCGACCCGTTACGGGGAAACATCGTTATCAAGTCGGCGACGTCGTGCGGTTCAACTGCACTTCGGCGAAGTCGAAGCCACATGCCACGCTCAGCTGGTTCATCAACGGCGACCCCGTGAGTGCTCGAGACGCAAAGTGTCTCTCTTACTCTCTCTCTCCCTCCCTTTCTCTCTCTCTCTCTCTCTCTCCCTCTCTGCTTGCGTACCGCAACCGTGAATGTCTTCTCAGGCTGTCGGAAGCGTAAAAGTTTCGCGGCGACGTCATCCGACGTCCGAGATAAGCCACGATCCCGACAAATCCGTCTAGAGTAGTCTAGGGATTCGCGCGCGTTCACGCACGATGCAGTTGAGCAAGAGCTACAGGAAGAGAGGCCTTATCTGCGAATATTCAAACTATAGTTGTATCGTTACTAATAGGAACGTATTTCTATGCGTTGCGTATCTAATTTAAATTGTTTCTCAATTTTCCGAGGAAGAAAATAAGCTCAATTATTATCTCGATTTTTTCCGAGATATAATAGTTGAAGGGTACAGGGGAAAAACGATCGATGTCCATCCGGGAGTAATTTCGAGAAAAACGCAATTTAAAGTTTCAAGACATCAGATATCTTAGGAAGCTGTTGTAAAATGTACTGACAGTGAATATCGGTATAGTGTTTATTTAGTGTTTATATCGTATGTTGGACTCTGATGGTTTTTCCACAGCTTACATCTTTCGGCTTTATTTCCAATAAATTGTAACTGTTCTTGATCAAAACAGATAAGAATTATGAAAGTCCGTTAAAAATGTCATAAGATGACATGATCGGATCAATTTCGACAAAAAGTAGACTTTGATCTTTTTCTTCCGTTATACCCTTCAATTGGAAGATTCAATATTCCATTATTTTTTTATTCCCCGTCATATATATTTATATATAAAATCTTTTATATGTGTAATTATAATTAAGTTTTAAATTAATGTTTGACTGAAGCAAAATCCACTTCACTTCTCACGGATCGAGGATTCCGCTGCTAAAATATTCGTCAGATGTTCCTACAAGTGTCAAAGTTAAATCTTCACGTCTATCTTAATAAGGACTTTTTTCTCATAATACATCATGTTTTACCGACATTGTGATACACGTGCCACAAGATTACGTCCGTAAAAGGCACTTTGATATAACTACGCGACGAGGAAAAGTCATAACAGTTTCCTCTCTCTCTCTTCCCTTCCCTCTTCCCCTCTTTTGAGCGTTGTGAAAAGTTTCTTCGCCCTTCGCGGCGAATTTCGTTCTTTCGCAAAAATAACGCACCTCTGCAGCGACCACCGACGTGACCGCTAATGTCTTGTTGATCCGCGATTACGCGCTAACAAAGCTCGAGGATTAATTTTGCAAAGTGCATTCTATGGCGCGCGCGCGCGCACTTTCTCATTTTTCACACGCGAACAAATAATTGGTTCTTGGGTAATTAATCTTCGGGTGTTGCGAGCGGACGCTTGCGCGCACTCAAAATTGCCTGATTAGCCTTTGCAGCGTTCGCATTACTTCGCGGGTTATTAAAATTGGGATTACATTTAATCGGTACTCGAATCGATAATCTTAGATAATTCGGGGATAATCCTTATTGCCCGGTGTTTGTTGTACGATCTTTGTCTTCCGAAATTGTGAGAAAGATGAAATTCGCCGTCTATAACGTGGGGAAACGTTGAAACGCGACCGAAGAAATGAAACGTTGAATAATTCCATTATCGTGATAAGAATTAGCGTTGTATGTTAGGGCGCTTCTTAATTTTTGTCACAGAAGTTGCAACAAAATTTAATGAGAGAGATAACAATCTTCTGCTGAACGATATTAAAAGTTTATATAGTGCCTCTCAGGGAACTCGCAGGTCAAGAGTCAATTTTCTTGGAACGAAGTAGATTAGACAGATAATGCAGTGTATTTAATTTGCGATGATAAGCACCGACGACGTTATTACATTTTATTTTTTTGAAGAAAAAGGAAAATAATATATGTCTTAAGAACACATTAAAATTGTTTTTCAAGATAATCCCGTGTATCTAGAAATTCAGCAGCGCTCATATCTTCTTCGCTTATTGAATAGAACATTATCTTGTCCCGATTCCAATTTAACATTTCAACTGAGTGAACCGGTCCACTGATTTTCACTCGTCTGGTCTTTTTGTTTAAAATTTCAGTTTAAAATTCCTGTTTAAAAATGAGAAAGGATACCTGCGACGTCGATATATTCTTCCAGAAAAGATAGATATGAAAATTTTAGAGGCACGTCGTCAATTTACCGCAAGAGATTTAAATAACGATGACTATTACGCGCACGCAAATATTACTGACGGCGCGGGCGTTACGTCGAAGGGAACGTCCGTGCCGTCATCACCGTCATCATCGGTCAGAGTCGAGAGAGAGAATATACAGTCCCGCTTCTTCACTTCGATTAGGTCGAGCAGCAGTTCTTGAAGCTCCACCCCGTCGTCGTGGACCGGAACGATCTGGAAACCTCCACACTCGGTCTAGAGTTCCGTCTGCGCTCGAAGCACTTCAAGAAGGGAGACTTGAAGATCAAATGCCTGGCGAGGATATATACCGTGTATTGGAAATCGAATGAGCTCAGCATAGAGGGTGAGAGGCCTCTGAAGATACCGGTAATGGAGAGCAGGGAGACAAGGGCGCAAGGGCACACGCACGCCGAGCATATCCTAGGTAAAAAAAGAAATCTCTCCCCGGCCCCGCCCGGCCGGCCCTTGACTAAAGGGGGGAGATGACGTAGCGACAAGGGCGAAATGTCTGTTCCGCCGCACGAACACCGGGATTTCTTTGTCGCGTCTTTTAATTTAGCTGCCCTTGTTAACCCTCCGTAGAAGAGAGAGATGGATCAAAAAATTTTAAAAGGGAAAATTCTTTCCCCTTTAAATTGAAGCTCAATTATTCGAGATATAAACCTAATTTGCATTTAAATGTCCCTTAACAATATTTTAACGTGAAACGTGATGCGAGAATAAACAGAAATTGCGGGTCAAAGCTTGATAAATAAAATTAAACGACGCAAATTTTACCTCCCCGTATACTATTCGAGTTTTAATTAAATGTTTGTTTAAATATTAATTCGTTTAAAGCGATGTTTTTAAAATATCAAAATATTAACTTTCCGCAAGTGACGTTTTATTTACTTTAATATCAGGATTGAAAACGAGGGTCCGTCTTGAAGAGCCATTTACCTATCCCGCGCGTATAAAGGAGGGTAAGAATCGCTTTTCGGGCCTTCGTGAAAAATAAAAAGGAAACTGACGTTTTTCACAAGTTCATGTCGTCAATATTGATTACACGTCCGCAAAAAGTATAGGCTTTGCGGGCGCGTGAGGAGGGCTTAGCGACCGAAATAATGGATCCCAGCCCTTTCGGTGTTAACATCTCGCAACTCGAGGCCCGTCCTGACGCGCAGATAGTTTAGCAACTCAACGTCGTTTCTCCCCCGATACGCTGTTTTAGTTCTATCGCGCAAGCCAAAGGGTAAACACGTAACTCGTTTCGCGCAAAACCCCGCTTCGGGGGACAGCTCCGAGGGAATAAGGAAGAGAATTTCGTTAACATGTGCCGAATCACGAGGGGGGACTCGCGCGCGAAGAGCGATGTGAAAGATTAAGAATCCAATTTCGCGCGGACACGCGGATTCTGGGTGTCACTGCGCCTTTTAATTCGGCCACTTTTCTTTTACAGCATTCGCTTAAGCGCAAAATTCGTTTTATCCAAATTCACTTGGCCGCGCGAGCTTCAACTTCGAAGGTCGAAACTTGGAATTTTTCCGTAATTTTTAAAATGTAATGTCCCCGCGCCTTCGGGAAACGCGACGTTTATCCTCTCTCTTTTTCTTTCTTTTCCAGCGAGCGGAAGCATAGCGTTAGGGCCGTGCGTGGTGCTGGTGATCATGGGACTCCTGATGCTGCGGTAAGGAACGAGGATACCACTCGCCCTTCGTGCTCATCCCCCAGGCCTGTGGAACGCCAACCCTGCCCCCCCCCCTCCCCGTAATGCGATATGATTACGTAATATAAAATTACCCGTGTTGTTTATATTTTTTATAATTGCAATTAGTGGAGTTAGAGACGACGTAAATAATCGTAGACAGACGACACACTATCGAAACTACGTTACGACTTTATACTCGAACGTTCAGAGGGAGTTTTCGTTGTAAACGAACGAGATGGGTTCTTTCTCTTCTCTCTCTCTATCTCTCTTTCTCTTTCTCTCTCTCTCTCCAAGGGCGATAAAAGAATTATCGGGAAATTTTGCGGCGACTCGGTCGTTCGATTTTCACGTTACACGAATTACCTACGTCTCACGTCTACAGTGCGCGAAAGACACGACGGACTCTCCGTTGTTCCGTTCGCAACTCGTAATATCTATTCGTCGGGGGGGGAAAGGATTGCCCTGGCCAACACCGATATCAGTCGTTTATCGGTGAAAATTCGGAGCCGCGACTTTTTTACATTGCTCGCGGCGACTCATGCGTAAAGTGCATAAATCGATCTCTTCGGGTTACACATACACCTCGTCTCTCGTGAATATTCCGCTGTGTGCGGCTAGCGCGTATCCTGCCCCCGTTCTCAAACCCGTGGCGCGGGTCCGCGCGTTTTATTGAATTTTCATTAACCGTGCCGCGTCTGGAAACGCTAGAACGCAAGTGCGCTTTACTGAGTTTCAAGACAATATAACATTAACGATTTAGCTGTGTAAAAACGGAGGAAATTTTCTCCCGCAAATTCCCGAATTCGGCATCGGCGTGCGCGCGGCTTGCGAATATTTAAAATATCCTCGATCGTTATTCTTTCAGGTGTTCGTCGAGTGATCGTTAATGAGAAATTTCGATACTTAAAAATATCCTCGGAAATGTCGCTTCATTCTCAATGAAATTAATTTGTCGGTACACTGCGCACCCTCGATTCGCCTCGGACGGCAGATATTTAGTTAAGAAAACGAGGGCGACGCACGGCGATGCTGTACTTATAAGTGACGCCGCCGTGTGTGTGTATGCGCGCACCTCTGTAAATCAATAAAATAAACACGATTCGAGAATCTAGTACATACAACCCAGGCAGTCGACGCAACGCAAACAAAACAAATCGTCGTTTCTGTTCGTCACCGTACCGTAGCCCTTAACGATCTAGTCCGCTATTAATCGTACGTTAACGAGATAATATCCTAGGAATAATTGTACGACGTGTGTGTGACTGTGTAGCGTGCGTTTACCAAAGATTTTTCGAACTTTTCACGCTAAGCATTCCTAATTGTTAATTAATCACGGTGGCACGGTGTGTAGAGAAGATTTTTCGTAAATATAAAAAAAAAACTTGCCACGCTCTTTTATCTATGGTAGGCTGTAAGGACACACGCTCTCTGTACATATGTACATATATACATATATATAACGTATAAAATTGTAAGCCGGACGATATATATATATATACTTGTCTTTAATTTAACGTTCCAAGGTAAAACGCTGGTAATACGGAAGTTACGAAAAAGGATAATCCGTTAAACTCTAATCCGCAGAAATATTTTCTTTAGTAAATCACGTAAATCTCTCCAGACATGTGTTGTACATCGATCTAATAAAACCGTAATGAAAGTCAATCGAGAGTGATTGTTAAATATTTTATTATGCATCTTCGATACGAAACGTTCGTTTAATCGGCTCTTACCTCGAATTTCTCGTACATGTCCCGATTAATTATAAAAACTGTTGCTGAATATTACAAGCTAAGTATATAATAATAATTCCTATTAAAATATATATCTTAAGTTAAGAGTCTTTAAAATCCCATTATACGACCGCAACGGGAAGGGACGGAGAATCAGCATAAAGCAAATATCATAAGACAGTCGCGTTGAACAGGCAGCGTTCCGTGAAGAATGGATGTTTTTTCGCGTGAACGTTCGACGACGACTTAGTCGGGGACTTGGCGAAAAACTTGAGAATCTTCTGCTCGTTGGAGGTCTCCGTCTCCTCCGTTTCTTCCCACTCTACCGTGAACGCTTTCGACTCGAGAATCTGTTCGGCGGTGGACCAGCTGAAGCGGACGAGCTGCGGGAAGCCGAACACCTGGTCCACGTTCGCGGCCAGCCAATTTTTCGTCGCCGGATCGGTGGGGTAGCCGCTGCCGTACTCCGCCGCGATGCCCTCGCCCTCGCGGAACCGCCACGCGCGTATCGCGTGATCGCGCGACACCTTGGCGCATATGCTGGCCGCGCTGACGATCGGATAGGTCGCGTCGGCCTTCTTCGCCACGACTATCTTGACGCCGGGAAACACGCCTTCCAGCCGCGCCTGGTAAGACTCGGGCTTGCCGACGGTGTCGACGTAGATCTCGGCGACGTTCACGCCCGCCTCGATCGCTCCCCGTATCAGATTCGTAGCCGACATCATGGAGACCTCGTTGAGCGAGACCTTGGTGCGACGGTACATGCTGTTGGCGATAACGTTGGGCGATATCACGTCGATCGCCCAGCCGATGCTGTCCCTATGCTTGCAGATATCGTCGAATATCTCGTCGCGTTTCTTCTCCGTCAGGCTCTTGGAATCGGCGCAGCCCAGATCGACCAGCAGCTGCTTCTGGGACAACGGGGAGTACGAGATTCCGTATACCATCGGGCCCAAGACCGGGCCGCGACCCGCCTCGTCGACTCCGAGCTGGCATGGCTCGTCCCTGCAGATTTGGGGCACCTGTTTCGCATGGATAACCCAACAACAATGCGATTAGGGCCTTACGTCTCTCTTATTTTAATATTTGCTCCTACGCTGATAATTGATTCTCGCAAAAATATACGAATTATCACCAGGAAAATATTCTACGTGTAAAAATATGTGAGATTGTGCACAAAAAATATTTAGAGTGCAAAAAAAAGTGTAATGCAAATGTACAATTATTTGTTGCAGTTATAAAAATATGCAGAACACATCAACGTTTATATTCGAGGACATGTCACCGGGCTGTCAGATATATGTAAAATTACGTATTTCATCAACGTTCTCTTTTCTTTCGTTTTATTCGTACGAAAATATTGCACAGAAAATATTTACCGCCGAAAAGTGAACCTTGTTGACGCTGTGGTCACTACGTTCGAAAAAGGGATGTAAATCCTCTCTGCGGACGATGCCATTGATTGCCTCGTTGCACAAATCCTTCTTCTCCTCTCTATTGCCATTTTTTACCGGATTTTCATTTTCTTCGTCCATTTTTTTACAGTTTTATACCGGCGTAAAAGCTCGATCGAAACAAATCAACCTAACCTAACTAAACATAACCTCAAGTCTTTTTTCACAGACATCACAGATTTCTATCTAGAATACTTCTATATAGAATGTACAGTCTGTGTTCGATTGTTGCTTTTTAAAATTTTATAGCCGAAAAAAGCTTTTAATCACTGCCAATATGTATAAAAATATTGAAAATTATATATTATGCTATTTATATTAAAATTAATATTAATATGCCAACTTATTTATCCGGTAAACTGGGTGTAACGGTTAAAGAATAAGAAAGATATAATATTTATTTTCTTGTTTCAATACTGTGTTAGACATATAATTATTGCATATGTGCGGATGTGCCATGAATCTTTACGTGAATTTATATATATAATTCACTCTAGTATATATATATATATATATATATATATATATATATATAAATAAATAAATATATCTTTCTAAATATTATATCGAAAATAAATATTATATCTTTCTTATTCTTTAACCGTTACACACAGTTTACCGGATAAATAAGTTGGCATATTAATATTAATTATATTAATTATATTAATTATATATATATATATATATATATATATATATATATATATATATATTAGAGTGAGAAAGAGAGGAGAAATTGTCGTATTAAATATTTAATTTTAATTTTAATTTTTTTCTGGCAGATGTATTGTTGCTTTAATTATTCCCAGTTATATCTGTTTCAATAACATATGCGTATATATAAATTAATAAATATTTGTTTACCCTGATCGGATTCCTTTAATTCCAAACAAATTCCTAAAGGGAAAAAAATATATAAACTTGTTTATGTTTTGACGGCAAAATTACAAAAATATAGATACTCGCATGTGGAATTTATACCTGCACGAGCGTTTCTCTGCTAAATCAAAAATTGCTGAGACCAAGCGAGCATACAAAATTTAAGCTCCTCTTAATTCGAAATCCGATCAATTTCGCTGATAAGTTATACGTGTAGACGACATATCTCCGTGAAAAATGTCACTTGTGAAATCGTTCTCTAACATCGTCAAAAAATATATTCTTTACTTCTCTTAATTTAAACTGAAACTTTTCTCGAAAAATATCTTGATTTATTTTTATCATTAAATTTTAAGTATTTACAGTATGAATAGACTTTTTCATAAAACATTTACTGTACTTACATACGCTATCCGATACATGAAAATTTGATTAATATATACATTTCACGATATGTATTAAATTTTTGTAACGATAAATTTTTGATCGATTGCACGCAGAACTGACAATAAAGAAGACACCCATAATGATGAGCGTGATTGAAGATACCATTTGTCATTGTCGAACGCGAGTAAAGATGGAAAAAATCAACCATACATAGGCTATTGGCAATAACTTCTGACATGTTCTGAAAAATTATCCCAAATTAGTTGCCGACATAATTTCAAACTGTTGTTTGTCTTGATATGTGCGTTAGAAATGAAGAGGGTTTACTAGAATTTTATGTCCGTGATCTAGGAAGGAATTTAATTAAAGCTTCTTTGATCTTTATAAAGACTGCTACTGGTAAAGTACTGGTGACAGAAACATTGAATACTTTTTCTACGGATGCTCGCAGAAGAATATGTGTTTTATCTATATCAAAACTTAAAAACGAAAAAGAAACGTTCGTCTTCAATAATACACTTTTACAATGTGTTTTGAGTTCACTCTGTACGTTGATGTATTTAGTAAATGTATTTCCTATACACACACATTGTGAAGGAATTGTTAAATATAGATAAAGAATCTTAAGAACATATTAAATTTCTAATAGACGATAAGTGTATTTTTATATATAAAGCTTTATGTTCACAAAGTAAATACTTCGAAAATTTTTGTAAAGAAAATAGGAACTATATGAAATAGAAGTAACTGATATAAAACATAATGTTTTGGACGAATTAGTATTTACTTTAATAATTGGTGGTATATCTACACTAATAGAAATAAATGTAGTAATGTTACGTCAATTGTTTGCATTAGCTGAAAAATATGATATAAAAAATCTTAAATTAATGTGCGAACAACGTATGATACATAATGTAACGGTAACGAATGTTGTATCCATGTTAGAAATTGCAAATTTGCATAATGGAAAGATTTAAAGAAATATGCCGAAGATTTCATCAAATTATTCTTCGAAGATATTGTGCATACTACAGATTTTCAAATTCTGTTAAAGAGCTTTCCTGATCTATTAACTGCGATACAAAATGCTCGAATATCCGAAAAATCAATATATTAATTAACGATTAAGAAGCTGAATTGATAATTGGAATGTTATAGAGTCGAACTAAACATTATAAACAATATTTATACTTGTAATAAAAATAAATATGTACATGTCTCTTTTTAAATTATACGCTTATATTATATCTTGTAAAATGTGTCTGCTGTATTTAAGATTCAAAGAGAGGATAATAAGTCATAAAATTAATATGTTAAGCAAATCGTCTAAATTTTAAATTATGCGAACTTATTTCTCATAAGATTGTCAGGAGTGGCACCAAATCGTCCACGTCGCCAATTCAATACAGGGCCTTCCGATTGGTCGGTCCAGTGGAAAAAACTCCAAACATCGATCGCTGTAAGTGCATGGCTGTGGTCCAATGGATGCATTCAGCGGAAAAAACAGCTCAGTGAGCGCTTAGTGATTCTTTAATATAAATTGGTTCTTGCGTTTAGTTCCACGTTGGATCTAAGTGTGGAAACCAATCGTAATAAAGAAGCGCTTATCAAATTATTTTTTCTGTTGAACATTGTTAATGTAAAAAGAGCGACCAATCGCGTATCTTGTAAGACGAGACGATATGATGTTCCTCATGGCATCTACATTTTAAATAATTCTTGCGCTATTATGAAATTTACTCCTTTGAATCTGGGGATGAAATTTCGAGTCGGAAATTCATGAAGAGGAAGAAAAAAAAAAGAAGAATATTGATATACTGGATTCTGTTGAAATATAATAACATAATAGAGAAATTTCCTACTCGCTGTATGCATCAAATTGATAACATTTTTTATAATACGAAACATATTATGTATGTTTCTCCACGTAATCGGCAGCCATCTGCCGCACGCGAGCTACAGCCTCGGGCGTACCGTACTTTTCCTCGAAATTTATAAATTTCGTGAAGAGAGTTTTCATCTTTCTCGGCGGAAGCGTTTGGACGCATGCCCGTTCCAACACCTTCCTGCAAACGCAAGATAAAATTTTATTCAGTAATTATACTTAGTTAATTATACTTCGTTATTGAATAACTAAGAAATCAGGCCTGAAACAGATATGTTCTAATAATGTATATTTATTATCGCACGCTGTTACTTGTAGTAAAACCGTAGAATCTACGTACCTGGCTAGATCGATGTTCTCGGACTTGATCAGGCAATCGACGTAACACGACCACACGTCGACACGTTTAGGATAAGAGCTCAGGATGTTCTCGAATAACGTTTGCGCTCGTTCCTTGTCTCCCAGCTTGTTCTCCAAATTCGCAAATCGCACCAGCAAGTTTACGTCTGCAAACGCGAGTCACACAATTTTAAACATATAGGATTATTATCACTAAAATAAGAGGAAACGACTTGTGTACTTACGCTGAGATACGGGCAAAGATTGTAACGCCCGTTGCATAATCTGCCGCGACTTTTCTTTCATGCCAATTTTCAGCAACGCACCGCCGCAATCTATCCACGTCTGAGGATCTTGCCTGAACTTGCCGATCACGGTACTGATCAATTTCTCAAGCTCGGCCTTCCTACCGGCGTCCGCGTGTACGGTCAGCATGTGCATGTACACTTTGTACGCGTCGTTCGTCTTCACGGCCTCCTGGAACACGTCGTTCAGGGACTCGGCGGTGCCGTATCTGGACTCCAGATTCAGCCACGCGTTCCACACGTTCAACCGTTCGTTCTCCTCCCTGAAATTGATCGTTTTGATGGCACGTCTCGCGACCGCCCTCGCCTTGTCGATCTCCGTCGCTTGCAGATGATACGCCATGTACTGTAGCCACACTAACGAGCTGTCGGGGCTCGACAAAACCAATTTATCGAACTGATCGACGGAGCTGGGTGCCTGATTGCTCGCCAGAGCTTCCTCCCGCTGGCGAATCTCGCGCTCCTTCTGCCGTTCCTGTTCCCGCCGCTCAGCCGCGCTCAGCTTCTTTTTCTTCTTCCGTTTAGGCTCCTCTTCGGGCTCCTCCTCGTCGTCGCTGGACGTCTCAGCGCTGGCAGAAGCGGCTAATTTTGCCTTCTCGTCCCAAGAAAATCCGCACTCCGGAACGCGCAATCTTCCCGCTGATTTAGTCGCCTCCGTTTCATCTTCGTCGACAGAATCTTCAGCCGATTCAGAATTCTCATCTATGTCTTTTATTCTGATCTCCTCCTTGTTGACTTCAATTTCATCTTTCTTCTCATTTTTTTTCTTCAACGATTTCTTCGAGGCTTTCTGCGGCGCTTCCTTCGGGACTTCCTTCGGCGCTTTTTTTGACAAATTTGTAAGATCTACATCGTGTGGCGTAGACACCACCTTCCTCTTCAATTGTCCCTTCTTGCTAGTAGATTGCCCCGCTGTAATCGTGTTCTTTGGAGTTTCGAATGCGGACTTCAGCATGCAAATCGGGACGATATCAGACTCGCTCCCTTTCATTATAACGTACAGTCGAATCTTGGCGTGGACCCTGTAAGGCGTCAGATCGGGAGAATTGTCGTTCGCGTGTCGGCGGACGGGCAGTGCCGCCAGATATCCCGCGCCGTTACGTTTCACGACGACGAGTATGAACCACTTGGTGATCATCAGGATCTCTGCTTTTAACGTGACTCCAGTGGGCAATTCTGGCAGCATCCGTTGCTTCGAGCTGATGCCGTTTATTATTCTCGGTAGCAACGACACGTCGGCGAGCTCGTGGACGTAATTCTTCCACAGGATCGTACCGAACACTTGGTCCCCTACTTGAGGATTGCCGAAACAATGATCCTTGCGCACGGTGGCCATCAACTGATCATTCAACTGCAGCACCAAACCGTGCTCAGTTATGTTCTTGACGGTGCCAGTAACTTTTTGACCCAGAGTCGCCGACGAAATCGGCCTGCTCTCGTAGTACGTGGCCCTCGCCAACTCCGACAATTTGCTGAGGTACAAACTCAAGATATCCACCGCCGACATCATCTTGACCTCGTACTCAGACGGACTCTCCCACACGTCTTTCAACGACATTGTCAAAGTGAGCTCTTTCTCTCGCTTGTTGATTGCTGTGATTTTAACGAATAATATCTGATTCGTGTACAATTCCTCGAAATTGCTGACGTTCTTGTACGACACAAATCCGAGCTTGGAGTAATTTTCGATCGGCAAGACAACTCTCACGCCGTCCTGCAATATGTATCGCACCGTGCACGGAATGCAATCGCCTATTTTCAACGAGTCGAAGCTCCTGTATTTCTCCTGGGTCACGAAAGTGCGCGACAATATTACGGCCGGCTTTGTGGCGAACACGAGAGCCGAGATCACGTCCCCGGGAGCGCATCTCGACGCAAGTAAGCTGCCGACTTCGATGCACGGAGCCATGTGGCCCGCTGGTAAGAAGCTCGTCGCAACGTTTTCGTCATCTTCTTTCCGTATCATCAAATATATTCCTTTGATGGACGATTCCGTCACGGTCCCTTCGACCATCTCTCCGATCGAGAAGCTAACGGATTGCTTCTCTTCCTCGGAAACGATTCTCAATTTCATTCTACCGTTGTCCTTCTCCACCGATTCAATGCACACCGTAACTGTCTGGCCAACGGAATAATTCCAATTCATATCACGCGTATCTCTGTCCAACGTACCGCGTGGGACCCATCCTTTTACCTTTCCGTAGAATCTCACCAGTAAGCCGTTCTTATCTATCATGCTGACCGTACCGTGATACTTTTTTCCGCATTTGGCATCCTCAAAACGATGCAAAACCGGCAACTTACTCTTTATTAGCGACTGCTTCAGCGTGAATTTCACTCGTTTATTGTCATTATCAACTTTATCCAGGACTCTCGCCTCGACGCTGTCACCGGCTTTCAATTTGTGCACAGCGCTCAACCCGCTATCGGATACGTGTTCAATCGGGACAATTCCCCAAATCCTTCCGACTTGTGCATGTATGACGGAATTAGATGGTTCGATATGGATGGTCACGGTGAGAACGTCGCCAATATTAAGATCAAAAGCTGAGAAATATTTCTGCCTCAAAATTTCTTCCTCCATTGTACAGACATAAAAGTGCTCCAGCCAGTTGTACGCGAGAATTCTGCATTTATGTGTGGAACCTTCTTTGAATTCGGTCGGAATCTTGGCAAACGGGACGTTCGTTCTTCGAAAAGAGATATATCCGCGTAGCCCAGATTTAGATAACTTGAGAATTAGCCCACTGGATTCTCTGTACAGAACTTTAGCTCTCTCTACAATATCGCCTATGCGCAACATCTCCTTTTCCGACGTGTCAGCCAACAGACTAAAGTACGCTAATTTCACCGTTGGCAATATGTACAATAATGTACCGGTCACTTCCGTATTATCTGCATACGTAGATAAAGGGTTGTTTAAGTAAATTTGATTTATAAATCCAACATTATCCTTCCCAAACGTAACTTGCAGGCCATTGGAAAGCACCTTTGTTACATAAAGAGGCAATTTTGTTCCCGGCACTAAAACGTCCAAAGACACTACGTCATGTGAGTTAATCCTGTCGATCTTTTTCCTTTTAGTCGACAATTTGATGACAGACGTGTTATCTACCGTTTTTATTTCCTTGACAGCACACAAGAGTTGACTGCCTGGAACTACAGAATTTATGATATTAACAAATTATTTTGTAATGAATATTACTTTGTAATGAACGCAACGAAATTGTTACACATTATGCGGAGAATTAGTTATAGTTATACTTACAATATTGCTTTCCCTTCTCAATGTCCTCAGTAGCGACAAATGCCCTAACATTGGCTATGCCTGTGTCAACTATATAGCCATGATCCTCTATGCTCTTGACAGTGCAAACCACCTTTGTATCTTTCGCAAGATAACTAGTATTAACATTTTGATTTATCAACTGCGGCTCCATAGATAAACTGCAGGACCATTTGCTTTCGTTATTTATACTTTTGATGCAGCACGTCACGTAATCGCCAGGTTTAAACAAATCTGGTAGGGGCTTGAAGTCATTCGACTGGACGGCCTTTGCGTCGATTATATCTTGCAACAGATTTGTGTACGATTGGCCGAGATCTGTAGCTTGCACCTGTCCTACAAATCCACCCGGTAGAGACACTAGCAAGTGGTACTCCGACACTTCAGAAACCCGTCCAAGGAGAATCAGTCCTTCGCGTGGAATCGTTTGACATAGTCGGTCTGCAGTGGTGGGAATAAGATTTGTTTCTTCTACAATTGCGTTATCTTTTCTTTTCTTCGTTTGCGTTTTATGCCTCTTGGATTTAAGCTTCTCCTCAAACGGCTAGGACAAAAGTGTTATTATCAGTTGTGTCATGTAGCTGAATTTTATGTAACAATTTATGTAAATAAAATATCAATATTGAAAAAAAAATTTTATATACCTATATCCAATATACCTATATATATATCCAGTATATATATATATAGTATATCCAATATATTACTTATATATCTATATCAATACACATATTAATTTAATAATATAGATTACTATAACAAAATGTTACACTTTTTCCCTAAATCTTCTTTAAAATATATAAATTAAAATAAGTTTAAAAGGAATTAAATTAAATTAAATAACTCAAAAACAAAAATATAAAAAGTGAAATTATATATTTACCGCATCTGTAAGCCTCTTGATTCCAGGAGGTTTCTTCCCTCCTCGAGGAAAACTTTCCAGCGTCATCTAAAAATATGTCAAATAATTATTATCTAAAATTAATCAAAAAAATCGTTATTAGAGAATTACAATTAATTAATATCTATAATATAACTTATAACATAATAAGTCCTTTTAGGTTAACTGTCTGTTTTCTGTTGCTGCACTAGGTTAGAGATTATCTTTTTCCTTTCAATCGTTTTATTGCAATTATAATCGCGTACATGCCAAGTCTTCATTTATATAAATTACCTTAATAAATTATGCCGGTAGAAAAATTATATCACTGCTCCATGCGGAAACGATAAACACGTGCATATAACCTAGCATTTTTCAACAATGAACTGCCAGATGCGTTCAGAAGATTCTGCGACGTTTTCGTCCCTAGGAAACGAATCCTCCAATTGGATATTAGACCGCAGTCTAATGTCGCGGTTGGATTTACTTTTTATTTTCTTCTAAGAATTTTCTCACAATTCCTATGACCATTTCTACCTACCTTTTTAAAATTAGAGAAAGCTAAAAAATAAATTAAGCTGCATTAATTAAAGTCAAATCTGCATTAGTAGAAATGGACAAAGTCCGTAATATTCTGCGCGTCCCGAAGCACATTCGGGAAGAGAGCTAGCCGGCCATAAGAGTCCCTATATAGGGACTAGGGACTCTAGGCCAGAAAGGCCCGCGGCCTGCGCGTTTGCGAACGCGCCATTTCGGCGAGTCGACGTCGTTCGACGTGGCCCGTGGCAGGATTTTTCGTCACAAGTGGTGCGCGATGAGGCTCGTGGGGAGGTTATTCTGCCTGTTCCTTGTGTTCGCCGGCTCGAACGCCGGCGGGTCGATTCTCGTCCTGCTGGACAATCTCGCGATCAAGGAAACCCATTCGATATTCTTCAAAACGTTGCAGGGTAACTGGCGCCTCGTCTTTTATCTCTCTGATCGTCGCCGACAGTCCGGGCCGCTGACGGCTGTCTTCGGCACCGCGTTTCTCGCGTGCGTTACACGCTATACACGTCGTCGTGGACGTTAGACGCGCTTGCGGAATATCAATCCACGTCCGAGGGGCGTGGATATTGATAATTGACAGCAAATTCGATATGTTTCCGTCTTTTCTCGTCCGTGTACGAAGGCCACGTCAAAACGCAAAATATTGATCCGTTTTCAGATCTTCTCGAAGAATTTTTATGCTATTTATCGAGATAAAATACGTATTTGAGTATTTTAACATTAATTTTATCAATAGCGAAGAATGATACAAGTATTCGCTTATCAATTTTAATGCAATCGGTATAAAATTATTTTTACAATATGACATTTACAGTGTTATCTAATTACGGATATATGACTTATTTGTACGTTTTTTTTAAATATAATTGTTTATTACATTTTTAACAATTGATATTAATTAATGACATTAAATAATATATTTCTAAATTGTTACAGACAGCGGTTATGCCTTGACTTTCAAGTCGGCCGACGACCCAACCTTGCAGCTCGCCAAATATGGCGAATATCTGTACAAACACCTGATAATCTTTGCACCTACGGTGGAGGAGTTTGGCGGTGCTCTGAGCGTGGACGCGATAACGGAGTTTATAGACGGCGGTGGGAACGTACTGCTCGCTGGCTCCTCGCAATCCGGCGACGCCGTACACGAATTGGCCTCGGAGTGCGGCTTAGAGGTAGACGAGGAAGGCTCCACGGTGATCGACCACATGAACTACGATGTTTCCGACGGCGGCCAGCATACCACTATAGTAGCAGATCCAGCGAATCTGATAGACGCTCCGGTTATCGTCGGAAGCAAGGACATCCCACCGTTGTTGTACCAGGGAACCGGACTGATCGCGGACACGGATAATCCTTTAATTTTACGTTTATTGTCAGCATCTACCTCGGCGTACACCTATTATCCGGATCAACCGGTCAAGGAGTATCCACACGGCGTTGGCAAAAATACCCTGCTGATAGCGGCTCTGCAGGCGAGAAATAATGCCCGAGTTTTGTTCTCGGGCTCGCTATTTTTCTTCAGCGACGAGGCATTCACCAGTCCAGTTCAAAAAGGACAAGGTAAAAAAATTAGAACTAAATTCTTTAGGGAGAAAAACGTGATTTATTAATTTATTTATCTTTTGAAATATCTACAAATTAGTATCTTTAATAATTTTTGCTCAATATGGAATGATCTACATGAATGATCAAGCTCGATTGTGCTCGCAGGTGGTAAGAGATACGAGAAGTCCGGCAATCAGGTGGTGGCCAAGGCGATAGCGCAGTGGGTGTTCAAGGAGAACGGTGTCATACGCGTGTCGTCCGTTCATCACCATCGAGTCGGCGAGACCCAGCCGCCGGCCGCGTATACGATCATGGACGACGTGGTGTACTCGATCGAGGTCGAGCGGCTGTCGAACGGCAATTGGGTGCCCTACGAGACGAACGATCTGCAGCTGGAGTTCGTGCGGATCGACCCGTTCGTGCGGATGACCATGAAACCGGTGGGGAACGGCCGCTACGAGGGCAGGTTTAAGATCCCCGACGTGTACGGGGTGTACCAGTTCAAGGTGGACTACACGCGCATCGGACTGACGCATCTTTACAGCACCACGCAGGTCTCGGTGCGCCCGCTGCAGCACACGCAGTACGAACGCTTCATACCGAGCGCGTTCCCGTATTACATAAGCGCGTTCTCCATGATGGCCGGCGTGTTCCTGTTCTCCCTCGTCTTGCTGCACTACAAAGAGGACGCGAAGCCGAAGTCGGAATAACGTCCCGGCGGCGCTCGCGGATGTTATCGTCGTCCGATTGGATGTCCTCTCTCGCGAAGGCTGCGGTATCACGTTTTCTTGTTTTCGCGGAAAGTGTGATACTATAGAGAAGAACTCGTAAGGGTAGAAAGTTCAACTTTTAATACCACTTATTTAATGTCGTTCTACATCTTGGTGCGTGCGATTTTCCGGGTATCGGTGCTGTTTATTAAACGCGGCACTCTGTATGGATAACGTGACGTTATGTCGTAAAAAGTCGCGTTCCTGTACGTACATGTTTAAGATTTTATAATGTTTCTCCACAAAAGAAAACAAAAAAAAATCGAGAGGAAATTTTTTTCATGCAGTTTCCATTTGTTCCCACGTTTCTTCGAGAAATAGAGCGCTGTATATAAAACCATTACAATAGATTGTATGTAAGATTGTACTAAAAGATCGCTATAACAATCGGGACGAATAAATGCTAAAAATTATTCGCCATTACTTAATCTTGCAAGCCGTAGGGGGTAAATTTTTCTTTGAGAATTGCAGCCGTGCTTCACGTCTATCTATATCTCACCCTATTCCATCCAACGTGTTTTCCGCCCTTTTTAATCCTCGCATCATAACTCACGAACGAATTGACGAAATTTAATGTTCCAAAGCGCAAATTAAAGCTACTACTTTTAGCTTTAATTTGCGCTTTGGAACATTAAATTTCGTCAATTCGTTCGTGAGTTTTGATGCGAGGATTAGAAACCCGTGGGACACGAAAGGGCTGGTTGGATGGAATAGGGTTAATATATTTCGAAATTTATTAGGCTCCGCGTATATAATTAGAATTTCATCGAATCTATATATTTTGAAATATATCTAGGCTTTGTGTATAATTACAATTTCATCGAATCTATATATTTTGAAATATATCTAGGCTTTGTGTATAATTAGAATTTCATCGAATCTATATATTTTGAAATATATCTAGGCTTTGTGTATAATTAGAATTTCATCGAGTTTATATATTTTGAAATATAGGCTTTGTGTATAATTACAATTTCATCGAATTTATATATTTTGAAATATATTCAGACTTTGTGTATAATTAGAATTTCATCTACAAACAAAGTGGCGTTGACCCAGTCAATTTTTTAATGTTTGATCGTGTTTTTTTCGACGATCAATTTTATCCTTATCAACGTTCGATCTTAAATAATTGATTGTCGCGATATTTGTTTTACAAGCGATCGATATATGTTGCATTTTAATGAATCAATTGTGGAAGGAGTTTTACGAGATAATTTCAAATGCGGTAATTTTTCAAGTGCTACCAACGTTCACTTCCTTTATCAACAGTAGCCCGGCCTGATTCCCCCAACGCGCTGATTGGCCCGCGATGATCAGCTGAAACGGCGACGCATTAAACGACCTGGAGGGGGTGGAGGAGAAGGCCATCGCGCTCGTCGGGCCGTCGGGCCAACCGTCAGTTGGCGTAGTTACCTGGTTCTGTTTCTGTTTATCCTTCTGGACCGTGAAACAAGACGCGGGCCAAAATTGGGTGATTCGCCGACGTAGAGGCGTTTCGGACGCATCCGGGTAAGTATTCGACCACTAATCTACTCCACATTTGCATTTATTTCATTTCGCGAAAACGATGACTGATAAAAAGAACAAAAATTGATCCCTCGACATTTCGGTAGGTAGGTTGTGATCGCTGGCTCATTCTCGCTCCTTTCTATTTCCTCGCGTCTAAACGTGCGCCTAATCGAGCGTGAATTTTCAGTGCGACAGATACAAACAAAGGAACAGATTTCCGATTTAAAGTCGTTTTCAGGTGCGTCGATCTTCGTTTGTGTCGCGCGTAGAAGTGGAAAAACCGTTTCGATTAGGTCCAGTGTGTCCGGACAAGATCCCTGTCTGTCGACGGCATCGAGAGCCACCGATATTCGACGTCCGAGAAACCTGAGAAATCATTTCGAATGACGCTCCTTCGGCCGTTCTATCGATTGAGCCTATGATTCGCAAGGAAAGTGAGGCACGGGTCATTGTACTCGGCCGCGAACTCCGTTGCGAGTATAGTCTCTTTCATCCGTTTCCTAAACGGGGTCAGAATAACAACAAAATCGTAATCGAAATAGGCAGTACAGCGTTCTGACAACTTGATACATCGCTGACGCAACGAAAACTTCGAGGAAGCGAGATTCCTAGGTTGCCTGTGAACCGAGCGACCCTCAACCCTTTGTTCTCAGTGTCGTATCCCACGGACGAACGCGAATCGCTTGTTTCGTCCTTAATTTATTTCGATCAGCTGCTTTAATGTATAAAAAATTCAATTTCTTTAATTATTTACGTTATTTTGATTTTTAGAGATTTCAAAAAGACTAAACAAATTAAATTTTTTAATTAATTATTTAAATTATTTGGACGGATTTGTAGGGATTCCAGATTTAATTTAAAAGGCTTCAAATAAATTTAATCTCTTTGTTAATTGATTTATATTATTTCGATAAATGTAGAGATTTAAGGTTCAAGATTTTAAACAAGTTTAATTTCTTCGTTAATTGATTTATTTGAACCGATTTTTAGAAATTTTAAATTCAAGGTTCTAAACAAATTTAATGTCTTTATTAATTGATTTATGTTATTTGGACAGATTTATAGAGATTCCAGATTTAATTTAAAACTCCAAACAAATTTAATTTCTTTGTTAATTGATCTATATTATTTGGACGTATTTGTAGAGATTTCACAAAAATGTAGTTCGCTGATTATAATTAAGTACTGTCTCGAATGTTTGGAGAATTATATAGACTGCCGCGCGAGACGCTATATCGAATCCACTTGGAAACAGGCCCGGCAAAAGGTCAAGATTCTTTGTTTCCGATCGAGCGGAAATTAAATAAAAATCAGTTATATTAATCGCCTTATTCGAATGTCACTGTTCATATTTTTAATTATTTTATCATCAGCGAATTTTTATGGCTGCCGTATGACTTATTCATGTATAATTTACAGCATTCGTTGCCAGCAGTCGGCCAGAAGTGTGGGATTTACGTCATGTAACACGTGTAACATCCGAAAAATCGATAAACATTTACGTCGGTCCGCGCGGGTGCGTTGAACCCTCGCAGTATACGTACAACGGATGATGTAACTTTTAACCTCCGCACGACGTAAAAATACCTCGTTCCAATTATCTGATGAAATCTAGGTAAACTAACAGTAATGCAGAATCAGCATTCATTATCAACAATAGAAATAAAAATTACTCGACGAGTGGTATGTAGCAGAAAACAATTTTTATTGAGTATAATAATTTTCTGATTTAATAATAGACATGTAATAAAAATAGATATTATAATATCGCGCGCATTCTGTATTAGAAAAAAAATTCTTTGCAGAGCCATGAAATTTCTACGTAACCCGGCATCTCTCTTTCGTCATCGTGTAAGCTCTGGAATATTCTGAACGACCTCGAGAGAGATATGGGCTTTAAACACTGCGCTCTCTGTCTTTCTCTTTGCTCCCCTCTTCTCTCAGCTGAATCACGAGGCTCCAATTTGTCACATATTTGACGAGTGATCTGTATTTGTTCGGAACGATAGAGAAACTCTTTTCCCGAGCGAAGTTCCACGTGTGGAACTGAACGACAGGTGGTCTGAGCGATCGAACTTCAATTAACTTAATCGACGATTAATTCAAGCGGTAAAATCGCTTGGAACAAAATTTCTAGCCTGTCTCTTCTTTTTTTTTTTTTTAGGCTACGGTCAACGTGACGCTACAAATTCTTTGGAGCGTTATTCTTCTCTTTCTTTCTTCATTGAAAGAAAAGAGAAGAGGAATGCTTCGAAGCATTTATAGCGTCACGTTGACCGTAGCCTAAATCAAGTATAAAATCATGAGCATCGTGATATCATTGAGCAGGTAGCTTTTAAACGTGTCATGTTTGTTTTGGACATTTCGCTCTTGTTTACTTGCACTTTTAATCTCCCATTTTACTTTTATCTCTCGCGAAAACAAAAATAATCATCTCATTATTTCCCGTATTCCCGTCTCAACCCACGATCGAGAGTCGACGCCCACAGTTCGGTTGTAGAACAACGAACAGAATTTTTCGACGAAAAATACGTGATTTTTCGACAGACGATATGCGCTTATCTTCGCCGCGTGACGTCAGATCGTGCAAGACTGCCGATTGACGTCATTGGTTTCGCCTAATTTGGAGATGACTCGCCTTTAACTTCCAACTCGGATATTCACTTTTGTCATTATCTATATCGAAAATCATTCCGATTTCTCGTACATTTCTCGCACACTTGACTTTGACATTTGATTTTTCGGCAATAACAGATTCGGGAGATGGCGTGTTTACAATCGTAAACACACGTTTTATCTTTTGTCTGAAGTGGCTATTTACGAAACGTCAAGTTGTTTCGTTTATCGAAAATGCACCCGACTATCTGACGATGTCGACATTCTTCCTTTTCTTTGTTATTTCTCATTTCTGTCGCTTCATATACATTATACCCGATCTGTTCCGCTCTCTCACCTTACTGCGAAGGTGATCGAATAAAAAAAAAGAAGAAGAAAAAGAAAGAGAATCCAAGGAACGTGCTTTACCAGGATGGTGCATCCTTGAGACTCTCTCTTTTTAACCAGGTCGCGCGCGCAAAGAGACACGTAGCATTTTGTTTACATTGTCCACGAACAGCCGTGCTAAAAGAGAAAAAGATTCGGTCGACCTTGCACAATTGTGCGTTTGATCACGCACGACGCCCAATTATTTCACCGAAGACACGAACAGACATTTGCGTAACGTTAAATGTTAAATCGCCGTGCGTGCGATCTACGTTGATAAATATCAATTGGGAAATGTCTTAACAATGTACGTAACAATGAAAAGAGAGCTCTGCGATACGTTAAGACCAACTCTTCAGTAGTTAGTTAAAAGATTGATAGTCAAAGTTGAGATAAAAATGTTGACGTATATTGTTTGTCAAATGCGATAAAAATTGAAAATTTATTGTAATTAAAATATTTATAGTAATAAAAATCGTAATAACAGTAGCTTTACCTCTCAATACATGTATAAAATGTTTTTTTTTTTTTTACAAAAAAAATCGAATTCAAATCGAAATTGGATCCACCTCAATCTATTATTCAAGTTCGTGAATTCTGCGATACTCCAGCCATATAGATTTAAAGCTATTCTAAAAAAAAAAAAATGAAACCTTTATTTCTCTACAAGTAAAAACGAGGGTACAGAGCCACAACAGGGTGTTCGTGTGTCATAATATTTACTTTATTTTTCTCGTTAACGATACGATTTGTACGGACGCGCAAAGTTTATCACGAATCGTTTATACTCTGTTTACAGATACAAGGCTTGGCCAGCTGCGCCATTCTTGTTGTGTGGTTCTTCTCATCAGCCACACTACATCAGCCAACCCTGGGTGCCGGGTCGTCGTAGTCGGATTGTTGTAGTTAGCTGTTGCGATGTCACACACTGCAGGAATGGACACGGTCTTGCCTGTACCGGATGCCATCCCCCCGCTCGAGAAACTGCAAGAGGACCTGGTCTCGAATCTGGTCCAGGAGGTCAAATTTCAACCGGACCTCCACCAATTACCTATTACAACAAAGGTGAGAATTGTTTTGCGCGGAAGAAATGGTTAAAATTTTATAAGCAGCATCAATAAAATTATTAACTGTGATAAGTTTTATCTGCCACGTCAGTTCAATGCACATGTTGATGCATTAAGATTTTAGTGTTCTTAATTTTTAAGATTACAGATTAATAATAACATTTGTTTAATTGCCACACTAATGTCTGTACGTTCCAGGACGATGAGATAACGATTGGTGCTCGGGACAGATCCGCTCATGTACTAAGATGCCTGAAAGTGGTGTACGACTTGTCGTCGGATGTATTCTTCATTGCGATCAATCTGATGGACCGTTTCCTGACGAAAATGAAGGCAAGGCAGAAGCATATGGCCTGCATCAGCGTGTCGGCCTTTTACATAGCCGCCATCCAATGCGCGCAGGAAATAGATGCCGACCATCTAGTCTCGATCTCGCAATGTCGATGCACGGCCGACGACCTGAGACGTATGTCGGGGGTGATACGAGACAAGTTGCAGTGGGTACCCGGTACTCAGCCCACTACCACCTTGACTTTTCTACGGCTGTTCAACAATATGTTTCACGCGGTGGCGAAGCAAATGCATCTCGGTGACGTGTATACCAGCATCATCAAGGTGAGCTATCATCTAATCTATTTATAGGATTAAAAAAAAAGAAAAAGATTATGTTCGTCGATCCTCGACACCAAAGATAAAGTTCTAACAGCATTCGAAGTATTTGTTAAGTCGTTGTATGCCAATTTTATAAGTACGGTTTTATTGACACGAAAATTATATGGTCAGACTGCGCTCTCACGAGCACCGTTCGTCCTGTTACAGGAGTCCGAATTGATCCTCAGATTAGAAATGGTGGCTTGCGATGGTAATTGCGCGAGCCTCAGGCAATCTGAGGTGGCTCTGGTATTACTCTGCACTTATTTGGACGCCGCTGTTAATCGGCTGAATGCAAATGCGGACGCCACTGGGTCTGCTGACGGTCCATCTTCACACAACGCATCCACCATTGCGCCATCCTACCAGTTGCTGAAAGACGAACTCATGCAGTTCGCCATGGGGCTCCAAGAGAAATGCAACGTAAATGTTACTTCATTACTTGGTTTAAGTTTTATTATTTACTTTGAATAGAACACATAGAATGTCGAAATAAATCGTACGGGGAAAAAATATTTTTGTAAAATGTAAATTCTTTAAATAAATGAAAATTTAAAACAAAGAACAAATTAAGATAAATAGAGCGAAAATAATCACGAGATAATTCGGCTCGCATAATTTATTTGTCGATCTTCAAAGCTCATGTTTTTGTCGTGTCTTAGATTTCAGAGGAGAGTTTCTGCTCTACTCATGAGGCGGTGGGCGCCATACTGAGCAAGTATAACGCACAGGAGCAAACTCCTTACAGGCAGGAACTAATCTGGAAAGTTTCGTCGCGTACCGCGGGTATTTTACGTCCGACCCACAATTTCAGATCCGTGCTACCCGCCATCGCGGAACATGCGCCGATTCCGTCTCCGAGCAGAATCAGGTATCTATCGCCACTTCTTTAGATCACAGTTTAAAAAAATGTCATATATTGTTAAAGCATCGAATTGAATCTTTTTTTCTTTTGCAGGAAAACCCGTAAATACGCTCGACGCCATGGCAATAAGAGACGTTAAAGTAGCACCACCATTTTTTTGAGGTATGGTTTCTATTAAATATTCTGCTGTTGTAAAGATATTTTATAAATTGTTACGAATCTTGGAAATAAATGCTTGTTACATGTTCACTTTTCACTTTTGTTTTCAGAGTACGGCATTGGCATTTTCTTCTGGTGTATCAAGTAAACTACTTTTGATATACTGGATATGTCTGGTTTACGCGTCAAGTAAAAGCGCAAGATTTTCACTTTTTCCAGTATGAAGATCAAAATTTTACTCGAGAGTACAAACGTCGTTTCACGCGTTACAATAATTTCCCTTAGAAGCTCCGTTTGTGTCATCTACTGAAATGTACATACTAGCAAGACACAAGTCTTTTACTGTATAAAAAATATATATGTTTTGCCAGTATGTAAATTCCTCATTAGTCGCACCATATATTAATCTCGGCTCACTTTCTCATCGCATTACACGCATGTATTTCGGAATATTTGTGCGAATATTTTATGAAGAAGACAAGGATTTGTGCCCCTCCCCGTTCCTGCGATAAGATTGAATTGCTGTTATAGGGATGGGGAGAGGGAGAAGGCGAACAGGTACATAAACACTGTGACGAGCAGAAACCTAGTAATCATCTTTAAGAAATATTGAAAATTAATGTGATACAAAAAAAATCCTTTATAGTTATTATCTAATTAGTAAAACAACATCGCTTAGCAAAAACGTATATCTATATATTTACAAGATGTGTTAAAAACGAGGAAAAATTATAAAAGAAAAAATAATAATGAGAATTGCGAAAGTGTGTTGAAAATTTCGTATAACGTAAAACGGTTATTGGAGGAAAAAAAAAGATTATAAAGATTGGTCGACATACCAATGAGAGTTGAATGCGCTTAAACCTGTGCTTGCTAGGTTTGACGAAGAAAGAAAACATTTCGTCAGATCTAGTGTCATGTCTCGAAAAATACGCTTCTCTTTATCGTATCTCCGCGTCGAGAAAACGGAACAATCGATAAAATAGGTTTATTGCACTCTGGATGAATTTCTTGGCGTGTACGCACATGTCAGATAAATAATGAACGAATAACGGGGAAATCTACGAAATGCACAAATGTGTAATCCAGAGTGTTGTGGAGACGAATTTCGCTATCGCGTTGCAATATAAAAGAAAAGACGTGATTCTTTTTATGTATATTCCAAAGATAAATCATTGCATTTTCTTTTTAAAAAATTGAATTTTATTCGAATCGCTTCTTTTCTGTATGAGATTATCTCGTACGTTTTGAGATTAGATTTTCTTACCGTAATAATACAAACGCTTTGTATTGATATCAGTATTGATATCAGCTTTACGATCATTTATTAGCTGATTCGATCGCGATAAAGTAATATAAGAACGTGTCAAAGAAAAGACATGAAGAAATACTCGTAAGTCGTTGTCCTTAAGTCTTGATTGATCGCATAATATAGTATAAATGTGTAGACTGCGTGCATTTTGTGTGTACGCGATCAATTAAGGATTAAGCGCAATCACGAAATATCGAAATGTGAGAAGCGAGTGGACATCGTATAGAAATTCGTCCGCAAGCAGATGAAAGCGCGTGAACGACGCGCCGTAATGCAACATAATTTGTAATTTTATTTATTTGGCAAAAACGTTGAATCTTTTATAGACGGTTTCTATATATTCTCATACATAATTTCTCGTCAATTTGTGCTACACGGTATTGCGATTCACGGTAGCTCACAATTTAGCGCTCGGAAGCTAGTCCGCGTCATCTGTGTCTTCGTAACTGAAGAAAAAGGAAAAAAAAGCAATTGTTGGTTCAAATAAGTTTGCAAATCTTAGCCAGTTTACGCTAGTCATAAGTCGTACCGTACTTTCATTTCGTGATCTGTGAAAATACATTCTCTTTTTGCCTTGCGGCATATACATCGTGCAAATTTTATTCCACGAAGCTTTTTTTTTTTAATTTTCTAACAAATCTCTAATCACCACGCATGGATATTCGTAAAGTCACCGGTGTTCTTACTGGAAACGAGCCGAAATGCTCCGCAAGCAATGTAACGGAAGCACAATTCAATCGAGCAAAATCACGCATCTCAGGATTATAGCTAGTGCTGAGAAGATGTTCTTCTGCAGATGCGGCGTAGCTATTAAAAATTTGAGACTGCAAGAACGAGATGAAGAGTCTGATTTTATAATATTAAATCTATAAGATGAGATAAATTACTTTTTTCTTTTCGGATAAAGAGAATAGAAAGTCTTGTCACGAGATTGTCATTTCTATGTGTCGTGTATATATATATATGCTATTTATTTCATCTGAATAATTTTATTGAAAGAGAGCACAAATTTTCACTTGTCGGTATTATATGTTACATATAGTTTCTAATTTCGTTAACACAAGTACGATAACGTGTTTCTTTCAAAGATCCTCTTGCGTAATGTGGAACACGTAAGAGGTAAAACGGTGTATTTACCTTTTACCATTGACGACAAAAAATGAATTTGTAATGCACAAAGTTCGTTCATAATAAAATAATAGAAAAATACAATGGAGATAAAGTAATAAATCTCTAACTGTAATCTTTTGTTTTGCAAAGAGAGACAATCACCATTCGTGTCTGTGTTCCATGATGAAAGTACATACACATACATACGTACATATGTCAACGAGCATGTAACAATCTCTAACTAAATACAATATTATGTAATGCGTTTAATTATAAGGTCACACGACTCGTGGAGACGTAAATTATAAGATACGAAGAAAGACATCGAATTTACTGTACAAATTGGATATATATTTCGTTTCCTTGAAAAAATAACAGGCATGTAAATCTTTGCTAGAGCAACGTGTCCTCTGAACGTATGTACTCTCCAATGTCCGCTTGGTGAAAGCAAATTGTTGCTATCGGATCCGCGTGTTTGCAGTCCGCTGTACTCTTTGCAGCAACGCCAAATCCCTGACATATTAAATAGAAAATGAATGAGCCTTACATCGTTTTGTTATCTCTTTCGTTTGTGCAACGATGTTGAAGAGAGATAATCGACAATGTAATCAAGAAATAATTTGTATATGATATCGCATACCAGTGGCAAATCGTTCATAGAAAGCACGACGACACCCTGATACTGAGAAGTACCTTCCGTTATACGAGCGAGACCTGATTTCATAACGTGATGTCCGTACAGAAACTGTTGCTCCGCCGAGGGTTTCACCCAGATCTTGTGCTAGATAAGGACATTGTTCTTGATAAGTTCCAACTAACGTTTGCTCATAATCTCGCGGTTCAACATGTTCAACGGCGCACACTCACCTGTGCGTAAGGGGCCAGATAATGTAACGCGGTAACGTGCAGCTTGAACTTCCCCGATTTTGTGAATCTGCCGAAGCAGGTGCCTAAGCTCAACAGGTGATCACCTCCCACGGTATTCGCCAAGGATAATATCTTCTCCGACACATAGTACACCCTGTCCTTTTTCTCCCGAAAGCAGTACATCCCGTCCGGTCGATCGATCAGGTTCTTCACGTTAGTGCCAATGCTGCGACAAGTCAATTTAAAATTTATTATCAATATTCGATACACTTATCTACATTTAACTGGAAAATTATGGGAAACGAGTGAATAATTGAGGTTGCCAAGTTACTCACTATTTTGTTAGCTTCTCGAACACGAGCTTCGTCCTTTCCTCCGATAATTGCTTCATCCTTAGAATATACGGGGGAACGTGCCGTCAATTACTTATTTTCTTTGAAAATAAATTATTTCTCCGCGTGATATCTCTGCAGCTCGAACACGTGCAGTGTTGACGTGACGTCATACGACGTCCAGCCCGTTCAAAATCGATTTGGAATTTGGACGCAGAAAATCGCAGCCTATCGGCGCCCGCGTCGAGACGAGGGCTCTCGATTGTCGTTCGATTGTTGATGTCGACCGCGCCGCCGCGTGCAGTGCGTGCACTGCCGCGTCACCCGTCTCGGCTCGCGTGATCGTGTCCGCTCGTGTCTCGCCGCCGTCGGGGAAGTATTTTTGCTGAGCTGGTCCCGTGTTTACATCCGGAGGACTCGTCGCGAGATCGGCCCGTTCCCTCCCACCGCGTCTCCCCGCCCACTCCGCACGAGTTATCGGCCGCCAGCCGCCTTTCTCCGATCGCGATCACGTCGCGGTCGTCGCGGATCCTTCCCGGCACTTTCCCGTCGACGGCGAGAGAGAGAAAGACAGAGAGAGAGAGCGAGGCGGACGCGTGGTTTGGTCTGGTTTGACGTGGACCTCGTGTTTTGATCCGTGAAGCTCCACCGGCGCGCACGCGATGAAGGTGACGGTGACGACGCTCAGCGACGACAGCGTGTTCGTTCTCGACGTGAGCGAGGAGCTGGAGCTGGAGAACTTCAAGGCGTTCTGCGAGATCGAGAGCGGCGTGCCGGCCCACGAGATCGTGATCGCGTTCAACGGCCGGCCGCTCATGGACGACAAGAAGTCGCTGCGCGACCACGGGATACGCGACGGCGACGCCGTCATCCTCCAGCACATGCACCAGAGCGGGGGCAGCGATCTGAACATGCAAGGACCCTTCAACAGATGTAGGTACCCGAGGGATGGATGCACCGTGTGTGGTTAAGCGGAAAATTTCGCTTTAACTTTTTAATAATTTTACTTTTCGAGGGTGTGGAGCCCGTATTCTAAATAATTACCTTTGATGTAACCTTAATGTGCAGCCCAAAGAACATTATTTATCTTTATGCCGTTGTTTGTCTTTATTATGCTCCGCGTTGCATCCCAACGGCGTGCTTTATCATTTATCTTGCTGATAGAGCATAGATAACGATGGGGGCCTTGAAGCCTCGGCCTTTGACTTCCGCTTAATTATACATGCCTTTGTCAATCTTGGCTGTTCAGCCTCAATACCTACTTGAAAAACAATGTCAATTTATTTTTATCTTTCTCCCCTTTGTGCTGTACACTCTACCGGCAGGAATGCCTGGACATAATACATATACATGTACATATATGTCATACATATCAAAATGTCCAGGCATTCCTGCCAGTCAGTGTACTTGGCAACATATATCTTGCCAGAAATAAATGAACGTACTAAATTTGAAGAAACATCGCTCTAGCCATTCCAATACTGGACTTCAGTTCCATCAGAATTCCCGGGACCAGCAATAATCAGCGCCCGTCGCCGGATCGCGAACAACAGAGTACAAAATCCCCGCAGCGAGGACGATCCGGCTATGATAAAGAACATGTTCCTGGCTAATCCGGATCAGCTGGCGTTGCTGAAGCAGAATAATCCCAGATTGGCCGACGCGCTGCTGTCGGGAAATCTTGGTGAGCAAGCAGTTTCGAATGTTACAGCTTAACGTTGCGTTTTGCATCCTTTGGCCTAAATATCCGTGCGTTATAGATAGATTTTCGACTGTACTCAGAGAGCAGATAGCCGCTCGAGAAGAACGGCAAGCGCAACGGCTGAGAATGATGAACGCCGATCCGTTCGACACCGAAGCGCAGCGGCTGATCGCCGAAGAGATCAGGCAGAAGAATATCGAGGCAAATATGGAGGCCGCGATGGAGTACAATCCCGAAACCTTCGGCACCGTCGTCATGTTGTATATTAATTGTAAAGTCAACGGATTTCCGGTTAAGGCATTTATTGACTCAGGTAAATTGTCCGGACCAAGCGCTACCTCCGGTAGCAAGGGAAAACGCGTCGATTTTCCACTCGCATCTCGAGAAAAACAAAGTCTTTGTGCAAGTCCTTTCTTCGATCTTTACTGTATCGTGCTTGAGATTATTTTTAAGTATCTTTGTTCTTCTGTTATACATCTAGGGGGAGGGAGAGGGCGGCTGAGTAAATGTCTATTTTTAAACGTATACATCTGACATCTCGAATAATCATTCTGCACGGCATGCAGAAAAACAATTTAATTTTAGAACGCCTGACCTCTGTCCGCGAAAACAGGGAAAAAAGGCTGAATCTTGATTTAAATATATTCGAATGTATTTCGATCTCAATCCTAGAAATAACAAACGCGAAAAGGAGGTTTTTGGAGAAAATGCATTTTGCAAAATTGACTCTAAGCATCGTAACGTCAACAAGCCATTATTTTTTGTGACCCAAGGTGCACAAACTACTATTATGTCCGCTGCCTGCGCCGAGAGATGCCACATTATGCGTCTAGTCGACACGAGGTGGGCGGGAGTCGCCAAAGGCGTTGGAGTACAACGCATAATCGGTCGTATACACATGGTACAAATACAGATCGGCAACGACCATCTGACAACATCGTTCAGCGTCCTTGAGGAACAGCCTATGGACATGCTGTTGGGCTTGGACATGCTCAAAAGACATCAGTGTTGCATAGACTTGAAGAAGAATGTCCTGAAAATCGGAACTACAGGCACTGAAACTACATTTCTGGCGGAAGGTGTGTTTCTTCCTTTCTTTGCAACTAATAAGACATGTTTAAGTATAATTAATTTTGAGCAGACGTGAGATTAAGAAACATTGGCGAACATTAATAATTTATTAATTATTTTTACAGGCGATTTACCGGAGTGTGCAAAATTGAGCGGGAACAGCGATGAATCCATAGACGACAGGGATCTCCAGCGAGCTCTCGAGGATAGTACGAGGGATGCTAAGAAACAGAGGCAGCAGCACGGTAAGTATGTATCAGCCCAGGCTATCCTTTTAATCCTCTTGTCCTTTTATTCCACTCCATTTATTAAAATTAAAAAAATATTTAACTTTATCTTTCCCCTATGCGCCTGGTCTGTTTTTAGTATATTTCTACCATTGCTTATTCTTTAAATAATTTTAAATTACTTGATTTTTGTTCTTGACAGCAGCTCAAAGCTATGAACATTTAATTTGCACGATTATTTGAAGCATTTGATATTTTCTTTGCCTCTTTTTTAAAGAAGATACAACTTTCCTCGTCATTGATATAATGTTTCCATTGAAATTCGTTAGACGGGCAAGGCAGCAGTAATCATGGGTCATCAAGACCCGCCGCCGCCTTAGAGACTACCATCTATCCGCATGATCCGTTCACGGAAGCCACGGTTAAGGAACTGGAGGCCCTGGGTTTCACCAGGGCACAAGTCATTGCGGAATTGCGTAGGTTTAACGGGGATAAAACGCAGGCTACCGCCGCGCTGTTTGCGAAATCATTAAAATTTTGAAAGTTGTCACATTGCGATTCGAGTACGCAAGCTATCGTGAAAGAGGAGACAGGCATAGATCGAAATTGTGAATATAAGATAGGCAATAAAAGGATGGTGAGGATAAACAACGTTCGAAACAATTGTTAAGTATTTTCGTCATCAACAGCTGTTTGATATACTTCTAATTACAGTTGATACTCCGTTCTGTGAAATCGTTGAAATCGAACTTGTTAATATGAAACTTCCCCGTAATCTCCATTCTAATGGTACATTTATTCTAACATCATTTGAATGAAAATGTTATTATGGTCTGTCTGTTATTTGCTTCCTAATACATACAGTCACATAAATGAGAGTGCTACGGAAGAACATCATTTTTTGAGATTTCAACCGATTCACAAAACGGGGAAGGTACACTACAATATGGCCCGTTAGTAAACGGAGATTTTGACAATAGCGGTGATATCGAAAAATTTTTATAGCTCGGAAACAAATGGAAGAACATTGAAAAACGCTGGAGAATACGCGCATTAGATTGAATCTTATAAAAGTTTCAAGTTAAGATGACGAGAAGTTATATTTGAAGTATACTTCCTTGTATATTTTCTTACGCATACGCGCAACGCCTAATTGCATTATTTCCAAAGTATATATATTGTGTAAATAAAATATATATACTATTGTGCTATGTTACAATTGATTAAAAGAGGAATTAAATTGTTACGTGACCTAATACTTAATGTAATAAATTGCATTATGCATACTTGCAAGATATAATTATACATTATATATCAAGATTTAGTTTGGATGCCACATGATCTTGTAAAATAAGACTTGTGTATACGTAATTGCGCTGAGGAGAGTCAGCATAAATAAGCGATAAGATTTTTCTACACGCCCCTCGAAAGATGCATGTATCTTTCGCGGTAGGTATTCTTTGTAGTTTTTTCATTTACGCGGTGAATATGGACAAATGTATATATCTAGTATTAATAGACTCTAAATAAATCGAGCACGAAATGGGATAGACAGAA
Source organism: Temnothorax longispinosus (assembly GCF_030848805.1). Classification (NCBI taxonomy): domain Eukaryota; kingdom Metazoa; phylum Arthropoda; class Insecta; order Hymenoptera; family Formicidae; genus Temnothorax; species Temnothorax longispinosus. Next base: position 2,153,378 of record NC_092364.1, on the reverse strand, counting down.
TCTTTGCGCTAGAACATCGACTTTATGGCTTGATAATGTTTCAGAGACTTGAATTTGATGTTGGACTCAGCTCAAACTCAGTTCCTCATTGTTTACCGAAGAAATACCGACTTTGTACATAAAATGATAATGAAAGGCGAATAGAAAGATTTTCCATTTTTTAAATAAGATATTTGTTACACGATAGCAGTTATGAAGGAACGTCTTCTACGCAGGTGTGTATCCAACTTACAGATAATGTCGATTTTATACTGCTATTTTTTTTTTGACAAGGTATTTGGTACATTAGTGTAATTTTTTTGTCATAAATAAAACATGAACAATATGGCGTGATTTATTTACCAACTGAACATTAATTTAGCGAAAGCTGTTAAACGATAATAATATATGTATTGTAGTTATATATTTCCAAGATAATTTCAACGAAGTAATTTAACCTTCATTTATGATTTACAATCTAAACAATATGGAAGTGTGCTAGAATAGCCCAATGGGAAAGCAGTTGCTTTAGAGCAGCAATTAAACAAACAATTCCAGTTTGATTTCAGTTCTACTATTCCGCACATATGATAAGAAATTTTTAATGAATGATAGAAATAATAACACAAACAAAATACGAGGTAATAAATTGTGATCTTATAGGAAAAGATCCGAAAAAGAAAAATCACATTTAATAACATTTATTACATATCTATATTTTTATCACATATGTATTTTTATGTTTAATAACATTCATTTAGAAAAGTACCATTTAAGTATTTATTTAAAGAAGGTAATAACATTTATTTATAAGTCTTACTGTTTTTTTATACGCGATAATCAGGCAATTTGCTTTATTTGTAACTTACAAAAACTGTACCAAAAAAATCTTTGCTGACGATAACACTTTTGTTGAAGTCATGTTTCCTCATTAATTATCAGGCAACTCGCTGTCCGTCCATTTGAGAGTCACAATTTTCCCCGTGCGAGCGGACTCTTCGCAGGCCGTAGCGATCTTACTCACCGCCAGGATCTCCTGCGACTTGACCAGCGACTCAACCTTACCGTGCACCACATCGATGAAGTGATCCAACTCTCTTCGATAGCCGTTCATGTAACGGCTAGGAAACGAGAAACAGATCGGGGCGGTGGTTGGCCCCTGCAGGTCATACTGCCGCTGAACGGAGTTCATCTGCACGTTGTTGGCTTGCACCATGCCCTTCGGTCCGAAGACCTCCAGTCGTTGATCGTATCCGTACGAGCTGGTGTGCGACACATCGATCAAGCCGACGGTCCCTGACGGGAAGTGCATGATCACCGCAACCGTGTCGAAGTCCCCGACAGTCGCTTTGATCTCCGGGTCATTCGCGTCGGCCAGGACCGCAACCTGCAATTGTATTTCCCATAATTTTTTTGTACAGTCAACGACGATTCGTACAACTTTTTAAATCTTTCAAGATAATTACGAAAGATAAAAATTCGCGTTTTCCCAAGATAATAACTGCTACACATATAGACGCACGAAGTTGCTGTATATGTGAATATGTGAAAATCGCACCTTGTCTGGGTATTCCCCGATAACCCAGGTAACTATATCGATATCGTGGATCATGGTGTCGTGGAAGATCCCGCTGCAAGTTTTCAAGTACTCTAAAGGGAGCAGGGGAGAATCACGAGAGACCGATTTAATTGTATGGACGTGTCCGACCTCCCCGTTGTGAACACGGTCTCGCACGTTCGAGTAGCTCGGATCAAATCGCCGCTGGAACGCGCAAAACAGCGGTTTACCGGCTTTTTTGGCTGTTTCGTAGACTTTGGCGGTGTCCGAGATATTCTCCGCTATAGGCTTCTCGCAGAAGACCGCCTTCTTCGCTTCCAGAGCTTTAATAACGATATCCTTGTGCGTGTAACCCGGCGACGCCACGATGACCGCGTTAACGCTTTACGAATCATGAAAAGCGAGAATTATATGTTTGCTTATATAGATATGAATTTGCGTTGTAGATATAGATCTATATTATCCGGTTATAAATGAAATCCATATTGATATAATCTATAATACAACATTTACATTATAGATATAAGTCCATATTATAGCACATAATTTATTATGCTTAATTTTTAATTTAACTTTAACTCTACTTTTAAATTTATTTAACTTTTAGCTTGATTATCGTATCGGTAGCGCTTTTTCATTTTCATACAGCCACTTACTTGGGGTCTTTGAATATCTTGTCAGATTGCTTGCTATTTAGGAAGGTAACGTTGTCCAAACGCCAGTACTTTCGCACATTTTCCCACTTGCTCTCGAGATCCTCAACAATGTATAAAAGCTGGACACGTGTATTAGAAATTATATTCGATATATGTATCGTCCCGGCGTGACCCACACCGAACAGAGCCAATTTAACTATAGGTTCCTCCCGGTTGTCTGTCTTCAGGGTGAGGTCTTCTATATATCTACGAAAGATCTTTCTTTTAGTAAAAAAATATCAGAAACAGAAACAAGACTTAAAGATATCTCGAATATATTTCCGCCCTCAAAGGCGAAAGTAAAAAACCGCGTTAATTGTGGCGCTCACATATGTAAAAGTCATTTACAAGCTCAATTGCCAAGATCACGAATCAGACGGGATAAACGAATAAAATTAATTCATTACGATTAATAGATAATTTCCATTTCAGGGACCAGAATTTTATCAAACGTACATCCACCTCGCTCGTCGTGTCGGCTTTAAATTGAAGTTACAAATCAAATTGTAGCAATAAAATTTTAGGAACGTGAAAGTAAACGCGTTCTTCGGAGATTTTTTCGTCGAAAGGATCTTATATAATTGAGTATTCATGATGTATCAGTGCGAACTTAAATACTCTCGCGCGATGGTACAAGAATTAATTACTCACTTGCTATAGATATAATCTTCCGCAGGTGGTGAACTCTTCGGCTTGAGGTATGGAGACGTCTCTTTGAACTTCACAGTTGCCATTGTTATTACGAATTGTATATACTTCGATTATCCCGAAATCTGTTGCGACCGAAAGACCGGTTTATGGCCAACGATGCTTCGATAATAGCTTCTTATATACGTAGAGACGAACGGAAGTGGGGGCTGTTTACTGTGACGAATATCGTTTGGAAATAGATAAAAGATAAATTTTCTAATCTCTTAAAAAACGTATTATTGCTAGTCGGCACTGCATAACGATATAAATTTTAAAGGATTTCTGCTAAACAGAATTATCGTTGCTAGCCGATAAGGATTGTCTAAATTCCTCCTTGGATTCTCTAAATATCTTCATCGTTTTTATTTTTATTCTTAATAGCAAATAATAACATAACATATCCTAACAATCTTCTTAATAAATATAAAGAGATGAGTATAAAAGTTTTTTGCAATACGAATTATTGAATAATTAATTGAAATATGTAATCTTTATTATAATGTGATTTTTTTTGTTAACAGTTGATGTGTTTCTCGCACTAAACACATGTAAAAAAAAAAATAAAGTTGGAATTAAAACAGTTTAATTCGATTGTTCCAAATGTATAAAAAGAAGGCTTGTTGGCATCTTAAAATACATTTTTACTAATTATTAATGTGCTTCGCTGCTACAAAAGCGTCATTTAACCGATGCTTGACTGCTAGAAAAGCTTCCAATTATATACGATGGTTCTATCCATTCATTAAACTTATTCACGAGCCACAATGAGAGAAGTGCTGCGATGCACTCGTCCAGAAAGCGAGACAAAGAGAGACAGAGAGACGAAGTAAAATGATGACAAAGAAGACTTTAAAATGTTTCCAGCATGGTCGACTGTGCTGACGGTTTAATCATAAAACAGACTTGATTTATCTACGAGATATATATTTACGTAATGTATTTCTATAAGATTATGCAATTACGTTCGTAATTCTGCATAATTATCGAGCGATGCCGCTGTATTTGTTCAAATCGTTATCACAGTGACCTGATGACATGTATCGAACGAAGGACCTTATCTCTGTAATTACGCTAGCCATTTGTTGATTATAATTTTAGGAGAAACCCGTAAAAACTACGCCTTATAACAATTAGACGTACTTCTAATTGAGACGTAATTCTGATTGTTTTCCAGTGTGGCCTTTAAAACAGAAATAGCTGTTATAAAAGCTAAGATTATGTATACGGATCGAGTTAATATTGTCGATAAACAACTTGTAAATTTCCATATGCAATATTATTAGGAAGAACAAGGGGTTATCGATGAATCGCATGTTACACATATATCGTATCTTTGGAATCAAAATAGTAGATTGTAAAAAGTAGCAAGTCATGCGCCTTAATTTTTGCTTTTAAATTTAAGCATTTTAAATAAATACTTAAAGTAATTTTATTTTATGTTTTAGTGTGTCTCGTTTTCGACAAAAACTCCCTTATCGTCCGATTAACGGGTCACCATGCGAAATCGCGATCTAACTCGGTGTTCTCTTACCTGCGTTTGCCCATCAGCTTGGCGTTTGCCAGGAACGCGAAGAGCACAATTGAACGCATGGTCGTGAGAGTCAGCATAAATAAGCGATAAGATTTTTCTACACACCTCTCGATGCATGTATCTTTCGCGGTATTCTTTGTAGTTTTTTCATTTACGTGGTGAATTATGGACAAATGTATATTCTAGTATTAATAGACTCTAAATAAATCGAGCACGAAATGCGATAGACAGAATCTTTTGCGCTAGAACATCGACTTTATGGCTTGATAATGTTTCAGAGACTTGAATTTGATGTTGGACTCAGCTCAAACTCAGTTTCTCATTATTTACCGAAGAAATACTGATGACTTAAAAAAAAAAGGATAATTGAATAATGAAAGTCGAATAAAAAGATTTTCCATTTTTTAAGAAAGATATTTGTTACACGATAGCAGTTATGAAGAAACATTTCCTACGCAATGTGTATCCAACTTACAGATTATGTCGATTTTATACTGCTATTTTTTTTTGACAAGGTATTTGGTACATTAGTGTAATTTTTTTGTCATAAATAAAACATGAACAATATGGCGTGATTTATTTACCAACTAAACATTAATTTAGCGAAAGCTGTTAAACGATAATAATATATGTACGTATTGTAGTTATATATTTCCGAGATAATTTCAACGGAATTAATTCAACCTTTATTTATGATTTACAATCTAAACAATATGGAGTGTGCTGGAATAGCCCAATGGGAAAGCAGTTGCTTTAGAGCAGCAATTAAACAAACAATTCCAGTTTGATTTCAGTTCTACTATTCCGCACATAATATAAAAAATTTTTAATGGAAAATTTTTTATTTTACTAGGATAGAAATAATAACACAAACAAAATACGAGGGTAATAAATTATGATCTTATAGGAAAAGATCCAAAAGAAAGGAAGAGAAAAATCACATTTAATAACATTTATTACATATCTGTATTTTTATCTTTCAGATACATCATTTTGGATAAAAGAAAGATTCGCATACAAATTTTAAACGAATAATATTCATTTAGAAAAGTACCATTTAAGTATTCATTTAAAGACGGTAATAACATTTATTTATAAGTCTTACTGTTTTTTTATACGCGATAATCAGGCAATTTGCTTTATTTGTAACTCACACAAACGGTACCAAAAAATCTTTGCTGACAATAACACTTTTGTTGAAGTCATGTTTCCTCATTAATTATCAGGCAACTCGTTGTCCGTCCACTTGAGATTCACGATTTTCCCCGTGCTAACGGACTCCTCGCAGGCCGTAGCGATCTTACTCACCGCCAGGATTTCCTTCGCCTTGACCAGCGACTCAGCCTTACCGTGCACCACATCGATGAAGTGATCGAACGCTCTTCGATAGCCGTTCATGAAACGGCTAGCAAACGAGAACCAGATCGGGGCGGTGGTCGGCCCCTGCAGATCATACTGCCGCTGAACGGAGTTCGGTTGCTCGTTGTTGGCTTGCACCATGCCCTTCGGACCGAAGGCCTCCAGTCGTTGATCGTATCCGTACGAGCTGTTGCGCGACAAATCAATCAAGCCGACGGTCCCTGACGGGAAGTGCATGGTCACCGCAACCGTGTCGTAGTCCTCGATCGCCTTGATCTCCGGGACATTCGCGTCGGCCAGGACCGCAACCTGCAATTGTATTTTCCATAATTTTTTTGGACAGTCAACTACGATTCGTACAATTTTTTAAATATTTCAAGATAATTACGAAAGATAAAAATTCGCGTTTTCCCAAGATATTAACTGCTACATATAGACACGCACGAAGTTGCTGTATATGTGAATATGTAAAAATCGCACCTTGTCTGGATATTCCCCGATAACCCAAGTAACCATATCGATATCGTGGACCAGGCAGTCGTGGAAGATCTTGCCGGACGTTTTCAAGTACTCTAAAGTGGGCAGGGGAGAGTCACGAGAGACCGATTTAATTGTATGGACGTGTCCGACCTCCCCGTTGAGAACACGGTCTCGCACGTTCGAGTAGCCCGGATCGAATCGCCGGTTGAACGAACAAAACAACGGCTTGCCAGCTTTCTTAGCTATTTCGTAGCATTTGGCAGTGTCCGAGATATTCTCCGCTATGGGCTTCTCGCAGAAGACCGCCTTCTTTGCTTCCAGAGCTTTAATAACGATATCCTCGTGCGTGTAAGTCGGCGACGCCACGACGACCGCGTCAACGCTTTACGAATCATGAAAAGCGAGAATTATATGTTTGCTTATATAGATATGAATTTGCGTTGTAGATATAGATCTATATTATCTAGTTATAAATGTAATCTATATTGATATAATCTATAATACATAAATTACATTATACATATAAGTCCATATTATAGCACATAATTTATTATGCTTAATTTTAATTTAACTTCAACTCTACTTTTAAATTTATTTAACTTTTAGCCTGATTATCGTATAGCGGCAACGCTTTTTCATTTTCATACAGCCACTTACTTGGGGTCTTTGAATATCTTGTCAGATTGCTTGCTATTTAGGAAGGTAACGTTGTCCAAACGCCAGTACTTCCGCCAATTATTCCACTTGCTCTCGAGATCATCAACAATGTATAAAAGCTGGACACGTTTATTAGAAGTTATATTCGATAAATGTATCGTCCCAGCGCGACCCACACCGAACAGAGCCAATTTAACTATCGGTTCCTCCTGATGGTTATCTGTCTTCAGGGTGAGGTTTTCTATATATCTATGAAAGATGTTTTTCTTAGTAAAAGAATATCAGAAACAGAAACAAGACTCAAAGATATCTCGAATATATTTCCGCCCTCAAAAGCGAAAGTAGAAAACCGCGTTAATTGTGGCGCTCACGTATGTAAAAGTAATTTACAAGATCAATTGCCAAGATCGCGAATCAAACGGGATAAACGAATAAAATTAATTCATTACGATTAATAGATAATTTCCATTTCAGGACCAGAATTTTATCAAACGTACATCCATATCTCGCTCGTCGTGTCGGCTTTAAATTGAAGTTACAAATCAAATTGTAGCAAGAAAATTTTAGGAACGTGAAAGTTAACGTGTTCTTTGGAGATAAATGATTTTTTCGTCGAAAGGATCTTATATAATTGAGTATTCATGATGTATCAGTGCGAACTTATAATACTTTCGCGCGATGGTACAAGAATGAATTACTCACTTGCTATAGATATAATCTTCCGCAGGTGGTGAACTCTTTGGCTTGAGGTATGGAGACATCCCTTTGAACTTCACAGTTGCCATTGTTATTACGAATTGTATACTTTGATTATACCGAAATAGCTGTTGCGACCGAAAGACCGGTTTATGGCCAACGATGCTTCGATAATAGCTTCTTATATACGTAGAGACGAGCGGAAGTGGGGGCTGCTTACTGTGACGTTTGGAAATAAATAAAAGATAAGATAGAAAAGAGGAAATAGATACATTTTCTAATCTTTCAAAACATATTATTGCTGGTCGGCAATATGCATATAACGATATATGTAAATTATAAAAGGATTTCTGTTAAACAGAATTATCGTTCCTAGCCGATAAGGATTGTCTAAATTCCTCCTTGATTCTCTAAATATCTTCACCGTTTTTATTTTTATTCTTAATAGCAAATAACATAACGTATCCTAACAATTTTCTTAATAAATATAAAGGGATGAGTATAAAAGTTTCTTGCCATATAAATTATTTAATAATTAATTGAAATATCTAATCTTTATTATGTTAAAAGAAATTAACTTGGAATTAAAACAGTTTAATTCGATTGTTCCAAATGTATAAAAAAAATTAGCTTTGTTAGCATTTTGAAATACATTTTTATTAATTATTAATGTGCTTCGCTGCTACAAAAGCGTCATTTAACCGATGCTTGACTGCTAGAAAGGCTTCCAGATGGTTCTATCTGTTCATTAAACTTATTCACGAGCCACAACGAGAGAAGTGCTGCGATGCACTCGTCCAGAAAACGAGATAAAGAGAGACAGAAGACGAAGTAAAATGATGACAGAGAAGACTTTAAAATGTTTCCAGCATGGTCGACTATGCCATGCTAACGGTTTAATCATAACGCAGACTTGATTTATCTACGAGATATTTACGTAATGTATTTCTGTAAGATTATGCAATTACGTTCGTGATTCTGCATAATTATCTGCGATGCCGCTTCATTTGTTCAAATCGTTATCACGGTGACCTGTAACATGTGTCGAACGGAGGACCATATCTCTGTAATTGCGCTGGCCATTTGTATAGTGTTTTAGGAGAAACCGTAAAAACTACGCCTTATAACAATTAGCTTCTGATTGTTTCCCAGTGGGGCCTTTAAAACAGAAATAGCTGTTATAAAAGCTAAGATTATGTATACGAGTTAATATCGTCGATAAACAACTTTAAGTAAATTTCCATATGCAATATCATTAGGAAGGACAAGGGGTTATCGACGAATCGCGTTACATATCATATCTTTGGAATAAAAATAGTGGATTGTAAAAAGTGTCGCAAGTCATGCATCACGCACATTAATTAAACCGCACGCAAATCAAGATCACGTAAAAAGAAAAAGGGAATAAGAAATCCGCTCGAACGAATTACATAATTTATTCGGATAACGAAAATTAAGTAACAAGCAACAGCAACAGATTCACGAGCGTAGAATGCGCGTTCACCAGAATCGACGCCCGCGTTCGTTGATAAGATTTAATTAAACGGCACTTTAATTAAGTGCCCTCTCGGCGCTCCTCTCATTCTGAAATCAAGTAGGACACATGTTTTTATCGTGCGACAATGATCACGTTCGGCAGATGCAAACTAGATGAGATCGATTTTCGGGAAACGAATTTAATTGATTTTCTTTCAATCAATCACGAAGCTTGAGCATATTAATCCCATCTTTTGCTCCGCAACTGCATTTGCCGAACGTGTCTAATGTCAAAAGGAGATTTGTGACGACACCACCGACTGTGCCAGCGAGAAACTCAAAGTACAACTTTAATTTTTAATTACAACTTCAATTCGAGAACGACAGAATTCTTCGGCGAAAGATTTGTGATTATCGGCCGACGAAAATTTCGTGAATATTTTCAAGAAAGGAAATGAAGACAACGTTTACTACAATTTTTTTTTTTTATTAGCTAGCACACACTGGCATCTCACAATTCGTCGTTTGTCTTACGATATCCTTGCTTCGGCACGAAAGCAACCTCGTCCCCGTAGCTTTCCACGTACGCCGACCTTTTTCTTCTGTCGCCTCCCGGATCGGCGTCGATGAGAGCTATACTGGATCTAGTCGGTCTGTTGAACAAAAGTACCGTTATCACGTGAAACATTTTGTAAAATTTCCGTCGTATCTCGTGGAGATATTCCTTAATAAACCTGATATTAATTTCTCTCTGTGAAAACTTTAACTTTAATTTAATATTGAAGTTATTGAATTGTGCTACTGTATTATTCGATTTTGAAGGAATAAGTTTGCAGTTTATTCTTTAATTAATTAATATACATAGCATTATAATAGAAACAATAGCGTGTCCAAGAGAATCACGTGAGAAGAGAATAACAAAGCGGTTGAAATAAAATATTGTTAATTTACTAGTATTTTTCACATTGAAATAATAATTGCCGATGTTTTTTACGTAGTTTACTCCACGCACCGTAGAAAGAATTGATTGTATCTCCGTTAAACTTATGAATAATTGAAAGTACATGTTAATCATATCGAAAGTAAGTTGAATTAATAACGAAATAGCTAATTACCTTTTTTCACTCCCATTAAGATCCGCCGTGACCGTGCGAACACGCGGCGTCGAGAAGTCGCATTCTAACGTAAAAGCGGCGTCACCGGGTGTTAACAGCTCGTCATCGTGCTGAATCACCACGACGTTGCTGTATTTTTCACCGTCCTTTCACCGAAATAAAAAAGATAGAAAAATATTAAACGATACAATAAATAATCAGTAAATACTTGGTCTTGAAACACCACAGCAAGTAAATAAAGTTTACCAATCTATTTTGCGAATAATTTCTCGTAGAGACAGGAAGTAATTGTAGCCTATTATTAAGGAACTGATAAAACATCAAGAAACAATTAAAAATTCCATATGAAAAAATAATTCATATGCCGACTTTCCTGTTGCATTATTTATCTATATTAATGAATGAAAATGTGAGAGGGAAATTTTAGAGATTAATCGCAAGATATATACATTCGAAAATGTGATAGAATAAGTTACACTTTCTACGGATAATTCGTAGATATCATTTCTAATATACACAGTGATTCACTTGATGACAGTGAACTTGATCGAGTGTTTAGAAAATAAGAAATTGTTTATAAGCTTTATTACTTTCGGAACACGTAACGTAAAAGAAAATGAACGTTTTTCTGTGAGAAAGAGATCCACGCTTTTTCGAGCGCTTAACGACTCGTTCTGTTGATAAGGCTCATATTGTATAATAACGACATTTTTAATTGAGAGAAAGCATTAATAGGATAAACGCGATAATTTACGTACCCTTTCAGTGTCACATTTGTGTAGAGGGATGCTCATGGTGAAACTTCTACCGCGAACCGGATCGAGGAAGCAGGACGGCTCTCGGGAATGGAAGCTACCCCGCGTGTAGATCACCCCCGAGAAGTCCTCCGTAGTTTTAAGCTCGACGGTCATCCTTTCGGCGCCGCATCGCAGCCCCACGCGATCGTACCCCTCGGTGGACGCACCTATCCGCATGTCTTTGAACAGATCCTGCTGCCAGATCTCTTCTGCAATCGCGCAATCAGTTTCAGGTTTTTTTTTTTTTTATAAAATTTAATAAAAGTCGGAAACGAAGATGCAACGGCGATTTATTTTAATTTTGTAGAAACTTGGGAATAATTAATTTTGAATAAAAATAAAATTTAAATAAAAACATTCTGAATTTTTGCTTTTAAATTTAAGCACTTTAAATAAATACTTAAAGTAATTTTATTTTATATGTTTCAGTGTGCCCCGTTTTCGACAAAAACTCCCTTATCGTCGGGCTAACGGGTCACCGTACGAAATCGCGATCTAACTCATCGGTTTTTTCTCTCACCTGCGTTGCCCATCAGCTTGGCGTTCGCCAGGAACGCGAGGAGCGCAATTGAACGCATGGTCCCGTAGAAACGGTAAGCGCGAACGAACGACCGTGAACTGGCGAGACGATAAACCTCTGGTTTGCTCAATGCCAACGTGCCCGTCTGCCGCCGTTTTACCTGTCTCCAGGGTGACTTTCTTCCCTCTCCACCCTGCCCACTCCACGTTAATTCGCGTTATTCCGAATCGGATACTTTCACCGCGTGACAAAACGAACAAGCGTCTTCTTCGCTTTTCCTCCTTTTTCTCTTATTTACGTGTCACGGTCATTACACGGATCATCGATTATTGTCGCGACTCGTTGACTCGGAGCTGCAGACTCTGGTACCTTTTTTTTTTAAATTTACGCAAATTATTTACGATTTACGAGAAAGTAATAAGACCGCTTTTTTCTGCAGTTATATAAAAAAATCTCGGAATTACTTGGAATTATTTATTTATCAGGTCTTCTGTTTTCAAGAATAAGTTACAATAAATGAGAAGTGTAAAGTTTTATTTTTTATCTTTCTTATAAAAATCTATATTATAATAACTAAATACATAAATATAAATAATTTTAATAAAAATTAACGTATTATGTTTCGCTATCAGTTTTCTGTTCAATTCTTAGGGCCACTTCGACCAAACTCCAAATTAGTCCATTGGAAATGACCAATCGCATTTGCTCATTAAGCAGATTGACAAATGCGATTGGTCATTTCCAGTGGACTATAATCAACGATTAAATTAATCGGAGCTTGGTCGAAGTGGTCCTTTTAATTGCGGTTTGAATGTGAATTCGCGGATTCAATTCTTCGGATACCAAAGCCCAAGTAATTCAAACGTTGCATTATCCAAATATTTCTAGCCCCTATCACTGCCAGTACTGAAAATCTGTAGTTTATGTCACGTACACTATAGCAATTTTCAGTAGGCAGTGAATATCGGAAGGAAGAATACTGTGTTTTTGTGAAGTTGGTAGAATTGTGTGATATCAGCGGCCACGAGGCCACGAGCTCCATTTTGCTCCATTTCACAAGTCACATTTATCTACGGGCGTCTGAACGATAAACATGTCTGCCAGCCGTGTGTCGCAAATTTTATTCTCGCGCGTGTCGCACGCCGCTCGAAAACCGCAGCAATTCGTCGCGCCCGCTATCAGGTGTTATTCCTGTAAGTATCCGAATTCATCTGCGATCCCTTCTCCATTCGCGTCGAACATCACCGGCCGGTCAGCTGACCGCGACATTGTTTTCATATGGTACACCCGCTATAACCGTTACATTACGCTGTCGGAAAACTTGTTTTCGAGCCTGATGCATAAAAGGAATTTGTTTGCGTACTGCATATTAATCTCAATCAATATAGAATACAAAATAGATTTCTTATGAATTATGATTATTTCTTTTTGTCACATCGTGCATATAATTTTTAATTTGCAACAATTGCAACATTGTGCGGTTTTAAGAGAACGATTTAGTCAATTGCCGTAATAAAATACATATGCGCGGTGTTGATAACAAGTGCCTACGTCACGAAATGATTATCGCTTTACTCGTACTCTCTGAGTTAAAATTCCACATGTCATACCGAGCACATATTTATGTATCTCAAGGAAAAAGAGAATATAAATTATATCTATATTTGTATAATCTTGTATAGATTTTGAAATAGAAATAGAACGATATCTCGTATATGATAAGGGCGATTTATGCCTGTAGCAACGTTCAGCACAGCAAACATGTCATTCCATTATTTTCCTTCGAACGCACATCTGATCTCGAGCGCGCAAAACTACTTTTCAGTCAGAATGTCTATAAAATTTATGCAAATCCTTGAAGGCAATTAAATTATATATAATTCTTTACGCAGTTTGCGTAAAATAATTCGCTAAAAATTTTGAAATGTTAAAAACAAAATCATGCTTTAAACTAGACAAGAAGTTAAAAGATCTCCCGCTCTCTCTGAGACACCCTATACATGGTACAAACCTTGTTATTCGTAGCTCAATGCACGCATTCCTGCCGTTATCTTCTTGACGATGATGATCGTTCTCGATTACATAATATAAAAAGAAGATATTGATTATGACAAAACTGCAATTGTTAAATGCCTGATAAATAATAACTTATATTTTTCCAAAACATCGAACGTCGATCATTAATATTAATTCTATCTATACTATAAGATATATTTAGGAGATAGAGGATATCTTCGGGATATGTTCTGGACGTCTTATGTGGGTATGGGTGCTACAGATAATATACATACCAAAAAAACAGTATTTCATTTTTTTTTGTTTCGGAATGCATTATTTAAAAATAATTATCAATGATATCTTTTTCTAGTTACGCATTAATTATCCGCAAGAAATATACAAATCATATGGGAAGCCAGCCTGTTATATTACAACTCTAATAATCGCATTTCGGTTAAAAATTAGACTTTTTATAATAAAAATTATATATAATACATATATAGTAAAAATTTCGTTATTACCCGAATACTTGAAATTTTATTACGATCGAAAATGTTATCTTGCTAATCATTATTTATTTTTTAATAAAAACCTAAATAGATATAAGTAATATAATTTTTATTTCTTTAGCTTTTTTAATAAAAAAAGTCTGTTCTAATCTGATTTGATACAGGCCAAACTAGCAATTACGAGTTCATTAAGGTGGAGACTGCGGGTGAAAAGAAGAATGTGGGCATTGTCACCTTGAACAGGCCAAAGGCCCTAAATGCTCTGTGCAATCAATTGATGACCGAAGTGAATCATGCTCTGGATCATTTAAACTCAGATTCGTCCATCGCTGCTGTCGTCATTACCGGAAACGAAAAGGCATTCGCTGCTGGTAAGACTATTCGCCAACTTTATTTCACTACAGTAATATTATTTTCTAACAATACACATATCGGGAAATTAAACGGATAATATTATTGGCATCTTTATTATAATATAGAGACGTATAGAGAGATGTATCTAATTATTCTCAGGTGCGGACATCAAGGAAATGAAGGATAATTCATTCGCATCGAACCTGAGGCAAAACTTTATAGCTCACTGGAACGGAGTTGCCAAAAGCAGGAAACCCCTAATTGCTGCTGTAAACGGTTACGCTGTAAGTAACGGAGTACCTTTGGAAAAGTATTTGCCAAAGAAGAAATGCAGTGAATCGATAGCATGCATTTTCGTTTCGTATAGTTAGGTGGAGGGAACGAGCTCGCAATGATGTGTGATATTATTTACGCCGGCGAGAATGCCAAGTTTGGTCAACCCGAAATCGCTATCGGTACGATTCCCGGCGCAGGCGGCACCCAACGGCTGCCCAGAATTATCGGCAAAAGTAAGGCTATGGAAATGGTACTCACCGGCAATATGATCTCCGCGGAGGAAGCAGAAAAGAGCGGTAAGTTAAAGATAACGCTTGATTGCAACCAGAAGGAACTTAAGAAGTTACTTGTACACATACATATTTTATACACATTTTTCATTTTATATACTGATTGTTTTGTTTTTGCATTTTTTTAATCTTAATCAATTTTAATCTTAATATTGTATTCTACTCATATTTTTCATCCCATAAATCGAGCTAGTTCTTAGTACTTCTTATGTATTATCATTTAAATAAATATAAAAAAAATAATATGTTATATGTTTCAACCTATATAAGATCATCTTCAGTGTATGATAATAAATAGTGGTAATTTGGTATTTATTTAAAATCTATATATATATATATATATCATTTTTTTAATATAAATTTTGAATCTAAATCATCTAAATTTTAGATAATACATAACAAGCACAAGAACTAGTTCGGTTCATTTTATCTCCTTTGATCTTAATTTACTGAAGCTTGAATATTTTAATTTTTTTAAATACTAAGTTTTTTTTTAAATCTTATCTATATAGGTTTGGTCAGCAAAATCTTTCCAACTGATAAAGTCGTCGAAGAAGCCGTGAAATTGGGCGAAAAGATTGCATCTCACTCACCATTGGTTGTCACGATAGCCAAAGAAGCTGTTAATGCCGGTAAAAATAATATTTAAGGGATTGCTTAAGTAATTTGATGTAATCCAAACTGGTACGCGACGTATCTAATTTCAATTCGTTAATTTTAGCATATGAAACTACATTGCAACAGGGACTTCTGTTTGAAAAGAGAATGTTCCACAGCACTTTCTCTCTGGTGAGAAATCCGTTTGTGATTATTAGTAATCTAAATATTCTAAATAATCAGTGAAAAGAATGGATTTATTTATAAGTTAAAATTTAATTTTTTTTTTCAGGCGGATAGAAAGGAAGGAATGACGGCTTTCCTGGAGAAGCGCCCACCAAAATACACAAATGAATAGATTTCAGTTATCTCTATCCGTAAGATTAAGAGAAGAGACGCGAAGTGTTAATGAATATTTTTAAAATTATTTTTATACTTTTTTGTAATAAGAATGTATCTACAACATATCTTGCCTTTCGCTTTTAACTGACTGATAAATCTATCAACTGCTGTTTGATTCTCTCTCTCTTTCTAAAAAAAAGGAGAGAGTCTGTTCGTCAGTTAAGGAGTTAGACATGAGATATTACCTGTTATATTTGTTACGACATATACATATATATGCTGCAATAAATCTTTTGCAAGAAACGATGCAATGATTGGCGTAACGTCTAAATGCAAGAACAGGCACAACGTCTAAATGAGACTTTTATTCGAGTATACTGCTCTTACATAACGTAGGTCTCGAGTATGATACATTTAAAGCTAATATATATAGCGTTGCAGTTAATATTAAAAGGAATAATAATTATTATTATTACCATAGTAGAAAGTGAAGATTAGATGAGAATATGTGAACCGTTATCGATGTCGCGAGTGACGATATCTATAATACTAACGAGATACCTCGAAAAACGGTAGGAACAACAGGATTTCGGTAAACGTCAACATAGCTTAAGTTAGAGTGTATAGCGGAAAATGCAATGCGTCACACTTAAACGACGTAATCCAGTAAGTTCCTTACATGTATCGTACATGTTTCTCAGATAAAAAGCCTTAAGGCTGTGAATTTTCGCGAACTGGTAGTAAAAGTAGTTAAAAAATATTTTACTTTCGAGTTTGTTTACAAAGAATACGATATCAAATTTCGCCAGTAAGAAAATCGATCGGGTCTCACGAGTGTACGTGTTAGCGTCGTTGACTAGCTAATACTAACCGGTGCGCACACCGTACGCACCACTTTTACGCTTATTACAGATCACCCATAACTGCCTCTGCCGCATTCTTACATTAAGAGAACTAACTATCCTTAAATACTACGCACACACTCGTGTTTCGCTGCCTCTGTTTTTACTCTTTACATTTCCTTTAAGTACGTGTCAGAAGATGGGAGTTACATTATCGGGCACACATCGATCGTTACATTTCAAGTCGGGAAGTTTTAAGAAGTTCCTCCGATGTTTCAAAAGAGTATACATACAGCGGAATTGTTTGGACAATCCTTAAATAGATCTGTTCGTTCTAGCTGCACTTTCCTCCTTGTTTCTCTCTCTTTTTTTTTTTAAAGCTTGAATATATATCCATGTCATTTTAAATACGGAGACAGCAGCTAAAATTGCATTTGCGAATTATTATTTCATTGCTCCAATGCTAGTCTAAATACTTAGCATTGCTAATGAGAAATCGAGGGCTCTAAACGTAAAGTAACATCAATTTTTGTCTTTCTTCAAAATAGAAAGTACATATATCTTTTTCGTATTTTACAAATTAAATCCTTATCCGAATTTTTCTTATTTTGTAATTTAAGAAAGATATATTGTCGGGGTCTTTCGGGGTCCGCAATAAATACGTACGGTGATATGTCGTGGTAACAAATGACAAAAAAAACGCTGGTCCAAAATTTGTACGTTCAAATCTCTTGGTCCTCGGTCTTGTGCGCGGATCGAATTTCGGGAACCTCTTAAAATTCGACGGATGGATCGTCTCGGGGGAGAGGGAGAGGTGAAGATGAATTGGTTGTTTATGTATATCACAGTTGCAAGCTCTGCCTCGTTAATTACGCTGGTAAAAATTATCGAGATTACGGAGAATATGAAGTACCGGTACTCTCTCCTCGCGCTGGGGTTCCTGCCGCTGGGATTTACCGTTTGTTGCGATTCTTCATGGTGAAGCGTCTCCAGAAGTTGCCGCTCTTCTTCGTCGGCGTCGAGGTAGGCGCCTCGTACGCGTAGCTGGACTCGTCATCCGTATCCTGGGCGCTGGACGCCTCTCTGATCGGCGATCCACCGTGTCCCGAATCCCTGTCACCATCCGTCCCATTTTTCTCCAGACCTGCAAGATATGGATTTATAACAAAATCCGAAGTCGAGTGCATCTTTTTTTGTGCTAAAACTTAGGATGCGAGGTAGATCTTATTTTGCAAATAAATTACCCTTTGAATCCAATTTGATCTTCTGATAGTCAGTTCTCAGAAATGTAGGAAATATTATAACTTCTTTTTGTTAAAGAAATATTACAATTTCTTCTTGAAGGAGTTATGTAAATTCTGATGACATTTAAAAACGAAGTTATTTGCTCTGATATTTCAAGGCGAAATATATTAAATTGTAATAAAAATTATCTGCTAACTTATTACATCTTGAAGAGATCTCGAAACAATAAAAAATAAGAAACTTCCTAATTAGTGGCCTAAATATTATCGTTAAAGATGTGACTATCAAAAGAAGCAAAGGGGCATTGAGGGATTAATTTTGACAAAAATAGATCTCTTACCGCCACCGCGCAGCATGTCGAGGAACGTGCTCTCAGCATTGCCACGCGTGCGTCCCTGCTTCTGGGACGGCGTGCCGAAGCTCAGACTCTGGATATTGATCTCTGCCTTGAGCTGCTCCGGCGGGATGTCGTCGACGCGAAACTCATTCGGGTCCTCGACAAAGGCCTGCTGCAGGTCGCGCATGATCTTCTTCCGTATGGTCTTCTTCATGGAGAGATGCCGTTCCAGGTGCTTCACGTCGCTCTCCGTCAGCGTCTTGCTGTTGTCGCGGCGACGCGACTTCTTCTTCTTGCTGTTCTTCGGGCTCTCCTCCTCGCCGGACGTGGAGCCCACCGACACGGCGCTATCGTGGCCGGGCGCCTTCTCCTCGGCCTGGCCGCGTGCGTTCTCCCATTTGCTGCCGAAGCCAAAGATGTCCCGCAGATGAGGGATGTTTCGGTCTACGGTCTGTTGTCTCGCCATTGCGATCTCGGGTCGCGTGAGTGGCAAGGGTGGCCTCGGATGGCAAGAATCACCCTCGGAGCTGACCTTCCTTGCGATTTCTTCTCCTAAAAAAAATTCAAAAGATATACAATTAGAAAATAACTACGAAATTAAGTGAGAGCGATTGAGTAAATTGGCAGATAATATTGCAAAAAGAATCGCGGCGAAACTTCGTCTACGAAGAAATATCGCTTCTCGAGACAATAAAGTTCACGCGATTACTTCGAGAGTTTCGGCCTCGTTCGCGGCCGATCCCTGCGATCGATATCGGGGATCGCGGAATCGCGCGCCCACGTTTTCCTTCTTCGCCGTGCTTTCCACCACGAGCAGTCTCGGTTTTATTTATAACGGCTTGAGTATAGTACCGGCCCACTCGGGTATTCGACCGAGATGATTGTATCCTCGCGCTGCCATTACATCCTGAGTGTCGTGAATCTTTAATGTTATCGCGGGTTTGATTCTCTCAGCTTTATATCCCTCCTTAAAATGATATATGTATATTATGTATATATATAAAACAAAATTTTTATCGTATTAATCCTCCCCTATTAATCCTGGATTAACAAAATTTAGAATCTCTTCTTTCTCGCTGTTTTTTCTGCACATTTCCTTTTTCCAATAAAAATTTAGAGACATTTGAATAGATAAATAACATTTTGTTATTTTTAACTACCCATGTCTCATAATTTATTATTTTAGCACAAAATAGTATTATGTTAATAATTGGTTCACTTAAGTTAACAACATATTGAGTAAAAACGACTGAAACGGAATATAATTTGACATTAAGAATTTAACAGTGTACGTAATTAATCAGATAAAAATAAAAATTAGCCATTTCAAAATACCGTTTATGAAATTGTCAAGCCATCATAGCTGCGGTTTGTGTTTCTTATTTCGCGATTAGATCTCCAAAACTGGCGCGAGTCGAGTCCATATTGCACGAGCGTGGGTGCGCAAAAGTCCGATCGCTTCTGCCATATGGATCGTATTCTAATCGATGCGCCGATTTAAAGTCGCGGTTGTTTGCGCAAGTAACCGACGCACGTATAATGCAGCTTGCATAGTTTAAATATTATTTCGCAATACGCGCGTACATGCGGGCAGCTGGTGGCCGACCGACGGCGGCGATTTATCTTCGGCTGTCCAGTCGGTCGACCGTTCTCCACAGTTTTCCGTCGCAACCGCGTACGCGGACCGCAACGCGACGCGACGGCGCGCGTTGCGTTTTCCGGTTCGACGGAGAACTCGTTTACGGGAGAAGAGGAAAAAAAAATGCCGTCCGGATATCTATATACGACCGGGATTGCGCATTGTGAATCAGTCAGCCGCGACCTGTGACCCGGCGGGCCGTAAACGAGAGGCCCCCCCGTTTTTCGAGCAATCGAAAACCCTCCACGCTCTGCGGGGCACCCGAGATTAAATATCGAACGACGAAGGGATATTTCATTTCGTCTATAAATGTCCAATGATAAACGATCTGCCGTGAATCTGGGCGTAACGTTATCGGAATCTTGGAATTATTAGGAAATAACCCTTTCTTTAAGCGTTATCGAAATATCGAATTATCCAGAACATCGATTTAACGCAACCGCTTATACCAAACCAGATAAAAGACTTTGGGGGGGAACTTGATGTGCACTTGACTGCAGATAAATTTGATTCCACCATCACGTTGTGACTCATCCACGATATAAATGGCGGTTCTCCCTCGATGCTGGTGTCAGAGCACCATAAGTCGGACCAATGTCACTGTCACGATTTTTCATGCTGCACGTGAGTCATTTAGTCGTTCAGGCCTTGCTCCGAGTCTTGGGAAATTACACGCGTGAAACGTGTTGGGCATTCCTCACGGCAATTTTCACGCATATTCATGCGATGTTCGCTTAATTGCGTTTATCATCTACTTCGAGAAGCGTACGAAGTGCTTCTTTCACGTTCTCACGATAGAGAACTGGTAATTTGAATTTTAATTCAATTTTAAATTTATATTATTTAATTATTAAATATAAATTCCAATTTAATATATTTAACGAAGACCTATCAAGTATTGTACGTCTGCTTCTCAATCTATGAAAAGCTCCTAAAGAAGACCAATTGATTTGAACTGAATCTTGAAAGAATCAAGAAAGGTGTCCGTGCGCCAGGAGATGCGGGTGCGTCGCGCCTGTACCCTTCATAACGCGTATTCTCCGCCACTGTAATCACCGTACGCGACCACAATCGAGGTGGTTGGGCAACGAGGAGACGAGGAATACGGTCCTCTCTCTTTCTCTCTCTCTCGCTTCACCTGGGTATATAGCAGCCGCCGCTGCTCGGCAACCAGAACCGACTCGCCGCGACGAAACGAACGATACGGCGAGATACCGGTCGCCACGCCGTGAACCAGAGACCTTTCACGTTCCCTTCGCGTCGGCTCTGTTATCTAACGATGTATATACGAGCGTTACATTCGGACTCAGCGCCTGGTAATCCAAGGATTCGCGAGCGCAACTCCTCTACTAACTTTGCAGCTGCGGAAACGCTATACAAATTACTGTTGTTCTAATCCTGTAATTTCCATATAAACCAGCCGGAGAAAATAGCGATGACGAAAGTTTAATAACTAGGAGTTTCTGTCGATGAATAATTATGAATTGTCATCTTCAACGCATCAATTAAAATTTATATCCAAAATAATTGAGGTCGAGTATCACAATAAAGTTACGGAGAACGCGTTAGCAACCTCATTAGCACATAGAGCGCTCATTTTAAAAATAGGATTTGAGACTGTTTGGAAATGAGTTTTTTATTTAATGATATTCCAAGTGTGTTTCTCGTTTTTTTTTTGTTCGGCCAAGATACCGCAGGTCCGCAGGCATGCAGAAGAGAGTACGGCGAGTGTTTCGGAGATTATTCTGGAAGACGATGTGCGTCGGGAGAGATTTCGGTACAACAACCTCCCGCACGCCCACGGGGCTAGGCATGGTGCCCATAATGCAGCGACGGCCACGATGTACCGTAAGGCCGCCGGTGCCTTCACGCATGGCAGACCGAAGCGAGCCGGGCATCAGGACGTGGAGAACGGGCGCGCGCCGCGTATCGATTCGTTCTTTCTCTACGAGTCGAATCGAACGCGGACGCGTCGCGACGCGCCGCGTGCATCAATATCTCCACGCATCGCGCATCCTACGAGCGCGTATCGACCTGAAAACGCGGCGGCCGTTCAGTAGAATCAAGATCTGAATTCTCGTGGATCTCTGGACGAGCTTATATACAATCTCAATTTATTTCTAATTCACGTTATTCTTTATTGCAAATTTGATTTAAATTTAATAAAGAAGAGGAAGAAAGAAGGAGAGAAAAAGGGAGGACTCAATTGAGAGTCTATATTTTTATTTTAGATCAATATTTTAATATTCATCTTTCACCATCGAACGCTGTCGATTATTGAAGCATAATTCTAAAAGTAAAGTGCTTTAATTTCAAAATTAATATTTTACCAGCATTTTACCTGCTCTAATTAATTAAATCGCTCAGTAACCTGACTAATAACTTTTCCGGTGTGTCTTCACTGTCTTCGACAGATTCGCACGAACGACTGCAGTTACGCATATATTCAAGCGAGGTCGGGTAATATCTCCGTTATCGCGCGCGCACACGAGAGCCCGAGGTTAAGCCTTTCACGAAGGAATAATATCTCAGAGCGGTTTTTACAAACGTAAACTCGGTCCAGTCGAGCTTGAAACCTTTCATTGTCTTTTTTTACAGTCACGTCTTACGTTAAATCAACCATTTACCATTTCAAAAATATTAGTTTCCATTGTCGCAGAGGAAGATACATAACTTTATGGGGTCCCGAAAAGACCGTTCAGCATAAAGCATTATTCACGCACCATCAGCTTCATTTTGTCAGGACGACGATTGCGGGGCATTTACCGCGAAGACCCCGATCGATTTCCAAAAGGACGATCGATGCTTCGCGATCGGCACGGCCAATTAAATCGCCTGACGACAACGTCTGGATGACTACTTGCCGGCGCGACCGGTCCTACCACTCCGTCCGCTACTGCTCGGCGAATTTTCGTGTCACACCGCACGATCGACAGCGTCGTTATGAATTCATAACGACATACGGCCGGGCCGTCCGACGCGAGAAATTAACGACCGGGGAGAATGCAGGATAACTGTTATTCCTATCCTCCTCGCCAACGGCGGCGATCTCCTCGATCTATAATTTGCGGAAACGAGTCGCCCGAGTTATGCCCGATTTCGTGCCTCTTCTTCGACTTCTTTAACTGTTTGATAAAACATTGTTTTATATGTCACGAAAGTTTTAGTGCTATTGTTCTTGTAAATTTTTTAAAATAAATATTTGACATTTCGCCTCTTTAATATTGGAATCTATTTTGAGTGTAATATTAAAATTACAATTTCACAAAATTGTCCTAATTCTTTAATTTATACAAATGTTATTTAAATTGTTGCGTGTAATATATAAAAATACATGCATAGATAAAAGCTCAAGAACTGTCATAATCAAATACGTAATTTTGAGCGAAAAATGCTATATGATAATATCGAGATGTTCACAAATGTTTACCGTTGTAATACTACCGCAGCGTTGTTATTGATACATAATTAATAACGACGGAACTACGTACGTACGTGTAATATAAGACGTCCTACATGAAAGATGTATGAAGTACTAAGTAGTACACGTTCGTGCGATGTGCCGATCGATCGTTTCGTATAGCATCGAATAAATAATAAATCATACATGCACGTTTTGAGGAAAGCAAAGTTATTTCTCACCAAACAATAAGCGTAATGCCTTGTGGGCATTTCATGACATTAAAATACAATAAATTGTCTTTGATGAAACATATTTTTTTCTTGCAAAATAAAAGAAATAAAATTTTGGAATCAATTTCCTCTTAACAAAAATTTAATTCGACATAATTTTGTATTTTCATTTCAATTTTATATCGTTCATTTTGAATATCTTGAGAATCCAATCAAATGTTAAAATTCAAAATTTTTATTTCAAAATTTTGTTTTTTCTCTGATTTAATGTTCAGGTTTGCAATTTTTCGGCAAATGTCCAGAGATTTTTTGTTGAGAAGATATTAACTCCGGATGTCCAAGAATACAGCTATAAACTGAAATTCCTGATTTTAGTTTAGCGGTGATCTGTCGAACAAAATAATATCCGGCTTCAACAATCGCACCTTTCAATCGAACCGTCCAATGTCCAATCCAATCGGGGAACGTTTTGATCCAAGGGTGTCACAAGCACGTTACACATCGCACCGTTCCGCACATTTTCCCGCAAAAAAGTTGCATCGTCGGCAACGTTCAAGGCTCGATCAAATATAACCACCCGCAGATCGAAACCCAACGCGAAACACTTGCCGCGAAGATCGTGGCGAGACTGAACGCGTTGCCGTGCTGAGCTGAGCCGAGCCGAGCCGCGCCGAGCCGCGACTTTCACTTCGATCGAGAGGCCCCTTCCCGACACGCTTATTCGCGATGCACCCACGCTCTCGTGTCTCGATCGCGACATGCTCGCGCGAAGAACGAGGCACGATCGCGATACGATGAGTCTGCCGTGAAATATGCTCCGATTTTTCGTATTTACGTGATAAAAGTTGATAAAAACTGAAGAATACTTAATAATAATGTAAATTATAAAATTGACAAGGTTAGATAAAATTAAATCTCTTTACAAACGATGACAAAATTTAAAATTATTGCAGGATGTCCTTGTAATTTAACATATCTATTTTTCTATAAAATAGAAAATTTTCAGATGACAGCACGAAATTATGATTCCTTCTTATAAGGAAATTTATGGTTTTATACGCGATTAATTAATCAGCGTTACTGCCATTGTATTAAATATGTAGTTTTAATGATCAAAGTTTATGCAAGCAATTAATCGATATATTCACGAATATTATATATTACCTTCTTTGTTATAACGCGATGCCGGAAAGGGCCGAAAACGAGGAAAATCTTGACCCAGTGAGTCAGGACGTTGTAAAAGATGATATCGCCGGAGCTGCTTCTCGTAACTCACATTGTACGCATGCAAATCTTCCTTTCTATGTTAATCAGGTTAACAGGCTTTCATCTCGACGCGTTCGATATGCCACGATTAGCCGGCGGGGGCGAAACGTAGAGACAAAGGTAGTAAAACGCGCGTCTCTGCACCGGACGCGCAAGTCGCGCGCAGCCGGCGCGCTGATCTTATCCGACGGTCGCAGTTTCCACGATCGGGGTGCATCGGGCCTGCGGTAACGCGAATTAGAGCTAAATGGGGCTCCCCCTCGTGTGAGAAAGGCCACGCATCACTGGGTTACCGAGTCGAAAAAGAAAAACGAAGTTGCTCCGATTGTTGCCGGTCGCGGCTGCGAATTTCTCACGCGGAGCGCGCGTCGAGTCATCCGCAAAAGTCTGTGACACGAATCAGACGACCGAAGGACAGAAGGGCGCGAGAGATGCGTGCAGCTGCAAAACGGCAGCTTTACAAATTCGCAAATTGGCTTTTGCCTCGGTTTCACACCGGAAGAGTAATTTACGTGCGAAAGTGGCGGTTCTTTCGACCGATTTCTCTTTAAAAATTAGAAAGAAACCAATCTCGAAATCGAACACACATTAAATTTCTTCACGTAGAGAAGGCTAGTTAGATCGCTGCCGTATACTAAATCCCTAATATATATCCCATAAATAAATCATTCGATAAAACCCGACGTGAAACCCGAAGTAAATCCCCGTGCGAAAGAAGCCTCGGCAGTTTATTATCTCGCTCTATACCTGAACGCGTTCCTGCGCGAAGGAAAAAGTCAGGCACGTTTCGTTGTCTCGCGGCCGCGCGGATCGCGTGCGCGGATCTATATCGGCGTTTCCACGATCTCTCGCCCGCGCACACGCTCCTCCTCGGTGGTTTTTTTTTTCGATACAGTCAGACGGTCGCTCGAAGTTGGATTTCCAGGTGGATTCACCGCTTCCGCGGTGAATGGCTAAGGCGCGCGCGTTTCGGAACAAACGAAAGCAGCGAACCGATTTCTTACGTAAAGTCTTTCCTTTCTTTCTTTCCGCGCAGCTTCTGTTGAGGGATGATACGTCGTTCGCTCGAGATTTTTGTACGCGTAGATTTCGAAACGAACGATCGGTTCGGTAGACGGTAGAGCTACGTAAGAGGACGCAATTTGCGATGGGAAAAAAATATCGCGGCTAATAATCTTGTAATTCCCGTAATATACAGGGCGTGATTGCCAAACATTGCAAATTGTCCCCTCCCTAATTTAAAGTCGATTTTACCTACTTTGCTTCGGTGAAACTTGATTTTAATTTTTACACTTTTGTGATTTTCTATATGTTAAGAGTCTTAATAACTCTCCGTAAATTACCATCCCACACGATCGAAAGATAATTGTAACAATTAACAATTTATAATTCATAAACAACGATAATTGCTCGGTCGGCCGACGTTAATAACATTTTCTCGGTGCACTCCGCTACGAGTTCATTAGGATTCTCATTGCGTTTTATTGTGCCGCCGCGGCGCCGGTTTCTCTCACACCGTTGGATGTGTCTATTTCTATATTGCTAACAAAACGGGTTGTCGTGTTAATTACGCGGTGAAAAGTAATTAGAACCGCCATGCTTATTTTCGAGCTAATAGTAGAAACAGTATCTTTATGTCAAATCTCTTCCTTTTACTAATAACGCAACACCTTAAAATTCGAAATAATAAGCAAGCTAATATAAATTTAAATTAATTAAATATTTTATAAAGACAATAGTAATTAAAAAAAATAGACTTCGAGAATAGTTTCGAGGGAGCTTACTGGGAATTACCGGTGGAATAGCCACAAGAAGATTAACTCCGCAATTTGTGAGAATGTAAAACAATATTTAAAACGGACGACCGGTTGCGAGATTATTTGCTAATTCTGATAGCGGGAGCGCCGCTTTTTTTCTCGGCTGCACGCCGCGTATTTATTTATTATTGTGCCGTTATTATAGCGTTATCAATTACTCCGTACACTCGGCCGTCGCCGACACGTAACCGAACCGTGGCTGATTATAGCGCCCACAGCAGCTGTTCGCGTCTATCGGTGCGCTGTAGTCCGTTCCTTGACTTCTCTACGTTGTACAGTTACTTCGGGTGAAAGGTGAGAGCCCTTCCCGCACCTCGCGGCGAAAAGAAGAAGAGGAAGAGATGCGATGGAAGGGAAAAGATTTTAAACAACAGCTCGCTGTAAATTAGGTAAATTAGGTAAAAAAAACCTTAATTAAGGAAAATAATCGTTCCGAAGCATCCTGTATTTTATATCCTTATTCTGTCACACTTCCGAGCTGAGAAATGCGTTCCGCTCAGCCACATGGGGCTTAACTTGCATTTGCGATACTGAGTGATAATTAGGCTAATTATAGAAGCGGCGCGCGACGTTTCTCTATCAGGTGTCTCAGAAAGACGACGGCGATTGCCGCTACTTATCCACCGTCTATTAAAATCAGAAAAAAGAGAGATGAGAAAAGGCGTGTGAACCCGGTCTCCTAAGGTTACGACCTAACCCGACGATCGCGGCGAAGGTTCTCCGGCCGGGCCGAGGAAACCGGTATTAGAGTCAATGAGAACTGGCTGTTTGCCCGGAGAATATGATGTCACTTTCGTCGAGCGCGCTTGTACTATCCCCGAGTCGACAGCTAGTCGAATCAAGGAAAAAGAGAGAAACAACGAGCAACAATACACGAGATGAATAGCAAACGCGAGAATTACGACGTTACAAGGCGATCGACTTGCTCCGATTTTCCTCGCGTTTTTCCTTGACACTTTTCCGCGCAAAACATTTAATTGACATCTTATAAGAAATGTACTAAAAGTAATTTTTGCAATAGATCCTAAAGATCCTTCTCCGAAGATTTTCTGCTAAAGAGATAAAAATTAGGAATAAAGACGTGCATATTAAAATTTTATAAGTATATATAAGTGAATGTATATTTATATTTGAGAGTTGATCTCTTATGTAATGCTATGTTTTTAAAAAAAGATAACATTGACGCTTATATTCGGAAAATTGATCGCCCGGAAGAGAATTAAATACCACGTTACCGCATTTCCTCGACGCTACGGTTGCACGAATGTACTTTGACGGATGTTAACTTTGTCTATGCTTAGTTTGTATAAACTGAGCGAAATTAAATTTCCGTTTGACACATTTGATCAATTAGAACACATTATATGTATATAAGCTCAAACTCGGACTTTTTAATTTTATTATTAATAATTTTATAATAATAATTATTCATAAATGTTTGTATACAAATTTATGTAAAAAACACTAACGTATAATCTTTAAATGATAAAATTATAACAAAATATTAATGAGACAACTTAATATTAATATTAAAATATTATTAATAAAATTACTAAATTAATAACTAATGAAATACCTAATAAAACTCACAACAAGATTTTCAAATTTATATAAATACATAATATGTAATTAGATACTTATCTGAAATTTTTATATAACCCAATTATATAACAATATTGATTCGTTATAATTTTAAAGTAATTGCAAAACATAATAACAAGAAAGAGAATGTGCAAAGTCGATTCTAAAAGTAAAATTTTCATTTCGTTGCGCACAATTATCCTCCATAAATGCCAAGACTATCGTGTATAACAGTCAGCGAAAGGTCAACGATCATTATCGAAGTTAGTAGAGTATCGCGCGCGTTAGGGAAGGAAATTCGGGGATCGTCCCGAATTCCGGTCTTCCGACTGTCCGGCGAACAAAGGGAATAAGTTTACCGAACGCGACTGTGAGAGACAATGCCGCCGCCTCCTCGTCCGTCGGTTTTGCTCCCCGGAGGCGGCCTGCTGTGTGTGCACGCTACACCGAGCAGAAACTCCGATCTACGTTACATAAGAGAAAAGTGTAAGCGGTGGTGCCCGCCGCCGCTGCCGCGCGTTATGCCGTTGCAAGTTCTTCTCGCCTCGCGAAGCTGAATCAGCCGCGCGTCGGAAACCAGACGGATTTAATTATAGACGTGATCAAGTATTTTCCCAAAAGAGTCTCGAGTATTTCTTTTTCAACCACGCGATATGATAAGTCTTAGCGCTCATTGCGCAAGTGCAGGGAGAAGTGCTCGCGTACTTTGTCACACACGGCGAACGCTCGCGTTCCGCTAGCGAAAAGATAAGATATAAAATTTTAAACCTTGCATTCGATTGAATGTCGACAAACGCGCTACTTTTTGCGCTTATCAGAGAGGCATTAATGATTTCCGGCTCAGTGTTATCTCTTTTTCTTCCTTCTCGTTAGGAATGCCGCGGATATTACGCGTCGTGAGCGACGCGACCCTGATATTTAAGCACCGCGATTCGATTTAGGTATACTCGACATTCTCGGCAACCTCATGATAGGTACCGTCGTACATATAACGAGACCATTCTGCAAGAACAAAAGGAAGAGGCGCGCGGAGAATCAACGATCGCTCTCACCCGCGCCGATTCAATACTCGCGTTTTCCCTCTCGCGTGCAGACGAGAGTCGACTACTCTCTCATCAAACCTCTCAATCCATTTCATTTATTCGCGATCGGTCGTTTTGTTCGTAATTTGAAAAATATTATTCGCGAATGCATTTGAAAAACGATCCGCGCACGAATGCACCGTGGTTTATAACAATATTGTAGGAAAAAAGTCAATATAAAGAGGAAAAATGTAAGCCGCTTGTAGTGATAAAAACGAACAAAAGTAGCTTTTTGTCGTTATCGTTTCTCGGGATTATTTCCGTGGTGCGCTTTGCGTAATCCCGCTTCACGCTCATTAGACTTCACGCTTATCAGTCGATTGCAACCACCGTGAACGACAAGAGATCCGAGCGCTTTTGCGCTAATTGTGCACAATTTTCTAATTTATTTATGCTGTTATGATCCTGTGGGATCTGAATGACGTGTCTGGTAGCTTTCTCGAACCAAACTTGATTCGACTAGCTGCGTAATAACGGAAAAGGTCGAAACAGATCAATCGGCGAGAATGTCACCGACTAGAAGCTGATTTTAATAAATTTTTTAAAATAAACATTTTTTAACCATTAAATACTCTCGCTTATGAAGCTCGAACTAAAAACGCGCGGTTTTGCAAATCTGTAAAGGATCTTCTCTAGCCTTTCTGGCCCTTCTTTCTCTTCTGTGTGAGAAGGCCCAGAAAATCATTATTTATTTTAGCACAGAATGCTATGAAAAATTGTTAAAAAGTTAGTATTAATATTATATAATTATTTAATGATCAAAATGTTTTATTTTGAATTTTGTTAATAAATATAATATAAATCAGTATATATATTGCGTGCAAGTCTTTCGAACATATAATACAGACGTTTATGTTATCTCCTCGTTCGTTTTTTTATTTGTTAACGTTGCTCATTTAATCTTCATGTCTGTCATATCTGCAGGTGTGAACTTGGCCTCGCAGGTGTTCTCGCTACACCTTCTTTTCCAACGTGTAATGCGTTTCTCGCATTGCGTGACGATTGCGCCCACGAGACAAACGTATACGACCCGCGCCGCGATCCTTCGCACCGCGGCAACTTTCCATCCTTTCTTTTCTGAATCCTCGCGATTTAATAGGCCTCCAGTACGGCCTCGATTTACGATACAACAATAGCGCGGCGCGCAATGGAAATGCATTTATAATTTTCCCCCCGCGGGAAAACCCGCGCGATAAACCGGATGACAAATGGCGTTTCTCTAAGTGCCCGTCCGCCATTTCTCAGCCGCGTATTAATTCAGCTGCGGGCTTCCGGTAAGAATATCGGCGTGAACCAGTCATAATAAATTACCTTCCGTCCCTGCACAGAATAGATATTTAGAAAATAAATGATGATCACCGGTATTGATAAATGTCTCCGCTCATCGCTCGAAGTCGTACATCGATCTTCATTATCAGTGAGAATTAGTTTTTGGAAAAATAAAGCTGAAGGGGCGTTTGGTGGTCGCCACGGAATCGACATCGGGAAATTTGAGGAACTACCTTTTTGTAAAATAATAAAATAATATTCATTGCAATACATTTTAAACGTATCGCTTAAAGGTTTTAAAGTAAGATAGGATTGTATATATAGAAATATTTAAATAATAGAACATTTTATTACGTTAATGTTTAAATTCTAATATGCATATGCACGGGTTGTATGTTAAAAGGAAGACATGTTTGAGCAACGGCAGAAGATATACAAAAAGTCGTTTTTGTGATTATGTTACATCCTTTGTATTATTCCCTGTCATTACTATAATTTCTCAGCAGTCCTGAGCCCGATTTTTGCGCCAATTTCGTCCTTTCTAATTGAAGATGTTGAAAGAACACGACTTCCTTTTGACTCTGTACAACCCTGTAATCGCACGTGCCATCACTGAGAATGAATCTAGATTTCGTGGATTGCGCGGTACGTAGCTCATTAAATCATCAACTTGGTCGATCCAAGGACACAAGTCGTCGAGGACGCGCATCATCGAGGTCCGCGAGTCATCCCGCTCGATCCTTGATTCGCTACATCGTTTTTTTTCCTTCTCATCCTTCTGGGTGACGGGTTCGAGATCTTTTCAGTCCTCTTTAAGCTTTGAATCGTGCGGATAAACTATTAAATTGTTGCACGTAAATGGATTTGGAAGTCAAGGTTTCGTAGAAGGTCCTCATAAAACAGGTGCTTTTGACATAATTTTTTTTTAATTAAGCATAATTTTCTTAAAAATATTTTCAATGCCGCATACATTGTAATTAATTTCGCGAAGAAAAATGACGGAGAAATTCGAACAACATTATTTTACTGTTTCTGCATAGATTATAATGTTGTATAGGAATGTAAATGTACCGTACATTAATAATGTAAAAATGTAAATGGCTGTGTAATAATAACATAAATTTACACATAAAGGAAAAACCGTATTAATATAAAAGAATAAATATCAGTTAAATATAATGCAATTCTCTTTTTTCCCTATTACAATTCCTTCTGCCTTTATATTCTCCTGCTACTCGTAAAACACTCCGAAGAACATAACTACTTCACATATTCCAGTGGAAATGCATTTGATTCCCTCTAAAAGCATCTGAGCAGCGACTCTAATACGGCATTTCACGCGCGCGAATCAATAAAAATTTCTATGCTCATCCTCGTCGAGTTCTGCTTCGAGTAACATCTGCATTTCGTGAATACCGTAGTCCTTTATGCCAGTCAGCAACCGGGATCGTCATTATGCATTCACGGCGAAACGATCAATCGCGCGAATTTGGAAACGCTTTTATGAATTTCATTGCGACCGGCTGGCATTTTTATTAACACCGTGTGGCCGTGCAACGATGAAACGGATATTATTTTTAACGATCGTCCTACAGCGACTTTATTCGCGTTCTTTCTCTTGTCCCCTTCGTATAAGCTCTCCGTCACCGGGGTGATACGAATTTAATTGCGTCTAATGAAAATTTAATGCCGGCGGAGATTCCGCACGTTTCTCTGTGTTTAATGGGCTCGGGGATTCGTCAGTGGTGGCATTGAAGGAAAATCGTGCAATTTATGAAAAATGTATATAAGGCACGTGACTTGACTGGATGTACAGTTTTATCGTTCCAATTATAATTAAAAGCCAGTAAAATAAATATGAATATCTGTCTTCGTTAAAAAAATATAACTAATGAAAATACATAAACGGTTCATTCGGTTTATAATGTTCAAATACTTTTGTGATTTAAAATCGCAAAAAATCAATTTTTACACTTGACGATATAAAATCAGTGATTTTATATCGTCAAATGTAAAAATATTAAATATAGTCGTCCGTTTTATTATCGCGCATTAATAACGTGTTTGATAAGGAAAGTTATACAATTAAGATATGTAAGGTGAGTAAATTGGGAAAATAATTGCTAATAATTTGCGATAATAATGAAATACCGAGAAAATAACGAGACACTTGATTTCAAGAGGGCTGTAACGACATAATAAATTGCGCGTGAAACGACTTCCACCTTTCGCAGAGGTGTCGTTAATCTCGTCAAATATTAGCCGCAACGCGCATCGCGACCAAGCGGAGGAATCCCTCGCGATGGTTCAACGTACTCGAGGCGAGATTAATTGAAAGTGGAGACAAACACCTCGGCTTGCCTCGCCAACGATATTGTTGCGTGGAAAGCCAACGTGGAAACAAGACAGGCGACGCTTGCTTTCGTGAAGGAAGTCGTTTGTGGTCGGACGAATCGGACCTTGGGGAGAGAGTCCTACCTTAGAGAGCAGACGAGGCCTTAAAGGAGGCCTCAAAGAGTAACACGCAATGTCGAGAGGAAGGAAGAGAGGATCGAAGAGAAGGAAAGAGAGAAAGAGAAAGAGAAAGAAATAAGTCGTCGCGCGTTTCTATGTGGTACCGTTCGACCATCGACCACCGGCCGCGAGCCAACCAGCTATCGCTTCATGGAATTTATCCTAACGATCATCAACCTCTTACTTATATATCCTAGTTTCGATCATCTGCGAAATCTCGATCCCTCGCAACTACCTGGTTTGCCTTATTTCGTTTCTGCGAGAAGAAATACAAATGCGAAAGTCACGAAGATTTTCACAGACGTTTTAATTAATTCTAAACTATCGATTCGTGCAAGGATAATTGGAGAATTGTAGTACGTATAAAAGCGTCAGTGTCAAGTCAAGGCTGTAGAATTTGCTGAACGAAGGTCATCATTTTACAATATATCTTCTTCGTTCGAAAAAAAAGAAAGAAAAACAAGTATCCTTTGCCACGCCACAAGCCACCGTTTCCCACGTTAACGAACTGTCGCGAGGTTCTGGTCGGCTGGGCCGGTGAATTATAATGAATCCATCGAGCTACACACCGCGGCGTGCAATTTCACCTTGATTTAAGCAAACGACGCATTAGCAAGCATAACAACGGGATCGCCTGACAATTTAAGAACATTCTATAACATTACAAACCACCTGTAAGCAACAAGTACCATTTTTATTAACTATAAGATTTCTCGTAAGTGTTATATTTTTTAACATCTTAAGTCTATATTAATTTAAAATAAGATTTGCTTCTTGGTACTGATGTAATATTAATATTAAATAACAATTTACTCAAGCACGATACGAACGCCAGGGTCATCGATTGATAAATGACCTGCTCTTACAATTCGAATTCAATAGCGATCGCGCCCCGTCATCGCGGTCTTTCTGCTAAATTAATGCGCGCGCGAGCACAATTTTGAGCTCATCAAGGTAAGCGAGTTCGCGATGACGAACCGTTTACGGCGCGTATGGCTCTGTAATTTTGCGCGTGGCTTAACGACATTACATGCGCAAAAACGCTGCAAAATGGAGTAATGCGTACGGCAACTGGTTAGTTATCGCGCGGGGCAACGTGTAACGAGTGTTATGCACGATCGTAAGCACGTGTATATTCATTGCGCGATTATTAGGTCAAATCGAGTATTAATAACGTACAGACGCATTAGCTATTAGGCTTCACGCGGACTTTCACCGGGCAAAACACCTTGTCGAAGATAAAGCTTACGCGTTTCATGATTAATTATTTCTTTAGTTTCTTATGAAGTAATAATTTTCAAAAATTTCGCGATAAAATATCTGCGTGAAACACTTGAAATCACAGGGCGGTAGCCTCTGGCGCGATCGATGATAATCAGCAAGCTCGACGATATATACAGGGTGTTCCTCTTACCAGATCGAACGCGTTGATGACAGATTTTTCAACACGACAGAAATTCTCGAAATAAAAATCCAAGATGTCTAAGCAGCAAAAGTTTTCGAGTTATAAGTACCAAAAATCAATTAAGTAAAAGTTTAAGAGCTTTCCGCAAGCTTTCACTCTTTGGTATATTGAATAAATTTTGCTTAAATAGAATATCAATTTAGTCCTGATATTCAAAAGAATACGTCAAATAATAAATTTTTATAGGATTTTATAAGATTGCGAACATGAATTCGAAGATTCTGCCATTAGCGGTTAATGATCCGGCGGGAAGAAGCGGGACACCCTGTATGCGAGTCCCTTTTTCTCTCGGCATCGCGATACTGCATACTGGATGCTGCGCGGACCGTTATGCAACCTGCGGCGCGCAAACAGCGAGCGGGCGGCCGGCCGGCCGGTCTTTGCTCGCGCCGAGATTCCCGTTGGCCTGTCCCCGTGTCATCCTGCACGCTGGCTGCAGGAGCACCCGGACGACAACGACAGCGGCGAAGCCACAAAGACGAAACGTCCGCGACTATATCGACACGAGTACACGCACGTGTCGGACGCTGCGAGAACGCGAGCTTTCATCTCGGATGCGAGCGAGTTTTAGCGGCGATCGAATTTCGCGACTTTTGCGCGAATGGTAACGTTCATCGAAACTAAATATTAAAATATTTTCAAGAGAAATAAGACTGTCGAGCTTCTTGAAGAGAAAAAACAAAGAAAAAAGTATCTGGAGCAAAAATGATCTTTTATTTCTCCCTCTCTTCTCTCTCACTCAGCCTCTCACTTCTAAAATAACACCTGCGAGAATTGATCCGCCCATCAGGATCACCTTTCGCGGCCTCGAACCTTTTATTTCTGTCCGCGCGGTTCAAGTACATCGATACATTTAGCGTAATCTCGGGGGAATAATTGCACGTAATGCGTCTGCTAGCGCGGCGCGCGGGTTGCGCAACATAATCAAAAGATATAATAACGAAGATAATCGCGATCCGGTTGTGTACGAATAAAATTTCATAATTTTATCTCGTCCGGCGCGCTTCTCTCACCCAGGTCTTATAACGGGTTGCGCCGGGAGATACGGCAGCTATAAAATTTGTAAACGCGCCGGCATCACGAAATCGTTAAAAGCACCGTCGGCGTCGGTGCCGATGCCGGCACGAACCGGGGGGATAGTAACCGATTCTACCACTGGTTTACTGTTATTGCAATAAACGCTGCATTGAGACACGACCGAGACTGCTTTCCTTAAACTTTCCGAGCTGCAAAACAAGCAAAATCCGTGAACAGTTTGTACGTAATGCGTAGGTTTTATGTAAGTGCTTCTGAGAATTTTGGAATAAAAAGCTAAATAATAAACATATTTTCTTAATTAACGACATTTCTTTACTATCTATAATTTACCGTCTCGTCTTGCTGCCATTAACTTTTTTATTCCGTCTTTGTCAGAGATTTATCGTATCCGCGTAGAGAAAACATTCGTAAATTTATGTGAGCTATAATATCTTTTAAAATAACATCCACGTATACTTGTTTGCTTATTCTGCAGTGCGAATTTTAATTCAAAACAAAAAATTGAGTAGAATTTTCATTTCTGACTTGTCACAATTTTAAATTCTTTCGAGTTACACAGTACATTTCCTTCTAAGATGCGAAATAATTCATTCATTTATTTCGCAAGTGATCTCGATCCAGTTTCGAAAGTTTTTTTTAAGATTTGCATTAATCTTTTTAAAACTCGTAACGTCTAAAATAACCCAGAATGCTTTCAGAATTGACGGTTCGTACGATTTTTAATAACTTGCCTTTGTTTTACACACGCGATCGTTTTTATCGCGAGCGAGTCGCTGTTCCGTCGTCAGCTTTCGCGATGTCTGTTTAACACGTCCACACACTCCACAACGATCTCACCGAGAGAGCTTAGTGCTAGATATAACGTTCCCGATACAGCCCGTACACATTCGACTGCACTCGAACGGCGCGGCGCGAGTATTACGACATGACCGCCGGGTTACCCAAGATGCGCGACGTGTCCGGTAGTTTCTCCCAGTTCCACTGGCTGAACAACCGAAGAGAGGATCCGTGAATACATTCCCACAGGTATATACGCCCATTTCGATGACCGGCCACTCGTCACGGACTCGCACCCGACGGCTTTTCGAGAAATCGCGCGGCCGCCGATGCCGGCGCAAAAAGCACCTCGAGAACGCGTGCGAATCGTGTATCAGCGAATGATCGCTCTATATACGTACATATAATAAGTTACAAATAATATAATACTTGCAGGATTTTCTAAAATTATTGTTTTTACGATAAATGCTGCGTTTCTGTTCTTTTCAACTTAATCAAACAATTGGAAAGAAAATTGGTTTAAAAAAAGGTCGAATCTAAATTCGATTATAGATTAAATTCGATTCGATTCATCCAAGAAAATGAAAGACACAACTCACAAAACTTAACGATATTCAACGTCTGTAAATTAAATGTTAGAACTAATGATAGTATTTCTTAGAACTAATGACAGTTCGTTCGCTATTTCTTTTTCCCATTAAAAATTCCAAGTAGCATGCTTGTCACGTCGAGTCGCATCGCGAATTTTTCCAGTTATTAATTGCCGTTAATTATCGCTATTCATTTCCCAGATATTTCTCCCCGTCTCGCGTGGTCTACCCTCGACCGACCGATCGCCGTGACATTTGTACGCCGATCCACTTCGTTCGTGACGTGGAGGCTCAATCATCCGTCCGTGATCCCCGGTTCTTTGCACCGGCGTCGGTACCTTAGTCACTCTTTCTCTCTCTCTCTTTTCCCTGTCAATCTCTCCTCGCTCGGTGCGTGTGCCTCTCGCTTTCGCACTGGATCACCTTGGTCCATGGGCCAGCACGCCACCCTCCCCCCTTTACCCCCTAACTACTGCCTACACGATCGAATCTCGCATAAAACTGATGGTAAATGCAACTGCAAGACCGAAACCTCAACGGGATAGAAACTCGAGTTATCGTGTGTACAAATTACCGGAAAAGATGGTATTTCTCGCAGCTGCAGAATAAACTAACACGATATATTTATATATGAAAATTTTCTATAAATATCTAGACAGATAAATGAATTTACTCTGAAGAAATAAGTCTAAGAACACGAATGATAGTTTAAAGTACGGCAGTATGGAATATAATGGCTATAACGTATGTGAATCGTACATAAAAAAAGATATAGAAGGCTTAGTGAGATAATATTAATAGATATGTAAGAATATAGGAAGAAAGAGCCGCGGATTTTCCTTCATTATTCAAAGTCATTATCCTAAATAAAATATTTAATTAGTTGAATCAACAGTAATAGTCACCGCGTCACTATTTTATGAAGTAAAATATGTGAACAAAGATATAGAGAGAGATTATTGTTAAATAATTTAACGAAAAATTTTCCTTTAATTAGGCTAATTGTCGAGTTATTTGGAATCATACACGCGACGAGCTGAAACGCGGAGTGATAAAGTGTGCGAAATTCGATCGAGATAAAGACCGAGCTGTGCGAATAAAAATCGCGCAATAGTGCGTAATTAGGGAAAAGCTACGTATACGATTTACATCAGAATGAAATTATCGAACGAAGAAATTCGCATTTCTTCCGGAAACTTCGTTCTGCCTTTCGCACTCGGCACGTTCATTTCCTCTCATCTCTCGCACGAAAAGTAAAAATAGTAAATGCACTCATTACGCGTAACAATTTATGTCCTTTTGACATGAAATTGCGATCACGTGCCGGAATGTTCGTAATCTCTGATTTTCACGTGGCACTGCGTTTACTTTCGTTTACCACGAAAACACTACCGATTCCATTAAGAAAAATAAATAAAAAGCTTGTGGCGAGGATGAGACGGCAATTCTTCTTGCTAAAAATATGAGATTTTAAATCGTCATCGATTTCAACTTTTTTCTACATCTTAGCATTAAGTACTTTACTTTAATTTTATGGAAATAAATTCTGCAAAATTTGAATTACAGAAAT
Organism: Temnothorax longispinosus; assembly: GCF_030848805.1. NCBI lineage: Eukaryota > Metazoa > Arthropoda > Insecta > Hymenoptera > Formicidae > Temnothorax > Temnothorax longispinosus. The sequence goes on along the minus strand of NC_092364.1, from coordinate 2,114,794 downwards.
ATAAAATTTATAGAATTAAAAAAAATTACTTTCGATTTTGAATAAAATTATTAAAATAATATTCATAGAAGATTTAAAGCGTAATATATAGGAAAAATATTGAAATTTTTAAGATAAACCTGATAACATCTTTGTCTCTTGAAAATAATATGTTATTCGTCTTTAATTACCAGGATTCGACTGGTCAAAGTACCAGTTAATTATCTCCCTGATTAATTAATAATTATTTCCTGTTATCTTTGAATTTCCAGTTAATTAATCGCATCCGCAATTAGGGCTCCCATAAAATTTTCAGCGATGAAGGATCGGCTCGAAATTCACCGGGGAATCTATAATCGAGAGAAAGTGCGCGACTTCCGATGCGCTTCGTGTGCACTTCACGTTGCAGCTCGCGATGCACAGCGAAAAGGAACAGGCGGTTATAATAAAGAACGAGCGACGCGCTCCCACGAGCTGCAGCCACAGCCGCAACCTCGTCTCGACGTGATCTCTGTTTAGTCACTCTCGGCTATGACCGTCGTTTACTCTAACTCTTTCCTTTTGTTCGTCCTTTGCCGTCCGTTCGCGCCTTCTCCCTCATTCCACTTCTTTCTCTTTCTCGACGCTCCTTTCCCTTATGGCTCGCTCCAACGACTAGTCGAGGCCTCCATAAATGTCACTTTCGCAAATCCCCAGAACGCCCAATTCCCAGAACAGGAGATTTATTTTAGAAATTTATTTTTAAGAGACTTTTATCTCGGTAGCGATCATGGCGCAGAAAGATGTGTGCTGCTTTAATAAACCGAAAAGATTTCAGTTCAAATCTTCCGACAAAAAATCGGTTTTTATTCGATCGCCATACCTCTCGAAAGGTAATGGCAACCCACCGACAGTATCTCTTGCTACGAGCACTCCTCTATATTTGAGGATTGGTCCTCCAGGTTAGGGGTTGAATGCTAAACTAACAACCTGCTCCATTAAAAAAATTATGAGTGGTCTCGGATTTGATGATGAAGGCAAAACTTCAGGAGGCCATGGCTCGATCTTGAGCTGTAGTGCCACTGAAGAAGATGACGAGCTTCTCTTAAGAATTTAGCAATTTAAAAAATAACTATAATATAATATATAATAATAGGATAACTATATTCCTATATATCTATAATACTAACAAGAAAAATATATAAGTAATATATTATTCTATCGAATTTTTTCCTGCATTGTAAAACTATTATATTCAATGCTATTATATTCAACGTTACGTATAAAAAAAATATGGGAAACTCTTAATAATTCAAGTAATCGATTATTGTTCGGTTTCAGTGGCGAACCGGAGCAAGGGAACGGAGAACGAAGGGAATTCCGTTTCTCTCGGCGAGCCGCGTCGTATTTTTAGGCGGACTCTTCACCGAAGTAGAAAGGGCCGTGCCGAGTCTGCCGGAAAAACAAAACGATTTCGCCGTCCACTTCTAGCGAACGTTTCAGCTGTCCCGTTCGCTCGCGTTTCGTTCCAAGACTTAAGACGTTCCAGTAGTCAAGCATTCCGTCTGACAAGCTGCATTAGCGGCTGTAAGGGTCTTCGTAATTTTGATCGTCGCGATAGCAGTTGAATATTTCAATTTCCATTAACTCTTGACGCGTTCGAACAGATATCGCGAATTAAAAGTTAGATTACGACAGGCGGAAGCTGAAAACGCTTGATTGCTACTTCCGCAAATACCAAGTAATAACTTCAAATAATTCTAATAACTTTTTAAATAAAAAAGTAACAACTATGTAAACATGTTTCCTAATTAGAGATAAAATCGGGAAAATAGCTCTCTTGACTCATCATCAATGTATTGATCGAGCGTCGAATGACGAAAGATATATCGTTTGCACCGAATAGCTGCAATCTCCGGGGGCTGATTAATTTCGTCAACGATATTATACGCACCCCTCCCATGGACGCACCCCATACAAAATACGAGCATGACTCACTATTTCGGTCGTGCCAATATCCGGCTGGCTTCGCTGGCCGGAAGGGAAGCCACACTTGCGATCGCGCAGCAAACGATATTGTCTCGCAATTGCAAAATATCACAGGAAAAACTCGTTTGCATCAAGGCCATAAAGTGACGAGTGGTTACTTTAATAGAAACACTTCATAGAGAAACCAGAATGGAAAGAAAAAAATAAAATTTATTAAATATAAGAACTTATTATTCTCAAATAAAAATTGTTAAATAAATATCCTTTAGATAAAAATATATGTGCAATATATACAACAATATTTCAAGCTAAATTATGTATACATATAAGATGTTCGACTATAATTGAACGTTATAAAATATAAAAATATCGATAGAAATAATTATTGCAGAATTTTTTGTAAGTTAAGTTTGTTAAAATTTTCTCCTTACAATTAGTCTGTCTCTTAAATTTCTTTTTTATCAATTAACTTTTGTCTAAATTGTCAAACATTCTACATATAATTAAAGTCCATATTTAAGGCCCTGCCTTCAAAAAAAAATTCAGACTAGCTTCTCTTTTTATCGGTGATGCTGTTTTCTCCTTCACGGTCGAGAATACGGTGTTCTTTGTTTCCGCGGTACCGATTCCGTGTGCGTGAAAAAAAGGAGAACGGGAAGGAGGACAGAAGGACGAGCGTAGGAGCGTATAGGAAGACAATGGGATCCTCGAGAGCATCGGACAGGCGCTTCTATTCAAGGCTCCGCTTCGCGACGTGACGGAAACGCGAGGACAAGACGACAGGATTTTGCTTCGCGGGCAGGATTTTTCCTCAATGACGAAACGAGATGCGCAACATATCATTGATGCGAAGAAGATAGAAGAAGTCACGTGGACGAGATGCAGTTTCAAGAAAATTATGCAAACGTCACGAATGCGCATCACTTATGGATGAATATCGATTTAAACGATGCCTCTTAAATCTTTCAGAATCATCACTTATTTAAAAAAAAAGTTACACAGAGCGATAAATAAATTTTTATTGTAGAAATACTTGAAATTAAAAACAGATATTATTTCTAATCTGGTAAATGATGCATTATGGGAATTGTTATGCAATACCTTGATGTCTTGCAATAAGTGTTTTTTTTTTTTATAAGATAAATGTGTACACATTTTGAAAGATTTTACGAGACAAATTTTCGAAACTTTATTCGGCGATTGAATTATGTAATGCTATTTTTTAAAGAAATCTCTCTCTTTAGAAGAGTTTTATTCATAAAAATATAAAGTGACATAATTGCATATTTTTTTAATATTTTAGAAAAAATAGTTCTAAACAGCGTGGGCACATACACCCTACATCATAATCATCGAGCGGCGATATTTCCTCAATTTCATTCAGGAACGCGTTTATAAATACATCGCACGCGTCGATCGATTGAGCGTTGCGGCGAAGGGTCGAGGATGCGACGCAAATAAAAATGTTGCTTTTTCTCTTTTACACGACGACCATGTGTAAAGTCCCTCCGGGGTTTGCAGAAGGTCAAGGAGTTACAGAACGATCGATCGTCGCGATGGACACACAGGCGAAGCGTCGCGATAATTAACAATATATCGCGGGGAATAACGCGACTAATAATACGCGGTTAAATTTTATCTCAGACCTTTCGCGAAAGGGCATTCATTATTACAGCCGGGTCAATAAATCTGGCTACCTATGACAATCGACGCTCGATAAAAATGATCGGGGCGTCGCAGTTTATTTTTTTTAAGTGCCACGTGTTTCAGAAACTTCTCAAGAAAATATAATAAAAATATAATCCCGCGTTTGAAAACAGCTTTTCTATATACAGGCGCATTAAATGCCAGGAGATGAATTTCGTTGCAATTAATAGCAGTCACGATTAATAACCACATAAATCAATTATTAATTAATTAAGTGCACTTTATACATGTTATGGCGGGCGAATGAGGTAAGAGGAGGCGCGAGTGAATTAACGTTATCTATATTATAGTTTCTCATTCTTGGTTACAACAGAAAATATTTTAAATTATTAATAATTTGCTGGTAAAATTATTGGTTAGCTAAAACGCTAAATTCCTAATTATTAGATATATCTTTAACTGATGATAATGTGCGATTAATTCTAAAATATTGGCCTTTAATTAATCATCACGTTAAATTAACGTTAATTCATTGTGCTCAATTAAAGTTAGCGTTATATTTATTGCCGTCTAATTGTGTTAAACACAAATTGAGTTAAGCGTAATTAGCGTTGATTAACGTTGATCTTTCGGTGAAAGGCTACCATTTTCGGTCAACCATTTTCGGCCCCCTCGAAGCAAACCATGAACGCGCAACAATGAGGGTCCGTAGAGATCGGTCGAGCATGTACTTTTTTAGGTCAGAGGTCACACGCGAGTGAACCTAACGGCGACAACCAACAGTTCCGCGTCGCATTCTTCTAATCATTAAAGATATTTCGAAAGTATATAGCTATTTATAAAAGAAGAAAATTGATCAAAACTGCGAATTTCCAACATCTTAAAAGAGCGAAATAGAAAGTATCCATATCATTAAGATATAAATGAACTACATGAATAAATTAATCAAGAGTATACAAGATTTCAGTGTTTTTAATATCTGAAATACTCGGTCAAATTTTATATAGAATAGTTCGTCGATTTGATCATTCGGACAAAGTATAAGTAGAATTTTAAAAATTGTTCGTATGCACAGAATTCCCTTACAGGAATTTAATGGAAGTGATTGTTTGGCTAGTGATTAATTATACTTATTTTGAGTATTGAAAGCATTAAAAATAGTGCTTTTAATACTCGAAATAAGTAATTAATCACTCGCCAAATAATCACTTAAAGTATTAAGTTTCTGTAAGGGAATGCGTATACGAAATTCAGTTTCATACGTCGCGTTTCGATCTCGACTCGAGACTCGCGGTTCCTCAGGATTCGCGGAGAAAGGCTTCGCATTAGGGTCGCCTCTATAGAAACGGATATTAGAAAACGGCTCTATACGGCGCAATTTTAAACCTCCTTTACGATCGACGTCACGTCGGCCTCGGATTATAGCTGACAAATCGCGTGCATCGATAACGCCGCGTATACCCCGCGACCACCATCCAGCCTCGATCCCGCTCGTCCAAGGATAGATATCCCCGTGTGTCGAGGTCTCGACAGACAATCGCTGACAATGCGACTGTCGCGGTTCTAAGCGAGAGTGCTCGGATTTTGCGAACCTAATACGCCCACCGCGAGCCACGCTTTCGCTTAAAATTACGCCCACGTATATATAAAGACTTTTAGGAAAGGAATTGGTAAACTCAATTTGTGTTTAACACAATTGATGTTGAAATTTCGACATGTTCGCATTCAACGGCTACACACAAATGTGAGATTTACGGTATTATTTAAATCCATCTTACTGCATCGATGCCGGTGTGAGGGTAGAACATCGATCTCGCGATCGAGCAAACATTTGTGATAAAAACACGGTTACCTAATTAAAAGAATTCTGATGTAAATTTTTATGTAAATAATTGAAGTTACGTGGATTCGGCAGTGTGGCTTTTTTCTCGAATTTATTATCGCAATAATATTGTAATTTTTATATTATAAAATTGTAACATTCGTATTATAAAAGTTAACATTTATATTGTTAAATTGTAAGTTGTATCATTTATGAAACTTTGTTTGATTCTTAAACGTCATAGAATCTTGGCCACTTTCTTCCTCGTGATGTCTTCAAAGACATGAAAAAATATTGAACCGTGTCGCTTATGAAAGCAAAGTTCAACGCAAGTCGGAGTCGCTTTCCTCGATCGAGTCTTCAAACGCGGCATCGTTTCTGCGCATCTCTCGCGTTATTCACCTCGCACATCTGCAACTCTCGTCGATAATAACGAACCTCCCTCCCTCCCCCCTCTTCTCGATCTCCATTACACCCCTCGACTTCGGTCGATGGAAAATTTTATCGGTCGGCGAGTAACATCGCGCTAATTGGAGTTCGCTCTTTAATATTCAAACAGTCGCGCGAATTTCCATGAAATCGTCGTATATATGCGCGTCGCTTTTCATCCCGTTGTACCTCGATCGACATTGTAATCTCGGTAAAAGCCTTACGAGATTTATGCAAAGAAAGCTGTAATCGGACTCGACTTGTTTAGCGCACTTTGTACACGTTACGGGTAAATGAGGTGCGACGGGGAGCGTGAGTGAATTAAATTATAAATCAGAAACTCCCAGACGGAATTTTTAGTAACAGCGCTATCAAAGGTGTAATAATTTTTTAACAGAGCTATCGAATACAAACAGCCTTTTTTATTATTGCAAACAACTCGAAAAAAATAAGAATTTCGATAAATCGTGCGTCAGTAGCGAGACGACACATCGCTAGATCCTTCATTTATTAACATTCATCTTATTCCTCGGCCAACTTCAGGTGATGGGATTTCGCTTTGACGGAACTTCAGGCCGATGCTTTGTTCCTCGGCGAACTTCAAGCGAAATTTGAATCTGCCGCGAGATTCTTATCTCAAGCGTAGTATCTATTATCTAATGCCAAGATTTCGAAATTTCGCGGAGAAGAATGACGCTCAATGAAATTCGAACGAGGAATCGTCTCGCTCATCCTCGCGTTCGATCTCAGGCCTGTTCTTTCACGTTGGAGAGAGAAAAAGATAAAAAAGTGGACCGCGCACAAGAAGTTCAGCCGAAAAGAACAGGCCTCTCATCGAACATTTCGCGTTATACCCCCTCGATTCACCCTCCGTCCTGCCGACTTCGCCCACTCATCAAATTATCGCAAATCGACCGACTTACCGGAAGAGCCGGCGCTCCCTGGACGTCCGCTCGCTCCTGCTGCTCTCCGCCGCCGCCCCCGCAGACGCGGGTGAAATTACGAGGAAATTACCGCACCACGCGAACGTGAAAGACCGCGCCTGGCCGCACGCGAATCGCGGGGGTGAGCGTTCGTGTGTACTCCTCGGAGGATCGGAGCTCTCGTATCGACGGTCGCGAGGCTGCTACGAGACTGTACGAGACTGCACGGCACGGAGTGACGGAGTGGACTAGTGGAGCCGGTGGAGCGCACGGGAGAAACGGCCGCGTCGCGTCAATGAAAGCGCGCCGCCCCACCTCACCCCACCCCGCGCCCCCCGCCGCCCACCGCCAATCGCGTCCCGCCAAGCCGCCCCGTCGCGCAGGGCTGCCGCGCGCACCTTCGCACACCGGCGCGGCGACCGGCGACGGCGACAGCGGCGACACGCGCACCGTGAAGTTCGCCGAATAACAATAAACGGAAACAAGAGTTCTTCTCTACCCGCTTGCGTTGCGCGTTTTATTTGAATGTAAACTGCTCCTCTCAAGGTTTACGTAGTATTCGCGATGAAAGAGCAAATAAGTAAATAAAATATCAAATTGGAGCTTCTAAAATCGACCTGAATTTTTTAAAAACTCCACACCCTGCGTACAAATGTTGCGTGTTTTATTCAAACGTAACTGTCTCAAGTTTTTGCAATAAAAAAAAAAAGTAAACAGACAAGTGAATTTTTCAAATTGGAGCTATGATCGTATTTTTAAGCGAATTAATTGTCCGCGTTACCTTTTAATATTCCCTTGTCTTATCTATCTCTTCGCGCCGACGAATTTCATTTCGTTCTGCAATTCGCGTAGGAGCGGCGCGATGTGCGAATAATTTTCGCAAAGTTTCACAACGACACTCGCACAACACACCGGAAGCGTCAGTATATTGCACAGCTGGTTTAGTAATTGCATAAAGGAGAAACCTCGGTTTTGATTAAGATTTCATTAAGAAAATTTGCTATCTGATATGGATCCCGCATCGCGCAAAAGAACTAATTAAAAAGAAAAAGGAAAATATTTTCTAGCCTCAAGTAAAATTACGTTATTGAGGCTATAACATGTGTTCCTTAAATATGCACATTTATTTCGCGATTAATACAACAAAAAGCTAACGCCCCTCGCTAAGAAAAACTTAATTATATAATTCGCGTTACATGATTTTCCATACTACAAACGAAATAATCGCGCGCGAGTTTATCCTTTTTATTTGTAATATTAAAAATATCTAGTCCGATTTAAATACTCGGGATTTTGAAGTATAAAAATCTAAGATTAATTTAAAACAAAATAAAATAACGAAGAATCCCGCAGATCCCGCACGATTCTTTAATCTTTCTTTCGCGTTGATAAAGCTACTACTTTTATCCAAGATTTTAATAATTTAATAGAAAATAAGTAACTTTTAATTCAATTTGAAACGAAATAAGATAACGAAGAATCACTATAATCTTTCAATCTTTCTTTTATTAACAAAACTTAATGCTTTTATCCAAGATTTTAATAATTTAATGAAAAAGAAGTAAATTTCAATTAAATTTAAAGCGAAATAAAATAACGTAGAATCATGCGTGACTCTTCGGTCTTTCATTTGTTAAAAACTTGATCCTTTTATCCAAAATTGTAATAACTTAATGAAAAATAAGTAGATTTTAATTACTCACTATCTCGAGGCATCCATCTAATCTAACGATAGATCATAGACAGCTTCAACCAGTCGCGTGCAGCGCACCTACACATTTCAGGTATCGACGTCACCTGTTTTTAATCGTTGTTTTTCGCAGCTCACGTATCGTCTGCAAGCAAAAAAAGATTTACCTCATTTAAAAGACTTTCGAGAGTGGCGGGTAAAAAACTTCGTCGGTAGTTTGCGAGTTCGCGGTTATCCAATCGCGCTCTTAAGCATTCGTTTCCTTATTCGGTTCCTTATTGCGTCCATTGTCCTCGTCGTAATGTGCTCTCTCGCCTACCTATCTGCGGGCTAACATACAACAGGCCTAGATGCTTCCTAGGTTCATAAAAGAATTTCTCCGGCCCTTCCTCCTGCGACCGTATTACGCAAAATCGATACGCAAAAAGTCCTGAGTGAATATCGTGACGCACCTCTTTTGTAAACGTCATCGTGCACTCGCTATTTTAAACGTTATTACGTCAAGGAATATGCAATACTTTTATACATTGATTACACGGCTATTTTACACGTTAACATCGATTTATGACGTAGACAACGTAAGGCGACGTAATAAGCGTTCCAAGTTTATATCCCATTCAAGAGAGAGATTTTTAATGAAACCCTACAAGATATTCCGTGTAACATAATGGTGCTTTTAATAAAACTCGATAATGCGGGTTTTTTGTTATACAATTCGGTATATAAAAGAAGAATCGTCGCTATACTTATAAAGAAAACAGCACAATTTCAACTCCAATTTATAAAAGAATGCAATAGACTTTCAATATAATAGCGATAAGTGAGATTTCTTATTGTATAAATTCTCTTAGTATGAAATAATTATTCTCTATTCTTGAGAATCGCCATTGTACGGCTCACCTTGTTGTGTTACGCCACCGGCGAAGTTGCTTAGTAATATTTCAATGTGACAAATGATAAATAACATCGGAACTATCGAAAAGAAAGGTACCGACCTTTTTGGTGTCGTCCAACGTTGTGGGAACATAGTGGGCATTGATCGCTTGCGCCATAGTACAGTAGTCACGATAGAGAATATATTGATCCTTCAACCAACGTCTGATCGCCAAAACTCTCCCTCGAAACTGATCGTCCGGCTTCAATTCCAAGTCGTTTACGTCTGAAAGAAAAAGAATATTCCTTACTTTCGAGACACGCGAATAAGCCGAGAGTATATACGCGCAGGATATATTTGAGAATATATTTCGAATGCATTTGTGCATAATGCCTCTATTTAAATGCGAAATGAATTTAATGCATTCGTCATACGACTCTACGCCGCTATCGGTCTACAGTCCTCATTGTTCCGATACAATGCGGATTCCTTCTATTCAATGCTAGAGTCGCAATTGTCGGCGCATTCGCCGCGGCACGACTCACCACCTCGGGCACGTTCATTAAGATGACATAAAATGAATCGAAATGGAAAAACGCACGAATGGAAAAATGTACGAATGGAATCTTTAATTAAACAGAGGAATTTTTAATTCAAGATAGACACATAGGCAATATAATAATTGTCGACCTACTTGTCGCCGAGAAAGAGAATAAAGGAATCTTTTTATCGAAACTATTATAGAAACCAAATAGTAATAATCGACATTATAGTTATCCATAAATAATTATACAAATTATTATTTATAATCTATAAATTATTTATAGATTTGTGAAAGATGTCTTTGTTCAAACTTATAAAATTACCAGGCTGCGTAAATTCCGCGATTTTCGGGAATTCCAGAGGTCTGAAATAGCTGCGAGTGGAGCCCGACTCTAGTCTTAAGTCTTTCAGTTCGTGTAGATATTTTTGGAGATCTTCCCGTTCTTGCTGCAGTCGCAGTTCGACAATCCGCTTCTGAAGTCCGCGCGTTTGTTTTCCGTCAAGCCTCGAAGCTTTGTCTTCCTTACGATCTCCCGTGTTGTCGCGAGCTCCGGCTGACTTTGAATTCATTATTCTCGCTCTTTTCTTCTTCCCTTTGGTGTTGTGTTCGCGACAATTGTGATTAGACTGAAAACGTTATTAGAGATGACGAAGTAGCGGCTTTTCTTGCCAAAATACGCATTATGTAATCATTGCATAATGATTTCTCGACAAAAATATATATTTAAACACCTGGGCTTTCAATGAGTTATTTATGTATTGCCAAACTAGCATTCAATCGCGAAATGAAAACTTAGAATAATAATTTCAAAACATTTCCATTTAAAAAATCTATTAATTATTTAGAAAAAGATTTGATAGAAAAAAATAGAGGCTACTGCGATATTACATAAATCAATACAAATTGTGCAACGCCAATACTTGCCACTTTATTTTTCTCCGAAGAGCGGCAATTTTCGTTTTCTTTTTTCGCCGTCACTTTTCTCGTTTTCAACGGATTCCGGGTTTCAGACACGGTTTTGCAGTCGGAGGGGCTTTCCGATGCTTTTAACGCGACTTTCGCGCTCGCGATAAAATCATGTCTCTTGGCCAACGCGTCTCTATGTGATTTTCTCAGCACATATTCGACGTTCTGTGAAATCCGTTGATCCAAGCTCTCCTCGAAAACATGTTCTCTCCCCTTCACGTTCGCCTCTAACGACGAATTAGATTTTGCCGACTTGATCGAGTCCTCGTCGCTCGCCACCGGCAATCCGGTGACATCTATCATCGCGCGTTCCCTCGCTCTGTTCGATGCCTCCCCGCGCTCTTTCCGGCCGCTTTCTTGCCGGACAGTAGTCATCCTCGGAGAGTTTTTCCTCTCATCTGTCTTCGTCACGTCGCCGGTCGACGACTCCGAGGAATCCGATGTGTTCTTATTGGAACTTCCGACTGAAAGATTCGTCAGACCGATTGCATTATCATCTTAAAATCATCGTCAGGACGATATAATTTCTTGATTAACAAGAATCTTAAGGCAAAAAAGTATTTTAATGAATATTTAAGATTATCTACTGTAAAAGAACAATTATACCGCGGCGATTGGATGACGTATTGTTCTGCAATTTAATTACGGTTCACAAATATTGCATAAATATTTTATTAACCCGATAAATTAGTTATTACATATGCATAGTAATGAAGTAAATCATAAATTATAAAACTTTACTAATTGCCAATATTCTCACTTAATGTAGTCTCAGAATTGAAAATCTTTTTGTGTCAGTTACAATTGAATATCTATTTACTTGTTCCATTTGAATTAATTTTTTCACGAAATTCTATTTTGAAATAAATTTCCTAATATCTTGACACTACGTTGGAGTAACTCCAATTCTGACGCTGCCATCGATTATTTATAACGTTTTATTTATTTTACCACTTGAAATGTTCTCGTCTCGAAACGACGCCTCTCGACGCTGATAACGTTTCCTCTGGTTCTCCGAACTCGAACCAGCGGATTGTGGCAATTTTATCGAGCGCGCGGTAACGTTATCTGGATTTGCGACGATGCTCTCGAAGCCGTTGACGTAGTTCGACGATCCCGGATCGACCTTGGTTGAACTTGGTTTCGGCATCGGATTGAGTGTGATGACTAGCCCGTCCCTACGGCCGAATAAAACATTCCGCAAAATCATTTTCACGTTGATAAAGGTTTGGTCGTTTCAAAAATATCGACGGTCATATTTGTGATAATAAATCACTGATAACTATCACGGCATAAGCCATGAGCTGTTCAAACTTTTTCCGCTGTTAAATTAAAGCACTCTACAAACTTATGTATAACAATATGTTTCGAGAATCAATCATATTTGCAGACTTTTAATTAATTATATTTTAATTTCTATAGCAATAAAATTAAGTTGTTAAAATTGGCAACAGACATTAATTGTTCTTATTTATTGTCTTTGTTATTATTATTGAAATAATAAAGTTCATTAATGTATATATAATCATAATAACAATTAATATATTTACGGAAAATATCTATTGAGAAAGTAATTGGCAAATAATAATATGTTAAACTACCTGTGCTCCTTATTATTGTCTTGATAAGACCTGTCGACCTGTTCTACAATGTCAATTATCTTCTCGCTAGATCCCGCTGCATCGACCACTTCTTTCTTTCTATTAATCATTTTCTCGCGCTGTGATAGAATGGTCGAGCTTGAAATGTCCTCGAAAGTATCATTTGCATATCCGCTTTCAGCCATCAGACCTCTCAAACTGTTTGAAGCTGTCACAGAATCGTTTCCATCTGTTGGACGTTTAGAGTCCTCGAGAACGGAGTCTCCAATTTTAGAATTTTCTTCGGCACGGGAAAGTTCCGAAATAATTTCACTGCCGTTCTCCATCGTGCTGATCGACTCCTCGACAACGCCATCGTCGCGCAAAGATCCCGCATCGTTCGTATCGTCTTGAACTTTAGAATCCACCTCTTTCGGAGTTTTCGTGATCGTTTTATCCTCGATCGAATGCTTTTTCAGGTCGAGGCGTACCATGGAAATTTTCTCGTTCGATTTTCCAGACAATCTCAAGCGCTTCGCGATCGACGAATTGTCAGACGGCGCTTTCCCCCTCGAGATTTCAGATGATTTGACGGATTCCCTTCTTCCCTCGGACCTCGCAGCCGTTCTCGTTCTCACCTCGCGTCCGGAAGACCTGTCGCTGACCGTGGAAGAGTTTCGCCGCGACGTTTTCGAGCGCGACAGTGATTTTGACGGAGTCACCGAGTCATCAAGTACGCTTTCGATCAAACTGTTCTCCTGAATTGTCATTATGTCCGAGGTAAGACTTTCATGCTTTCTTGCGGAACGCGGCGATTTATCGTCTAATGGCACTGCGACATCAAGATCGATCTCGGCGACGTCTTCGGCAGGTCTAAACGGGTCTGCTTTGTCCGGCGTCAACCTCTCACTCTTCGACAAAAGTTTCGTTTCCTCCGGGTGTCCTTCGAATCGAGTATCCGGCATTTTTATGTTGATCTTAGACCTCATGGCTTTCCTCGGTGATTCCGCCGAGGGATTCTCCGAAGGAACTATGGAAACGCTGCTTATCGAGCTGTCCGAGTCCTAGAATTACAGAGTATTACTTTAATGTCACAACTACTGCTACTTTCTTTTCAAAAAGTTTAATCACAATCCAATTATCTCTCTGAAATATTAGAATTAAATGACAGGATGTTACACAGAATGTTAGAAATAAAAATATATATTGTATGTTACGAAAATGTAAAATGCAGCTGAACTACAATAGCGACTTAAAATTATTTGATTTTTCTTTAGCATCTGGGAAAATTATAATTTTAAATAATGGGACATATAGAAATGAAAAAATATGTATTGTACATTACAAAAATATAAAATGCAGCTAAACTACATTAGCGGATTTAAAAATATTCAATTTTTCTTTACAATATCATAATTTTAATATTAATTTTTTAACACTAGAAAATTTATTTTACAGACTGGACTCCCACAGGCTATTTTGTTTTCTTTTCTTTGGAATATTCACCTCTTTCCATTTCTGCTCCTTGCGTTTCGTCTTGTATTTCTCCTCGATCTCTTTCAGGCGCGCCAGTGCCGCGTTCGCTTTCGAGGAGAGCATTTTTCATCTTTTTCTTTTCCTTTAGATCCCTTTTATGTTCAGTCGCTAAATTTAGCTAACAAACTCTCTGCTGTTAGCTCGATGTACATCACTTGTAAATTTCAATTATTCACGAGGCAACGAGAGGCGAGTACCTTGATTTTGAAGTGAGTCACGGTAAGTTATTGTATTCGTTCTCGCCATGCCAAGTTTGCTTTCTCGTTGCCGAGGAAACGCTTGATATATATATCGACGGCCATCGAGAGTCCATTTAGGCCCATTAAATGCGAAATGTACGTATACAGAAATATTTATAGGCAATCTTTATCGCGCTTTCGAGGTACGAATGAAATCTCGATAACGATCGCTTAATTACATTTATACAAAGAACTTAAATATTTATTGATAAGGGTATGGCGTGACATGCATATTTCAAACGTTCTGTCAATCTTTTATTAGTTAAAAATATCAAAAAGGTTACAGTGTTAATCGACGTTAATGAAACTGGCCCATAAGAGGTAAATAGCTACAGCTTCAAAAGATGCATGATGGGCCTTTTTGAGTGTCAATCTCTTACATATCTTCTTCCGAATCAATCCCTTCATAGTCTGTCGCCTCCTCCGATGGATCGGCTACCTCTTCCGAATCAATCTCTTCATGGTCTGTCGTCTCTTCCGATGAATCGGCTACCTCTTCTGAATCAATCTCTTCATGGTCTGTCTCCTCCGATGGATCGGCTACTTCTTCCGAATCAAACTCTTCATGGTCTGTCGTCTCCTCCGATGAATCGGCTACCTCTTCCGAATCCATCTCTTCATGGTCTGTCGTCCCCTCCGATGGATCGGCTACCTCTTCCGAATCAATCTCTTCATGGTCTGTCGCCTCCTCCGATGGATCGGCTATCATGGGCACTGGCAAATGCGCCATGGTCGGGTGCAAAGTCACCAAACCCTGAATTATCTCCACAAGTGCGGAGATGACACGACAGAGACTCCTCGCCTGTTCAGTTTGATACAAAAAATACTGATATTGCTGATGTCGAAAGGGATCCATTTTCTCTTAGGTATTCAATAAAGGTGTTCTCTGTGAGGTGTGTCTCCTCTGGTTGGACCCCTCCCTTTGGAAGGAGAACTTCTTTACCCTTATAGTTGCCACTTAGCAGCACCGGGGGTTAGGACAATGTATTTCAACACCTAAAGAACCAAAAAGTTTAAAGAACAATCTTGCTTTTGACGCCGGGTTTCATTATACGCGTAAAATACCTAATAACGATCGAGAACTGAAACAGAGAAATCAGGAAAACTGAAAGGGCCGCCAGCGAATTTTCCTCTCCAAGAAATTGCGAAATACCTTCGTGACCTTCGGCAACGGCGGGAAATTCCTTCGGCAACTCAATCGGTCTAAGCTCGGCCGCTTCTTCAGAGTCCGGTTTTCTTCTGCCGCTGTGCGTATCGACGCCGGATAAGCGGCTGCGCGACAAATCAGCGCTGACGTAGTTTCGCGCGGCGCCGCGGCGCGGCGCGGCGCACCGCCTGGTAAGCGTGGTCGGCGCCGATTGGCCGGCGCGCCTCCGCCAATCGGCGCCCTCCATCTGTCTACCTCGACGGCCGCTAAACTCACCAACCACGTCCGCGGAGCGGGCATTATCGGCCAGTTCGTCGTGGTGGCAGGTACATTTACGTAGTCGTCGGTTTCCTCGGACTCACGTCGTCCTCATCGGCGTCCGAATAATGCGGTCCCTCTGCGCATTCGTCGTTCTCCTAGCCCTCTCCGCGGCTACGGCGGAGGTGTATCTGGACGAGAAGTTCAGCGATGGTGAGTAGACGCTATTCATATTCATTTTCTCGAAGGAGACCGGGCCCGGCGCGGTCGCGAAGAACCGTTCACGCGCGGCGGCGGCGGCGGCGGTAGCAACGGCGGCGGCTTCTCCCTTTTGCCACGAAGACCGTCGCCAATCGGGGGCCCCGCGGTCTCGCGACGAACCACACCCTCGCTTTATCCTCGCCGAGGCGCGTTCTCCCGTACCTTCCTTCCTTCCGCGACCGCGACAGGGGGAAACGCCGGCCGGAGAAACGAAGATCATGGGAACGCGACGACGTGTCGCGCAGGGAAGGACGTGGACGCGGCACGGCAGCGGCCTCTCCTTGGTAACCGCACGCCCTGCCGCGTTCCGTCGCTCCGTTCCGTCCCGCCGCCGGCCGACCGTCGCTCGTCCACGTATCTCTCGCGCGAGATCGCTCTCGCGACAGTTAACACGCGGGGAATCGTCAAGGAGCGTGTCCGTGACACATCGTGCTTCCGCCATATCGGCCATATGTGCGCCGGGGAAAAAGAGAGAGAGAGAGAGAGAGAAAAAGAAACAGGACGGACGGACGGACGGGCGGACGGGCGAGGAAAGGATCGAGAGAGGCTGAGGCGAGCGACACGCAGTCGGAAGCGTCGTGTCTCCCCACGTCTCTCGTGGCACGTCGCCGCCGTCGCCTACATGACGCCGCACAGATCGATCCGTCGATCTGTGCGCTCGACCGCCGGAGCGGCGAACCGCGCGACCGCGGATCGGAGCAACTCCGCTTTTCGGGGACCCCAAGGAACTCCGAACTCCGATCCCGAGGCGAGATCGCGAGCTCTACAGGTCCGTTCGCGTCACCACGTAACTCCCTACGCCTCCTCTTCCCTGCGCCTCCATTCCGTTTTTCTCTCTTTCTCTCTCCCTCTCGCTCTTTCTTTCTCCGTCTATTTCGCTCGCGCGAAGCCTCCGCGCCGAGACTGTCTCGCTCCGAGTGCGGAAAATATGAACGGATTTTCCCGTTAAATTCAGGATCCAGCAGGCAAGCGAGAGAATTCCTTTTGCACTTTGCCCTTCTTTAAGTGCGCAAGATATGAAAGAATGATGATGACATGGACCTTGATTTCCTTTCTTGTAGCTTTTTTTTTTGCGCGTCGAGTGGACAGGGATACTCCGATCTCGGATGGACGGAGGAAAAAGATTACAACCCGCGTTCGTTTATTCCCGTTACACCGTAACGTGTATCATAACAATTTTATTTTCCCAATAGTTCCCAATGTGAATAAACGAACGCGGGCAAAGAGGAAACAGATCTCTTATGTTTACCGGTGACAATGGAAGCGCGATGATTTAGTTAGCTTCGTTTTTTCTCACCTCTCTTGTGTATCTCGCTGAAATTAAATGTTATCTTTTCGCTTCTCGACAGCCGGTACAGTTATATCGTTGCCTTCTTAATTTTTAACCGGTTCTCAACCCCCACTTCGTTCATCTTCTCGCTCGGGGACGCGGTAGGGATAAACGTATCTGCGAACACGTTGCCGCTTTATATTAATTGTTTCAAATGAATTGAGATTTCGAGAAATACATGCAATTTGTCTCGTATGATAAAATATATTAAAATAAAGAGATATTGAAATCTTGATTAAATATATATATATATATATATATATATATATATATATCTTGTTTAAATAAATTGGATGCATATTTAGTTAGTAAAATATACGTAAAAAATTGTTTTATTGATTCACGAAAGAATTGTCAATATTTCAGATTCATGGGAAAAGAATTGGATCTATTCCGAGCATCCCGGCAAGGAGTTCGGAAAGTTCGTTTTAAGCTACGGAAAGTTCTGGAACGATCAAGAAAATGATAAAGGTACTTGAAAAGAAACACAGATAATTCCTTACAAAGGAATGTCAAGTTCGCTTATGTAACGAGCCTATCTTTGTCAAATTTTGCTCAGGTATCCAGACGTCGCAAGACGCGAGGTTTTACGCTCTCAGTAGGAAATTTACTCCGTTTAGCAACAAGGACAAGACCCTTGTTGTTCAGTTTACCGTGAAACACGAACAGAACATCGACTGCGGAGGCGGATATGTTAAAGTGTTCGACTGTTCTCTCGACCAGAAGGATATGCATGGCGAGAGCCCGTACGAAATCATGTTTGGTAAGTTTTCTTATCAGAACTATGCTGTTGATAACGAATAATCAGATCCCGAGCCTAAGAGTCACTGGTCATACAACCAGTGTGTGACAAGTGCTATAGGAACTCGGAGAGAAATACTCTTTCATTATGCCCTGTGATATAGTTATTGTACGTATCGCAGGCACCAGAAAAGATACATTCATTACGGAAACTAATTAGCTTAGATAAAGCTTGAGTTACCTTGCGTAACGACAACTTCACCTAATTTAGAAATAATGACATGCGAAATACCGGAAATACGTGCAAAAAATTATATTTATGCATATATTGTGCATAAATATGTATATTTATTAGTTATTGATTTCAAAACTATGTGATATATTTTGTTTCTTTAGGACCGGATATTTGTGGACCTGGAACTAAGAAGGTCCACGTTATCTTCAGTTACAAAGGGCAGAACCTTTTAATCAACAAAGATATTCGTTGCAAAGACGACATTTACACGCATTTGTACACTCTAATTGTCAAACCCGATAACACCTATCAGGTAAATATGCGCTATGTTCGTGTAAAGTTGCAGTCATTGTAAGTGCTATCGAACCTAGAGTCACATGTTCTCACTGATTGCCGTGGAGGATAGGTGCTACAGGATCTCGTAGAGCAAAGATTATCTTGTTTGTTGACTGTATAGGGAGTGATACCGCTCACTATATGCATACGGCAAAGATCAACACGTCGATAATATCGCTACTTTGCCAGACGAAAAATTATCTTGTTCGACGATTCTTCAACAAAATCAAATTTTTCAGGTGCTTATTGACAACGAGGAAGTGGAATCCGGCGAGTTGGAGGCAGATTGGAGCTTCCTACCTCCGAAAAAGGTTAAGGATCCATCTCAGAGCAAGCCTGCCGATTGGGATGACAAACCCAGTATCGATGATCCCAATGATAAGAAGCCTGAGGATTGGGACAAGCCCGAGCATATTCCCGACCCCGAAGCGGTGAAACCTGAGGATTGGGACGACGAGATGGACGGAGAATGGGAAGCGCCCATGATCGATAATCCTGATTACAAGGTCCGTACACTGAGACTGACGTGCATTCGAAGGATTTGTCAGGTCACTTCCTTCATCTATCGTTACTTTTGAAATTATGTAATTTTTTCAGGGTGAATGGAAACCGAAACAAATCGAGAATCCCAACTACAAGGGACCCTGGATCCATCCCGAGATCGATAACCCCGAATACACACCCGATCCTGAATTGTACAAGCGTGACGAGATCTGCGCTATCGGTTTTGACCTGTGGCAAGTTAAGTCCGGTACCATTTTCGATAACGTTTTGATCACCGACGATCCGGAGGTCGCACGCAAATTCGGAGAGGAAGTCTGGAAACCTACTTTCGTAAGCATATTACAGTTTTTTTTCCTATCATTTATTTGTTACCGATATGATCAACTCATGATTAACTCGTCATTGATCTCTAAATTTTAAATGACAAACTAATTGGAAAATATTTTGCTTATTCCGTGAATCGTAGGAAGGTGAAAAGAAGATGAAGGAAGCGCAGGATGAGGAGGAGAGGAAGCGAAGAGATTTGGAGGCCAAGGAAAATGCAGATAATAAGGACGATGAGGACGATGAAGAAGTAGACGAGGAGGAGAACAGCATTCACCCAGATACCGATGTAAGTGTCAACTCTACGTACCTTACACGTCGTTAATAAGATTTTATGACTATACTGGCGCATGATGTTCATATCTTCTCTGATATCTGACGAGAAAAATTGGAATTCCTCGTTTCTGAATATAAACATTCCAATAGTTCCTTTCGATTTCGGTGCGAATCAACGATATTAACGACTTTGTTTTCTTGTTTATTTTGCAGGATCATGACGAATTGTAAATAAGTGTGTCGCATGTGGACACAAACACAGACTGTATTCCAGGAGCTACGTGGTCGCGACACGCACTAATTCCTCCCACAGGCACAAAATTTTAATCTGAAGACACACAATAGCAAGAGTGCAGGATAATACGATTACGTCGCCCGTCGCATTGTCCACGAGAGCATCACATTGAATTCTGTTTTAAGCTTCTGAAGCAAGTCTCGCCCGATTTTCTCAACGTTTCGCTAGTGTTTTTGGGCTTCGATCGCAGCGCCTAAAACATTCTTAGCCCAAGAAACTTTCTATTCGAGTGAGTCTATTATCCTGAAATATTACACACTTAAATCAAGTGATCGATATTTCTGCGAAGTGTGTGCTGGAATACGGAAGAACAAATATTAGAAATTAGAAAGAAAAAAAAAGAAGTGTAGAGAAGAAAGAAACGAGAAGAGAGTCGTATAAGCCCGTGTCCACCATCGGCGCAGCTCCACAAAAGACTCTAAGTTGTTCCGTTTTTGTTTGTCAAGTGTTTTTATATACATTAAAAAGTAATTGAGATGTAATTTAAATAACATGATGCTATTATATATAATATATACATTATTTCAATTTCCGTACAATGTACGCGCGCGTAATTCAAAGAAAGAGAAAACTCGCTCCAATGATAAGAAAAAACGTAAGAATGATAGATGTGTGCAAATGTGACCGAGTGATAACAATTGGTATGATTATGTATCAGAGGCAGTCCAATAACCATGTAATAAAATAAATAAGACTTTTCTAGATGTGCTCAGGCGTTTATTTTCGCGGGGTCTCAAGCGAAACCCAGTCCTGTTGCTGATCCATTTTCATCATTTGTAGCAATGTGTACGAATCGATTGTGCAAATAGCTTCCAGTTATTACCATTTGTATATGTACATACATGCATATACACGCTATTTTATTATATCATGTTCGCGTATGGTTAATCTTGTGTAATTCCACTTTTATATCGGAAAATAAACTGACATCATTTTTCTTCGAAACAACTATCTCGTGTGACTTACGAATTACTTTTTTCTTTTTTGGTATAGCGTGACTTAATAGAATAACAATCAAGACTTTTTAATCGACTCGATTGGCTCATCGTCATGAGAAATCGACCATTGGTTTTGGTCATATTAATCATCAAGATATTTCGACCATGGGTTTTAGTCCTTCTAAATTGATGTAATTTTGAAATGTATATATAAGCATCGGATTTAAATAATTTAATTTATTGCGAAAAATATTACCTCAGCCAGAGTCGAAATTCTTGATGATTAATCTGCCCAAAACTAATGATCGATTTGTCATGGCGATGATAGCCAATTGATTAAAAAGTCTTAATTGTTAATTATTTGTTGGCGTAATAAATGTACTTATTCGGTTTAATAGAACAAGTTTATCTCGTGAATTGACGAGCTAACAGATCTGCGACGATATAAGATAAATTTGTGACATTCGCTCACAGAGCGAATAAAAAAAAAAAGATTTACATTATAAATAACAAAAATAATAATTTTATCGAAGTATGGTCGACGTCGAAATGGTTGAGATACTACGTTTTGATGTAATTCTCCTACATGCGACATCCGATAGAATTTGTTTTGTGAAATAGTTAGAAAACAAATCATTTTCGACGTTGACTATACGTACAAATAACTTATTTTGCGTGATTTTTATCTACCTATCTAACTTCAGTCTGCTTCGTCCTTGCGTTTAAGTCGCCACTAATTAGCGTGAAACGTGTCTCCTCTTTTTCCATAATTAATTTTATAAAAGAAAGAAAATTCTATACGCATTGTGTCGAAAGCCAGTCGAGACCCTGCAATGTACCACTGGCATTGCTAACTAATGACGAGCCCTGAATGTGCCATATTCTCGCACAACAAAGTTTATGCAAGCCGAATACATCGATCAGCTCCTCCACGCTCGCACAGCCAGGAACGTCCTGTAAAAATATTTTTCTGATTGGAACTCTTATGCAATACAATCCAAATAATAATATAATTTGATTATATAATTAAATTACAATCGTATTATGCGATATCAACGTGAAAAAAATATTACATGTTATTGAACAAATTTTACGATGTAAATGAGAAAACGTTATATTTACCTGTTTATTAGCATAGATTAAAAGTAGAGCATCCTTCAATTCTCGTTCATAAAGTATCTTCGATAATTCTTTTCGTGCCTCTTCGAAGCGAGACCTGTCGCTAGCGTCAACCACGAAAATAATTGCTTGCGTGTTATGGTAGTAATGCTTCCACAGTGGCCTGAACTTTTGATGACCGCTGACGTCCCAGAGAGTAAATACAAGATTCATGTACTCCAAGCTTTCAACGTTGAAACCGATAGTGGGAATCGGTGGACTTGGCAGCGTGACGCCTCGCATGGCAGATAAAATGCTCGTTTTTCCTGCTCCATCTAATCCCAGGATCACTACGCGCATATCGATCTTCGTCCCAATGTGTATCCTGTTATCCTATCATAAAAATAAAGCGATAGAAAGAAATTTATGAAATGTGTTAAGATAAAAAGAAGATAAAATATTAGATAGAGCAAATCAGATAATTTAATACCACTGATTATTTTTGTTGAAAAAACTGAAAGTATTTGAAATACTAAAAAAAAAAACGAAGATCAATATATAAATTTACTAGAATTATTTTATAATATCGTTCTAAACCAAATTATTTAAAATAAAAAGGTTTATCCTACAATTTAAAAAACTATGGTAATCAGAATGTTATATAATTCAAAATAAAAATTATTTACGAACCCTGCTAAATATAATAGGAATGGAGGACTCGGGACTGAGAAAATCCGGTCCTAATTGCGCATAATGTTGCTGCTGTTGCTCCAATGTCGCCAGCACTTCCTTGACCTTTTCCGAGCTGCTCAACAACTTCCAGTCCTCGGAATCAAGTATGCTTTCGCATTGGATGCACACACCGGCCACTTGCGACCTCGTGGTCGTGAGATCCTTCTGCTGCTGCCTCAGCGCGCAAAGTCTACCGCGAGTCTCCGTCTCGATGTACGCCATCGCCGTTTTCTCCTGTTCGGCCAGAACAGCGCGTAATTCCTCAAAATGGTATCGTACTCTCCTCCTCGCATCTTCGATCGCCCAACCTTCCAATTCTTCGATTACTATTTCTGAAAATACAAGGATATAAATTGAAAAAATACGAAACGATGGAAATACGGTTTAGAAAACCGTTTAAAAATACTGAGAATTTTCAAACAATTTTTATTGAATTATTTTGGCCGTATATTCTTTTTTCTAAATCTAAATTGTATCTAATCTGAACAGATATAGTAGATACAATTTTAGAGAAAAAAAAAAGCAGACAAATACCTATCTTGTGTGCGGTATCTCTCATGCTCTCCATAAACTGAGTCATCTTCTGCAATGCCGCAATAATGGACTTTCTGATGTTCTCTGCTTCTTCCTCGACCAAAGCCGGCTATAATTTAAGACATAGATAAGATATGGCAGGAATGTACGGACATACAAAGAAGGAGATTATAGATGATGTTACCTTGTGGGTACTGTGTTTGCCGTACTCTTTGCATAAATAGCACATCAAGGAGTTGTGGCAGCCTTCTTGCGTACACGTGAACTCGGCCACGTGCGCCGTGTGTATCGGACAACGAGGCTTCTCGCGTGGCTTCTCCGACAGCGGCACGCGTCTGTGTTTGCCCAGCGTCTTGGACGAGTGAGTGGCGGTGTCGCAAGCCTCGCACAGATGCGTGGCACAGACCGTACAGTAGAGGACTGCGGTGTGCGCCTCATCCTCGTCGCAGGACAGATTCGACTGAAGCCTCTCGCGCTCCAGCACCAACGTTTTCTGACTGCTGGACTGCTCGAGTCGCTCGAGCAGCTCGATAAGCGCAAAGTTCTTCTTCAGGCTGTAGACGCTGTTCTCGTGGATGGCGGTGGGCTGCCGATCAAAGGGACACAGCAGAAACTGCTGCTCCGACATGCAAGTCCTCAACCGCAACAAGCACGAGTGGCACACCGTGTGCCCGCAGTGCAACAAACGCGGCACCTTCACGCCGTCCACCGTGAAAACCTCCTCGCAAACACGACATTCCAGCACCTGCCAATATTCCGCGCATCTTGTACGCTTAATCGAATAATGTACTTAAATCAAATCATCTTTAGCTTAATATATAAGCTTATGTATATAATTACTAAGTTCCTAATTGGAAGTTCAGTTTGACTTTGGGCGACGGCGATCAAATTCCAATGAATTCAATTGGCAAAATGCTTACAGTAAAATTTCCAACGATACAATTCGTCATTCCTAATCAATTAATTAATAAGAAAATTAACAATTCCATCCACGTTAACAAAATAATTGCAGGTATCAGGCAAGTTAATCGGAGTCTGATCGAAGTCGCCCTTGATGCCTTCTCCGTTTCTCGAATCCAGACGTTTCTTACGTTTGTTTTCGGCGCCGTTTTCAGCGAATGCTTCATGTATTTACTCAGTCGATTCGCGTCCTCGTCCATCGCGGCCATCCGACGTCCCGTGTCTCTCGTCCCGGAGTTCCGACTGCGATCGGACTGCTGATAGAGGTTAGCTTTAAATGGCAAAGTCCGCTCGGCGCCTGAAAGCTGGTTCAAATCGTTACGCCGGGGCGCGAGGAGACCGCGGAATGGCGCAGCGATGCCGTATATGGTTTTTACATTCTGATTTATTCGCGGATATTCTCCACCACCGAGTCCATCCGCTTCGTCCCTTTCACAAAAACGACTGCAATATACACATTGCACAATTTCCTACGATTTCCGTGACACTCCGCGTATTCCGTAATTCCGTGTCGTAGAGTTTCATAAATCTGACTTTCGTTCCTGATTGGCTAGCTCGTCTTACGGCGCACGGAAGGGGGGCAAGGCACTCTCCCTCTTCCATACGAAAAATCTACAAGTTGATTGGTCAAAAGCCGTGCAATAGTCAATCAATCACCAATCAACTTGCAACTTTTCTATAAGAGCGAAATTTACGCACGCGTTTCTCTCGCGAATGAATTCAAGATCAAGAATCGAATCCCTGATTCGCAAAACTTACATTCCAATTTCATTTTTAAAGTGTGTTATTTTTGTTCTTTGCAATATTCGCGCTCTTCTACAAGAAATACGCAAAACTACGCGAAAGACTCAGCTTTTCCCCCCTTCTTGATTTTCTTCATAAAATATAATAAAATATCCCCGAAATGTTCGTAAATGCCGTTCGCTGCAGTATCGAGAAGCGCTATCGAGAGTCGGTCTCGAAAATCGTATTTGTAAATATTTATTGGAAGGGGGGGGGGGAGAGAGTGCACGCTACAAATATTCTTATACATATTTTCTTCCTTTCGTTTCAATCGAGGTTTCAATTTTTTAATGTTAATTCCGAGACTCACTCTCGAATAGACGGAGACACCTTTGCGGACAGCCGCAGATGTTAATCGCGACGTGCCCCGTGAGAACCGCGCGGAGTTAACCTCACATTCGAACTTTGCGATCCGAAATGCAAGAATCTCCCACCGGCGAATTATGATGGATTTCCTGAAACAGCCGGCGTTTATAGTAGGAGATATCGACGAGGACATCAATCTGTCGGTGCCAGCTTCTTCCGGGGAGGAGTATATTAAACGAGTGGTGTAAGCTGGTGTCTTCTTCTCTCAGCTGCTCCTTCCCTTTCAGAAAAAGTGTATCTAAGGGGAATTGTATTGCAGCTCAATTCTTTTTATATATATATATATACATACATTCTCCTAAAGTTTTCACCTTTATTTTCTCAAACTGAATATAAGCTTTATTTATATGGTAAAAATAGAAAAAAAGTTTATATGTTGTAAATAAGAGATGTCAAGTCTCATGCTTTCTATGTTTTTTCTTCTTTTTTCTCACAAAACGGCAAACATATATCTTCTTTGTTGAAGAGAGATGGCTAATAATGAACACAGCACTTGCGATTGGGAAATAATAAGCTAACGATTAAATATTGTTTGATTGATGCTGCAGAATAGAAGCTAGACAATGTGCGGACGTAGTGGTGGCTGATTTGGATCCGTCGTGTATGAAAGAGCCCACCAAGGCTTACGTTGAGACCGTAAGTTTTAATTCCTAATAAATCACGCATAAATTTCACAACTATGGAGTCAATGTGACTGCTAAAAGTTAGCAGGGTGTGTTCAAGCGCCGGCAAGCCTCAAACCAACCGTGGAATGGCAGCAATATCAGGTTTCAGACTTCTCCAAGTTAAGACTGTACATAAGCCAACTGAAGGACGAGATACTGATAGGCAAGCGCAAGTGGAGACCACCTGACATTCATTTGGTATGTAGGTTTGAGTACACTTGTCTGAAACTTGAAATTTTAGAGTTATTTTGTTCAACTTGGCTTTTCTTCGACGTTGCAGCCAGACATAGACGATCAAAATGCTTGGGTCGGCTTCTGTTTAGGTAGCGAGGAGAAGATCAAACCTACATTGAATACCCTGTTCTGTTTTAATCAATCGAACGTGGAGCAAGTACTTGAATATCTGGTGCAATTCGTGGAGACTGAAAGGAAAATCGAATACATAATAGGCCAGTGGATCTATGCGTTACTCGCGATCTTGGAGCAACCATTGCAGCCCGACACTTGTTCCTGCCTGCGTTCATTAGCACGAGCGTGTTCCGTCATTCGCGCCGATTCTGTAATATTCATTATTTGATCAAGCTAATTCCGTTCTAACACATTGGAATTAAATCAACCAATATCGTTTTGTGCTTTGCCTTATTTATGACAACAGGCTTAATTCAATTGCTTTTTTATTCACACGATGTGCATTTGCAAAAAGTGCGTGCAAACATTTCAAGATCGAACGTGTTTCGATAACATAAAGAAAGATATATTCTTTAAACAAGTAAAAGATTAAAATGTTTATCCTTTTCTTTAATTCGAACTATGTAGTATGTGTAGTAAGTCTAAAAAGTCTATAAAAATTCAGGATAAGATTTAGTTGCATTTAATCCTAAAGGCATAGAGTACGAGTCAATATTTTTCGTCTAGAATGGTAAATGATAGAGAATAGATAAGAATAGAATGTTTTCATAAGATGGAATTTCCACTATTAAACTATAAAAAATATATTGGTTCCTTTAATTCCAAAGCATTAATTTTTAAATTTTCCAAAGAAAAGTTCAGTTAGATTATCGTTAGGAGCTGACATATTACTGATATTGTTAAAATAATATGGAGGAACGAAGAGAGGGGGGACAAGAGGGAAAGGCTTTCTATCAACGCTGAATTTCTATTAACAAAACATTTTTATTGCATAACTTCCTGTTTACGCTGCTGCTATGTCGTTCCCGATATTAGAAAAGGTTCAGGCGATAATAAAAACTCGCGTTTGTCGGATTACAAAATGTTGAGAAAATAAGACTGAACTTTTCTTCTATATCTAGCTCGTCGTCTCGTTAATATCTACAAAAGTCCACGTCAGAATTTACTAACGCCGTCTGTGCCATCTCGCTACTTCTCTTCTTTTCTTTTTTTTTTTAGAGAGAATTGGACGCGCAGGAACTAGGGGCGCTGAATTTATTCATCTGTCTAGTAGCGAGATACTTTCGTCAATTGGACTTGGCAGATCCTTGACAACTTCCCATCGTGCATATGATATAATTATTATGACGCGGTATGACATATACCTGTATACATACAACGATTTTTTTTTTTTTAATAAACTCCACACAAGATTATATCCTGACCTTAATTTCAAACGTAGAGAATAGTACAGTTAAGTTTCTCGAGTCTCGCTTAATCATTACGCATCGCGCATTAAATTACACAGTACCAATTATTAGAGGGGGGCTCGATATATAAGGCAATGCTTGAATTAAATAAACTCGTATTACAACAATCAATCGGTAAGCGAAAATTGGATAACCTTGAGTGATACTTAAGCTACGTTCTCTTGGTCCTGGAGCAACGCGGTGGCTAGTCTCTCTAGATCATCGTAACTAAGATTGTTCACTTTGTTTTTCAAGTCCTTTATCAGCTCGTTGACTATGGACTCGGTCTCGGACACCGTGTAGTACGGCCTGAGCACTCGCGAGACCTCTTCTCTCAGCAGATGAATGCCCGTTTTCTGTTGGGGTAAGGCCCTCGCCTCGCTGGAGCCCTCCTCCGCCTTCTTGATCACCAAGAGATTTAATTTACTGCCATCTTTGATTCCGGGATAAAAACTCAGCGGATTCTCGTCTGAAGTCACCAAACAGAAACGGTTATAGTGAGAAATTGTAACGATACCCAGGTAGCATTAATGTCTAAAAGACATCATAAAGATGTCTTTAAGATGCCAGAAATCTTAAAGATGTCTTTATGATGTCTTTTAGACATTAATTGCTACCTGGGTAACGCTAGATAAAACCTAGAATGTCCTTACCCGCCAAGGTCTTCCCAGTGAGCAACAATCTTTGTTGTGGTACATCGATGCCCAAGAGGTCGCTCACTTTGTGCTTCAACTCCAACACTGTCTCTGACGGTAATATCTAAAATCATGTGTATAACGATTTGAAGACAATTTCTACGACAAGATTCTCGAAAAAAAAAAGGAGACGTTCAAGACTTGAGAGGAAAAATAACTAAACGTTAGAAGAAAGACTCATCCGAAAGACGAACCATGGTTATCTTAATTTCTCGCTTAACGGACGTTCGAGCGCACAAAATTATTTAAGATAACGACGAAAGTCAACTTGGTTTCACGATTGCAAATATTAGTCGACGGCGAGGTTCAGATCACGGGAGGAAATCGCGGATGCCTCGCGGGGAAACGGAGGGAGGCGGTTGCGCCGCTCGACAGCCATGCCGTATACTCACGTCAACGACGCACTCTTTCCCCTGCAGCTTCTTCACGATCACTTTCATGATGAAGCGGCCGACGAGGGATCTCGCGCGCGAGAGTCTGGAGTCGGGGACGATGCGGACGACGCGCTTCGAACGCGCTTGGAAAGGACGCGCGCGTGTGCCCCAGGCGGGAAATTCAGGTTTCACGATGGAACAGCGGTGTCTCCGGCTGGATCGGCGAGGACTGGCGCATCTTACGCCGCCGGAGAGGTTATATTTTGCGTACGCACGACTCGCGGCGGCACGGCGTCATCGGCGTCATCGACTACCACCACCTCCTGCCAGTCCTGCCCCTGCCACGGGAACGGCGACGCGACGCGGGTATCGATACTGGCGTGACCGCCGCCCGAGCGGATATCGATAGCGACTCGTGACAATTCCTCCGATCGTCGGTGCACCTCACTCGCATGATACTCCGGTCTACTCCGGAGTCGACGTTGAGTCGTCGTTGAGCCCCTTCACGCGCGCGAATTTATGTCTCCCCGTTTTCCCTGCTCGACGCTCGACCTCCTTTCCTTCCCTCTCTCTCTCTCTCTCTCTCTTTTTTCTATCGCGGATCAGCCCTCTCTGCCTCTGCTCTCTGTCTCTCGGTTCTATGCAGTTCTATGCACGTCGGGGACGTCGGAGCGGTCGGAGTAGCGACCTGTGCGGCGACTCCGTGAGAGTCAAGTGAGAGTTTACTCCGTGCTGCCAACTTCATTTTATTGTCAATTTCGATTTATTTATTAATTGCTAATCTCGATTTATTTATTTATCGACCAAACTTTGCTTAATACTGTATTGAAACACGTATCAGTCTTTTAAATATATATTCGTTTATTTAGATCTCAGTTTTATACACACCATTGTTAAACATTTAAATATTTTTATTAAACAAATATAACGAAGTCGAGTTTTTTCACCAAGTGCTCCCACACTTAATTGATCGGAAAATAGCGTTACTTTTCGGGATAATCATGTATTTTATGATTATTTTGCATGTGATTATCCTATTGTTTCATAAACATATATACATATGGGCCCAATATTTAAAATTTAAAATTGCAATTTGATTATTAATCATCCGGATTTTATTATCTATCGAGTGATAACTGTAATTTCGTGACAATATATGATATTATTGCGTAAATATGAATTCTTATTTATGAAGCACCTGTGCAACAATAAATCATGAACTAATACACGTTAAAAACTAATTATTCAGATATAATTTTATATCTGTAGTCGATAATATCGATATTCTTTATCTCGATATTTTTTATCTCCGCGATCACTCCGACTCCGATGTCTGTTAACCTAACCTAACCTAACCTAGCCGACCCGGTTGTAAAGCGAGTAAAAAATTAATAGAACGCGGTGATGCGCATCCATATGTTTGGAAATACAATCTCTATACCGAAAAATGTTCAGTGTACATTTGAAGATTGTATAACAACGCCGATTACACCTCTGTCTAATTGAAATCTCACTCCTCGATAATATTCGGCATTTTCTCCGACATGCTAGGAGGATTTAACCTCCAAAATTGTGGACAGGAAAAATAAATGTTTTTACGATGTTAAAATGTTTAATTGAAAGGAACGAGATACTTGACCGGCGAACAGGTTGTCATTTGTACATTAACAGCAATTGTAAATTAACAACAAGTTAAAATTATTTAATATATATCTTGTTAATTAATATTTTAATTGTTTATTTAAATAATTTAAGTGTTTATTATTGTTTACAGCCCAATAAAAATTGACGTGCACGATGGGGGAGGTAAACGTGTCTTTTCAAATCGACACCGACAATCGGGAGAATTTTTCGTCTGCCATCGCGTTTCATACCTTCAAGAAGCAGAGAGATGCCTTCTACGACATACTAAGAATTTGGGAGGAGAATCATTTGGTCCAAGGATGGGTGTTCCAGATCGCGCTTGGGGGCAAGATAAGAAACATGTTGACGCTGCATAATGACTGCACGAATTATTATCACATCGCTAGGTTATTCAAGTCACAATTGCTAATATCGTGCATACAGAATGGACGTCAAGTAAGTCCAAAGCTATTAATATTCTTTTTTTATTATGTCGATGTAATTTTCTCAACAATAAAGCAATCGTGTATCATTGATTGCAGGATGACGTAGTGGACGACGAGAGCTTGAATTTCCTGAAAGCTTTAAAACACGTTAACCCTGAAAAATTGACTCAACTCAGTAAGAGATTTGTGACACCATTACCGTCACAAAGTCAGAGTGTCGGCCCTTCGTTTCCCGGCATGCAGGAATTTTTCAAAGATTTTATATTGCATGCGTTTAATCCGATATTTTATACGCATTTGGAGAACTGTTTTGTACATGAGATAATGGAGTTGAACGACACCCAGTTTGCTAATAGTGAAATAGAAGACTCGGGTACATTTTTCATTGATTTTGCTATTTATATATATAATGACTGTTTATATTTAAAAAATGTTAGAAATACCGCTTTTTTCTCTTCGCAGAGACAATGGTTGACGATCAAACGCAGCGGAATTTTATTACTTGTTTAGCCAGCTTGAGACTTCTTGCGAAAGTATTAGGACTTTTAGTATCATTGCCATACAGATCTGAATCCAATACCACTAAGGAGATTTTAATGACACAAGTAGAGATAAGAAGCAAGGTACGGTGACATAAAAATTGTGATTAAACGTTAAAATCAGCCTTTCAAATTCTCTTCAAATAATCTTTTCAATTGTTTCGTTTTCCAGGTATTACCATCACTGAACTTACAAGCGTGTATTCAGAGCGCCATAGTCGAAGGTAAACTATCGCTGACGATACCTTGGCTAGTAAAATATCTAGCCATGATGGACATAGTGTCGCTTCGACTGCCGTATTATAAGCAGATCTTAGAACTATTGTATTACATTTATCATGCTATCAATCAGACCGATCTTACCGCTCCTGATTGCCTTATTTCTCAACAATCGGCTGTGCTGCTCAAGTCCAGTCTGTGTTGGTTGTTCGAGCTACCAAACTTTCCCAGAGATTTCTATATTGCCTGGCAAAAGACTTGCAAGATCAAGGAACTGAAGAGTCTCAAACAGATGGAAAAATTCTCAACAAAACAGATGGAGAAGAAAAGAAATTCGCATTCCGCCGATTGTGCGATTCCCGTCAAAAGCAGTCTCGATAAATTAGATATAATTACTGATCGCACGATGCGTATGTGCTGTCCGCGAGTGGAATCGACTCTTTCTGTGTTTCACGGAAACGGAACGAGTTTGAATGTCAATTCCAACAAGCACATTACACCCGTTACCAGCCAATTACGTAAATTAGGGGGTACTACTCGCGCAAAACACCTGGAGGTATTTTTTGTTTAATATATCGTATATTTCCAACTTGCTACTATGTTGCTATATGTATTACTGTTTTTGCAGCTGCAACTGGAAGAAGCCTTTTTCCACGGTCAGCCGGCTTCTACTCGAAAGACTGTTGATTTCGTTTCTGAAAGAGTCGCGTCAACCTGCGTGAAACATATATGCAACACTCTATTGACTTCATCACGAGAAGCAAATTTAAATTCTTTCAGGAAGATTTTGAAACACAAGAACATCGAGAGGGATTCGGATGAGCAGGGTGAACTGTCGAGAAATTACTTCAACGAATTTAAGGTGATATCTCCGCGCGATTGTAAGGAAAACTTCATGTTATACAGGAAGAGATTAAGCGTTTAAATCGCAGTATGTATTTAGGCTTTGCTCCTGAGCGACATGAATACATTGGCCAACAATGCGTCAAGAGAATTGAAGGATCAGTGTGAGAAAACAATCCCGACGATTTGCGAGACGCGAGTCGCGACATCGATAGAATCTTTATTGGCAGAGGACTCTCTAACGTCGGTGAAGGAAATGTGCATCAAGATCGCGACTAGAATGGCGATGGAACGAATAAATCAGTGGATTCAATCGCATATTGCCGGTGATTCTTTGTTTATAAAGGACATGGAACTTGAGATTAATAGGTTCTTTCGGAACAGTAGTCCTGTGCATTCTAATAAGCAAGAAAAGGATCACAATACAGATGCTCCTAGCCCTACTGTTATAATGGACGAGCTTCGAGTAAGAAATACATTTTTCCAAACTAAAACAATTATTAATTTCTATCGTTTTTAAAATTAATGACTAAATTATTAATATTTACATATATTTCCACCTGTTTTTGTTTATAGGCACTAATGTGGCATATGTTAGATAACAACGGCGCAGATTTAACTATATCGTCTGTATTGGATATTTTAGACAAACTATATCAATCGTTCAGTCAAAGAGGTGATTTATTACCAGGCCCACAGAAAATTTTGTATTTCCTCAGTTTGGATTTTGCGCTGTTTTTAGGTATGTGTAAGAATAACTGAAATGTCAAGAGTGATAAAATTAAACGACCACAATATTTCACATTTTTAGTGGCGTACAGGACGGATCTCTTTACGCGAGAAGTCCAGGACAAATTAATTAAAATATGGTCGTCGGATAATCTAAGAAATGACGAAGACGAATCGCCTATGCATAGAATTCTGTGTTCAAGAAATATTATATTACTGATGCAACCGCAGAACGACGCAACGTGGCCGATTTTTGGCAAATTTCTGAAGAAGTTATTAGAAACAAATATACTCGACGGAGACAGTCTGAGTGATCAGTGTGTGGCTTTATTTAGACAAGACTGGCCTGTGGTAAGTGTACGCGCGATATAATTATTTGAGATGAGACAATGAAATAAATAAAATAAGTAAAAAATATTCGTATTATTTTCTGTAATTTTTGTATTATAAAAGTAATATATAAAATTTTTAAAAAGATTTTTTTAATATAAAAATTGAAGATATAAGTATGTGATATATAATTAGACAGTATATTTTCACGAAGTATTCTTAACGACTCGTGTTTTAAAGCGTTGCTTTAAATTCCTGACGCGTATCGTATATCTACTGTTAACATCGATTTTCTCGTTCACAGCCTTTGTTAAAACTTTTATCGAAGTGCCTGTCCGAGGCCATTGAGGGTTACAAAGCCAATGACGAAGCGACAGAGAAAGTCAAGTACCTTCTTGGCTGGATAGCAGAAACATATCACGAGATTGAATTTTGTGACGATGACGATCCATAGACTGAGGCACAATAGGTAATTAACATTACTGCGATAATTGCGAAAGTATGACTTTGTTGAGATAAATTTCTGTAAATATAATTATTAATTCTTGTGCATATACATATATATGTATATATATTGTTGTATATTATAATATGAAGCATTCTTGTTTTGTATATGTGTGATTCGCGTATGATTCGCTTCGGATATGTATATGGACGAGTATTTTATTAGTAGAAAAATAAATTTTAACTTTTTGTACACGACGATTATTAAATACATGATTATTCGATTATTTTATAATCGATATTCACACCGGCAACGTTCCTTCACGCCGTGTTTCCCATCTCTTCGTTTGTACGCGTCGAGATAGCTCGTCGAGGTCAGCGGGGGGACACGGCCTTGTCGAAACCTCCGGGGCACTCCTTGTTATGCGCCAAGTTTGTAGCTCTCTTTTGTCCCTCGCAAATTACGTTATCCATTTTGTTCCATCCCCGCGACTCCGAATGCTGGACTATTGCCCTGTCCCATACAATGAAATCAGATTATCGTACCTTCAGTCTCGGTAGACAGTCGTGCAATGAGATATGCATTATCGAAGTCACGCTCTCCTATCAGATACATGTGAGTAAACCGTTAATTGAAAAGCGATTTAGCTTGAATGATTTAAACTTTTCTTTCTACACGTTTGGCTCGTGTTGTTCTAAATAAATAGGATATTAATAAGTAGTTAAATATCAATCTCAAGCGAGACAATTTGGGTTTATGTCAATCAATATGTTTGCTAAAAGTAATGAACCTTCGTTGAGTGGTTCTTCTTTTGATGGTCTAACTTGTTAATAAACACTGGTTTAACGAGGATCGCGTTCCGCCTTAATTAACACGCATTCAATTTTAAGACGCTCGCGAAGTAGCTTTTTAAAAAAATCATGTTGAAGTATGTCACAGCTTCGAATGTCCGTGTCTCTGAGATTCACCCCGAGGGTGCTTTTCCATCTTGCTGGAGTAATATAACGCGCACCGTTATCACTGTCAGGCGCACGCTGCGACAACTGGGGATGTCAGGGTTGGCTATAAATCTCACGGGGCTTGCGTAATTTGTTAATGTGAGACCCCTTATATAACTAACAATAAGATTAGCAAACGCAACGTGATTATTTTATTTTAATATAGACTTTACAAATTATAAATTACTATATTATAGAAATTGAATTATTCATGTTCTAGTTTATCTATCTCATTATACAAAAATATAAATTTGTTTTTAGTGCCAATGTTAATTGTGCAACTGGCATCTGATTTCTCGTCTGTGCGCGAAGGCTGGAAATCAGCGGGTCGATAGTGCTCAAAGACCCGTCTTTTTGAACGTTGCTGTTACATCCAGGCACATTGTCCTGGCGCAACGAGGGTGGGCCTTTTGTCCTTTCGAAATTGGGTCATCCACCTCCGTTCCATTACCATAACTCTCAATGGTCGTCCACCATCTCGCCCGATGGTGATATCTAATCTTGGCCCGTTGCTCGCGAGCGAGTGACCGCAAATTTTCCGCTCTCGTGAGCGACAGGCAGACATTTCCTCCCGTAATTCGTCGACGATCTATTGACGATCTATCGATGGAAGAATTAAAATTGCACTCAAAAAAAGAATGGCAATAATATTAGTATTAATTGTAAGATGTTAAATCTCTATCGAATTCGTTATTTCCCATAGAACTTTATCCAACAAACACATACTATTTGAGTGCTTAAGTATATCAATGATTACTAATTTTATTACTCGACAATTATTTTTTTTAATAAAATTGCATTGTATTAAAAATTTATTTTTATTAAAAAAATAGTTTGCCGATTTTATTTGCGAGTAAAAATTAAGTAATAAATTTTTAATATTTTTTGCCGGGTATTAAATACGCAAACAAATTATTTTACTTATTTATCTATTTTTATCTTATAATTATTATTTACTATATTGAAAAACGACACACTATCACTATTATAATAAAATATAAACTATGATTTTTAGCTTACTTTCAAGTTACTAAAATTATTTTAAATTATTGGATTATTAAAAGTTAAGCGGGCTGAAGTCGCGTCAGTCGTGAAACTTTAAATTAATTTGAAATTTTGCGAAGGATTAAGTATAGTGAGTGATTTTCGCTTGCAACATGTTGTTGACGAGTTATCTTGCACGCACGAAATATTGTTATTGCCACATTGCGCCACGTGCAGTGCGCAAAAATTTCGTGCCATAAATCCAACTCGCGCGATATAATTTTACGCGATTTTTCGAGCACGGAAACGCGACCCATTTCGAATATCCGTTTGTTTTTCTGTTTTTTTTTTGTTTACCGTACCGTAACTGCACAGCACCGAGATCCGTCACGCATCGGAAATGAAAATGTTAAAAAAAAAGCAAAACACAGATATAACGTTCAAGAAAAATTTAAAGGGCATGATAATGCGAAGTATTCCGGTAGTAATGAAATATTTTGAAACGTATATTTATTGTATTTTCTAAGATTAATGACATTAACTGAAAGATACATTTCTGAATTTTCGATCAATATATTTCAACATCTTTAGTGAACTTTTAACTCTTGACTCAATTACAATGAGAAAACTTTGTCGTCTAACTTTGGTAGCGTAGGTCGGAAGAAACGAGAAGAATCTTTAGATAATGTTTCTGCAATTTTGCGAGCATGCTTCTTAATAACGTTTCTCGAAATAATTAATTTAGCTACGTTGTCCAAACTTGAGCGTGGGTCGGAAGAAACGATCTTTCGATCTTCTACGTGACATTTTTGCAATTTCGCGAGCATACTTCTTAATACATTCCTCGAAATAATTAATTTTTAAGTGCAGCTTTGCGACTTTTCGCGCACTCTCCTTTATAAAGTTATTTTTAAACTGAAAACGCGTGACTTTGCACATCTGTAAAGGACCTTCTCTGTATTAAATATTAAAGAATTTAGACCAATTTAAATTAATACCTTGAGTTAAATAATATTTTGTTATTTTTAACTACCATGTGGATCGAAATTTATTATTTTAATACAAAACAGTAATATTTTAATAATTGGTTTAGTTAAATTAACGGCATATTGAGTAGGAGCACTGGCGACTTATGGGAACGGTTAAAATTAAATAACTCAAATTAAATATAATTTGATAATTGATATTATGAATTTAACAGTGTATAAGATCATTATTTATTAAAAAAAATAGAATGTTACGAAAAATTGCGCGTTTAAGAGTTAATTAGAACTACGCGAAAGTGAGTAATTTTCAAGACGCGAAAGAATCGCGCCATTATAAGTACGCAATCGAATGCCCCGGCTCCCCTCAGAGAGATTCGGCAAACTTCACGGCGTGTGACGCGCGTACATGCGCGGCGCAGTTCCGCGCGCGCGTTCGCGGAGCGCGAACGGAGTTCCTCGCAGTCGTGATCCGCGGTCCGTCGCGTTCGCATTCGCTTCCCGTTCCGGCTCGCCCGTCCGCGATCTATCGAGGGATATGACCGATCGGCTCGTGAATTAATCCGGTTTTTATTTCGCCCGCGATCGCGATTCGCCGCTGACGACAAGTTGAGTTAACCGTCGGTCGACGCCGCGCTTCGTGGAAGCTTCAACGCGAGGCGCGATTCGAGAAGAACAATGTTGACAAGCGGTGACGAGTGACTTATTGTTACACGAAAACGGGAGTCGGAATCTCGCGTGGAATCTTGACGGTCGCGCTTGCGAGGACGATAACGAGAGGCACGGTAAAAAATCTCATCGCATTTTTTCGATTTAATTGAACATGACACTCGAGTCGAGTATATTAGACTTATTGTTGTCAGATGTGGTCGCGTTCAACGCTAAATCGCATGCATCGATGTGAATTTACTTCTATCGGCGGGCATTCGATCTCGTCGCGGCGAGCGAGAGTCGCAAAAATCTCGTCGCGACGAGGCCCACTGGACATTCGGTGTAGATTCCGTTGAATTCGCAACCGCCATATTAGCCGGCTGAGATCGGCACGTCGCGCGCGGTATCGTAATTTGAATTCGGCGAAAGTAACTCCCCCCCCCCTCCCGCCTTTCGAGACACCGCGATTCGATTCGATTCGAATTTCAGTTCTCGCGAATTATCGATCGACGCCATATTTGATGGAGTAGCGGGTCTCGCTTGCTTTATCAACTTTTTCATCGTTGTGTAAAATCTTTGCAGACACGTTACGTTCTCCACCGGTGACGAAACTCCACGGCGAAAGAAGTAAAGGAACTCGGCGAGCCTGCAGGAAACCCAGAGGCGCGTAACAGACGCAGTTATATGAATTCGGACGCGCGGCGGGGCGTCCTCGATCGTGCCGCGGTCGCGGAGCGATAAGGGCGAGCGTCGTCCCCCTTTGTTCGACGTGCCGGCCGGTGCCGGTCTCGTCGCGGCACGCGAAGCGGGCGGACCGTTTCGCGCTTATTACACGTGGCTCGTCCACATGGATCGTCTGCCGCGAAACACGAGCTACGTAGCCGCGTCCGTCCGTTGATCCGTCGATCCTGCCATCTTGTCGTTCGACGCGTCCTTGTCAAGAGCGCGAGGTAAGTCTTTTTAACTCTCCAGTTAAGAAAAACATAAGAATTTTAGTTTCTGTTTGACACGTTGAATTTGACGCCGATTGACGATTGATTGCGCTACGTCGCGTCGTGAATAAATTAAGATGACAATAACGCACTCATTCATAGACAAGTATGTGTGTAAGTATATACGAATATATAAATTGTAATCGATTTATATAGGCAGTTGCGGCGCCAATAACAGCGCGCAAGATAAACATAGATGTTTATGCAAAGTAATATTCGCTGTTTCTCGTTAAATGTAAAATTTTTGCTTGAAATGTTGCAGTGTCAATTGGCATTTTATGTATTTAAAGTACAAAAGTCAGTATATTTCTGTTTGCTTCGAAATAATATTGGTTAAAAGCGTGAGGTAAGTCTTAACTCTCATCTCAGCTGGGAAAAACACTGTGGTTTTAGTCTCTATTTGACGCGTTGGACGTCGATCGATTGACTGCGCTATGTCGTAAAAAAGAATATAAAAATGAAATGTGTATTAAAAAAACGACGATAACGCACTCATTGATAGACACACGTATGTGTAACACGTAAGTATGAATATATAAATTGTAATCAATTTAGGCTTTAGGCGCTTGTGTGCGTCGTCGATAGAGCGAGCAAAATGAAATGGATATTATGGAAAAATAATATTCGTTGTCTCTTGTTGAATGTAAAATTTTTATTTGAAATGTTG
This sequence comes from Temnothorax longispinosus, assembly GCF_030848805.1. Taxonomy (NCBI): domain Eukaryota; kingdom Metazoa; phylum Arthropoda; class Insecta; order Hymenoptera; family Formicidae; genus Temnothorax; species Temnothorax longispinosus. The sequence goes on along the minus strand of NC_092364.1, from coordinate 2,075,659 downwards.
CAATATCAATCGTTAATCGGCACTTATCGTATTTAAAGTACAAAAGTTAGAAGGCAATATATTTTTATATTGATCACCGTTAATTCGCTTCGAAATAATATTTTGACGACAGACATATCCCGTGAAAAAGATTTTCATGAATTTGAATTGTAAAATTTTACGCAATTAACTCGCGATATCTTGTAACCAGTATTTATCATAATATTATCCGGTGAGAAATTTTCTTTAAAAAATGCTCGGGCTTTATTTGACCTCAATATTTACTGGAAAAATGATTTTTTAAATATGTTGAAACGTACCTACATCTGACTGGACATGAAAGGGGTAAAAGACTGTCATGTCAGTTCGTTGCAAGGCCGAATTATGCAGTCCGATAAATCGTCAACCTATCGTGCCGCGATTCGCTCTCTACAGACACACGGCGAATGGTCCAAAAATGCCGCGGGAAGTTTCGAGGATGGTAAAGCTCGGAAACCAAATAAAACGGCTCGTGGATATTAACTTGCGTCGAACATTCGTCGAGCACAGGGCCCATATTTTGTACACGCTTGCCGACAACTATCGGTTCGATAAGCGTCGTTGCGCAGGTTTTTCATATCGTATAAAAGCTGCGCCGACGCTGTTAACGACACCGACGACGGTCGTTAAGCGTGTACAGAATTGGGCTTCGGGGCTTGAGAATAGTTGCTCGATATATTGCCACGTATTTTCAGTATGCGTTTCGGGTGTACGATTGATAACCGGCACGTGACGAATCGATACGCGGAACTATCATCGAATACCGTTAAACATTATTACGCAGTTGCACCAGTTGCCAACTGGTGCTGATTGGTACAGTTAACGCGATATGTCGCACTTGCAATCGATCGCTCGTAGATCGCGTTTGTCATTGCATCAGACATTTAATGGTTCGAAACGTTATATTTTATCGGCTTTAGTACACCAATTTCGTAATACCACTTTACGGTGAATAAATGTTGCAAAAAGTTACATACAAAATAAGTATAAATTTTCCTTCCTTTAATAATGGAATTTAATCAACTACAATTTTCGCGACTTGAAAAAATACAGAAATTTATTGGTATTAATTACGCTATTTTTATTTCGATATCGATTTGCAACATTTTTATAAAATTTTAAGCATAGATAAAAAAAACTTCAATTTTAGATTAATTTACTCGTACAATTCATATAATCTGTATTTTCAGAAATTTATCTTTAAATTATAGGAACTAATTTAATAGATATTAATAATTAAAATATAAAAATTAGAAAAGATATGAGAATCAATGAACTCTAAATATTGGTAAAGAAATTTTTATTGTTTTTGAGGCGGAATAATGACTTTTGGGACAGTCTGCAAGTTTGCATATATAATTTATATTATATTATAAGGGATTATCGGCACACGACAAGGAAGAAGAGAAAAATTTTCGTGTAGGAAAATATTGTGCAAATTAGATACACGGGCGACTATGTGCAAAAATAAATTTCGCACAAACGAGGGAAGCACGACTTTCGCGCGCTTTTACTTCATGAATGTCGGATAAAGGCTCGGAAGCCCGTTAACGTTTCACCATTAATGTTATACAGCTTCCCAGGGGAAGACGTCATGAGAGGTCTCAAGATAGATGATGAAACGTTATTGCGTGAAGAGTATTGTCATGAAGAAAGGAAAGTCATGTTACATGCAAAGTTTCTCGCTCTTCGCCTAATTTGCGGATAAAGTGGAAAGTTTGAAGCATGGAATGTGACTTTAGCAAAAATAACAAACAAAGAAATTTGCAGACATTTTTGTCAAAACAACATAATTACTTTAAAAAATAATATTATATTCGTAAATGTGTCGATTTTATATGTTAAAGATTTATATTAATTAATTTTAATTACATTAATTAAATAAATAAATTGTGGTAGTATTAGCATCAATATTTATTTAATAATAAATTTAGAATGGTATTATCAATTCGCTAATAGTACATGCAACTTCTGAGAAAAAGAAACATTTACAATGGATCTGGATAATGGTTGAATAAGGAACAAGTATGAGAAATACGTGAAAGAACATTTGCATTTATGTTCTTGCAAAGTTTGAATTATTGATCGAAGATTTTAAAACGGTTGATTTAATTAAAACTTGATGGTTGAGCTAACAAGTTCAAAATTAGTGCACGGCGTATTATTATCAATTTAAAATTCTCATTTGCTAGCCAGAGTTCATGAGAAAGACTGATCGATTTGCTGCTACGTGGAAAACTTTTGCCCGTACATTGTTGCCCGAAGTTGACAATGTAAATGTTATGCTCACAATTAACGAGTTAATGATATTTAATCGGCCAACATTGCCGTTGAGTATATCTTGTATACGATTTTGCGGCACGTTCATGTTTCCCAGAATAAAGTTCGCGTTCGCATAAATTATAAAATCATACACGTCGAATTCAGCACGTCGAAAATAATGAAATCCAATTTTGTTTGGATAAATAAGTGCTTGACAAATGTATACATACGCGTGAAAAACAAAAACATTTAATATCTACATCGTTAAACGCATCGTCTTATTACATTATTTTCATTATTTTAAAATAAAATATACAATATATATATTTAAAAATAAACTTTAACATTGGTTTGACGATGATATTGGTAAAAAAGATATGCGTTGTCGTGTGTCGACGTGCGCCAGTAGAACGAATTGAAACAAGTCCGACGCCGACGGTTGCTGGAGGTCGACTCGGATGAGTTAAAATCGTGGTTTGCACGGCTTGGGTAAATAATTTGTGGGGAATCGTTACACGTGGAAATGAGACAAGCAATACACCTCGGAGGTAATTGATTTTACCGCGTTGATTAAAATTTATGAGTTGGAAATGATGCAAGCTTAAAACACGCGCGTCGGAATGATTGTTATTATTTCATCAAGAAAGCACCTCGCGCTTTCTATCGTTTTGTTTACTTAAATTTGTTGTAACTGTTGGAAAGATTTGTAGAGAGATATAATTACGTTACGGTCAAATAAATGGTTCTAGTATTATTCTTTATATTTAGATGTAATAGAAGTAATCTTATAGGCTAGTCATATTAGACATCGAACCTTCCAATTAATCTTCCCAGGTTGCAACCATCACGAATCGCTTTTATTTGAGGTGTTATAAGTGGGATTTATTTTGCGAAGTAAAGCGATTCATGGTGGTTGCAATCTGAGAAGATTAATTGGAAGGTTAACCCCCTAAATTTGTCTAATATGACTGGCCTATTATACATCTAGTAACTTTGTACTTTATTCTTATGACGAGAAAATGAAATTATAAAATTATATATGATATACGATATAAAGTGTTTTCGTTCTAGTAACGCTAAACCAAAGTTTACACTCTCAGGACCGTATTCTGATATCGTCCAGAGACATAACAGTAACGCGAGCAGCGGTCCGAATAAATATTACTCAAGGCTGTTTTCTCGAGTGCGGTAATCCCTGATATCCCCAGCGTTTCGAGTTGTCAAAATCCACGCCCGCGAGAGTTAATGGTTTTCGCTGCTAATTAAAATTTGCGGCGACGGAGGCCGAAGCTATCGTAAACGTTTATTAATTTGTTCTCCCCTTAGTTTAATCGGAGCCGGGTAAATGGCGAAAATATTTGCGCTGCCGCGGGCATAAATTTAATTTCAGTTAATTAAACCTCACTTTCTATCTTCCATTATCTTTCTCTTCCCTTAATTAAACATGCGGTAATTAAAAATTCAAAAGCGCGAGTGTCCCCACGCTCGTTCCCTCACGTATATAAATTGTCCTTTCTTTTCTCTAACTGCCTTTATGTTTGCTTTTCATTTGTATTCGGGTCTAATAATTGGATTTACTCTATTCGCAGATGTTGGCATAACGTCGACATGGAGACGTTATACACCGGCGCGATTCACGGTTTTCCGCAGCCCGGCGGCGGAATAGCTAATGGCGTTTCCACGGGAATCGCAAGTTCCTTCGACCAGGACGGTGTGCTTAGCCTCATCGTCGTCCTCGGAGGAAGTCTGTCCCTGGTGGCTTTGGTGTTTGCGTTCATCACATATAGGTAAGTTCAACTTCAGGCAGACAAAGTAGCCACTTAATATTCGATATTATGGAATTTTCTATCGAATACGAAAACGCCGAAAGAATGCATCGCTAACGCTAAAGAATATGTCAATAATTGTACAATAAAATATAATGACAGAATGCAAGAATATTAGAATTGTTAAAATAAAATATCATAAAATATGATAATCATTTATAATATCCATAATATTAGAATACTTAGAAAATTCCATCTTTATACTTTCTATCTCTCGAGATACAATTATCGCGCGAGAGACTATTCTCTTGTCTAATTATTATTATCAGTAAAGAAGGAAGAACTCTCTTAATGAAATTCGTCAATTAATTAATCTTCACGTCCTGAATTATTTTTATTCCCGCTACGTCCCAGATTAATCGTTTGTTATTTTACATCGTTCCATTTGTATCCTAGATCTCTCGACAAAGAATTTAATCGGATTAGTTTGTAACGGGATAAAAATAATGATACCGTATCCGGTTTTCTTCTCTGTGAATTTTACTAGAGGCAAAATGGTCAACGATATTATAAAAATGAAAAGAATTTAAAAATTTAACGATTGTCTGTTAATTGCACGTTTTCTATCTTGCACGAATTGCCATTTCGCGTGTTACATTCTCTAAAAACGTACAGTAATTTATCTGAGAAATCGGTTAGAAAATTCCCACAATACCCCAGTCACGTTTTCTCTATATCCTCCTATTTTCGGCACGTCGGCGATTTCACTCGCGGTTCTTATGGATCGCCAATTCGTTCGTCACAGAGCTAATCGGTGTACCTTTACGTTGAAAGACGATACCGCCGGAATACTAAACGACTTTACGAGCACTTCGGCCTCCTTCCCATGACCTCGTTCTCGTCCTTCGAAGGGAATTCTTTTTCCTGCATTTTTCCTGCGATCTAATTTCTCAATATCGTATTTATATGGCCAGCGTGCTTTAAAATTTTTATCCTGCCGATAATCGAAAAATCGATAGCTCGCGTTTCTTTTTGTCATTCCGACCTTTACCTTCAAACATGAATTAAATCGTTGACGAAGAAACGAGAATGTTGGATGGACACACGGAGGAAAATCGGTAAGGAAGAGGGGGGGAGGGAGGGGGAGAGAGAGAGAGAGAGAGAGAAAGTTTCGATTGATCATGTCTTATTCCGGAAATTGCCGGGAAATGGGAAAGCGCAACCACGACGTTTCCCTTCGCGCATCACGATTCGATCGATTGAAGAGAAACTGGCCGATCTTTGATACGGTAGAGAAGCTTGGACAAAAGCTATCGTCGTAAATGGCGTCGATAAAACGTGCCGTTCTTCGATGTCTTATCCTTATCCCGTTCTCCTACTCAATGTAAATCCTTTCCATATTTCGCTTCCGAAAGATTTCGATCATGAAGATCGACGAAAATTTCTTAGTATAATGGAAATAGTCAGAAAATATCCGTAATATCGGCACAATATCCACACTTCTCTTTCGATATCTTCACACCTATACGTATAACTCTCGCTTTTCTCAAGGTAGTAAATTAGCGAAGGTAAGCAAAAGTTATATGTCCGAGAATTTTCGAATTTTTTACCGAGTCTCGTTGAGTTCAACAGGTCTCCATACGCTTTTCTACCGGGGTTTTGAACTTATAACGCAGTTTCCTTGCTATGAACTTGCTGAGTGCCGATATTTCTAGCGAGACGAGTTCACATTTTTTATAAATTATTACTATTTTATTTTTAACGGTACTTTGCAGGCGTTATTACTATGTTAGTTTTACTAGTTAAAAATATTTAATTATTTAAATAATTTATTAAATTAAGTATTTAATTAATTAAATATTTATTATTACTTTTAATAAAATTAATTTATTATTTTAACTTTTCTAATATCATAAAGCAATTTTGCACGTCAATTTTTAAGCACTTGCTTTTTTTCATTGTCCATATAATAAAGGAAAGCATCGTAACCGCGATTTTCATATTTATTTTTCACTAATGAAGTTTCTCTTGTCTTCTTTCCTGTCTCTCCTTCTTCCGCAAATACCGGTTTTACTACTGTTTCTGTGTGGCTAACTAGATTCGAGGCAGGAATAATTTCACGCTGAAAATATTATATTTTCTTAGAGGAAAAATAGTAAAAGCTGGGCAGGAAAGCCGTTAGTTGGCGGGATAAGCCGGTCAAATAATCTTCGTGTCTGCCCTCTGCAATAAAACCGCCTTCTCTTTCTCTCCCTATTTGATTTTCCGTACGTATTCCCGTTCTTATCCCGCTTTTTCTCCGTATTTTCCGAAGAAAAAGGGGAAAATCGCTCAATGTCGACAGTCACGTTCGTTTATTCAGATTACATATATTCAACGATATTTCAATATCCCGAACGAACTGTTAGCTTTTCATTACGCGACGGTACATATTACTATTTTCATTTCTTTATTTATTATCTATTTTTACTATTTTTTTTACTTTATTACTACTTTACAGTTATTTCATTTATTTATCTTTCTTTGTTGTCGAGAAAGGGGCGCGCTTCCTGCACATCACGTATTTTGATTATCTTATAATTATTCTTATATGCATTTCAATATCTTTTTTTTTGAAAAAAATGCGATTCTTGGGCAATGCATCGTTATATTACGCGAAAAGATAAACCGTAGTATTTTTCAACACCTTTTTTACTTATTTTTATTTCTCTAACAATAAACTGGATATAGTATAAACGGAATACTCGACCTTGTTACGATTCCATCAACATGAGAGAACGTTTGATGGCGCTTCTGCGTAGATTACTTGCGGTCATGACTAAATTCAAATTGATATTTAATCAGTGATCGATGATATTCAACGCCTATTGAATATCGCTCATTGATACCACTCGTTTATTTCATTTAGCTATTGGGGTGTCTGACAGGGCTTCTGGAATTGATCTCTATTATAAAACAATTCTGTTTTGCATAATTTTCTTTCCAAAATTTAGTTTCATTTTACAGTATAACCGGATTATACGAACGATATGAAGACTTGGTAATTAAAATTTAAATTTAAATTGTTAATCTTTTATAAAAAGGAAACCTCTTAGAGAGGAGATGAAAAAATGGGCTATTTTGTTTTTCGTACTTTTTAAATTGAAAAAATGGTTTAGAAACTATTTATGTAATATTAAATTATTATTTATAAACCGCTAAAATATAAAATTAATTAGATTTAACGATAAACAGTTAAATTAAGGTGTGAATTTTATGACATATTAGAATTAGAAAATATATAGAATATTATATAATATCTTATATCATTATAATTAGAAGATATAATATATATATATATATCATATTATAATTACAAAACTAAATGATTATTGGACCTGAAGATTAAATGCGAATGACGAACGATAGAAAATAATCGCATTTATAATTTCGAACACGGATGTTAGAACACTGAATTCGAGTGTCAAGAGAATACTTGAGAACTGAATAAAACTGAGTACCGTAATATTATACTGTAATATCTGAAATGCAATATTCCACGACGACTTCCATATGAGGAGTATTTTAATTTCCGTTATTCTGTTATGTGACTGGGCGGGTTCGTGCGAATATACATACCCACACACGCGCGAGTCCTTTAAATATGGGCTTTTTACCGGACGCTATTGTGGAAAACGAGATTACGATGTACATCGAGTAAGCTACCCATACATTATGATGATTACAAATTTAATGCTTCCATTTCGAGCGCGTGTTAATAGATTAAGCTTGCCGCACAATGCCGTGTAAAAATTTTTAATTAAAAGAAACATTACGCATCCAGTTTTTGCCCATGTAAATTATATTAGAAATAGAATGATAATAATAGACGTTTAATTCGTTAACACGTAGAAAGGAAGAAATCAAGATACGTATAGTTCAATTTTGCGAGCAATTTAATGAGACAAAATTCTATTATAAGTGGACATTTGCCCCTTTAGGGAGACTCACCAATTTTACTTTAATGCGGTAGGGCAAGTACGAAATTTTCGACTAAAAGCACCAAAATCTAATATATTGAGGCATAATCTTATTATCTAAAATTAATCAAGATTAAAACGTGAACTCAATCGTGATAGCGTGCGTTAATATAAAGTTAAGATTTAATTAATACATTTACTTTTAATTTAAAATATGATAAAGAAGCTCCTCACTTTACCATATCAAGCTACCAATTGAAAAGAATTATAGGTGTATGCATGATTGAATCTGAGCACATGCGGTAATTAAATATCATCCAATTTGCTGGTTTTATTTTAATACGCAACATTCATGAATATATACACGCAGATGATAAGGAAATAAGTATCGGTTGAAATACATTCCAGAAGAACATATGATATCTCCGTTGAAGATATCTTTGTTATGTTATTAATGCCGCTATTGCAGGCTCGGCGTGCAATTTCAAGCCCATTATTCATGCGTCACGCGAATTCGAGCCACAATTCGGCAATCCCTCTCACGATTATCCGCCAAATTTCCAAACGAGAAGCCTGATAATTCATACCGTCGCCCAGCGCGCCGCATTATTCCGCACGATTCGTTACAATTTCCGGTAATCAACCAATATTCTCGCGGGATGTGCAAATTCGTTTTACAGGCGTTCATTTTCGCTGAAAAACGGAGATCGCAGTCAATACGTTAACTGCTTGATTAACGACGTTGAACGACATTAATTGTTACCTAATTGAACATTTTGCGACGCAGGTATCTGGGCTAATATCTTTTGTCATTTATTTAAAGTAGCGGTAAGACTACAAGAGTTTTCAGTAACAAAATTTGCATTATACATTAAGAAAATTGTACTTATTTCTGTATCAAAATATTAATTATTGTTATTTAAATTTAATTAAAGATTTTATCTGCAGTTATTTGCTTTGAAATAAATGTAAATTGAACACAAATGTAAAAAAAAGATAGGCATTTGCTAAAAATAGAATCGAATTCTATTTCTGAAAATTCAAAGCTCCATATCAAAGCATAGTTCGATCGTTAATTGACTCCATCATAATCGCATAATTACGCCATTAAGCGTGCCCACGCTGCTCTATCATAGGTCCCCTATTAGACACCAACGGTTAATTAAATGTTCGTACTCGGAAAGTCGAGCGGTATTGTGTTACATAGTACGGAAATTATGTTAAGCGGGGTTTCATGTTCCGGCGAGGTGGGCGACTGCAATTAAGCGCATCTTGCGCCGCATCGCATCGAACCGGAACGAGAGAACGCAGGCCGTGAACGGAGATGAGAGTGGAGGGCAGGGTGAGAGGGGTGGAGCGTTTAACTTCGTTTTCACGTTACCCTTAACGACGTTAAAATCGCTGTGACAATCTATCGCCGGGGCAATATCGTTAAGCCGTCTATCGTTACACCCGATAGATTTCACCCCGCACCGGCGAAATTCATCTTTGTTAATGGACTGTCCCTTGACTAACGGAATACCGAGGGGAATATCCGGCCGATACGCGCGACGTGTGGCGATGACGAGCTCGTTCGCACGAGAGAATTCGCCATACAAAGGAGATTAATTTGAAACACTGTTATATACGTCTGACAAATCGCGATTCTAAATCTCACATTATTATTGACATTTTATTATTTTACCACCTGTTTTTTATATTATTTTTCATAGTACAAAGTGATGATGCATTTAAAATGACGTAAATATAAAACGCATAAACAAATTGTTTTGGTAAAAATACCTTTGCTAAATTTAGCATATATTTGAATTTTATAAATATTGTTTACAGAGAATATAATATAGCTCGATATTCCACTATTAAAAACTAGGTTGTTGCAAATTGCTTATCTGGACCATAAAGCTTCTCAAGCATTCTCCCTTTTCCTCCTTTCTTTGTTTTCCGTTAGAACCTACTCTTTATAGTTTGATTCTGATATTACTTCCAGCGCTTCGAATAAATTTATTCAGCAAAATTCGATAAATAATTTAACAATCTTCTTTATCTCTATCTCTTCGTCTTATTACTTCTCTTCTTCATCTTATTATTATTATCATGCAAAATTCACTCTATATACTTACGTTTATGCTGTAGAGTAATCTATGATAGAGCAACACTGGCACACGGAAGATATTTTCTATATATATGTATGTGTATGTATCTATACGGTCTTCCATATATCTGGGTTAAAATAATTAACATATCGTATAACGATACGGGGGTACGCTTCCGTGGGAGCCCCAAGAGGGTAATTTCTTCCCCCGAATGTATCCCGGGATAATTCGAAGCGCGCTTCCTTAACGCCCTCATCCCGATAGCGGGTTATCGAGTTGCCGCGTATTGTTAGATTACGTAATTTGAGTTTAATCTCCGCGTAATTAGGGATGTACATCTACGGTAGTTTGCCGCGTCGCGTCGCGTCGGGGGAACGGATGGCGGAGATACATTATGCAACTTGCACCGCTCGACTCGCGCCCCGTCGCATTATTGTCGTGTAATAGCGTAAGACTGGTATCGATTTTTTTATGTTTTTTGGAATACTAATTCCCCGGGATAATAATTATCAGGCGTGTAATGAGAGTACAAGTGTGATGATATATTTTTTTACAAAATAGATTTTTCAATAATCTTCTTGACATTTTTAAAACACTTGATCGTTTTCGCGTATGCAAATCCTCGCTCGTTACTTTTTTTTTATCTTTAATAGCGTTTCTCAAACATTACTCGGGATGTTTATCGAAAGGATTAATGGGCCAGCTTAATCGTCTTGTCGCGACGATACAAGTTACACTGCTTTCATGATATTGCCGCAGGTCGTTCCGGTGCGCCGACACCTGGTCGGTTAATCGCTTCGAAGCCGCTTCGGCGAGACCGCTTAAACTCGCGAACTCCGATTGCGTTATTCCGGAACTTTAGCGAGTCGCAATTGCGGCGACGATATGGTCGGGACTAGCCTAACTTTTTGGATTTATGATCACGATCTCCGTTTAAATCCGCAGAGATTGATCGGTCCAGCTAGTTGTGCCCCGATTCAAATCGATATCCGCGCACGAAGCGGAAGATGTTTACACAGGTTATCGTAGAATTGATTGCATGTGTACATTACGTACATTATACACTATTCTAATTATTTTTCCTATGAATTGTTATCAAAATGTTATATATTTTCTATAAATAAAGCAATTTATTCGGTATTAAATATGGTCAAAAAAGAGAAAACTTGTTAAATTATCAGAACATCCGAAGATTTATTAACCAAAATTGGATCTCCTTTATGAATCATTTAATTTTTATTAAATTGCACTTCTTATTATGTAGCATACTTATATATAAAATTTTCATACTTCTGCAGCGTGGTTTCTTTTTTCGGTTTTTACCACTTGTCAATTAAGCAAACGTCTGAATAAAAGATACCCTTCGAATAATCAATTTTCTGTCTGTCGCGTGATGGAATTAATTCAAGTGCTGATTGCTAGTGATGAGTTAAACGTCAGACGAAGCCGCGCTTTAATCGAGCCCGCCTCCTCGCAGTTTCGCAACTTCGGAAGGCGGTGGCGGCGGCGGCTCTCGTTATCCTCATCAGGGTGATGTAGACGACCCGATTCGGTTTGTCGGCAAAGTTCAACCACAAACGCCGACTGCGGTTCTGTTCACGACGGAATATTTCGGACTCAAGAATTGGCGAATCGCGCAAATCGCGAATTCCTATTTTGTCTTTCGTAAAAGCCTCAGTTGGGCTTAAAACGTTTGCAAACACGCCTTCCCGAGCTGTAATAAATAAAACTCATTCTTTAAATTGAAATTAAGGCACAAAAACTTTATATCGTTTATTCGTTTCTCATTTAAATCTTTGTATTGTTTACTGAATTCAGTATTTTGAAATTTGATTGATAATAATTGCTCTACCATTATCCTAATTAGCCAAGTTAAAATGCGCGAGGGACACTGTAATCCCAATCCGTAATGCATACCCTGCCAAGTACCGAGTGTTGGTTCATTATGCTCGAAGTCCGTATAATCATTTATTTAAACGCGACGTTCATGTCAATCCCATCGGCCATTTAATTAAATGCCACGGGGGCATGAAAATTATTTTGATGAGCGCGCTTGTGATGACGCGGCCGAATTGCGTTCTGTTTTGCACAATATATGCTGCAAATATGTATGCATTCGACACACACGTTGCCGATTAATTACATTTAATGTTCACGATGTAAATAAGTGACAGACGAATATTACGTATAATGATTTTAATAATAAAGATATACCTACATAGTAATATTGTGTCCAAAGTAAAATTAAAATACAAAACTCAAGGAAATTAAGATCTTGCACCTCTACAACACTTCCGAAATCAAAGTATTTGATGTAATAGATACGAGTGTCTCTGTTCTATAGTTACTTTCTACATTGTATTGTTACTCTTTGTTATTTAGAGAGCCTTGTATCTTTGGGGTTTTTTTCTTAATGACAAATATTAACGGTTATAAATTTATCCTTCTTAGAGCTATTCAATCACGATTTGATTAAATATTAATATAGTAATAATAACACGCGAAATATAGGATTTCCATTTGCTGTAATTAATTACGGTAATGACGTATGGACCATATGTCACTTTATTGCACGACTAAATCCCATGCGACTGAAAAAGGCTAAACCGGCTGTAACGTTTCGATCGGCCATTTATGCGCTTCATGAATAAATGAATAACACGCCGTCTCCGAGGTTCGTTTCGAGGAGGAAGTAGTTCATATCAACGCTCGTGCAGCTGGTCGAGCTAGAAACATGTTTATCCACTTTCTCGTTTGCATCTTGAAGTAAAGTCCCGCATCCGCAGCGGTTAATCCGCGGGGATTAATTATTTACGAAGCATTTTAACTGTTTATACTTGCAGAGAGAGAGAGAGAGCGCCATCCCTCTTTGATTAGATTTCTTCTGGAAGAACTTACGCGAATCAGAATAAAATAAAAAAACTTAGCAAATTATGATAATTGCGTTACCTATGATTGCAATTATTTATATTTTTTATTTTACATATTTTCAACGTTTTTTATTTTATCTTATAATCTTTTAATATATCACTAATTCTGAAAACTATTTAAACTTCTTTTGTCTTAATATTGTACATTTGAATGCGACCGCGAACATTTCGTGAACATAAGCAAAAGAATAAAATAAGAATGGACATCATTTAACATATGTATAAGATGTTAAATTATTCAACGTTCTTCTCTAATATGACTCGATCGAGTCAATTCGACTTCGCTAAAGATATAATAGCCGACGATATCATCTTGTCGGCCGCATCATCGTTTTCCTCTACTTGCCTTTATTCTTCTCGCGAAAAGACCTAATCCTCTCTCGACTCTAAATCTCTCCGTGCACTTAATTCGCCTCGCTCGCTCGCGAAGCCGCGAGGGGAGCGAAGGGGCGGTATAATGGCTTTAAAAAGCTCATGGGGAAAAGACGTGGCGGTGATTGTCTGGCGAGACGGAGAAGACGAGTAAAGGCTAAAGTAAAGCAGAGATTTTTGCCCGAGTAAGCGGCTTACGAAAACTATGTCGTAGCCTCTGAGGCGCGATATGTGTGTGAGATCGGTGACCCACAAGAAAGACGCGTTACAAATACGTTTTTGAAAGAGCGGCTTTCCCGGCTTGAAAAGGAAAATTTGCAGTTGGACAATTATAATCGACGTTTTTTAATTGACATATAGATAAATCTGTACACGGAAAAAAAAATGAAGTTGCTTTAATTAAACGTCGACGTCACGGGCTGTCCTACAAGAATATATAGTTAATTCAATTGGATATTATTGGACCAAATATTTAAATTATTAAAACAATTATCTGATGTTTTTTGTTCATTAACATTGATGTTGGCGATGTTGCATCAATTTTCATTTCAATAACACTGATGCTGTTGATACATCATTTTTTTCCATGTATGATACAAATATATAATGTGCTTATAGACCTTTAGAAACATATAATACATTTTAATTGGTGTATACATTTAATTAATAGATATAATATAATATAATATAATTTATACTCAAAAGATTTAAATTTTAAATAAAATTTTTCGATAATAATTAGAAATATTGTTTGAGGAATGTATACATACGATCACATGAGTTTGACATGAATTTGATGCATCTAAATAATACTTTTCTCATTTTCCATTACTAATGATAATAATAATAATTACCAAAAACAGAAGTTTAATATAACCCAATAAAATATTTTAGTTGCTAAAATCGCTCAATCATTCTAATAATATATTAAGCAGCTATAATTCCTGAAACATTGCGGTTATCAAACCCGGTCAGGCAACTCACGTACAACAATGCTGTCCGTGGTTACGTGCGATCGCGATTCTGCCAAAACGATGCGAAACATCCCCACAAATTCTCCCTCGAAATTCCTGATCGGCACACTCGATATCTCGGCTTCTCCCCTCTCTCCTTCTTCTACCTCTTTCTCCTTTTTTTTTCTGGCAAGGAAAGGCAATTCTGCCAGTCTTCGAAAGCTTAGGTACATAATGGAGATTTAAAATCTTCGATCCGCGTATGTCCGCGAAGAGAAGAAATTTAAATTTCAGATCAACCGCGTACGCTTTTGTTCGCGCGTTGAACTTTCGCAAAAAGAGAAATTGGCGGCGGAAAAAAGAAAAAAAAGAAAATCGGGGGAAAGAGGGGAAAGATTCCGCGGTGGCACGTCGATTTTTTCGTGGGTGAAATATCAATTTTGCAAAGGCGGGCGGAAAAATTTTAATTAAACACCGCAGCGAGCGCGCTCAACGAACACGATTGAAAAGTTAGCTCGGACTGTTTTGTTGCCGTCGCTCTGCTCCGATACCTTACAAACTTCAGCCAATTTTTTTCAATGAATTTAAATGTTCGTTTTTATGACATAATGTACTTTCTCTCTTATATTTCGAGCGCGGAAGTGTGCTTGACGAATTTCTCGTTGCAGCATTCACAGCAGTTCGAAATATTAAATTAGCAATTGATACGAAGCCGAGTTTATTAAAGTCTTAATATTTTTTTCTCAGCATCACATCTTCATTTATAGGATACTTTGAATTGAGTATATCTTGTTACATCTTGCATATTTAAAATATTCTGCAGCGATATCAATGATGGTAATTAAAATATGGGAATAAAATATTGACGTCCAATATGAATATATATGTATATATTCATATATATTCCAATATGAATATATATATAAATTTATATATATAAATATATATATATATATATGAATCAAAATTTTGCATTCAGAGTTACGGTGATGGGAAAATTTTGCTGATTTAAAAAAGCTGGTGGAAACATTAATATTACATTACAAAGCATTTATATTCTACATACATCTGGATACTCACTTGTTCACTAGCAATTCTTGATAATTGTATATGAATAACTAAATGCCATAGATGCACAAGGAACAAATTTTGATGTCTGAATGTTCCTAAATCGCACAAATGACAAACTAGCATTTTATAAACGCCAGACATCTACCTATATATATTCTATATGTATCTATTTTTTTCTTTCCCTCCGTATTCATCAAAAGGACTTTTATTATGGCATCTTTTATCGTAGTTAGTTTACCTTGAGATGAAATAGAGCTGCTGCTATGATTTGCGTTGAATTATAGTAGAATAATTTACACAGAATAATCTGTTCTCAAATATAGAATTCGAAAAGACATACGGTTATATCAAGAATTATGAAGACATTTTCGAGTTAAAGCTGTCGATATACAGGGCTGGGAAATTGTGGGCTGAACACCTTTGGCATTTACCCCTTCGTGTAATATACAAGTTTGGAGCTTTTCTCACGCACATTCTCGCTCGCTCGCGTTAATCCATATTCTTGCGCGCCGGAGTTGATTCTTATTCTTACGTGAGGCCTTGCGCAAACGCTTCTAATCCGCGCATCAAACGCGGCTTATGCCCGCCGGCGAGCAATTTCGAGAGACTTTGGGAGAATTCGCCGCGCACTCGCGTACATGGGCATAAGCAAACGCTTAAAATGGCAAATCCCGAACCGTCGGCGAAGTTGGACTAGTTTAGTTTCGCAAAAGCCACACACATCGCCCTCGTAATCTCTCGTGACCTATCGCCGTTATATGTTTTCTCACGTCTCCAGAATAATGTCTCGTTCCCGACGCGCGCGTATATATCGATTGTCCTAAATTTCACGTTACGAATTTCGGCGTTCGCCTGCTCATTTGCGCGCGAGAATTCATTCCATTTATCATTTCTCCTTTTTCCGAACTTTATTACAGCCCTTAGTATATCTGAAATCTTTTCTTTAAAATTTTTTAAATCAAATTAAAAGACATAATATAAGCAAGAGATTACGATATACTATATACTATAATATACTATATTATTTTGCGTGATGTATATAAAAAATTGGACACAAATATTTCGTAACGATATTTGCGTGAAAAAAAATCAACGTGGCAAAAAGTGTGGTCTTTCAATGGCATAGAATTAATAAAAGTTGATGAGTATCGGTTTGGAACTGTCACCGTCAAATCAGAGATATGATATCGTAAAAAAAAATAATATTGGAGATGATAGATTGTCTCTCTGATCTGGTTGCGTAAAATTCGGTATGCGATATATGATATTTTACGCACGCGCTTAAAGGTGACCGATTTGGATTCCATTATAAATGATGAAAAGATTATTTTTATGCTTTAAAAATAACTCACGCAAATAAAGAAATTGAAACTTTTTTAAAAGTATGTTGATTCTATTAATTACAAAGAACGCGCGGCTTGAAAATTTTAGTTTGTATACCTATTGATATTATGTCATTATTAAAATTATTTTATTTTTAATGAACAATCATTGAAGCGTAATTCTGACCTCTCGTCGTATACGCGATGTTTAATACGCTTTATTGTATCTCCATATTGCATATTGAGTTATATGGATGCCGGTGCGGATGCAAATTAGCTTCTTTGATGCTGCCAATCATTATTCGCGCATGCATGTCAGTATTAATAATCGCGTAAGGTCAGAAACGAACGTTCAGAAACCACTAATTTGCTGAGAGTGCCTTTCGACAAGAGCAATTTATCGATTAACAGGGCAGAAATTGACAGTAATTTATCGCATGATTAAATTTAAACAACGTTTAATATGGTTAATTTCCTAGAAATTAATATTTAAAATATCATGCTACCTCCAAATGTTTTATTAGCTATTTTATTACGAGATATTATATAGAAAAAAACTGTTTCCTAGTTTTAAAGTCTTTATTAAGTTTGCGTAAATAGCTCAAAGTTATTCATGTAATTAATGTAAATCAGTAGTCAGTATTATCAATTAACACTTAATTATCAATTCTATCTCACGAGAGAGATAACATCTAGATCCAAATTCTATTGAAAATTTGTACAACTATTCAAGATTATTCATATAGTTATCGTAATTAATGGTACATGTAGTTGGTGGTTTTATTTGAAGATAACGTTTCGTTAGCATACAAAGTTTATGCACAACTGGTTCAGAACTCCCTATTGTATGGACTTTGAAACTGACAGAACGTTTTTGCGAGATCAAAATACTCATCGAACGAGAAACACGATGCCGTTCGTTGATGCCGAGGAGTTAATTTGATCAAAAAAGCCTTTATATAAGCTATGTAGACATACTTGAAGTACATTGGTGGCATACATGACGTTAACACGATAATAATATCGCTTCACTATGCAGCTATTCCTGCTACGTTTCTAGGAAAAGCTATAATTAATTAAATTAATGTCGGTTGCTTCTAGCAGACTCCATCAAGATGTCGTGAAAGATGCGTATCGAATCTTAGCCTAAAGACTATTAAAGTGCAAGATCTTATCAAACGGAGACCATTAAAGTAAATGGAAATGTTGCCTCTGAACCTTATCTCGCCGGGAGAATTAAAAGTTGTTAAACTTTCGCTTTGTTGAATTAATTACATTTGCCGTTTCATCTTTCCTGCCATAATGACAAAGTTCTTATGATACTTTATGATGAATTTAGTTTCTCTCACGTGCGCACTAAGTAAATCGTTACGCGAGAACGTTTTATATGTTTGTGATAATATTATTCTTATCACGAGCGAAACATTATTTAAATGTTTTTGTCTTACAGAATTTGGTGATCAAATCAATAATAATGACTGTCACTTATTATAATGTTATGATCCCTATCTGCCTCTTTATAATTTTATATAATGCGAAATCATGTGTCGATATTTCGAACAATATCAGATTGACTTATAGCAAATTCGGTTGGACGCACCAGTGCGAATTCATTGTCAGTTCACATTAACGCCGTCGTACACAAATCAAAGTGTATGTTTAATATAAATGGATTAAGTCACGAAATCCTCAATATTCTTTATATTGTACTATTTGGTAAAATATGTATTAGGCATTTTATCAGGCGAAATATTTGCATTTTACTTTAAATATTAGAGATTAAATCAGTGTACAACAGTTCTAATGTGCACTGAGTGCGCACTGGTGCGTCCAACCGAATTCGCTATTAGTCAAAATTGCTGTCAAAATTGCATTGGTAAGTACCTACTCAGAATAGCTTGTTAAATCGGAATATTAATCGCGAGAAGGAGAGAGAAGAATATATATATCGTGAATACACACACAAACACACACACATAGTATATATCCTAGACGTTTCCATCCAGTTAATTCAATTGCGAGACACTTTGTGACTCCAAAGACGTCTCCGTCGTAGAGCTCCATTGAAAAGTGATCGATCGATTGGATCGAATCTCGTTTCTTTCAGGAAATCAAAGACGCGACGCGCGCGAAGTTCTGAAAGGTTGTTTAATGTTCTCCGAAGATGTAACGTGCGATGCGCTTCGTTTATGAAGAAAAATTACGAGCAACATAAATTATGTCGCGACTTATTAAACTATTATTTTGTATTTGCCTTCGAGTTTAGTTTATCTATATATTTTTTAATATGTTTCGCTGCTAATTAAAATGTGAGATAAACGGCTACTTTGCTATTTATGAGCCAATAATGGTTTAATGAGCTGTGTCTTCCTTCTTAATATTCAATAAAAAAGCTATTTACCGAGATATTGAAGCGGATAAAAAAGGATTTTTTATTTAATTTAAAATTTACTTTTTTACTCCAATAGTTAACTTAAAGTAATAATAAAAATTACATTTTTAGAATAAAGTAACAAAAGATTATACTCTAAGTTTGAGTTATAATTTATAATTTAAGAATTATATATTCTGTATTTAATCTTGAAATTAATTTCTGAACTAATAAGTATATATTTCAAACTTTAATATTCAAAACCTTTGAGAAATCTTTATTCTAATTAACAATATTTAAATGTTTATCTAAAATTTATATTTACCAAAACTCAAGATTTTCATTATGCACAAATAGCTTGACATCAAATTGAAATTATTGTCCTTTGTATCACTGCTTTGTATCATCGCTATGCAATTAGCAGTTATGAGTTAAGCTAAGGGAAGATGCGATATTACCGAAGTTAATTAACCAAGGCTGTCGATGTAACTACCTCCAATTAAGATAATTGACCGAAAGATCTATTTCAATTATCGAAGACGATCCATTAGGAATCGAAAAAAGTTGGCTAGATTATCTTGCGGTCATCATACGTAAATTTATGAGCAAGAATGTTCCGAATAATAATGTCATGGACTAACTAAGCGACGAAGGGTTCCGTGGACTAACTAAGCGACGAAGGGTTCCGAAAGAAGGTCTTGGTAACGGTTTTCTTCTGCAAGCTTGTCGATACGTATGCTTATATATGCATGGTGAACGGACTTTGGAATTTCGCCACGGAAATTGGTTGCACACTGCGAACCAGACTGGCGAAACGTGCCGTGTTATATCATATATGCAACGTATCGCATAGGGCTGAACTTGCCCCGGCTAAAAATCTAAAAAGCACATTTTCTGCGGCATACGTTCTGCAGCACACTTCTCCGGTCATCGTAATAATAAAAAAAATGCAATTTCTGAAAAATTTTGATATTCTGTTAATTTGATTTAAGCGTTTTAACGTACTAAAAATATAAGGAACATCAAAGAATACAATATAATATAATATATAAATGTTATATGAAACCAATATAATATATAACAATTTTACTTTTTAAATGAGATTTTCTCGCAAATGGAATTAAATTCATAACACGTACACAGTATGATTAGCGCAGTAATTCGTTCTCGCGAGCTTATTACTTTATTACCGCGGGATTTATCATTCGTCGCGTTTGAAGCTTTGGCGGTGAGCGAATTAAGCGACACGCGTAAAATCGCTCGCGAACAGACAAAAGTTATCATAATTGCATTGTTACTGTGCGTCACGCGCGACATCATTTCCCCGCTTAATTATAGAGGAACTTAGTTTCGAAGCTGAAAGCCGTGCGCGAAAGTACAGAATGCCGCTAATTCTAACACGGGCCAGGCGATGATTTACTATGAGAGTTATCGCGGGTGCACTTACCGCGGTGTAAATTATTACTCGCGCCGATAACAACTGCAGAATTGTTGAAACTCTGTGTCCGCAACACATTTGCAATGAATTTTATGTGATTCGTCATGAAAGCCGCCCAATTTCCGCCGAAAATTTCGGCGTGAACTTTGCTCCACGAGACAAAACGCGAAATGATCGTTAATTTTAACCGCGTTATTATGCTTCCATCACGATCTGAGTTTTACGAAATGATGAGAGAATCTTGGATAATTTTACATAGAAAAGGATAATTTAATTTGTCACAAGACAGTTTCTATAGTAATTAAAGACAAATCATCTCTTGTTAAGAAATGGTTTTAATTTCTTTATTAGTTTATCTTCTCATAAGGCAAAGAATTGGGAAGGGAAAATGTCAGTAAGCATTTTGTGCCGATATATACATCGTCATATCGTCTTTGCGCAAACAAAGGAGGGGCGTGATAGAGCTGACTTTAATTAATTGAAATGCACCGGGGAGCGATATCCGAAGGAGATTAAAGCGACTCTCATAATGGGATTTTTTGCGGTTTTTATTGCGTCCGCTATCGCACTGCGACATAGCTTATCATTCTATATATGAAGTATTTGCAACGTCTATTTGCGATACGCGATTGGTTTGAACATTTTACACCGCAATTCCCAGGAAACTAATTTGAACGTTCTTTAACATTTTTTATTACACTTCATCGTTTGGCATTTAATCATCGCGTTTATTCTTCGAACAGCACTATTGTGTGCTGGTCGTAGTATATCCATTAATATACGGAGAGCACGTTTAAGAAGTCATAATACGTCAACGTATTCACGATTGGCCAATAAAGTTTTCATATGTAAAATATAAATATAAATTCTGTACCGAAGTGTTGTATGTAAATGGAGCGTTTAACGTTTTGTGGCGTTGTGTTACGGTCGGTTTCATACGATCGATTGTTATCGCCGTCATCGCGAATCGGCGTGCTCGTTCTGACGGATTAATTGTCTCGCGCTCGGGCGATAATTATTCATAGTGCAATACCACCAACTTGCGGCACGCCATTAGAATTCATGCTGCATTACAAACGCGAAGTCGGACGAGCGAGCTCCGACGAGCGCGATGAGGATCGATAAAATCCTTTCGCGTATTCTCGCGTGCCACGGAAGGAAGGAAGGAAGGAATGGAATGTGTGTGTACGGGGCCCGCTTATCTCGTTATCATCTATGTACATTCGGATCGATGAAAGGTCAAGGACGCACTGTTTTTCCCCACCTGCCTTTCTTCTTTGTCTTCGCGAGCGAGGTCGAAACGATTTTCAGAAGTCTTGGCAAGAGCCAGGATTGCATTTTAATTGCGTTTATGCCACAAACCTTGGTTATTAAATCGCGATACTGTTGTTAATGTTTCCGTGGAGAAAGATTTATTATATATCAAAGAGATATGGTCTAAAAATTCTAAAATATTCATAAACTGAAAGTGCAAAAGCGAAATTCAGACATCTTTATTTTATTTATTTTGCTTATACACTTTAGTTTTATTTTTTTAGTCTTCCGAATTTTATAAGAATTTAGGTTATTATCGCAGAAATAAATTAAAAATATTTATATGGCCCGTATATACGATTAGAGTACCTGTGCGCGTGAGAGATTTTAGCTGTAACATAAATTTTGGAAAATATACTGTTTTGCTTTGGCATCTCTTAAATATAAAGTGTGAATATAAAACGGAGAAAAAAGACTAATTGTCGATAATTTCCCGAAACTACAACTGGAGATAAGCGAATTATACCTCCTTGGATGTTAAGTGCATTACAAGAGTGATTCACCGTGGCGCTAAATTATTTCTCTCTTGATACGATCTAACTTCACGTCACGAAATGTTATCAGTCGGTTAATGTATCTTGCACGATGCATTTCCGCGAAAGGCGGTTTCTTAGTTGGCTCATGGTGAATCGCCCGCAGCGCTCGCGATCAGTCCACTTTCCGACGAGTATGCTTCCCGCTTCCTAGGTAATTTTCTTACGAGTTTCGCCTTTCAAAACGAGTTCGAACTTTAATGAAGACGAACGTTGAGGAAGAAAGTTGTCGTCGCCTCGAGGCGCTCGAGCTTTTATGCAAAACGTAAGTTTCCCGGCTCGTGAATCGATTTGCCTTATTTCATAGCCACATATGCGACGAAGTTGCTGTATCGTAAAAGAAGGAAGTTCGTATATGTGCGAACATAAATTTTGTCCGCTAAGCTCCGAGAAAAAATTTTTACGTAAGAGTCGAATCTCATCCTCCATCATTGATATTTATATTTGCCATCAAACTAATGTAAATCGATTAATTACTATTATAAAGATTGATATAAAAT
Organism: Temnothorax longispinosus; assembly: GCF_030848805.1. Classification (NCBI taxonomy): domain Eukaryota; kingdom Metazoa; phylum Arthropoda; class Insecta; order Hymenoptera; family Formicidae; genus Temnothorax; species Temnothorax longispinosus. The sequence continues at coordinate 2,052,757 of NC_092364.1, read as the reverse complement.
GCAATTAGCACTTTTTAGGCATTATAAAATAATATTTTAATTATTACATACTTTATATAAATATTGTTTTTTCTCGAACTGTATATATCTATTATTATATTTGTCAGAGTCGTCAGACCATACAATCGTCTTTCTTCTTTTGCAATATACAATAGTTTATACGTGAAGATCAATGGCTTATCATATTATTTACGCCACAATCGCTCTGCCTCATGAATCTCCCGGAGGTCCCGGAGATTAGATATCGATGCCATTTAGCCGATTCCAAGTTTTAAAGCTTGTTTGACCGCCCAGGGAGGACACGATATATATCGCGGCATTCTCGCGATTGAAAACGCCTGTCTTCGATCGATTCCAACTTCTGGCTAAGATTTTAACGGCATCTATCTCTCTCTCTTTCTCTTCCCCCTTCGCTCTCTCTGCAGCGCACTCGATATCTGCCAGCATCCGGGCAGAATTGTTAAGCCGACTGGCTCCTGACCTAATTAATCACCAGATCTGCCAATCCATCGCGGACTTCCGCCTTATGGACTAACCGCGATATTCGAGATTCGACAGACTGGAGTGGCACTTTTCAATTTTACTGGCGATTGCATTGAATACTAGCTGTATTCAGTGCTTTTCATTTTTTTATTATGTTTTTCAGATCGCAAGGTGTAACTTCTTTTCAAAGGCATAGAATGAAAAGTTAATGTAGTGATTGAAAAGTTATAATACTGGTTCGTGCGGACGAAGAATGAAATTTCGTGATGATTTTTGCGTATATGGCGGGAGTCGATACTGTAATTAACGCAGAACCATTTGACCAAATATGATAAGCCCTCTTTGTGGCGAAAATAAATATTTGACATTGTAAATGCGTCGCACGTCAGGTAAGGTAAATATTTGATAGGTGAGCTTATTGGGGATTTTTATCTGTATACCGCGTTATTAATTCTGGATTATATTGCGGTGGTATTAAATTTGATATATATGACATATATTTCTATTTCATAGAATAACATAAAAAATCTGTTAACAATGACTGGAATAAAAAAATAATTTCTTAATATTTAACTATACGAATACAACATTATAATTCCATATATTTTATCGGATTCTAATTGATACTGTCATAATAGCACGTAATAGTTATGTGACACACATTTAATCACAATAAATTAAAGAGCTATAGACGATTGATAAGATATATAACTTCGAATAAACGCACATTCATCAAAGATCTGACTTCGCAATACTCTTGGGATTCTTTAAGCTCGCTGGGATTTTGCAATGACAGTGATAAAGATCGCCCTAGTGGTCCAGGATCGCGTCCTGGAATTTCAGCACTTGAGAAAGGACAAACGATGCGAAAGTTTGCCGCTGGGCTTCTTTTAAACTCACGTTGACCCAAGTTCTTTTGCAACGTAGCGAAGATCTTAAAGGGATTTTTCGCCGAGGTGGCGACGAAGCGAAATAAACTTGAGTGCTGCTCCCGAATTCCAGCACGTAAACAGCGCGAAGTTTGTAGCTTAGTTTTTTAACGCGACAACTCCGAGTAATGGTGTTACTTTATGTAAATAATGCGGACTCGGGGTAGTTCTTATGAGCTTTCTGAAAAGTTGCTCACTTGATGAATGTTTGTATGTTTGTTACGGTAGTATATCTAACGTAAAAGTTTTACTTTCAAATAATTTTCGTGGAAAATAAATATATCTGACCTCGATAACCTCAATTACGTTCTTTGTGGCAGAGATGTCTGATAAAGCGTTGGCTTCTTCTACTGAAATCTTTTAAAGCGTGAACAAAACTACTCAGAAAGAGAGTTCCACGGTAGATTGTATAAATTTCTTGAAAACATTAATAAAAAGAGCAATCTCTAGAGATATTTAAGATTAACTCCCTCAGTCTTTCTCTATTAAATTTTTTGTATATAATATTAAAACTGAAAGAAGAGAAGTTTCGCGCAAATAACGAGCGCATTATAAGAACGCTCATTTCTTCTTCTCACGTTTCTGAGTAAACGGAGAAGATTCTGCAGTTTTAAGCACACAAATACACAAAACACACACACACACACATCCCCACGCACACAAGGAAACGTGTAGCGGGACAATAGCGGAGAGCGGAGAGCGATAACGCGGGGCACATGGGAATTATATTACGGATTTAATGGAAGCCGACGTTAAACCGTGAAATGCTTCTGTCCATTAGCGGAGGTAGTCCCGAGATTCCGCGTGGTGTACCCCATCGGGGGTGAGCGTCGTGATAATAATTGAATTAAATTATCAGAAGTTCGGCCGCGATTATCGTCGTGAGGAAAATTTCACGTCAGAATTCGAGAGCCACGAGGATTCAACGTCGCGGCATTTTCTCTCGGCGAGTTAATTTACGCTATTTAACTTTGCTCCTATCCTTGCGAGAATAAAATATTTGCTTTGTAACATAATTTTCATAATAATGAGTATGATCCTGTGTTTATTATAGTATTATGAATATTGTATGTATTAGGTATATCTCTTCCTCTTAAGAGCGGAAGTATCGATTTTAAATTTTGATTTTTTTCTCTTTTCTACTGAATTCGCATTTTAGTTATAGGAAAGCTCGATTTTAAATTTAAAAAAACTAAATGTTAAATTAAAATTTAAGTTTAAAGGTTGTCAAATATGACGGTTGAATTATTTTGAATTATTTGAATTATTTTAGGTTGAATTATTTTAATGTGAAATAATAGTTAAGATAATTGGAATACACATCGTTAAATTGCATTTATGCAATTGCACGGCAAATTGCACGAAACAAAGTTTCGAATTGTCGACATTCTCCCCTTCTCACGTCACGAAATAGCATTCATTCGATTGTTACCGCGAAACCACTTGTAGCTTCGTAGATTTATTTCGCCAGGCTCGCCTTTTTGTTTCTTCCTCGCTCATTAATCGCAACATTGAAAATGGACTTGAAAAATAAAGAAAGAGAAAACATGACAGCGAAGACAAAAGCCGCGATTCTTTCTAACTGCGTTTCTCGCATTATATTGTAACACACGCATTGTTCGTTGCATAGCTGCAACTTTATTCCGGCTGAATTTACATTCCAACGCTTATTGTTAGCTGGCTTCTAATTACAACATACCGCACCGTAACTGATATCGTTGTAACATTTTTATAACAATTTTTGCATTTACATTCACGTACTTCCGTTTTGCTCTTTAAAATCATATTTCTTTTCGTGTTTGACTTTGTATGGAATTGCGACAATTTTTTACATATCAAAGCAGTTTCCTATTTTCGCTTTTATAATAAATTATATTATATTTAAAATAAAATTATATTTCTGTTATGAAAACAGATATTAAAAATTGTAGGTAATAAATGATTAATATGATCTAATTATTACAAAATAAAAATCTTTAATATTTAATTATGAAGCGTAATATTGATCAGTCACAGATACAATTTTTTAAGAGAATCAGATGCTGTCATACTATCAAAAATTCCTTAGTAATAATCAATTTCTAATAATATATGTAAAAGAACGTAGTATAACTAACATATATTCAAGATCACAACTGTAATTTTTGGTGCCACTACCATCCGGATAAATTTAGATCTCGGTATATAGCATACGACACTTGACGGACAGGAACTTAGTTTCTCGAATCCTCCGACTATCTCATCACGTTTTCCGACGTCGACGTCCACGCGACGGACAATGCGATAATCTCGAGACGCTTGGATAATCATCGCCGAAGAAATCTTGGGACACGATTCACGAAAATGAAATCTCGAGATTTCATCTTTATTGCAGCGTCACCTCGATCGCTGTCTCAGAATTGCTATAGCATCTTCCACGATGTGGAGGAGATCTTTATCGACTCGGTTATTATCGGAGTTTTCCTGGCCGAGATTTTCATTCGAATCTTGATATCTGGAGGCATATAGTGTCAACGTGATAATGATAGGAATTGTTAACAACTGCGATATGTCGACATATAAAATAGTTACGTGAAAAAAAATTTGAGAAATGGTAGACTGCATAACATTGTTTTACGAAATAAAAAACTCGAGTAAATTTTTAATTTAAAGGATTTACTTTACTTTGAAAATATTTATTTTCAACGAAATTAATTTCACACAAAAGAAAGCAAAAATTTTTTTAACTTAATGAGATTTGTATTAACGAAGCGTTGTATTATCGCGCATTTATTTATATTATTTTCTTTCACTTTGTGTTTTAATAACGTGTAACCTTTAAGAAATTTCGCAATTATAATATTTGCGCTAGTATGTACATGATTTTATCGAAAAGTAATCCCAATATGTAAACTAAACGAATACACGTTGATCTACGCGAGAGTTTTCCTTCGTTACGAGCGTCACGGTAAACGTTACGCACGCCGTCATAAAATGGGCGAGCGTATGCTTCTACGAAAATAAAATATTTATCTTTCGGATCACGACTCGTACGTATGTAGCTCGTTCGAGCGCAGCGTTGTGTTCTTTACACAAGCTTCTGGATATATTGGATATCCTTTCGAATCCAATCTCCCGATAAGAAGACGAAATAAAGCTTCGAGAGAAACGGGAATTAGATGAATTATTTCTTACGCACTGACAATAATATTAATATTAATTTAACATTTTTTTATAGGTTGACATTTTTTATCTGAAAAAAATATTACAATATACCTATTGTTATACATTCAAGGTTCTCTCGCGTGTAGTTAGCAGTCAAAAACTCAGTGCTGCATCCGCGCACTCGCGAAATAAACGCCCACACAGGCTTTACGGTAAAGATCGCTTCATTAATAGAGAAATACAACACGGCTTGCGCAACACGTCTGTACAGCTCAACGGCTTGACTTCAAATTATAGTGTCCGCTTCTTCTGCCCGGATCTACTGAACGTCTCAGCACGGGCGCTAACACAATGTTCAGATATTTTCCTTGATGCGCAATTTCTTTAATTGGACATCATTTCTGCCACGAGGCTGGTAACATCCGACTTAAATAACTTGGTAATTACAGGCAGATTAAAGTTCCGTTAAATTATAAAGCGCTTTATGCGAAGATTGCGAAGTTAGCGATCGTCCCGTTGACGAGACCAAGTTTTGGCTTTAGAAATTCAGATGATTGATACGTGCGAGTCTAGTAAAACAGCCAAGAAGAAAGAACGAGAGAGATACGATTTCATGGCAAGTATGAAAAGTCAGCTGGTTATAAAGCGACAACGTGATACGCGAACGAAAGAGATGGGGGATGACGCGACGCGACGGGTTGAATTTCAAAAGCTCTCCGCAGCTCTTGCTTCCCTCATGTTTTACGGACTGGAAACGGCGAGAAGCCTGTGCTGGGCGCAATTTATACTTCTTAACTCGACAAGCGTACCGCGAAATAACGCGCGGTGACTACGCGTAGGAATCTCGAAAGCATCCACTGCGATTTTCATGGCCGGGAAGTCGCGAAATAGTCTAACCAATTATCAATAGTCCAAAATGTGTCGCGAGATGATTTATTCTTTTATTAATTTCCCTTTCAAGCAAGATCATTATTTCTATTTTTATTCTTTTGTTTTTTTGCTGTTAGTTATATCAATTGTTATGCTTCTAGCTTCTAGATAGTTATTCTTTTTTAGTTCGAAAAATAGCACGTAAAAATGAGTTAAAAATTAACATACAACAAATTAAGAATATTTTTCTAATTTAAATGCATTATGTGAAAAGAAAATTATTTTTCAGGTTCTTGTACGTCAAATTAAGAATAAAATTATCTTTTTCACATGTTGCACAAAATTCTAATATATCTGCATAATTAAAAGTTGGCTAACAAGAAATCGCGGTATAAATATTTCGAATGGTAGCGTTTCTAGTTTAAAGAAATTTAATGTTATGAGACGGCGAAATTTCAACTTACCATTTCAAATTAATTCCCCATAGAGGAAATGGTTTCCATCGGCAATTGTTAAAGTACGCTGGACTTCGTTAGATAAGTGAGAACCTCGCAATGCGTTCCTATTTGCGAAATCTATGAGATCTGAAATCACACCATTTGCGCGTGCGTTTTCGAGTAACTTTCTGCGGTCGTAAATTTTCAATGACCCAACGGGAAAATAAAGTTTAAACGTAGCAACGATTGCGCTACGTTCTTTTCCACCCGGTGGTGTAGTCAAGCATTTCCCGTTGGAAAAATAATGCAACATTCAGCGGCGCAGCCGGATTTTATTCTCTTTATGAGAGAACCGGAAAGTTTAAGTTATAATTTAAATTGAATAGTGGTTAACACTTTACGAATTTGATGAAAAGGATTTAACTCGCTACAATTTAAAACTTTATTTTGTTGTCTTACCGTTGTGGAAGTTATCTTCTCTATTTTTATATAAATCATTCCTTATACATTATTGCAACGAGTTTTTCATAGTATTATTATCGAATTCATCTCGTAGAGAGGAAAAATCATGTTTTCAAACGTTTTAAAGCTTGTCATGCTTATTCGACGAAAATTGTATGAATATAATGCTACTATTCTTTACAGATTTTTAAACTAGAATCTATGATTTTTTTTTTTTAAGAAATTGGATTGGATTTAAATTAGATTTCAGAAATTTTTCAATAAAAATACATAATTATCACTATTGTTTCTAATACTTTTCTTGGCAAAATTGCTTTATTATTCATGTGCCAACGGTTTTTCTCGTAGAAAAAGCATCGCATTTCACGCATCCGCGAGTTTCGATCGAAAAGTGTGCTCGATGCGTCGAATTAGAAGTTGATTTTTGATGGTCACGCCGTTTAAAACACTGGGTCCTCGGGATTTCCATTGCAAATCCGTCTCGCGCGCGCGTAATAAAAACAACCGCTCTGTAAAATTCGATTCGTTTGCGACGCGTCTCGGTAGTGACGCGAAATAACGGAACCGTGGAATCTACGAGCGAGCGACAGCTGCGCAATGACACTGCCGAATGTCACAAACTGTTCAAGTTTCAAGATGATTTTGGCAACTTTTGAATGATAAAAATTAACCAAATTATAAGTTAAATATCACTCACTAAAATCAGAATTGGACTTATTAAAATTAAAATTGAGATTTTAAAGACAACTGAACAACTTAATTAATTTAATATAGACTTCGTGCAATAAAGACAATAAATCTATAATAAGTATCGGATTAAATAATAACTATACTCGATCTGTTCTGGGATGCTTATAAACGCTTTGATGCTTATATGATACTCATGTGATAAGAATTAAGATGCTTACAATTCTTAACGTGTAAATCGTGGAAATATTATTTCCATAATTCCTGTGTTTTTAAGATCAGATACCTAGGCTTTTTTTTTGTTACGGGCTTTGCTGGTGAAAGGATTCGGGCTAACAAGCTTGGAAGTTTCATGTCGACAAACTTGAAGGAACCGTAACGGGTCTCCCTTGGGTGCGATTTATATATCTAAAAGGGAGCGAAAGAGGATCTCATCATCTTAAAGCACTTTCCTCGTACGACGATCGGTTTTTTCTGTTGGTCTTCGGAAATTCGAAGTCAAGTCGAGCGCCGTCGTTGTCGCGACAGTTTCACCCACGACTTGCCTCTTTACGATCCCCGTCGGTGGTAAAAACGTTATAGCATTCCCGATTGTTCGCCATTAGTGCCGTCTGAGATGTCAAAACAACATCACATTCCACTATCGGCCTTATATCACACGAAATTGGGGTGCAAACCTTTGACGAAGAAATAAAATAATGGAAGGAGCGAGACTGACAGAAATATTAAAATAATATAGACATTGTAGACGATAAGAAGTGCATTATTAAGTTACGTTAATAAAGGTAAATATTTATCCTTACGAACCCACTTTCGATGACTTTCTTCTTCACATATATTATAGAGGTTATTCTCCTGAATAACTTTCAGAAAGTTTTCACCGTCGCTAAGGGTAAATATTTACCAATATTATTTCTCATAAGATGTTACATAGTTATAGCTATATAATAATAAAAATAATAGGTAATAGATAATAACGATAGATTTCATTTCCAAGAAGGTACGATATAAGGGACTGTGTCTCTCTGTCTGGAATTTTCGACTGAAAGTTCGATGATTTCTTAATTCTATATCGCTCTTCTCCCCCTCTTCCCGAAAATGCTTCTCTGTCAATTGAAATTTGACGTGCAGACGATTTCTATCGACAACCTGGCATTTCAGTTCAAAGGCAGTTTCACGAAGGCCAAGCAATTCAAATTGACGATCTCCCGAATTCTGCCTGCTGGTATCCTTTATCGAAAATTCGATCAAACTGTCTTGAATATGTGATTACAGTGGCTTCTACCATCGATATCCAATAATGCTTCGATAGCTGTCTCGTTAGCTTTTGCGTGGCCGCTTTTTGATAAAGTCGTCATCGAGATGAAAGTTCGCGGAAAATATCCGTATATTTTCGGATTTCGCGAATATTTCTGGCCTTAAAGTTAACCATAAATACGATAAATCATGAGAAAGGCGAGAGAGAGAGAGAGAGAGAGAGGGGGGGGGAAGGAGCAAATATTTGAGTATGTTATTGCACTTTTATCAAGTTTGTCTTAGATAAACACGAACGTTCATGTATCAAGCCCGAGGCAAGTACATAATTAGTATATTGCGGGAAAAACATTAGACGGGGGCAGGAAAGTTTCGCGCAAGTTGATCCACGACGTAAGAGAGGTCTTGCCCTCTTCTCAGGGGAAGAACGGATCGGGAAATTTTGGGCGCGAAGTTGTTGAGTAACTTGTAAGTCCGGCTTAGTTTCTCGAAGTTGCCTCCGACGAAGACTTGGTGCCTTTGCCATTCCCAGTATAAATTAGATTCGGAAGAGTGATAATAAGATAAATAATAATAAAAACGAAAATTAGGTTACTAGTTATTAGTCCCATGGGTGGTAAGTACCGGTTAAGCGAAAGTTTCTTTGCTCTAACGGAAATTTGACTGGTGTAAAGTTTGAAATTTAATTTAGCCAAGATATTCTATATATCTATAAAATATGATTACATTTTTTATATATTAATGGCGTTTCGCAATATACGATTGATGGTTTTTAGGTCAAAGATTAAAAATTAAGATTAGGAGCTTTCGCACGTCATTAGGTTCGATGAAAAAAGCGGAGTCTTTCCCAAGTTCCGATCGCGGCTGTCGGAGCCTTGATAAATCGCGACGCAATGTCGCTGCTTATCAGCGACGTTGCCCTTAATGGCGCTGTCGTCCTTCGAGATATCAGCATTAGCGGCTGGAACTCAGACGTTTATTGCGCAACTTTCGAGGCTATTGCGAGGTGAATATATCGAGTTATATTCCAATTGCATTATAAATTTTCACACGTGATGAGATTAAAAACACTTGTTAAATAATATCTTTTTGCACGAAAAGTAAATTGGGATACCTATTTATTAAAATAGGTAGCTGCATTTCGCATCAGTTTTTATGTTCCTTCGTTTATTTACGAATTATTTACGCATTATTAAAAGCAGATGTAAATGATTAAAATTGTTTTCCGCATACATATTATATGTCATGTAAAACAGGTGACTTAAAATGAATACTACAGGATAAACCTCTTAATTATCTCTCAAGTTTGTGTTGATGATACAATTAGCCTTGAGATATAATTTCTTCTCAAATTTTGTCTCAAAGTTATGACTGAGATAGATGAGATGGGCGGATAATAATGAAGTTTGTCGAATAATTATATACGAAGAAGCCGCCGTGAGATAATCAAATTTGACGTTAAATGGCTCTCGTTAAAGGGTGAGAAATAAAGGACGGTTTTAAGGAAAATCTCCGGAGAGTCGGTCCGGAGGTGGGTTTCGACTGTCCCTGGTAGAAATTCTACGCGCGATCTCTCGTTCCGCGCGTCCACCTTCGTGAATAATTCATAAAACGATAAAACTTTCAATGCCGAGTACCTACTGGCAAAAAAGCGTCGACAGACGCAAAAGTCGAGGGATCATTATCGTTTTTCATTGCCGCTTCAGTCAAGGCCGCCTTGGGAAATATTTGCAATATACTCTCGTATTAATGGTGTAAAACGCGATTGGAAAGCTCGCTTGCGTTCATATTTTATTAAACTCGCCGATTATATGTAATTACAATTGCATTCTAATTATACATAAAGCATAGTATATAATATCAGAATAATCCGTATATTAACTAAACTAATAATTATTAGTCGTACAATAGTCATTGAAGCTTGGTCTTCAATTCGTTTTGCAACGAGGATATTAAAAGCATGAATTTTATTCATTTTAATTAATATTGCATTAATATTGCATAATTGATATTACTCATATATTATGTATATATTTGTTTAATATATTACATTATTTTTGGCGCGAGATATTTCCTTTGAATCGATGCAACATAATTTTAATAAAGAAAGAACGGATCGCGCGAGAGTACCTATGTGCGGCTTAGTCTCTCATTGGTGACGTATCAAGTACATGCATGTGTGATGTACGTACACAATGTGGATTTATGCCTCTCGCTTCCAGCTGGCGACCTAGAAAAGGGGATACCGATATTCCCCTCTGCATAAACCGAATATCGATGCCACGCAAACGGCGAATAAATCAAACAAATTCGCGAAGTCTGTGCATTTCTCGTCATACTAATATGAATTTATGCGCTGTATTTGCGAGACACACGTTCTGTAAAAAAAAAAAGAATAGATGGTGACATTTTATTGTAGGAAAATATATATAATTAATGTAAAAGAATATTCTTTTATATTTTATTATATTTAATAAAGTTGTTGTGTTTGATGGAGTCTTAAAATTTTCTTCTCTGACAATTACATACTGAGCTAAGTACTTGCAATAAAATTGACTTAGTAATTCTAATATCACTATTTATTATGAAAAATTGTCGTACCGCTTAAAAATATATATCCCTTAAAAAGCTTCCGAATTATTGAATTTTTTTTTCTTTTTTTTCTATATAGCATTTTTTTCTTAGATATTAAATCGCTACGTTTCAGGTCATTCTTTAGAGACTGCGTTTTACCGACAATTTTTACGGTAATTTTTCAAGGGTGATACCTCAAGCTCGATCTTTGCTACGGATATAAGTCCGTTATTCTTGCCTTTGCCCCATCGCCTTATTATTAATCACATTTTTTGCGGTAGCCGTTCTTTGACCGGAATACTTCGCTTTCGTTCATCTTTGAGATGAAAGAGAGATAGTTCTCGTTTGTAACTTTTCTCTATCGCGATCGTTCCTTTGTTTCCGTCAGCGGGCGGATTCCTTCTCGCTATAGAAACCGTTCGGCAACGATTTATGAATTATTCACGGAACGGACGAATTATTCACGAGGATGATTGCACGAACGGTTCGCGACACTTAATTGTAGGCAACCGAAAAGCGGGGCAAATCCATAATTTAAGAGTACCTCCGATCCTCGTCGCGGCTCGCTTACACACTGATTGTAATAAATATAGAGCGACACGTTTTAATTTCCTTATTAATTAAAATTTCTCTCTCTTAATATGACGGGAAAGATATGAAAATATAAATCTGTCGTATAATAATGATGACGATGCTTTTGTGTCGTTTTTAGATAATATTTTCCATTTTTCGATATTTTACTTGTACATTGTTAATATATTATTATTGTAATAATCATTAATATTATCGTTATAACTTTTAAAAATCTATTGAAGTTTAATAACGCTATAATTTCTTCATTAAGAAACTAATCAAAGATTTGAGTAGAGTCAAAAAAGTATGTCGTTTTAAAACTAAGAGAAGATTCACATTTTTTACTTTTTGTAATTTTACCAAAATTATCGTCTTTTAAATTTAAACTGCACTGCTTTTCGGTTGATACACGAGGGCGAATGCAACTGGTACCTCTTCGCTTGCAAGACACGTCATTGCCGATTACCAGACTTATTTCTTTGCGCGAACTCTCGTACGATTGTTGAACGTTCAACTTTCGCGATATCGAGATATCTCTCCCACGAACGTGTGCTATTGGGCGGACGTAATATATTATGTTTACCCTCACATTCTCTCTGTCTATTCTTTGTATTACGTTATCATTATAACAAGAATAATGTAACGTGCTCGTGGGCAAGCATTCGAATATTTACGATCCTTTATTCGATTTCACAAAAATTCGATATTTTCTGCTGTAAATACTTTTCTTTAACGATCTTTTCGCTAATCGTTTTTCGAAAATGGTAAATTATTTCATAATTAAAATTCAAGTTGATATATTTAGGAAAGAGTTAATATTTAATGACAAGCTTTGTGTGAACATTATTTTTCTTTTATTGTCTGAATAAAGCTTTATCCTATACTTATCAATAAGTCAGTGAATAAGTCATCTTTTACTAATTGGCTGTATTTGTGTTTTAGCCTCTTCTCCGACTTGAGAAGCCTGGCAGGCACGACCCTGATGAATCTTTTGGCAGCCCTTTTCATGGTTCAGCTATTGTTCATCGTAGGAGCTGGAGGAGTACAGGTATTTTTTACATTTTTCTATTTTTATCTCATAAAACAATTACCTCGTCTATTATATAAAATCTGAAGAATCTTAGGTTTATATATATGAAAAACTTATAAATACCGTAGCTACTGCACCTTATGCAAAATACAACTATAAAATATAATAATGCACGTTCTTTGCATACATTACGAATATTGGATGATTATTAAAAAGCTATTTGAAAATATCATATCTAACAAGAAAATTCGCTTGACATGTATGTCATACCTGACAGATTTGAACTGTAATGGTTACCCAGATATAACTAGAAAAAAAGTTAGAACTACGTTGATACAACATTTTTCATTTAAAATTATCTCTCGTGTCTGTTAGTGAAATATTTGTGTTTCCTCCGCGAATCCTTCTCTGTACAAACATAATGCGAAAATCGACTCAGATCCGTCGAGGTGTGAATTCCGGTGGCTGCTTTCGGTTCTTCCGCTTTCACAGAGATAAAGAGAGATAGAGAGAAAGAGAAATTCCGTTTCGTGCTCAGCACATCGGCGAGAGTTGCGAGAAAAGCTTTCGTCGGGACTTCCACCGTCTAATGTTCTGCACTTGAATCTCCTTTAATTAAGCTCCAGAATCCGCAAGCTCGTCGCGAAACGCGACAGATTCCTGAATCCTTCTTTTTTCGCTTTTTTGTCAGTTTTGTCCGTTCTTTCGTTTCGCCCGGAAACATCCAAGGAGCAATGTCAGGCGTTCTCGTACACGAGGATGCCTAACATTGTCACTCGAATTCTCCCGGCGAAATGCGATGCCGGTTACCGACAAACCGGGAGAAAGCATTCCGGACTCTCTCTCGAGCGACTATATCGCGGACGGGAGGAGAGAAAAGTTGTAGGAAGACGTTGGGAAGCGTCGATTAGAAACTCAAAGCGGAAATTAGTGGCATTCCTATTTCCAAGTTTTAATTGCGTGTCGGTGACGTCGGGCTTTTCGCCACTGACGACATCAGGATTCGTGCCAAAAATTTTTCTCATCTATTTTTATTGCGGATTTTAATATCGCGCATGATATCGTTAATTTTTTCATACTACCCGGCGGTCGTTGAATTAGCTATAAATTGCTTTAATGACTCCGATGAGATTAAAAAGGGCATTATTGATCATCCTATTTTTACGCTGTTTAATCATCCGTATTATTGAGGTATACTATAAATTTTGTAATTATTTTTAATTCGAAATAATGGAAAATATACATCAATTAACTTTGTTGATTAAATTTACTGGAAATTTGGTCATCAGGATTTTATTATCGTTTTTACTAACGTAATGATAATATGAAGCAAGTTTTGTTTTTCATGTGAAATGTTAGAGCGTAATATATACAGAAAATTTATACAATGTTACCATTAAATCTTAAAAAACTATTAGGTCTTTCATAAACTATAATTTAAATTACTCGAAAATGTGATAAAAACATAATTGCAATTTAGTAATTTATAATATTTCTTAGAATAATAATAGTTTTTCTTTAAAAGAACGCGCTTGCAAGCAAATGTCCTTTGCGAATTTTATTGAGCACGTTGCGATGTTTAATTACTAGCCACGTATAATAATGACGCATAAAAAATAAAAAGACGCAAAATGCCACGTGCCAGTCGTCAGTCGTAAAAACATCGTGAATATTATTCACTGGGCAAAAGTAAATTTCATTGCATTCTTCCCGCGGAAATGAAAAACGTATATATGCCATGCCTGCTTTGAAAAGAACGAACAAGGAGAATTTCTCTTAGATTTAACAACGAAGAAACAAGCGCGCTCTCGTTTCTTCACCTTTAGATAAAGAAAAGATTCACTGCACCTGCAACGGATATATTTTTCTTTACAAAAATAGAGACAGAACATATATTATATGTATATAAAAATACATATATATACGTGCATATATATAATAATATGCGTGCCGAAAAAATCCGCATGGAAACGAGATTCTTTTTAGGTCAAATGTTATTCATCGCAGTTGCAAATCGTGGCCTTTGATCTTTGAGGATCCTCTAATGGGATACATTTCGTTTTAAAAATATAGGCAAAACATGAGATCTTTTCATATGTCACTCGCATATGAAAAGATCTCGTGTTTCGCCTATATTTTTAAAACGAAATGTATCCCATGTAATATATAATTCAAGTTCATATTTTCGGCTTCATATTCATTAATTCTGTGAAGCTATCGTAACAGAATATTTTCATCTTTTTTTTGTTTGATATTTACCAAAGTAGAGAAAATTCCTGAATATAAAATTTCATATATGATACGGGCAAAATTAATTTATATATATTTTTTCTTTCAATCTTAATAATTAATTTATAAATATATATGACACATTTAATTTAAAACGTCATAAGTCTAGCAAGTATTTTGTGTAAATTTCACAGAAGAATTTATCCGTTTTTTGTATAATGAAATCTGCATGTATCCATTTTTTTATTTTATTCAATTTTATTTAATTAATATAATCCACACACACACGGGAAATAGCCGTATAATAAAATTTGTGAAACGTATTTCTTTTATCGAATTTCCTAACCATCGAAAAAAATAGAACTAATTGGCCCTTAAATTTTATTCTATCAATAAATAACAGATAGAGGACGAATAAAAAGAAAGTAAATCGGAAATATATCGGCGATTTTACGCATGAACGAAAAGAAGAGAAGGTCATTTAAGTCGAGTTAGTGTTTTTTCTACGAGGTGCTAAATTTTATGACCGCGAACTGGGCGAAGCTCGTCGCCAAGAAAGACCCTACACGCGAGCAATATATCTCGTCGTACTTGTACATACATGCAGCAGGCGAGAAAAAAAAGATTTATCTCAACAGAGGTGTACGAGCGAACGCGTTAGATGTTACGAGGTCAGAGTGCCGTCCCTTCGAGACAAGCCGCCCTTCCGTGTAACTCCCTAATTGCGGTCTTGTCTTGTGTCAGTATGTAAAGACGAATTTGCATTGAATGTATGTATGTATGAGCGAGTTTCTAACATAATATTAAACTTGATGCAAATATAGAATCATATTGCAAGGAAAAATTGATGTGTCATTAAAATAATGTTACAGTACAGGGATATATAATAGAAATCGATTAAATATTATTATGTATACAATACATCTCGCAATTATACATCGTGCAATTTTAACAGCACACAGTATTCTGACAATTAATAACTCGTTATATTTTAGAGATTATAATTATAATCGAAAATCCTGATAGCTCTCGAAGCATTTACGAATCATAAGTTGGATATAAAAGCTGTCCAATGATCGTGCACAATACAAGTAACTGCGCTTACACGCATTATACCGATCTATCATCTGTTATTGATTTTCTCAGTTCAGATAATATTGGATTTTCCTGCTCAGCTATTTTGCATTTACATGCTTGCTACATGCAGGTTGATACACATCATACACTACTGACTACAGCAATCAGCTGCTTTTGACAGATTGATCAGTAGCAAAGTTTAGATGACACGTGCAAATTATATAATCTGTTTTTTAATGGATATATAAATGATAACGTACACTGCACGCTATTGTATACGCAAGATTACCGGGCGGCAATTTGTGTGGCAAGCCGCCCCCATTATTATCTCTTTGCACGAGATACGAGCATTTTCTGTGAATAATTATTTAGCGGGTAACGTTTATCAATATGCGCAACCGATTAACTCGCACAATTAATTCGCTAACGTAAACGTGTCGAAGCGACGGCAATTTTTCGAAGCCACATCGCGCGTTTTATTCGTTAGATGTAATAGCAGTCAAAGCGATAGGGAATGGAAAATTTTAATCACCATTCCGTTGCGACATTTACGAGCGATAATTATATCCTCAATCGATGCCTAGACTCGAATATATTTCGCGCTTTGAACTTTTCGCCGATGTAAACGTAATTTGTCCACAATTTTCGATGCTGACGCGTGCTGAATACGTGTAGTTCGCTGGTCGAGCGATTCGAGTAACAAAAAGACGTGATAAGCTCGACCGATTGATTAAAAATTAATTTAAAATGCAAAGAACAGAATGTTCAGTGTGAATTTATTTTACGAAACGTTTAATGTCGGAATAGCAAATCGATTGGCACGCAACCTTGGTTTGTCTCTTGCATGTTAAAACTTGCTAATGATGACCAACTTAACAATATCAGCTGGTTGTTATTGATTACTCTATTATTTGTAACACACGCTTAAACTTCAACCTAACCTTGACATTTTCGCTTCAAATTTTACTAATTTTCGGTACTAATTAATCTAGAACACGTTGTTAGTACACTGCTTGTACGATATCTTGCATAATTATAATTAAATATAAGAAATGAAACTATAAGATTATTTTGGCTGCATTCCGATATTTACTGTTAGCAACTGTCAGCACTGAAAATCTATGGTATACGCGACGTAAAATATAGAAAAATATAGATTTTTAGTACTGACAGTTAATATCGGAATACAGCCATAAAGAAGGAGAGTCATTTTTATAGATTTAAATATTATAGATTTAACAATGAAATATATACTATTCTGACTAGCAGCTCAATGTACGACTGGTGATATATCAGCATTTCAAAAAGTCAACAAGTTTGTGAAATAGCTTGACATTATTTTTTATCTGACAAGAGATATCCGACATCCGACAATAGAATATCAATAACGATATTTTCCGTCGACAAGACAGATGCAATGAGCAGGGGAGGAGTTTATTAGAGACGGCAAAATCCCACTTCGTCATACCGCTTGACGGAGATAAATCTCCGTCGGTTGTGTAATTTCACGGCCGTCACGAAGCAATTCGGCTTTATTGTTACCCGCCTCGGGGATTCGTGAGAAGAGGGGCACAAAATAAATTAATTCAACCCGCGAGACCCCTTGCGCATTTTCTTGGTCCCGATTTCGAGTAGTTTTGACATGCGGTGCTCGTTTCTGCGAAAATCGAAGAGAGTAAAAAAGAATAAAGAAAAAAGAAAAAGAAAAGGATTTATAGTCTGGGGCAAGTATCGGCAAAATGAAGAATATAGCTAGAAAAGTTAAGATAAATATTGCACAAGAATATTGAAAGTATTATAAGTAAAATAGTAGTGAAAAAAGCGAAAAGTTAACAAAAAAGTCGGCTTTTTACTATATCCCGATATAATTAAAAACTTTTTTAATTGTAACTAGGAGGACGCAAAAGATTTTGAATAACCGTAGTAGAGAATATAATAGAAAAGAATCTGTGAATATTATTAGGAATTTATTATAAAATAAATAAAATTTTAGAATAAAAAAAGAAGTGCCATTTTGATAATGTTATCTAGCTACTACAAAAAGAAACAAGTCTTTTAAATTCTCATTTACCGGAACATTATTGCATATCTAAATATATCATGGATATAGACGAAGCACCTTCCATGTTCACATTGTATATACTTTACATTCCTACGGCGTTTCCGGTTCCATCCAATAGAGCAGTAGTGCATTTCGTGTGCAGCTCGCAATCTCGATATATCGCCGTCCCGCATTAAGTCAGACACGTTTACGAGCTCCGTACCACAGCTAGGGATGCTGGCAGGCGAGATAAAGTTTTGCGGGCGAGATAACGTTTTGGTCGGAATTAAAAGGTACGAACGGGAGGGATATTAATCCATCTTAATGTTTCTTCCAATCTATCTGAAGTCCTTGTTAATAGTGTTTGCAACGATGTTAATACGTGAAAGCTTTATATGCTAGAATGCTAAATTAATCATTATACTTAATTTCAATTAATAAATAGGTTTTATGTAATAATTATAAAATATAAAATTGCGCTTATAAATTATCATCAATTTTGAAATAGGTAAATATATTATAAATAAATATTAAATTATAATTTTATTAATACAAAAATTAAGACACAGCTTTTGTAAAAAGATAATCAACGTTACCGGTTCAGTGAGTTCAATATACTTCAAGCATCTAAACCACGACTCCATCAATCCTAAATCTAAGTTAGTGACTTATTGTTAGGTCATAAGAATTAGGAAGAAACTTTTTCCTCGGTGGCGTTGACAAGAACACTCAGTTTATGCGTTATTTCCTTGGAAATCTCGCATCTGGTGGTGCTGCCGGAGCCACGTCTCTGTGCTTCGTCTACCCACTCGACTTTGCCAGAACCAGGTTGGCTGCCGATGTAGGCAAAGCAGGCGCTGAGCGTGAGTTCTCAGGCTTAGGTAATTGTTTGACGAAAATCTTCAAATCTGACGGTCTCATCGGTCTTTACCGCGGATTCGGCGTATCGGTGCAGGGTATCATCATTTATCGTGCGTCTTACTTCGGTTTCTACGACACTGCCCGTGGTATGCTGCCAGACCCTAAAAATACTCCATTCCTCGTCTCATGGGGTATCGCCCAGGTCGTAACCACTGTCGCGGGTATTGTGTCCTATCCCTTCGATACAGTACATAAACTGTTCTGGTTGGTCCAAGTACAGGATCAAACCAGACAAGATTGGCAAGATCACTATCAGTTAATGACATCAATTAACACAGCGGTCATTAATATTAGAAGAAGATTCATTGTACGGGAGTGTAGGTAAAGATAAAGGCGCTTTCCTGACCAGTATCAGATTATCAGATCCTTAGGAACAATATTCACAGTCCGATCGTGTACTCAGGACCGTCCGAAAATCTGGACAGTCTTCAGATTTTATCCCCAGCAAGTAAAATGACCTTACAGCATTTCGAGCGTACGACGAGAACGATCTTGAACACAAGATCGGACTATGAGTACTGCTTAGGATCCGAAGTATTCATATATGCCCCATCCTTATATATGAATCATACAAAAAACAAACGCTATCGAGAACATTTGGCGTTATTAATTTCATTTTTCTGAAATTGGGCTAATAGTGGAATTAAAAATAATAAATCCTAGTTAACATTGAAGAATTAAAGTTATGCAACTATTTGCAAGATTTCTTACGAGAATATTATAAATTCTAATAAAAGTATAATATATAACTTTTGCAATAATTAAACCATCACAAAGGTACAAGGTGATAGACACCAAACGACCGATAACTGAACTAAAGTACGTAACACTTATATGAGCTGTATTATAATATCGCAACAGATTTAGAATTCACCGAATGTTAAACAAAGATAAATAATGCATCATGCATGAAACATGAAACGGAATGCACCCTCGGTATCATTTGTATTTGCATTAAACTCATGTTTTACCGGCGGAGCCTGCTGTTATAATCTGACAACAGATCGTCGGAAGAAATGGAATTTTTCATTTCATAAATATTTAAATGGTTACGAAACAGCAGATTCTGCTTAGTTTCTATGTAGTAAATCTGTCATTATATAGTTTTGTTATTAGTTTGTTAGCAGATTTTGTTATATTACTATATTACTATTATTCTATCGACAAAATTTGTAACAGTTTTCAAATTACATTTTTAACAGATTTGGCTATCCGAATATATAGAAACTCTTCATGACGAGTAATTTCTCAAAATCTCTCTCTCTCTATATATATATATAATATATATTTTGATTCTTTAATTAAAATTCGTTTCCACCCAAAGAGCGCCAATGCGCGTATAATGCGCTTTGAATGTACCTTAAACTTTGCATTAAATGTGGATATTTATCCCGCATTATATGCGCATTTAATGCATATTATGAAAGCGCATACCAAAAAGTGCACCTATACGTTCATTGATCGAGGAGCCCAATCGGACAACTATTAGTGAACTCTGTACTCTGTACTATATTAGAATTTCTCTTCGTGCCCAGATTTTAAGCATTGCTGTGAGCATATTCCAGTACAGCTATCACAGAATAAATAATAATAACGTATTAATAAAATAAATATTTTAATGGTTCAGGTATTACCTAGACACTTTCTATTATATGCATACGTGTAATCGAGAAAAGGGTATTAAATATCGATAACTTGATCCTTGTTACAAGAAAACTACACTGAGAAAAAATGTGTCTGCATTTTAGTAAATATTAGTTTGCATACAACTGTGACTCCATTTACTAGAATGAAAAAATTTTTCCTTTTTATTGGTATATATTTACTGAGAAAAAAATATACTAATAAAAAGGAAAATTTTCTTTATTTTAGTAAATGAAGTTACAGTTGTATGCAAACGAATATTTACTAAAATGCAGACAAATTTTTTATCTCAGTATATCGTTTACTACTAATATAAATCACGATTTTATAAACGCTGTTTAAAATATGTTTGTTACAAAAAAGTATTTAATATTATATAAATTTGTTGAAAATTGATATTAAAGATTTACGTATGATTTAATAATATGGTCTGCGTGTGCATGTGAAATTGTAAATTCATCGCAAAAACAATTCTTGCGCGAGAACATTCGTGTTAAAAGAAGATTGATAGCGAATACCAAGGATTCGGACTTGGTGATTTACAGTCTCTCATCACGTGTGATATTAAAGGTTATTTCTTGGGCGAGGAAGTTTAATAACGCGCGCATTAAATCACTATAATTAGTACGATTATGCGTATCGTAGAAGCGTTGTTTCTCCTACATTTAGGAATATGATATATCACATCCTGCATTAATGTTTCTGAGGGGATCGTTGGAAATAAAATGGGGATTAAGTAAATCCACCAGCAAGCAATTCCGAGAAATTTTAATATCCGATTACGGTATAACGTCTGTAATCGATACACTATGAAAAATATCTGCGGATTATTTTTAAATAATAATAGAAAAGTGACAAAAAAGGAATTGGCGAAAGATGTAAATTTTTGTGAAATTTGAGTATGGTAAAATAAAGTGTCATATGTTAACGCGTAACTCGTGATTAAAATAATATATACGATTATTCATTGCAAAACAATGCAATGCACTTTTGACAATGCTCGGTGAAATTTCGTTAAAAATCAAGAAATTTTACCAATTTTATCGCTATAAAATAACATATTTTATAATTAATTTGCATAAAATCTTGAGCAAATATTTGAACTTTATCTTAATAAGATTTTTAACATAGAAAATTATCTAATAAACTATAAAAATAGAAAAATAGAATATCTAAAATACAGAATATTATCATAAGAACTTAATTACATAAAAGTTTCATTGCCAGGTCTTTTGACAAATTTTAAATATTTATGAAGCATCTCGTACGCTCGTTTATCGTTGCATAATAAGCCACGAGAATGTGCTTTTGTGGAAAGAGCTTCGCGATGTTTCAGTGGGGAAAAGCATGTAATTTACGGTGCGAGGGATGTATAATAATTTAGCTAAAACTAGGCGTTGCAAGTTTCTTTTATATTAGGACGCGCTAACTTTTTGTTACGTTATAATTACGAAAAATGCGGGACTAAAATTTTCCTGAAATTCGCAAACTGACCCGAAATTTCGTCTCGAAATTCCGTTGCGCGGAAATTCACTTAAGGAAGGATGCTATTTATGGAGCTGCGTAAATCACGATCAACCGCCAGGCAATGAATGCTAGAATGAGAACGCGACTTACCTAAAAATTGGGTGATGGGGTAACGCGGATAACTGAATACAAGATATTCTCATCATGTATAATCTCTTACGATGGACCTACAGAATATTACGTTCTTTAAATTCACTTAAATTTAAAAATGTTTAGAGAATTAATTAATTTTTATTTTATGTCGATTTCTTACATATTATTTTATTCTCAATATTGTTTTTATTAATTTAATCGCTGAACGGTACATTAATAGGAGGAGAGAATATATATGTTGTTTCTAGATAAAAATCTTTCTGATATCTATATTAGTTTTTGATTAAAGATTTAAGTATTTTTATTTATTTTAATACGACAAACATTATACGTTTGATAAATGATCGACTTAACATCTGATTTTAAATAATCGCTAGCCTGACAAACAGCGAGAATACAGCGCGAAAAAAAGAGAAAGAACGTTATATGTCTATATCTTTGTTTATTCGCTAGCCGAAGCTCCGAGCGCATACGTATGTGCCTCTTGCGTGTGTGTGCATCCCCACCACCCGATTGTCGGGTGAGCCACGACCTCATTCTGGCCAATTCTGGCATTGTTGTCGCCAACACACGTTAGTTTTGTCGGTCCCAATCTTGCGGCTCCTGCGGAGTAAAGTGATTTTCGCGGCAAGTCTTACGATTTAGAGGAACAATCCCATGGAGATTTGTCTCGAGATAACGGAGAAAACCCCGAAGAGAAATCCAACTTGAGCGACACGGATCGGGAGCGTTGCAACGCCGAAAACGTGTGTAAGAACTTTGCGTCTGTCCCCGACACGTGGAAATGCAACTGCAATATACCGACATCGGAAACTCACGTTCTGTCAGGAAACCGAGTTGCTTCTCGCGGGAGATCGCCAATTCGAATTTGCTCGAAAACTCGAGTGAGTGATATTGGTATACCTGGCAAAGGTAAAACTTTTCGGGAAAGAGAAGGAAATTAAATATCTGTTATGGAGACTTCGGGGCATTTAAAATTTATGAAAAATTCGCGTTTGCGACTAATAAAAATAACGGATTTTTTTTACAATATTTAATTAAACTCATTCTGTCCACTCATTACATAATAACAGTTATTTAGTTTCAACTGTTTCTGAACATATTATATCACTGTATATTAGTGTCTCAAAATTATCATGTGATTATCACATTATTGTTCGATTAAATATCGAAGAAGGACCAGCCGTTACGAGATAAGTTTCACAAGGGAAAAGTATTTTTCCCTTTTTTGGCAGAAGAAAATCTTACTCCGTTCTGAGACTGTATAAAAAGACTGACGAGGATTTCCACCGGTTCCATTGAGTAGTTTTTAATTAAGCGCGAAATGGCCGAGAGACAAAGCGGCGGCAACTTACGAACGGTAATGGAGCTCTTAGATCAACTTGCTCTTCTCATCGGCGCCGAGCAAAATAAAATTACTGATCAGAATGGAAAATCAATCACATATCCCTTCTCCTCCCGTTCCCTTTTGCTCGCACCTTTAGGATACGAATTAAAGCCACGACCCGAATGTAATTTTTGTCCTAAACTCCCACGCAGGCTCGGTCGATCTTAGATAATGGCCCATGAAGATTGCACGGATCTCGCTGCATAATTTATGGTAACGTAAGTTTTCCCTCGTCGACGGTGAACATATCTTCTATGACTGTGATTCTTTTAACCTCCTTAAATTACCATTGCCCCATTTTCGAAACTGTATTCAAAGCTCTTCGAAATTCTAGGAATTCCAAAGAAAAGTTAAAGTAATAGAGTCGCGCTTAAATGTTTTTCGCGAGTTGGAAGCTCTCCTTGCGTCCCCGATTGTCTTTACTTTTGTTTCAAAATAAATTATTCCGACATTTACATTTATAAATCTTTAACGGCTCAGTTAAAATTTAATTAAATTTGCTTTAGCTAGAATTTAATCGAGAGAGAGAGAGAAAGAGAGAGAGAGAGAGGGATGTGTGTCCGTGGCATTATTCACGCGACTGCTTATTATTGTTGCACGCCCGTCCAGAAACAAAGCCTTGCATTGTTGCATTGTACGTCAGGGCATTTTCTCATCGACGCGAGGTGTCAGGTGCGAAACGCGTGGCCTTGTTATCCGCGCCAGTTATCGATTACACCGAGCTTTGTTGCCAGGGATTTTTAACAATAAGGGCCTGTCGGCGCGCCTGCAATTTAACGATTGGCCGACTGACACCTTGTGAAACGCGCGACGCGGTTATGCGGGCGATTTGAAGGAAGGCGCGCCTGTATTTTTACTGCGCAATAAAATATGCGGGACTCTTATCGGAAACGAAATTACAATATCACAAGTTCAAGTTTCTAAAGATTATAAATCATTTCTAAAATTATCAAAGTGATCGATAGCTCCGTTTACATCTATTACACGAGTATCGGTGAAACGTTTATACGTTTCGTAGACACGTTTTTTTTGTGATTTGTGCTTAGAATCTATTTTCTATCGTGTGTCCACATTTATTCTCTGCATTTCGTTCGATTTGGCAATCACGTGGAGAATACTTTTGCCGCGTATTGCGTTCTCATTTTGAGAGTAAACATACCGAGTTGCCGAAAGTGCTCCGATGAGTAACGAAAAAATTCCAATCGCGAGCAAACGGCTCGGAGCGATGGCGAGATAACTGGTCATGATTTCGTTACTGCGTGATTGGCGCAGTGTAAATAAAACCTGTTTCGTCTGTCTGCGATATTTTTTGGAACTCGCCGTTTTTCAGCGGCATCTAAAATTCGTCCAATTCGCGTCTAGTCCGAATCCGCTTTTTTTCCCCGCGTTCACATCGTTTTCGCGAAATTGTACGTTATGAAATTGTACCGAAAATCCGCATTGCAGTAGACGTTGCTTGTAAACTAGCGAGCTTTCACGAATTAATGGACGTCAAGAAATTTTTTTGTTCGTGTATCTCTAAGCTGTTACAAAAATGAATCGATTCTTTATTTTTTGTTAAATCTAAAGATAATTGATACTCTTGCGTAAGCTATCGATTATTTGTCGTTGATAGCCGTTTTCGTTAAATTCATATACGCCGTAATATGATTCTTAAATATTAAAGTAAACTTGAGCAACGTATATCTGTAACGTATGTACATATTTGAATTTTATTCATCATTGAATTTTACTCACACGATTTCGCATTATGCGGGTCACGAATCCTGGATTTGTCACTAGCCGAGTAAACGGACAGCCGTTTATTCAAATAGCTTTCCTAGATAATGTTGTACATACACGGTGTATTATAATAACGTGAGACTCGGTCCAGAGGGTAATTTCAATGAATTTGAAACTGCATTAGAATATTTTGCACGCGTATGTTATACATTTCGAAACATCTAGTACATAAAAATACTCGAGATACTTGATACTAGCATTTCAAAAATTGTCTTGAAAAATAACGATTAAGTCGTTGAGGAAAAAGCCTGATTCTCCCGATTAAATCTATTTTTGAAAGTGGATTCACTCGGACACATGTAATGTTACAGGATACACCCTGTACATATCCACAAGTGCAACACGGTCTCGTATGTTCAAGTATCTCGTGCATTACCTCGATGGTGCGCGAAGGTTTCTTGCTTCATTTCATCGTAACGACCGCTTTTACGGCGACTTACATTCTTGCGCGGTCACGTCTCGCCTGTAAGGTGGTTCACGACGTTCCGCTCTCCTTCATCGAAACTTTCCCATCTCTTTTCTTTATTATACCCTCCAGTGATCGCGCCAGTGCACCGAGTGCACCGGCTAGTTAATGCGACGGTGGTGTTGCAGAAACGCTTCTCATCGTTCACTTTTACTACCATTTTTATAACTATGCATTCGAAGTCTCTCATAATTTCGGACGGTGTCTCTTATTTGTAAATGTGTTTATTACGCTGTACAAAATGTACATATTATACACATTTACACACACATATGCTATATATTTTTTATATAAAATAATATACATATTTATAGTTTGTTTTAAAAATTACATAAAATATATGGCAGCATTGTATAAAACTCAGGATAAAATTTAGTAAATATGTCACAAAGATAAGTGGGTGAATAAAATAAGCTAAGAATTTGCCGTCGTACATTTTACAAATATTTTACATGTATGGAAAGAACGGTTTTGCTGAAGTATCTAAAAATTTAGCTAGATACCAGATCTGAAAATAATTTTGTTGGACCATCAAAATAATTATGTAGAACACTCAAACTGATTGCTAAAATGTCAAAATTTTTTACAGCATTATTATCATATTTCAGCGACCTACTATAAATATTTTGATGGTGCAACAAAATTATGTCTGGATCTGTTCTATTTTCCGAGCAGTTGCAATTTTTTTTTACGTCACTACGATAAATATTCATTTGCAAAAAAATAGAAATTACTGATGCAAAGGCTCGCAGCATGTGTATTTACAAACGATCTCGCGCGCGTGACACAAAGTTCGTTTTCATCGAGATCTCATTTTATGGCCGTCAACAACGTCACAAAAAATTCATTCGCGCGATATTGTCGCGAAAACGTTTGCGAGAGGTGACGCAGCATTGATAAAAGGATAGCTTTTAACGGGCTGAATGCTACGGAATTCTTGTCAACGGAAAAGAAAATTGCTATGTTTAATATTATACTTGAAATTTGATAATAAATATTCCGACTAAAAATAATGAGACTCGTATATAATTTTATAATATACTTTAGAATTTTAACTAGTAAGGAATATAAAAATTATATGTTTCAATTACGTACAGGTGGACCTTACTTCAACAGAATTTTAATGTAAGACTTACTAGGGAAAACTTACCAACCCAGAAATTCTAATTTTATGAAACTGCATAAATTAAGTGGGATAAGTGAATTTGAAAATTCTATTGTTGCCATAAAACAATTTTAAACGGTGGAATAATTTCTTATACCGTGCAAAGTGTCGCACGATACTCGTCATAGTTTGATCAGTGTAATTCGCACGCGATCGTGTTTTTGCGAATGCAATAATCTATTTAATCTAGGGAAAAAAGGAAGAAGAGGCAAACAACTCTTATATATCGGTTGGTGAGCTACAAAATAACTTTTATTTTATCTTGAGTTGACAATGATGTACAAAAATATTAAATCTATGATGTATCTAAATTTATGTCTCATGTCAGCTAATTAATGAGGGAAATTAGAGAATAATATTAAAGAAATAATATCGCTCGTAAGAGTCGTGATAAAACAATAATTATAATTCCATGTATGTATGTAAAATTACATTATCGGTTTGGCGAAGTCCCTTATTAATTACAAAGATACATGTAATATTAAAAACCGGTAAACTTTAGTAAATAATAATTCTTCTTAATGTTTTCAGTAAAGAATTGACTTTAAATTTATTATTTAAATTATTGACTAGAATCTATAGTGTCTGAGACACCTTATATATTAGCTTTCTGTTTATTACCCCCTTTGCGTAAATAATAAAGAAGCGATGCGCTACCTTACCTTATCGTTTCTTGAGAGGTGCCCTGCATCATAGGGAGAGAGAGACTCGCTTAAGTCGACGACCTTTATCGAGGACATTTACGTTTTTTAACCACATCGTCGTCGATGATTCAGCTCGTGCGGAAGCACGTGCTCGGCGGTAATTAATCGATAATTAATAGATGAGGGCTCATTTGCTCTTGCACACTCGCCGCTCCGTTTAGGTTCTGGTCGTGGCAGACGAGACGACGGCCCTTTAATTAGCAGGTGACTTCATCGAGAGGGTATTTTTACGTCCGCAAATCAATTTATCCTCGTACGAAGGTATATATCGGTAACTGTGCCACGCTATAAATCGCTCCGCTGAGCTTCTTCTGGCTATCTTAGCCTCTTCTTGAGAGATTTAGTAGCGCGCTGGGGACTCAATTTTTGATTTAGATTTAAATGCTCGAATTACGTCCAATGTTTTTCCGATACAACATAATTATGGTGACGCATGCAAGCAGCGCAGATACGAAATTTTTCTTTTAAGAAACATTAAATTTCTATCATTAGTCGTCAAATTATATACTTTTTTAATTGCAATTTTGTGTAATATTTATTTGATATTCTTTTTTACGTATTTGCGTGTCGTTAACTCAAGAAAGTCCAGAAATTTTCTAGCGAAGCTTTCCGTCATCTAGTGCGATATCCGGTAAAAAAATTTGCTTTCTGCAAGATTTGTACAGTTTCTTCCGAATCGCTCGCGAATGATCGCGATTTACGTGTGATCCATAATTCAAGATTTATTCACTTTCCGCGATAAACCCCAACTCGCTGATAGATAGGAGTTTTACTATAGTAAAGCCGAAGCTTTATTCTTGAAATCGCTTTGTTCTCGACGCGTGTTCGAAAGCATCTCGCCGCGGATACGACGATGACGGTTGAGCCGATAATGTGGATTAATTGATATACCGCGATCCGCGGGTCGCTTGGTGCGAGAGCTGCTTTTAACGGACAAGTTAATTGCTTCATTAGGAGAAGCACGATCTCTCGCTCTCTCTCTCCCTCTTTCTCTGGTTGCAATTACGCGGGATGCAACGGTTTCCTTTTTCCAGTGTCCATTTCCGCCGCGCGTTCGTCCGATCAAACGTAACGACGGGCGGATGAAACGGCTAATCTCAATCATCGATATATCATGTTTCGCAATATATGCTCGAGACTCACATTTCCGATATCGTCTCTAGAGATCGTCACATTACTATTTGGATCACGTAACACAGTTACAATATGAATATATCCAGGACTATATGAAATTATTAATATATTTTACATACGTAATAATAATAATTTCGCTCTAATACAAATACGTATTGTTACGCTTGTATTGAGACGCCCGATGGATACGAGCCAGAGAAGTCGCGAAGCGTCCCCTTAGTCGCAGTTGATCAACAGTCGCCTTGAAGATTCGGACCGGAGTCTTTGTACTGTTCGGACGTACTAGCTCCGTGCTTCTTTCTTGTAAACAAGTTGTGAATAAACGTGCTTTTTACTTCGGAAAAGGGAGTTTCCTTTTCTATGCGAGTCCGGGAGCGCGCGGTCGCGAGAGAGTGTGTAAGGCTTGTTAGAGAGGCGCTCAGCGCAATAATACATTGATAAATGTTACAGAAATTGCTACTTATTACGTTAAACTAGCTTTTTAAATATACAGTTTATAAATGTTCAGTCTCATAAATACTAAAGTGTATTTGATAGAACGGATTTGATTAATAGAGATATATCGTTTGTAAGGATTACAATAAATTATCAAGATAAATTCTCAATGGAGGATGCCTTCCATTGTTGCGAGTCGGTTAGTGGATTGCATGCAAAAGGATAGTCGAGCATTACCATTTATCTCGGATAAGCTTATATTAAAAAGTTTCCCAAAGCACGGGTTATCGTAGCGGGAACATAAATTCGCGGCATCGCATAGAGAAACTTTGTTCTCTCCCATATACACCTGCTGTTTACGAGTTGCGATATGAAAGCCGTATTTAATTCCAAGTTGTTGCAGTTTTTTCTTTCACGCAGTTTTGTAAAAGCTGTGGGTAATAATGTTTCTGCGATTTTATTAAGAAATTCAATGAATGTCGATTGATTTCAAAACCAATGATTGCAGAGAACGGTTAAACTCTTTAATAAGAAATGTATTCGAACTTGGATATAAAGTCTACGATGTAATTAAACTTTTCATGCTGCTTCAGCAGTGTAAGCGCGAAAAGAAATTGCTGAGCTGGAAATCAAATTAAATCAAGATCTTGAATAATCGACAGACTCTGTACGATTATAAAAAGTTTGATATAATTCGTGAGCATTGTCACGAAGTTTGTATAGCGCAATCAATTCTACTTGCGTCACAGAAGGAGGAGGGCACGATATATGTGCAGTGTGATAAAAGTGTTCGTTAAAAGCATGCGAGAAACACAATTGAGCTTTCGAGAATAATTGATTTCAGAATAAGCCGCGACCGATTTCTCGATCGTGTATCGACAGCGCCATTTTTCTTTCTCTTTTTTTTTTCTCTCCTTTTCTTCACGACGCGACAGCGTTCCGAGTTACGCGTATGACACGTTTTATTGATTTTGTTATCCGCTAATGTAAACGCATCGCGGCAGAATCGTGGGTGGTGTTCTTTTTTTTCGCAAGCTCGCAAGGTGTGTTCTCTCTCCGCACAAGTTCCATTATCCCCACGGAATATTCATGTTTTCCACGCTCTCGTTTATTCCCTTCCTGTATTTATCCCGGTCAGTTTTTTTTTTTGCGAACATCCGCAAATACACTCGCTGGGGAGAATTATTCTTTTGATTCGATATTCCCATTTTTACGCCTTTCGCATTTTTTTTCAAATTGACTATCGATATTTTCACGACGTTAACAACTTTCAGAATTTTAAAAATTGTTCATCCAGATCGGCTGTTATACGTAGTTTTTCATATTCATTGAAATTCAATTATTTTGCAGATATATGAAAACGTCATTTTCAATGTTGTTTTTGTGAAAAATTCCTTGTCTATGCAAAAAGCAAAAACCTGTTTTCAAACAATTTCTATTTAATATTTTAATAGTTGGAGAGAATTTTATGTAGAAAAATTTTCTCTCTCTGCAGTATAGGATTCTTTAATTTCGCGTTACAAGCAGAATGTTTTCTCTCTAACGATATCTGTCCGAAGAAGGAAGTGAAATTACCCCTTTGTAGAATAGAAAAAGTTCGTGTAGTTAAGAGAGCTAATACGACGCATTTTCTTTTTCAATTTCCGAGGAGAACGTTATCGTAGATTCCAATTTTTTGATCGCAAGTTTTTCGGATGTAACGAGTTCGTTCGTAGGTGTAGGAGCAAAATTGGAACCCGGATGGTAATCAAGCGTGTCGGAGGGCGACGCGCGCTCTCTCGTTCGTCCGGGGGTGTTTTTGCGACGTTTCTTACCGCGTGTACTCGCTTCTGCGAGTAACTACCGTCAAGTAAATTCCCGTTTCCCGGCGGTATAATGAATTACGACGTGGACCCGCGTAATCCCCGGGATCGGAAAATTATTTATGATCGCGCGAGCGAACTTAATAACCGGGTGACGGCGACATCGATGTAGAAAAATCGTCAGTCTCGGGGATCTCATTAATCTCTCGCCGTCGTTTTATATTTGCGCGCGCCGATTTTTATTCGCGCATAAATCACAGTTATACGTCGGATTGCGCGCCTTCTCCTTCCTTTTTTTTGTATCGAAAAGCTAACGGTACACCATCGTTGTCTCCGAAGTCTGATATTGGACCGGAAGGTCTTTTCAAGAATGATAAAATTTTTCAGCACCCTTGAATACATTTCCTTTCCTCCTTCATTAAATAAAATGGCCGAATTATTCTTTTCTTTTATAGAGAAGATAACGGCATGTTTTTTTTAATCGAGCGTGTTATATTACCCGAAGGATTTCTTAGAAATTCTCCGTGAAAAAGAAAATATGATGTGAAAGATTAGATTTTCGGTCGCTTTCATTTAGAGGAGTTGTTAAACGAAAGTCTGTCAGGCCAATTTATATTTAAAACTCTTCTTGCTATCTGCCATCCTTTAGTCCAAGCAAAACCGTTAATTCTTATTAAACACACACGTATGCACAGACTTTGCCGACGAGGGATAGTGCAGTAGAGGAAAAACTAATTTGTTTCGAGCGCAAATACTGGCGAGCGCTGTAATACGGTAATTTGCAGCCCCCTGAGGATGAGCGAAGAATTCCTCGACGAAAAGAGTAACGCGTGTGGTGAAAAACAAGGGATGTTGAATAGCACAATTAACCATCCGACAGAGTTATTATGCATTTATTAAACGATGCAAACAATATTTTTATGATAAAAGAGTTCTATGTTATCACTTATATTATCATAAATGTATATTATATGATTGATAATGCAATGATTTATAACGCAGTGATTTATAATATTAAATTGTATGTTAGATTAAATAGCTTTTGCGTCGTTACTAAATAATTTTGAATTGTTTTTAAATAGCTTTTGCATAGATTCCATTTTTTTACTAACACGTTAGTTACTAACACGAGAACAGTTTGTTTTTCAAATTGTTGGTTTATCGATATAAATTCTCGAGAGGAACGCGTTCCGTCCGTCGCAAAATTCTTTTTAACAAGGCCACCGCGAAAACGTGATACTGGTGCGAAGGAAAACAGCCGGTCGCTTTTCGTACGCGAAATGCGTGTATTGAAGCATTTTGCGTAAGGGAGACAGGAAAATGGAGGGAAAGATAAAAAGAGGGTGAAACGACGTTTTGCGGTTTTTGTGTTTACGAGACAAAGAAGAAATCCCCCTGTTTTTGCGCTATGTTCCCTAATGGCCTTTAGATAAAAGTGTATAATAGATGAGAGCTCGTTTTGGTAGCTAGATTCTCTATCTTCGTAACTCGATGATTTTCGTATTTGTATCGATCGATGCAATTTGAGCCAAGAAAATGATACATAGTCCTATACACAGTAAAAAATTTAATGTCCCAGAAAGTCCACTCTAAATTTTGTATTAAAATAACTCATTCATCGTGTTATTTTTTACATTTAGAAATGTTATATCGACTAAAAAATGTCGATCTTGTTCTAAATAAGAAACTGATTCTTTCTGTAAATTGAGATATTTAAAATATATTTTTTCTCCTTTTTTTAAATATAACGTATAAAGAGTGGGGGAGCTCCACTTTTTATTACTATATAAAGTTATCATCAGGCTTTTATATTGTTTCTCTTAGAAGTAACGATCATAGAATCGCGAGCTGAGAGTTTAAATTTGTCAATTAAAAGTTGAAAACTAAAAGTTGGGAGTTTATATTTTTTTCAGAAACATAAATTATTTTATTTCAATGTGCCGCTATTTAAATCGTTATTTATTTAGATTATCTACATAATAGCAGCGGTGCTTCTGTCTTCAGCAGGATGTGGTGAAATCTTTTGAAAAATTTTTAGCAAAGTTTTATGACAACCGTTATTTTATGGAAACACAAAATACTCTCTTTCTGTGAAATAATCCAGCTGTTAAAACGTAGATAAAAGTAGAGCTTTCTATCCGCCGATAAAAATCGCGTACCCGATTCTCGCGTGCACGACGCGCGCTTTGCAAGGCGGCTTATACATTTCCGATATTAACTTCGCTATAATCCCCGTCGGAAGAGACACGGCTTAAATCGATCGCGCATATATCTGTCTGCGTCCCCTCGAGATTGAGATCGTCGTGTGATGAAAAGTCCTCACGTGGAAAGGACTGCATCTTTCCTTTATCCGTATTTCATCTGCGTATTCTGCGAATACGCGAAATTGAAGATCCAGAGATAGTAATTTATTTTCTTACGCAGCCATGAGATCGGTTGAAAGCTCTATCGTTTTTTTTTCTTTCAGCGAGATCGAGAGAGGATGAAAATCGGGCTACATACATTTTTCTAAATCCTGAACAGCCCTTATAAATTCTTCATCATTTCATAATCTTCCATATAGGTTTTTATTATTTACTTTTTATTTTATTTTTTCTTACTTTTTATATTACTTAAGTAAAAATGAATGAGTAACGCATTGTACGAAAAATGCATGAGAGAAAATTTAATTATTTTTTATTCTTGAATTAGTAGTTAGATATTATTTAGTTGATGATAAGTGGTGCGATATCATCTTTTATATATGTTCGCAAAAATTGTTCGTAATACCATTTCCAATATTTTTGCATCAATGAGAAATGTCATAAGCTATGCTACGCTTGTGTCCAATTTTAAACGGAGGAATTAGGGGATTTGGAAATACGGGCGGTAATATCGTTTTACCAGTTTTTAATAAATGGACGACTCGTACAGAGAAATAAAAACTTTGCCAATTACGGTTACGACGAAACAGCAAAACGGTACTCGCGGGAGTGCGCCCGTTAAAATCTCACGGTAATTCTATACTAGATAAAACGATCACCATTTCTCGGATTTATATGAATCGTTTGACCAATTTTCCGCGAATTTTTCCTAAATAAAAATAGCGAAGCATGGCTTTTAACTTATAAACGATTAAAGGCGAAATGGTTCTCACAAATTATTTGTCAGGAATATAAATAGTAAAAAGAAATATATAATAGCTATTGTTTTTTAAATAGTAAATTAATAACAAAATTTGTGCATGTATTAATTTTGGGAATAACACTTATTTTCGTAGAATTTTAATCGAAAGCTTTGTTACATTTTGCAATATGTATTTATTTATAAATAATACAAATATATTTAATAACAGAATAATATTTGTAGTAAAAACGATAAAATACAAAATATAACAATATACGGTAAAATATGTGACACGCGCGAATGCAGCGCGTTTAGTTGATATCCCATAGGCAACTCTCTCTGAAGTCACCTCAAAGAGGAATCGATTTTCGTTGATGACGAGATCAAATCTCGTCGTCCAACATCCTACGTGGCTCTTAGACACGGGGATAATCCAGAGCTTACTCACGTACTGAAAGGCGACCAAGTCGAGCTTTCGCGCGTCTTTCGGCCGCTTCTTTTACTGTCGCGCGTGTGACGTAGCTTCGAATAATTCAGAATTCTCCAAAGGATTTCTCGTCCACTGTTCGACTTTTTTTTAAAAGTTCATCTGAAATACTTTGTTCGATCAATTAAAGACTTCAATAGACTGGTCCAGTCTATCTCGATTTTAACGGATACACGAAACTCGTCGAAAGCGACGGTGATTTGCGCGAAAAGAGAAAAGGATGATTTCAGTGGAGGTACAAATAGAATACTGATCGTGAAATTGCAAAATAAGAAAAAAAAGGAAAGTGGTATTGCTATTTCATCACGTTTTGAAAAGTTCTGCATGTTTCAAAATCTGCATCTGTGATTCTCAGTATCAATTCTCGAAACTTTTGACAAAATATATAATTTCTCCATTAATTTACTTACTTGGCATTTAATATAATGACTTAAATTGCAAAGACATATGTAAATAATAGATAATTGTTAACACTATTATGATTTATTTACTATAAATTTAATAGATAACTGAAAGAAAAGTTACAACTGAAAATTTCAAGTAGTAAAATTACAGGGCAAAATTTTGTCTGAGGTAACATTTTTCACAAAAATATTTTTATCTTATACAGAATAAACAATTTTTATTTTTTACAAAAACATTACTATGCCATACGCACGAAATTTTTTTGAGAAAGTGATATTTTGCAATACCTAATGTGTTCCATGTGAACGTGGCATGCCTCCATGCTCGAGTTACACCGCCGTTGTTGCATTCGTGTTTCTGATTTAACCCGATATCGCTGACGGTCTGAAATTTAAGCTTGTTCTCGTCGTTAACCTCATTAACACAAGGCCCGCGTTAGTTACCGTTCCAGACATCCGCAATAAAACGTTATTTCTATCCGCGACAGTCAGCGAGGCCAGGTATATTATCGGTCCGACTAAAAATAGGTTTCTTCACTTCGCGGTGGCGGACTACTACAGCTTCTGGAATCGCGCGCGCTGGTCGACATTTCGAAAATTATTTCCAGCGACATTTCCAACAATCTCACAGCTGCAACCACACCGAACGAAGTCTAGTTCGTCGATGTTTCACGCCGGCAACAATAACACAATTCTCGGGTGCGACGAATGTTGCTTCATTACGTGTGCGAGAATTCATTTCAGCGTGGTGCGCATTGTTGCAAGAACGATTCGTCGTGCCGCGAGACTTGGTGATATTATTGAGTCAAATTAAATTGCGGCAACAATAACTGCGGTTGCATACGTACCGAAATGTGTGCCGAAACTACCGGCAGAATTGTATCCATAGCGGAATAATCCTCGAGGACTGGCACGAGGGTTTATTGAATTCTGAAGCGAAAATTCGGTCGGATAAGAATGTTGCCCGACAACTCGGAGAAATAACTTGAAACTTTACATCGCGGTGAGTTTCGTGTATGCCGCGAATTCGCGTTATAACGAAATTCCCGAAGAGAGAGAGAGTTCTCGTAATATCGGAGACCCAAGAAAGCGAAAGATAAACTACGTTATATTACTTCGCCGCGGTATTTTGCCGGAAGTACTAATTTCATAATTGGATTTTGCTCACAATTCGATCGTTCGTGTATACGCAGAGGGAAATTGAATTTTATATTCGCACGTAGAAAATATTTTTCATCTGGATGTTGGAAACGGGACTCTCGTTTAGAATAACAATCGAATATCGAGCGATTAATAAATCGCAGAAAAAATTGCATGGAATATTGCTTCGATGGTAAAATGGTTTATCTAAAGTTAGTATAGCGTATCGATCCGATTTTTCCTTTAATTAAGATTTCCTATCTCATTTTACGCTTGCGGCTATATGTGTTACGAACGAAATATACGAGTTGAGCTGTCATTCTAAAATGTTATTCAACGGCCCGACTGGATAAGATGAAAATGGGACGTCGGACGGAGGATTTAATGGTGCGCAAGAATCGCCCGTAGATGGATATCATTTCAAGACATATGTTCATGTAAAATCTGTCCTCTGACGTAACCCGTTGGTTCGCTCGATGCAATTTCGCTTTGCAGACCGACCCTTTGTATCCCGGCGTGAGCTGCGAATTCCAGAAAGGCATCCACGCGCGCGCCCTCCAATTTATTTCCGCTTCCGTTTCGATGCGCGAGCACATATCTATCCCTCCGTGCGATTGTTGCGACCGTGCATCGACGAGAGAAATATCGTATGCAACATGCAACCGGGTGTGGTATCGTTTACTACGAGAAAGTCCGCAACGGCTTCTCTTTCAACGTCGCGTTGCACGTTGCAGTAAATCGCTCACGTAGTTGATTTGACAAAGGTGAACACCGCGACTACGTGTACAAACTTTTTCAATATTTCAGTATTCATGTACATATGTATACTGAAATTTTGAAGAAGCTTGTGTCAGTTTATTTAACGTGGGACCATAATCTATCGCGGATAAACTAAGCCGTTTATTCGGGAATACATATCTTAAATGGGAACAATTATTACAGATTTTAAGTTTATGTAGGAAAATTACCACAAATTTAAGTTTCATTATTTATCGAGATCACTCTAAAATCGCACACCTAGGGTGATTAAAGTTTCAAATTTCTGATTTCATCTAATTTTACACCATTTACCTTAAACGATAAATTCTATTTCGAGAAATTCTATTTCATGCTTCAATTACCTATTTCGATTCCTGAAATAGGCCCGCGCTTTGACCTGAACTATCGCAGGATAACAATTGTATAATTATCGAGCGTTCAAATTGGTTGCAATAACATGTTAGCTATTATTCCGGATTACAACAATGCTAAACTGATTACGCGGTATGGATGGAAGTTTATTTTGAACCGAATTTCATGGTGTGTGTATGTTATAGTATATCTGTTGCGGCAAATTATATCGGTCGCGAAGGTACAACGAGAGAATTAAGGGCTTTCATACATCATTAATACACAATAATATTAAATGACACGCTATTTATCCAATACGGGCCTGTTCTAAAATTAGCGAGTCAACGTGGTGTTTGTTGACGTTGGTGTTAATCGATTATTTCGTGATATTGCGCGGGATATATTGACCGGCATTGTGGGATTTTCAACGTGAATAATTCGCCGGCTATATATATATCCGTAGTCGCGAGCCATGCGTTTAGGCTACTATCCCGAATTACTCACATTCGCCGTTCATCATAGGGCAAATTGACGGTGACGTTTATCCGCGCTGGAAAATATTGCCGGGCGATTCCATTCGTGTATGTACGAAATTCATGGCCCACTATATAACCCATAAATCAAATGAGAAGGAACGAATATCTTACGCCATTCACCGTTCGATGCGTACAGATTTATTTTCTTCATATTTATATTTTTCATTTATTAAGAATAATGATCTAATTTAATTTTTGCATTTTTGCATCGTGAAAAATTATCAGAATCAATCTTACATTTTCCTCATTTTTGTTTTTACTTAAAAATAAAAATCTTTTACATTTTTCGTCATTGTGTGTATCACTTAACAAAAAAAAAAGAAGTAAGAATATTGACTTATTATTTTCTCAGTCCTGAAATTTTTCTTGTATTATAATTCAGTTATGTCTACACGCGTTGTGATATTTGTATTAGAATCGCATTTTCTGATGATAATCCAGAATTAATTTTGTTTTTAAACGAGTATAATATCATCTCTCAAAACACACATACAAAGATATTAATTGCGTTGCCTTAATCGCGAACAAATTGCAGATTTTCTTTCTAAATCACTCTTTTTTTCTTTCTAAAGTTATAACTTCAATAAAGTTCTGGGTTATTACGAGCCATTGAAGGTCTCCGTTTGCGTCACGGGGAACGTTGACTTTTATTACGGAGATAATTCCGGAGATTTGTGCGGACAATCAAACATAATGTTCACCGTTTGATTTCAGGATTCGGAGCTCTGCATTTCGCTCGGTCTGAGTCTGCAGTATCTCCGGGTGTCGGTGGTCTGCTGGTTGGCGGCGATGTGCCACCACCTGTACGCCACCGTGGCGTCGCTGCCGCGCCGGGACGACCCACCGACGTACATAAAGTACAGCCTGTTCGCCTGGGGCGCGCCGTTGATCAGTCTCGCCCTGGCGACTCTCTTGCAGAGCCGCGAAAGCCACGATTTCTGGGACGTCGTTGATCTCACTCCCTTCAACTGCTGGTAAGATTTCAGTTGTTGTTGACAAACTGTTTAACTGAATATATCTTGTTAATCCGAAATTTGTTTTCTATTATATTTATAATATACGTTTAATTTGTTGTACTTGTACAAATTAAGTACAATATAAAAATAAGGAAAGATAACAAGAAACTGGTATACGAGATTACAATATAATCGAATAATTAATTATTCTTAAAGTTCTTATAATGAAATAATTTTTTGTATATTAATTCAAGATCTTAAAAAAAAAGACTTATTAACTTTTAATGTTAAATATATTTTATTTTTGCATTAATCTCTTTTTTAATTAAATTATTAGCTTGAACTTCTGCATTACTCCCTTTTTATTTTCATTTGTATTTATCCGCTGGCCTGAAACTTCTTGACACGGCTCATTTGCTTCTCTTCCATTTTCACGAAGTGAGAGAGGCTCGTCCTGAATCCTTTATATCATTTCGCTTTTATTCTCTTGTTCGCATTTTACATGTCTGACTAGGTTTCCGCGGATCTCACAACGTTTATTTTCAGTTCTATTCAAGAATCACGGATTCTATTTAACAATAGGATAAATATTATATTTTAGTATGACTAGGTTTGTGCGGATCTCACAATGTTTATTTTCGGTTCTATTCAAGAATCGCGGATTCTATTTAACAATAGGATAAATAGTGTATATTCTTTCCTCAAAAAATACAATCTGTGAAGCACGTAAAACAAACCGAAAATCGGTTGTGAAGTAAATAAAAATGTAAAATATTGAAACAAAAGATTTTATCATAACACCCAATATTATTTTAATATTTTATTTATCCGGCGCAAAGAACAATACATCTATTATGATTTAACTTTATATTATTTTAACCGCAATAACTCTCATTTTTAATTTGGCAAAATTAAAAAAAAAAAACGTTTTGTTAACAATTACATTTTATATTTATCTACGCGATTTGCAGAGTGATTTGTCAGTTTATTCCATCTGTTCCTCGGGTTGGGAGAAAATCGTTTTCCCCGTCGGCTAAAACCTACCGCACCGCGAAAATTGCCAGGCATTTGCGTCTCTCTTCGTGAGCGCGTGAGTTAATGCAGCTCTCTGTTCCTAATATGCGCATTCCGTCGTGCTCGCGTTCCGCTGCTGCGACCCACTTTATTCGCCGGGGGTTGCCAGCGAAGGGGTATAGGTGGAGACGACACGGCAGCGCGCGCGCGGTAACGATGATGGGGGCTCGGTTTTCCCCAAGCCGCAAAGAATCCTCCGGCGGAAGAGCGAACGCGGAGTTCTTTTTCCACGCTCGAACTCGTCGAGATATTGGACGGGGGATGAGCGGAAACGTCGCGGTTCGTCGGAAACGTCCTCCGGAGGAATGTTGCGCGTGTGTACAGCGCACAGATCATTTATTTATTTCCAGATTCTTCCGCCCACCGTATCCCATCTCTCTCTCTCTCTCTCTTTCTTTCTCTTTCTCTTTCCACCTGCCTCTGTCTCACGGCGAAATCCCGTCGAACGACCAATTTTCGTTAAATCAGATTCGCCCAACGGCGAACCGGAATACCGTACCAGAACGAGATCCTTGCTATTTTTCAAAGCAAGGTATTCGATAAGAGCATGTATATCGTGTATCATTGGTATTAGGTAGATATGCGATATTTTTCTTTATACCCCTGTGGCAAAA
This sequence comes from Temnothorax longispinosus, assembly GCF_030848805.1. Classification (NCBI taxonomy): domain Eukaryota; kingdom Metazoa; phylum Arthropoda; class Insecta; order Hymenoptera; family Formicidae; genus Temnothorax; species Temnothorax longispinosus. The sequence goes on along the minus strand of NC_092364.1, from coordinate 2,012,481 downwards.
TAATATTATCCAAGCTGCTTATTATTTGCTTTACGACATTAAATATATTAATAAAATATAAATTAAAAAATGAAGAGATTTTTCTTTGCTTGCTTTTACGTGACAGTATTAATTTTGAATATTAAACATTTTTAAGAAGAAATAATAGGAGATTAAGATATTAAATTTCTTCAAAATTAATTAACATGTGTTTAATATTAATTAATGATAATATGTATTGTGTATTAAAATTTCTATTACCTATATTATGCAAGCCTGAGATACCGTGAAAATAATTTTTTTCCTCAAAAATTCGTTCGCGTGGGCGCGTTCAACTTTCAAGATTCATTCGCGTATTTTTCCTCTTTTCTTCGTCATAATTCAAGATTGTTGACGTAGGTATTAAGGATCTAATCTGGCTTTTAATCTCTCGGCGTTTTCCGAGAAGAAGGTGAAGTTGACGTAACTGTAACGAAATCAATAATGGGTACTCGTAATAATTCCAACATTCAACGTAAAAATTCCACTGTTGTGAGCATTAAAAAAAGATAAAAAATTTTAAAAAGGATAAAACTAGAATTAAAATCTTGCAAAGTAGAAAATATCAGTATTTCAATGTAGTTTCGTGCCATAAAATTTCGAACTAAAAATGGTTAGAAATGACTTGAATTTTTAAGTTCCAAGTTGTTCGCATCTCTGTATATTTCTTTTATTCTTATAATTATGCACATTGTTATGCAAGAGTAATTCTGTAGATTTTATTTTGTATTTTATTTAAATTTTGTGTTCTTTACAATGATTTCAATTCGGAAGTTCTCGAGGGAGGCGTTTTCGCAGTCTCGTTTCGTCTGCTTGTGAATATCCGAGATGCAATCGGGGAAAATAAACGGCGGGAAATATTTCTTTCGATGCGACATGTATAAAAATCGAACTGCCGACATGTGCAAAGTAGGCGAGTGCCGAAAATAGGTATTCGATATCGCCGAAGTGCTTCCCGATAAAATCGCGTGTTTTGTAGACACTCGCTCTTTGACCCAATCTGTTCTCGCTGAAGAAAACGACGAGATTTTGGGTACTTCTTCCGCGTGTTCCCTAATGCGATTTATAGGGTGAGACTTAATAAACGAGAGTTGATAAATATTTCCGTCATCTTTCCTCACGTTTCTCCCGTTTCATAAGAATTGCAACGCCGAATTGAATTTTTATGCGATGAGCAATACTTTTAGCTACGCTATATATTTTTCAGGCACTTTATTTGGTGTACCTACATTTTTTCATATGCATTTATCATAGAAATTGTTATATAATTAATTAAATCAATATGAATACGTGTTTATAAAAATAAGCTTCGTATTAGATATCTTTTTTATTTACGGATATTTAATTTTTCTTTACTTTTATTAATTTTAGGTTTCTGGGAGCCACGGCGACAGTTTACGCGTATGGTTTACCGGTCGTCCTGCTACTATTAATTTCCGGTTACTACCTCGTCAAGGCTGCAATCGTGTCAAGGTATATCTTTTTATTACAATCGTGTCAGGATATTCTTTTATTACGATCCAATATTAAGATCTAATATTAATTTAATAACTGATTAGATCTTTAAAAAAAAATATATATATATATTTACGTAACGTGCAATATAACGTGCGTATAATGTATTCCTAACATTTTCGTTATAATTAATTACGGGCTCCGAATACGTTTTCCTTTGCACGTAAAACTCGCGGATTGTATACAGTTTGTTACTCTTAGGGTGACTCATACATTTTCATTCTCGTAATTTCAAACTTTGCTTTTCCGAACTATCGCGGCCCGAAAGTTTCGCGTACGCCCCCTCCCCCCTTTCTCGGTCATGGATTACGTCACACGTCGCGTAAGTCGCGCTCGTATACATGCAGGTACACGTGCAGCATGCAGCTCGAGATAAAACAACGCGAGAAGATGAAGAGGAGGCGGGCGTTGCAGCTAATGCTCTTCCTGAAGGTCAGTCTGATCGTCGGTCTGGTGGCCGGTTGCGGGGTGGCGTCCAGGGTCTGGAAAATTCCTTTTCTATGGGCGGTTTTCTGCACGGGCCATTCCCTCCAGGTATGTAGAGCAAAGATATGCGGGGTGCAAAAAAGCACACACACACGGACCATTTCGCATCAGGTACATAAGCGAGATATGCGGTGCATAAAAAGAGTCTCGGAGGCGGAAGATTCACCGAGATGCCATTTCTCTCCCAGTTCTCCTTTCCTAACGATGTACCATATACGAGCGCAATATTTCCGACGCAATTTCGATGGATTATCGCAGTATACGACTGCGAGTATACGAGCGCGCGTTAGAGCCTGACGTTGAAAGATGAGAAATCATTAACTCCCCGCAAGTGACATCGTATTTCATCGCGTGTCTGATTTTTTAAATTTAAAAAATTTATGAACTAAGTATTATATATTTTTGAAAATTACGTATTTTTATGGACCATTTTTGAAATCGTTAAGCAGATTATATTATTCGGACTATTATTCGAGCCATTATTCGGCACCATTATGTGCGCGCGGACCGTCACGTGGACCATTATTCGGGCCATTATTCAAACTACATTCTCTTCCCGTCGTTCGATCACAATTTATTTCAAACTAAATTTAAAATTTAATTTGATTTCTTGTAAATGCAAATATGCCAATTATCACGCGGTTCGGTATTCGCTGACGATGGCGCCGATATTACACCGACTTCATTTTCCAACATTGAGAGATCTCGGTCGAGTCCTCGACGACGCTCAGCGTCGCGCCGCGCATAAAGAGGCGAAAAGGGCAAACGCAGGAACGCGCGGAATCTCTTTCCCTCGTCCTTTTCCGGCAAGTTCCTCGAGGAACTTTCCGTCCCTGACGCGTTCGATTTCGCGTCAAGCGTAAACGGCTTTTCACACAGCGTGCTTCTCTTTCTCCCTCTTCCTACACATATATGTATAGCGCGTCTCCATATTTCTTCCTGCGAGCTGAGTTTGCCGAGTCGAGTGTTCTTCAGTAGCGGAAGCTTTTCGCGATCAACGAATCTCGAAAGGATAGAAGACGTGCCGATCTCCCTTCTTACTTCACTTTACTCGGTCTGCGCCCAATTGCACGCCTTCATCCTGTCGTGTTCGTCTTTCCTTCCGTTCCTTCCTCGGTTTCTACCTTTTATCGCATCGAGAATTTGAAACAGTTGCGATTTTTCAAGTAAAAATCTCTCGAGTTTTTCCTTTTAAAAATCAATCAGTAATTAAGTACTTATTTGAATTATATTTTTAATATTGTGTACATTTTTCTTCCCCTTGGCTCCTCGTTTCTTATCTTTGCCTTTTTCCAGTGGCACTCGAGACTTTAAGACGTTTATGATTTCTTAAAGTATAAATCTTTCTATTATAAATACATATATACATATAATAACGTAATAGAAAGATTTACTGTTTTAAGAAATCACAAACTTCTTGAATTCCTTTCGTCATTAGTGGACAAGAATTTAGAACAGATACTTTTTAATTTCTCTAAATGTATAGATTTCAAGCTCTCCTACTATTTTTTTTTTTAAAGATGACTTAAGTTAGCCATGCTTCTTTGGTGTGTTCAATGGTATAGCTTTATCTAACTTGTTGTCATATTACACATGACGATTCTATTACACAGGGATCGGCGGTGGCACTCTCCGTCGCGTGTAACTGCAGGGTCCTGAAAGTCTATGCCAGAAAATCGCACAAACAACAAGACCATCAGGTACGAGCCCTCGCTGAGAGAAAGTTTCGTTTGTCCCAACTTCGATTAAATCCTCTCCTTGATACTCCGATTGCCTGCTGCTTTTCTTCACTTATGGTGTAGTTGTTTCGTATTACTTTATTTCGTGTTACTTTGAAAAATTGATTTTGACGAGTGATTAATTAATCCTTATCAATTTTAAATTGTCGCTGTCTTTCCTACTTGTAAAACTGCTCTTGTTAAGACGACGCCAGAACTTTTAATTCTCTTTTTAACATTGTCAGAAATTCTCGAAAATATCGCGAACATTTCTTGAATAACATGTTGATTTGGAATAATCTATGAGTCTGAAGAACGACAAGCTTCGTGGTTTCCTACGAAGCTCGGAGGAATTAAGTTTTAATGGGTTAACAGCGGTTACAAATTTCTCGAGTCGAAAATACGCGTGTCTGACCTTCCTTGCCGCTTTTCACTGAGAAAGATTCTCCGCGCAAATTATTTAATCTAGTTGATTGCGGTGCGTCCTCGTTTTCCAGGTCAGACTGAATTAAACTGTCGCGTTTCTTCTACTCCTTATTTCAGTTTCCAATTCTATGTCTCGGTTTATCTGAATTTATTTCTCGCATATCAACGTCTAATACCCAAGAAACCTGCAGCTTATCTACTTCGGACCTAGACAAAATATCCCGATCTTCAGTTTTCCTCTCCTTTATCTCGAAAAAGAAAGTCACTTTAACAATAAACGTCTTTTGTTTGAGAATGCAATTTATAATCTATGATGATTAATATACAAGGATGTACAGTATTGCTGGTAACTAGATTTATCGTTGGTAACAGAAACTCTCTCGTCTTCGTCGTTATTTATGTGGCTTAGACAAGCGCTTAGTTTGCCTAGACACAGAGTAAGCCTTTCGATACAGCGTGCGACCTGACGTTGACGTTTGCAGATCGCAAAATCGAGCAGTAGCATGCAGCTGCTCGCACCAGCACCGGATCCGGTTTAGGCGGATCCTGAAACGACCCTCCGGGACGGAACGGACAGGAACGAAGAGGAAAATCAACGAGTGGCGACGGCTGGTGTCTCTTTCTCCGCGAGCCATAACTATTTTTACATCGAAAATATACTGACATTTCCCTCTTAACTTTGCCGTTTCTCTCTGTGACCGCGATTTTCCTCCGTGACGTGCGATTTCAGCCTCGATTGCTTCAACTATTCCTTTCAACGCGATCTTTTTTTCGTTGTCTAAGATAGGTAGAAGGCTCTTTCAGAAAATTTGTGGAAACTGAAAGGAATTGAAAAGGAGGAGGTAGAAAATTTGTAAAACTTTCGATCGATGGATGTTGATAATATTCTGAGTTGTTATTTTCGATAATTTATGGCAGAGTTGTTGTAAAAAGAGATATACGTCCCATTACAGTTCAATATAATTCTCGCTCTGGTCATTAAACATTACTTGGTCGTTATTATTCTCAGAGGCTCGAAAGGGCTGGAAATTTGAGTCCTCTTGCACGCGCGAGCTGTACTAATCCACTCGTGGACTGTAATTATTATTAATCGTGTTCCACTTGAGGCTTGCACAAACAATCCTAATTTTGACGACTCATTATGCGATCCATTATTTATTACGCTCTACAAATCTCGATAAACTCTCGAGCAATGAATTATAACTATTATACTTAGCTCAAGTTCTAAAAAAGTAAAAAAGTAAGAAGAAGAGTCAAACTTTTCGAGAGGAGGCAAATTATAAACTTCAACTATTCAAAGTTTTTAAAATAATGCTGAGAACTCGGAGAATTAACTATAGTTCACTAAAGCGGATTGTTCCTCGGACACGAAGTTATTAATTATTTCTGCGTATGGTAAATTATTAAACGCTGAGGAAACATGAATTTAAATGAATATGAATAATTAACTTTTAATTGAACTGAACTGAAAATTTGTCAACTCAACGTATCCTTAAATGAGCTTAAGAGAGATCGATTATAATTAATTCCTCATTTTGATCTTACGCGCATTCGGCAAGTTACTGCAGCGACTGATTTACGAGACTCGAATCGCACGTTTCCGTAGTCCTAATCGCATTCTGCAAGTCGATTACATATGATGTTGCGCGATGTTATAACGCGAGGGACAATTTAATACGGTTCCGATATGACTAATGATTTTACGCTTCAGCGAGAAGCGCAAGCAGCGGGAAATATGCAGTAATGCGTTGCAACCATCCCTAATGTGATATGCATATCGTGTTAAATACATTATAATTCTGTATATATAATTCCGTGAGTGACGAATAGTCGCTCTCTTAATTATTTTCTATGTACAGTGTCGCTCGGTAAACTTCAATTTGTGATCCAGAAACATAATTATATAATTATTACCTTACTATAACTTTTCTTGGGATTTGATTAATTAGTAAAAGTATCATTGTTGAATTTAGTGAATATAAATATGTATTATATTGATGATACAAATTTCTCATTATAAAAACGAATAATGAGATAAATGTACACAGAGAGTTGAAAAAAGAAATATCACTTATATATAATTTTATATCTAGTATTTTTCTCAGAGAAAATTTTCAATTTTTTGACGAAAGCTCTTTGGACGAATTTATCGCAAATTTTTAATACCGGATGTTAAATATCGCGAATTTCCGTAAACACGAGCACCGTACAAACAAGAAAAATTATTTTTCTTTTTAAACATGACCTAAATTTGCCGGATTGTCCCGTGGGGGATTAATCCAGTCTTCCGGCTCTCCACAATAGAATTTTAATGCGCAACGGGAAAAGTTATATGGTTTCATATCAAATCTCTGGATCTCGAAACTGGGACGAGCGATACGTAGGTTGGATCGTCATCGTGATCGCTGTTAGCGTGACTTTCTCGCGATGATGAATACCATAGGCGTGAAGCCTATACGTCATACGCCGTGATTCAATTTGCAGAAGTCACTTAAGGGATGAAGTTCCGTGCTTCGAGAGGAGGTGAATCGAGAATTCTAATAGAAGGCACCGTCGGTCGTTTACGGGATTTACTTCGAAATCTTGTGTCCCTTTGCGTTTAGGAGATCCCGTTTAACCCGCGGGGGTCCGGTGATCGATCGATCGATCGAAGGGTTGGCTTTCCTCCGCCTCACGTTGCTCGACGCTCCGGCAACAAATGCGGCGGCGGACTGAAACCACCGTGCCGTGGCGTGGCGCGTTGGTGATGTATCGATACCTATTGCTCCCATTTCGCGAGCGAGGAAAGCATTCGAACGCCATCGTTTCTTCCCGCTGAATGGCATCTAATCAAGGACGAGAGCGGTGTATAAATTGGGCGCGCTACGAGCACCGACATTTGATTAAAGTGTGTGTGTATATAGATATATGTGAAAGATGCTATATATATATATAAAAGAAGAGAGTTTATATATAAGATGGTTGAGAGAAAATACAGAAAATAGTACTTTAATTCTTGGTAAGAGAGCGACGGTTGAAAATGTTCTATTATACTACGAGAGTAAATGAATGTTCAGGTATCTGTTGAGAAAATAAGAAATTTTTTAAATATATATTAGCTATCTCTCTCAACATCGTGATAAGTATATTTAGCAGTGATAGTTAGTCTGTGTTTTAAGCCGTTTTGAATTAATCAAAATCTCGGATTAGATATATCAGCTCCCTTTCCGAGCCGCAAATAAGTCCCAGTCTACAATAGATGTTTTAAGTCCTAAGCCCTAAGAAATTGACCAATCACAGTCAATTATTCTTTTCAAATTTAACTGTGATTGAACAATTTCTTAAGGCTTAGGGCTTAAAACACCTATTGTAGACCGGGACTAACGTAGTCGAAATGATGGCGTACGATTGCGTTTGTTTAACTGCATATCGGAACGCTGTGAAGGTATATATGAAATGGGTCGAGGAATGAAACGCAGTTGGTTTACTATCGGACGTTTGATCCGTTAACGAACGAGAAACACGAGCGAGTGAAACACAGTAAGTACTCAATGTAGGCCGACATATCAGTGTTGAATAATGCCCTTGAATTTTCTAAACATCGAGCGGACCGAATGCCGGACGCGCGTGATCGTTTGTCCGAAATTTCGTCCCTGCGCGAGGTTTGCTTGATCGATACACGTCCGCGAACCCACCGCCTGTGTACATAACATCGACGAGAGGAGGATATTCGTCGGATCGTGCTTCGAGAGTCGCGCGATTAATCGCCGTCTATCTCGCGACGGGGAGGTTTCTGTCAATCGATGAATAATTAGGAGCAATTATGACGGTAATTGCGACATTGAGATAATTGTGGACCTTTGTATATGTTCCGATAATTCAACGGATAACAGATTTTATCCGTTTTAACGGATAATCATTGTAAAGCTAAGAATTATAATTGCACGTTTATTGTTCTTTGTAATATATACAATTTTATTAAAATTAATAACGTTAACCAGTATTATTCTAATATTATACATCAATATTCATTTTTTTATTTTAGCTTCTGACTTTTGTCGTCAATTATGTCATTGGAACATATCACAATATTATCTTCTCTTGTCATAATTATTTCTGAGCCGCATAAAACCATATATAGACTTGAAGATATTGAGAGAAGCGTTAAAAATATTTTTCATTTAAAAATAAATTTGAAAGAAATTTTTTATTTCGAAGATACTTATAATTTCTTAAATTAATTAATTTTATTTCGTTAATTTAATAAGAAGGTAATTTGTCTACCTACTTTTTATGAGAAGGATATAACTTACAGGATATATATTATCGAGTTCAAAACTGACATATCTCCATTTCTTTTATATCTTTCTTATTTTCTTAGGATATGTTATCCCTTCGTCTTCTATGATTTAGTGATATCATATGAGCGGAGAGAAATTTGCACGATATAAGTAATATCCAAAATCCGGAGACAAATACGGTTCCTGTAAAGGGTTCTAATCTTCCTGTCGCGAGACGTACGTGTCATATGGGACATATCGAGGCGTGTATCCTCCATCGTGGATGCCCCATCGATCGCTCAATCGTGGCGTTACACGTTCACGCAAACGAACCCAGACCAGATTCCGCATACGCAAGCTTGTCTGTATCCTCGGTCAACGTCGCGGTATCAAGCATATCCTGCGAACGCGGTATCGACCAATCGACTACTAGGTAACAGGATTCAACGTGTGAACGTATATAGAGAGACGTATGATTATCGATCTCTCTCTCTCTCATCCGAGAGAAATCCGTGTGCGTGTTATGTGTGTGCTTGCGCGTATATGGCTCGCGTATATATCCGCGCGATCGCGTACGCGGTGGTTTCGCGGCCGGCATTCCCCCGCGACGCAATTAACGCCCGATAATGATCTGTTGCAACTCTGCGTTAATGCTTATGTAATCGCGACACGTGTGTACATACGTGTAGAGACGCATGTAATCACGGCGAAATAAATATTTTGAAACCTAAAGGAGAGAGGGAGAGGCTTTCGCCTCTCCGAGTCTGCGTCGTCGGGCTCGTCCCCGGTTTTTCACCACTTCCGCACGATTTCCTGATCTCCTTGACCGCCCGAACGGAAAATCCGTCGAACGACGTAAAGCGAGTAATGGAGTCCTCGGGCGGCTCCTTTGCCGATTTGTTTTACAGCACCGCGATAAGAGCGGAAGAGCGAGTGTCTCGTGTTCGGCGATTATTTTTCCTTTATTACTTCGCGAGATTTAGGGAAGAAGATTTTATTACACCCGGGGTAAGGATTTGTTCCTCTCGCGAGTCTAATATATCTGCAGTCTGCCTCTCGGAGGGTGTCCCAGACGCGTTCTCGCTTCCCGTTATACTTTGTTTTTCGCAGCGCACTGAATCTTCCGACGACGAAAATACGTGGAAACACTAAAGGGGAGGGAAAAAATATTGAGATAATACCGCGCGGTGTACAATGCACGGGGGTGTAGGAGGAGGATTAATGCTTATAGCCCAGGGCACTTCATCCGAGCTATCGATTTTCCGAAATACAGAATATGGAATACGGATGACTCGGTTTAGTGCCTTTCGAGCGAGTGGAAGAGCGGCTCGTCCGTGTCATTTCTCTCCCCGTTCTCTCTCCCAAACGGACCTGACATTTAATTATCGGGAATGATCGGCCGACGGTCCGCGACGCGACCAAGTGCATTCGTTTTCAACCCGCCCTTTCGCTGCAATGCACGATTTGACGACGGGCGACAAGCGCTTTTCAAGTGCGTTTTATTCCGGAAAACGTGTTTCACACGTAATACATTTCTTTTTTTTTTCACTCACAAATTTCCGACAAACAAATTTATATCCGAAATATTTATTATTTCACTACATTACCTTATCTACGTTATAATATGTATAAAAAAATTATAGAAAAAGAAATTTTTGAAGTTTTGAAATAAGTTTTGAACGCTCGGTATTTGCCGGACGATAACAACGATGTGGCCGTATCGACATGGAATCGTGATGGAAGATGAAATAATAGCGACGTGATAATGTCTTTCTTCATAATACAGACCCGCCCTGCTCTCGATATTAATTTCCACAAGATGGGAAAAAAACTTAATAACGCGTCCCATCCTGCACTCGCCATTACCCGCGCTAATTTCTCCTTAATTAACTCCGTATAATTACGCGCACAGGCTGGACTTATCTCGTGAATTCGTAATTCCGCGCGAGGAGACGTCCTCGAGCTCGGAGTTAATTAGAGCATTTCAAGCGCGTCCCCCTTCTTACCGGAGGCAGAGGAAAAGATATTCTGGACCAAGTTGGTTGTTGTTACTCCGAGGATGCTCGGGCCGACAATGGCATTCGTTAACGTTCTCAAGACTTAATGCAGGGTCGTTAAAGAGAATGCTCTAGCGTCGTCCTTTACGATGTCGTATATATAAGTAACTGTGGATTTCTGGCACAATGATCGACACCTCCGCGTGTTCCCCGTTACGCTATTCAAGCGAGGAAGACGCTATTGAAACGAATCCGTATATACTCTTAAAGCCGCTCACTCAAGTTTCCTTCAACAGATAGGCACTGACGCAATTTTTTTTCCACTGGAATTGGGAAACTAAAGTTATAAATGATGCTTGAGGATGCTCGAACACATTTTTAACCGCGCCGGACAAAGAAAGATAAATGGGGATTGTATTTCAATGAATTATTATTGAGTGAAGTTTTGAGAAGTAAAAAATTAATGATTATAGAGTATAGAGTTATCCAGCATTGAAAATTTTGGCGAAGCAGTAAACATTAAAAACGGAGACAAAATATTTGAGAACTAGTCTTGACACAATTTTTTATTGTGTTTTGACTATTTTAAATTTTGTTAAAAAATATTATTGTGTGCCGAGTGAACGAAGTTATTTTTATAACTGAAACAAGTTTTCATTATTTTACTTTTAAATTGCAAAAAAAAAACAAGTTTCTTTTCTGTTCAAATAAAACAAGTTAGTAACCAACAGATTAATGGTTTTTCTCCGCTACTGCGCTGTGGAAATTGGATTACCTCGGAAGCAGTAGTCAAGAAGGAAAGGGAAATATTGGATTAAAGACACGTCCATCTATGGGCATTGAATAGAACGAAATGGGTGCATCGTAATTCTTAGCTCTCCAAAAAACGGGAAGACTAAAGTGAAATTTTTTGGAACAGATATAATTTTATAAATTAATTTATCACTAATACGGAATAAATATTATATCATGAATGTTGAAATGTTACGTCAAGAAACGTAGGTAATATAAATTTCATATTATGGAGTTTATTTGTATAAAATATAAATTAAGAACTTTATTTGCACTATTTACATATCATATTTACATATGAGATATTATAGATATCATACTCATATTTACACATGATGTAGAATAATTTATTAATTTTATAATATGAAATCAGAAACATCTCTTCCCTTACGTTAATGATAAATTGTGATAAAAATTTTATTCCAGAAATATAAATAATATGTAAATTCTATATTTCATTTTAAAAAACGTATAAGATCAATCTTAGATGTTTACTTATACATTTTTGAGAGTTTTTAGGAAGTAAATAACGATATAGCTCTCGAATAAAATCTCATGTATGCAATCCTTCGTCAGATTCTTACTCATATATAATAATTCTTGACTCATGTTTCATTTGTGTTTACAAGCGTCGAATGTATGGGCGGGTGTTGTTATTGTGACATAGAGTATTGGTCGCCTTCTAAACTCTGGAATATGTTCTGCGGCGAACAGGAGATACCTTGTCGGTGCCAGGATGTCTGGAGTCGTCTCTGACATCGACCCGCTCTCTTTCTCTCGCGAGGAACCAAGGTCATCCATCGAACTGACCTATAATCCCGATTCGCGAATCGCGCATGACCATATGTGCCCGTTATCATCGCGCAGTGCGTTTACTTCATCGCCGATATATCCCATTCGAGGCATCTGTTTTTCGGCAGATATCCTCAGATAGAAGACAACGAATAATATCGATAGTTATATTTCCTTACAGGGCGATATATAGGATCTCGACATTCTCTATTTAAAGTTCAGATGTACGAAATGTCAAAAGACTCGATTTAGAAAGCCGACGTAAAAGGTCTGATCTTTTTCTCCGGTAAATCCCACATTTATCTTTGAACTTTGCTAGATCTAATCCTCAATCCCGAAATTTGCTTTAAGTTCAAGGATTAAGATAAAAAATTTCATCTTTTTCCTCATCCTGTCGTACGCGCAACTTATTTAATGTAAGTTTTCGAACAGTTTAAGAACAACTTTCGCTTTATTCGCGGGATCTCGCGCGAAATTTCTGCAAATTGCAGCTTCCTCCTTTTTTCTTATTCTACAGATCTACATCATCCCGACGAAGCACTTGGAAAAGTAATAGCAATTATTATTTGCGTTGGTGCATCGACAGTAATTCCGATAAAGTGCGCTTCTATCCGGCGCGAGGGTTTTCGTTTCATTTCGTGTTTCTCCGAGAGTAGAAACAACTAGTCTCCCTCCGTTTTTCCCGTCAATGAAATAGGTACGTTTCTCCCAGAGTAGTCGCGGGCGCGTTTTGTTTCTCGTGCTTTCGCCGGTGCATCACGCTTGGAAATCGCGCTGCAGAAAATAACAGGTGGTTTTCTCGCGCACTTAAACGCTGGCGTATCCGATGGCGCTCAGCCACCATCTGTGCGCTAAAATCTGATAAATAAAACAAACGCTCGCCGCTTTATTTCCACGGTCGTGGTTGCAACGGTAAGGAAAGCCAGAAGCTTTTGCATATTTTTGGAGCGTTTCACGGTATAAATTTTTAATTACATTATCTACGCACCAGTTTTACAAAGGAAATATATAGCCAAACGTTTTGTTTTTATCTTGGGAAACTTTTTGAAAAAATTACAGATTAACTTCTTTGTTTCATAATTTTGTGATATTCATAAAAAACATGATAAAGACATTTTCTAAACATTGATCGGATTTGTTATAGAATTACAGGATTTATTTGAGATATTAGAATATTTTTGCTTTTACGATGCACTGTAATCCAAGAAAAATAATCAATGAACGACAGCTAACAAAATAACGATGAACAAATATCCCGTCAGAGAGACGTACGTCATAAATTTCAGGGTTCTGTTATTTCGTCGGCCCGTTAAAAGGAGATTTATTGCGAGGTAAATGCAGAAGTGATATTTCAATGTTGACCAACGCAACGCAATGCGGGATACCAAGGTATCGCGCGACGCTCCGCTGTAAAATCGTTTATAGCCATCCCTGGCAGAATTTTTATTTGCGCCCTTATACCGGCAACGCGCGATGAAATATGTATATTTACGAGAATACGTACTTTACGAGAATCTCTTTCTTTCTTTTTTTTCCTTTAACGGATGCGCTATCATTGTGCCGCAATAGTAGCGACTGCGACCGTAATTCCGCCTTCGCGAGAAATTGAAAACTCGTGTATTTTACCCCGCAAGGATAACAACATTCCCTTCCGTTAGTATCGAGCACACGGGAGTTGCTATGCCGCAGACAATTATCCTCGTACGCAGTTGCCAACTTCCGTACTTTATTAAGTCGCACGCGATATGTCCCACTCGCACAATGAAAACTCCCTCAAGGCGGCGTTAAATTAGGTATAGCGATCTGCTGCCTTTATGACGTCTGTTGAAAATGATGAAAGAGGGAGAACTCGACTAAGCTTTTCACGCTTCCAAGGCCATAAATTTCAAGCGAAAATTAGAGATATCGAGCCGTACGCGTTACTCTACAGCTAGTATATTGATTGTTACAATTATCAATTGTGAAAGAGGTAACACGTCGAAGAAATGATTCATTTCGACATAAATTATAATAAAAGATTACACTTCTTTAACTTCGCATATGGCGCCGCAATTCAATATAAATGATGGATCGGTGACTTCAGAAATATATCAGGCGTTCTTCATTTTTCGCGAGGGTATAAATCTTCTTATTTTTCTCGGAGATTTTTTTTTTGCGTGCTTTTTCCGCGCAAAGTATATAATTGTAGCTAGAATCGAAACTTATCCAACCAAACGATGAAGCGAGATGGAAAACAAAAAAAGAGAATAGGATAATAAAAAAAAGCGCGATCGACGAGAGGGTAGTTAGGAAAAGATAGGAGAAGGGAGAGGCCTCGTGAGAAGTAAAACACGTGCAAGAACGTTAAGAAAATCAGTAAAATAAATGCGCAGAATATAGAGAGGTCGGTGCAATGTGTGCTTTACGTCGCGTCATTCATTTCGACGCAATTCAAATTGTTGTCAGTGGCAAAATAGCTCGAGCAGTTGTCAAAAGAAAGACCCTTGAGTTTCCTGCACATTTTTTTTCTAATTGTGCGGACGATTATATCTTCATATTATTTCGAAATTTTAAGGTAAGGTTTTATAAATCCGTCCGAATGAATATTTCAGAGTAATTATACTTCCAGACGAAAGCATTTTTTAAAAACCGAATTTTTTACCCCATCTAGATGTAGGTATGCATTGAAAGATAATTGAAACTATTTCTTTTTCATCAAAGAGTTAATTTGTGATGCTTTCGTGACTGCAGTATCAGCTAAATAATAATAGTAATGAAATAATAACTAACATGTTTAATTTGTGATAATTAACAACACTAGTTAGCTGCGACGCTCGCTGCGACGCGGTGACGTAGTTGTAAACATACATGCCGTATTATTAATTATTGTATAATAAATAATTATTAAATGTACTCTATACGCGTTAATTAAACTCCAGAACAATAAGAGACCCGCAAATTATTAGTTGCAAATTTACAAGTTAACGATGAAAAGGTCCTTTCTTCGAGCGTTTGCCGTTTAAATTTCAACTGTTATCATACACGTATACGTAATATAATGACAGTTAAATTATATATAATAAAAATATGTATATTAATATATAAAATAAAACATTTTTTATATATTAATTTTAATAATGACACATTATTCGTCTAGAACACAGCAATAAGTAATTAATTTCTTCAAAATCAGGAATTAAATTCTGTTCTACATTAATTAAATTACAAACATAAGTGAATAAATCAACAAGTTTGCAAACTTGCGCTTACAAACTTTTGTATTAAGTTAAAAGCGACTGTCTTGTGTCTGGACATTCAACATTAGCATAGCTTTCTTGTTTGATGCCGGTATAGGATTAATCGCTACGTAACTTCAGTCTACCAAGTCCGCATTGACATCGCTGTACAGTGCACAATCCGATACCGTAGTCAGCGTTTTATTCGTTGACAGCTGTCACGGAGTCAAAGACTTCAGTCTCGAACACAAGCGCTAAGGCACAAGCAAAGACCCTCGCCCAGCTTCGTAGTTCGGCTGAATTAACAATAAGGAGGCAGCCTGAGGGACTTGCACCGTGTTTGATTTCGGCAAAAGTACCTTATGACGTTTGCTGAAACCGTGCAATTGTACCTTATGACGTTTGCCGAAACCGTGCAATTTATGTCCGCGCGCATTCCGCTTTTGACGACCCCTCGAGCTTTTTCTTTTTACGCTCTACGGATTCGAAGTTTGCGCGAAACGTGAAATATGAATATGGCTCAAGTAATCGTGAAGAACGCAAACGTTCGCGACGAGTGCGTTGTATATGAATTGTTTATCCCGGAAGCGCCGTCGTCGCTTCCTTGAAAATTCTGTTTGGACAAATGTAAATATTTTAATTATTACTATACTCCTTATACGCAGTTTCATGTTTTACATTTTAAAATACATCTTGACGCTGCTTCAATCGTCACTTGACGCGTAATCGACGTAAACTTCACTGACAATATTGCACGTGCCATCCCATCGCGTTTATAGAGTCAGCACGATATCCGTAGCGGTGAATCGATTCCGGTCGCGGCACTGCGACTTCATAAAATTTCGCTATCGCAATTCGGAACGTGAAAATCCTTCGAAGCGAAAATGGCAGTTCACGTCCGGCAAAAAACGCACGTATGGCAAAACGTTATGACATTTTAGAGAAATATTGTCTTCTCCAATTCTACTTTAACATTTAGATCTCTATTTTACAGCACATTTCAATTTGGATAATATGTATTATAAGTAAACTATTGACAGACGAGGCTAAAAGATTGTTTCGCTTAATAACGGGGATTTTATTTAATGTGATAATTATTTAAATAATTGGTTAGATTCACTACTAATTTGAACCTTTATAAGCCAATGTTGGTAATTAATTCTGTGATAAGTGAAACACATCTGTCTTACGCATTACTTTACTACAATCCAATTTATATTATTAATTTGCAAAAATTTAATGCTTCTATAAATTACGATAGAATAGGATCGAGATCTTTCTAATATTTCTGATTGAATCTGTTACTGGCATGCTATAATGCGTTACAGTACAAAAAGTTTTAGACGATGTAACAATTCCAATGTTTAACATAATTGGAAATGCTTCTTTCATTTGGATAGTTTCATAATTAAAGCGAAAAATTAAAGAGGGCTGACATACAGGGGAGAAAACCGCGCTTCTGTAAAAGGTTTTTATGGCACGATAAAAAGCACATATAGCATCCCCAATGCATCGAAAAGCGACAGCTTTTCGTCACATATCGCTAGGGTGAAATAGGATTCGTTACGCGCCGGAAATCCGTTTCATTGAGAAGATTCGATAAAAACGCGCATGTAAAGCCCGATTTTTTAAAAATCTGCACAAATAAATCTCAAAACTCTGGGAGCTGTGTACCTTTTTTTTGTTCATCGTACGTGATAAAACATTTGAAACGAAAAAGTCAGGAAAAATCGCCTTCGGTGATACATGAAGCCTGGAGGGCGATATGGTCTTGACAAAAGTAGGAGATATATAACGTTGGCAAGGCATAAATTCAAGTAATCTCTGGTAATTAGTAATTTTTCACAATATGGAGTAACTCAACCGCAGAAACTGGCGCTGTTATATTAAAAAAGAGAGATTAACTTTAGGAATAAAGTGACTCTTACGAAAAATGTACGTTCTTTCAGCTAAAACTGCTAAAACTCAGCTTTTCATGTTAGGAATTACAAGAAACAAGATAGTTTATTACACTATTATATTATTATTTTATACAATTATAATAATTCAGTGATTGCAACAAAAACTGGTAAACTGTTACTATTATTCTCTGATTATATTATTCATCAAATTATTTTTATTGTTTGATTCACGCACGTTTTATTTAACAACTCACGATAGCACATTCTTTTCAAAACTACACGTGAATTAAATATAATAACTGAATATTATTGTATTACTATTAATACGAAACAAAACGCGAGTAAATGCAAATCGGATAAAAGTAAACAAATTGCAAATGCAGCAAATATGATTATTCAATCAGTTTGCGAATGCATATTCAGCTTTCGCCCGTGTACGAGAATACATTCATTACGCGCCGATGCAATTACATATTCCTTTTAGCAATTTCTCGAGAAAGATGCCAGGAGACTTGCATTTCCGTGCGAGAAACGTTAGACATTTCTGCAAGGCAATTCGCGAAAAGATAAGTCGATTTTACGTTTAATTCCGTTATTCGTTGTTTAAGGACAAAGTAATAGGATTTTTATTTGAAGAGATTTTCCTCTCTTTAATTTTATTTTTCTCAAGTGCGATACATATATTATTCCCTCATTAATGACGAGATTTGTACTGGCATTGAAATATTAAGATTAAAGCTACTATCTTGCCACGTTATTCGCGGGAGAGGAAAGTCAAATATGGCATGTCGGCACGTTCCCGCGAGGACGTACGTGTTCCAACGTATCCTCATTACATATTACGACTGCACATGTTCCGTATGCGCGCCATACGCTCCTTCCGCACCGGAGGTACTCTCGTCGCAATTTCCTCGTCGCATAGCTAAATGGTTCTAACTGGTGTTGTGCTTGACGCCAGTCATTTCGAATGCTATAGAACAATGACAGCAACACATGGAACTTAACAAAGATTGAGGAAGATGATGGAGGATTCAGGATTCTCTTAGTGATATGGAAAGCGCCATTCACACGAAACACTTGACAATAGTTTAAATGCCACTCTTGGAATTCTTTTTTTTTTTATAAAAATGCACGAAATATAATAATGACGATGTAATATATAGAAACATTCGTCATAATAATGAAAAATTTTATTGATTTCTTGAAAATAAAAAGAGAGATTTCGATAAACACATTTTATACTCGTTGAAAAGAATTATATAATATGTACAAGTTTTTAGA
This sequence comes from Temnothorax longispinosus, assembly GCF_030848805.1. NCBI lineage: Eukaryota > Metazoa > Arthropoda > Insecta > Hymenoptera > Formicidae > Temnothorax > Temnothorax longispinosus. The sequence goes on along the minus strand of NC_092364.1, from coordinate 1,994,081 downwards.
AAACAAAAATATAATATTTAATACTTGCAATACAACTTTTAATACATTACGTTTGTCATGAAAACTCATTCGTGACACGTGTCATTCATATAAATGTGTATGTATATTATATATGTAATATATATTACATTATACATATACAATACATATATATATATAATTATTATACAAATTGATATCACAGATATCGTTTGATACACCGAGTGTCACCTGGCAATCGAGACATGAAACCGCTAGGTGTTTATCGACTGCAAGTACGTCATATACGATTTCCCGATGCAAATTGTCTTGTAAAATGTTATATGCTGCTTCCACAAATAATTATATCACGAATCTATTATTTTCACAAAAGAGAATTTATTTTTTTTGTCGTGGGACAAAATTTTAATTTAGTATTAGAAATTTTTTATGCGACTCGTGAATGAAAAGAAATCACACAGAACTCATTATAATAATTACAATATTTATTATCACAAACTATGAATTACATCGTACACAGTAATGTAAGAAAAGCCCGTTCGACTATAATTTATTCCAGTCCCCTCCAGTTGGCTTTGTCGCGCGGTGAAATCACAATCGCTACGAATATCTATTGACAGATTATAACGCATTAATGGATCTTTACGTGATTGCGTAGAAAATTCGCTTTTGCAAAGAGGACCGAAACACTCTTTTGAGAATCGTGATTTACAGTGAGATTTTTCCCCTCAGGCCTTTCCGTCGCCTATTTATTATTATACACGATATGTCGCCTGTCGATATGTCGAAAATTTCATGAAGAAGGCACCCTTTGACAGTGAAAATTATACACTTAAAAATAGATAAAAATTATATTGTTTTTTCATAAAACTACTATATACACTCACAAACTAATGAAATTGTAGATGCTATAAAATCTTCATATCTCGTGCTATCTCGTTTTTTTTCAGCTCACTTAACGTCTCACGCGTATTATAAAGTGCTCGTGTGATCTTCGAAAAATTTTGTCGTAAAATATATTTTTGTATATAAAAAAAACAATCATATAGTTATAACTATATAATTATATAGAGCGTGTATATAATTATTTAAATATATATATTTTTTAATACATATATATCTAAATAATTATACATAATTTTATATATGTATAGAATTATTAATATATGTAATTATATAATTATAATTACATAAATTATATAATTATATATATTTATGGGTGTTTTGTGTGATGATAAATTGGGCCGATAAAACTACAGTTCGTACGTGGCTCCGCAGTTCACTTTCGAGAAACGTGCACGCTTTGGAATGTGGTGACGACAATGCAAATGATTCTAGGACGCATTTTCGATCGATGTAAGTTGAATTATAAATAATTTAGAGGTTTTCCTCTCTCTCTTTGTCGACTGCTCGAAGAGCTCACCGCACCGAACTGTAGTCGAGCCCATCGAACTTCACCACGCTAGATCGGAACTTTCGATTTTTTGTCAATTTTTTTTTTTTTTTGTTACTTTCCCAAAACGTTGCTCTCTTCTTGCTGTGAACATTACGTATATATAAAACAATTACTGCAATTTGCCTAACGATAAGAAAAAAAAGAAAACGAATTCTTAAACAATAACAAGGTATACCATGTGCTGCTAAGAATCACATAAATGCTCGACGTTCCCGATCGTCGTCTCCGTGTCTCGATATTACGATCATCCTCTTCCGACATCGCGAGAAACCGTAAACGCGTTTTCCAAAACGTTGGTCCGTCGGAACGACACCGGCTTTTGCCTCCGCAGCTTGTGTCATCGATCGCGTTTCAAAGCACGATTTAATATCGGTGTACGTCATTTCGCCGAGTACAATTTTCGACGCCACTGGTATGCGAAAAAAGATCTTGTGTCGAACATCGCGTTTCATCTATTCAAATAAGCATAAGACTAATGATTCTGTATACTCTTAACATCTAAATGAACTCGGCAAAATTGTACCAATATTAATCGTTGCTTTGAAGGCGCTACTGTCGCAAACGGTTCATAATATCTCGAAAATCTTCTCCGTTTAGTACGATCACGCGGAGCGATCTTTTCATTTGTCAGAGTGAATTTATGTATATATACGTCGCACCGATATTATATTCACGTCGTAAGTGAATAGTTAATAGAAATTTCATAATTTCCAACGGAATCAATTTTCTCTTAGCTAGTCTTAATTATTCTCATATACGTAATTTCTTCTCTCATATCGTTAAAATATTATCATATATACGATAAAATCTCTCACGTATAATATTCTTGTATACAGTCAAATTATTAAAATAGCAATATGTACTCTCGACATATGGTCAAATCTAGAAGAATTGAAAGGGTATGTTCGCTTGTCGCTTGTCAATTAATCCATTCCGCCTGGAATTCGTCGTATGAGAAAAGCGATTATTTCGTATTTGACGCAAACCTGACGAGCAACGGGGTCATCGCGAGTAGACGTTCTGCGACGCGTTGCACTCCCGCAGACTTACCCGACACGCTCGGCTACAATTAATAGGAAATTTACTCAACAGTTTCGCATTGACTGTGACTGGATCTCCGTTGACACCTCATCACATATGAATAGTCGCGGCCGTATAACGAGCTTCGCCTCTTCGCCAGCTCCATTGGCTCGGACGATACTGAAAGGTCAATTCCGTGATAGATAAGATCAGTAAACGCAAAATCAATATATCCGGTATTGAGAAACCAATAAGGCCGATAAGTGGAAAATCCATATTTAATAGCGAATTAAAGCGAAAAACGATTATTGATATTTCAATGATTATACAGAATAAAATTAATAAATTTACATAAATAAAACAAGAGAGATCAACAATCAAGATTTAATTTTCAATAGGTAACAATAAAGAGGAAGCAAGTAAATATTTTAATCAGCAATAATATCAATGCAAACAGTGATAATGGAAAAGAACAACAAACAGAGAAAAACAGTTACCATTACTCGTTTATATATACTATTACTACAATTTAATGATATAATTTGAAGAGAACTAATCTTACCCTGATCAGCATCTGTCCCGATGCGCTGTGAGGGTTGCGATAAGCGTATACTCCCCAACCTGCGAGACCCACCACTAAAGCGACGACGGTGAGAATGCCGATTATTCCCGAAACGCCCATATTCACCTTGTTCGAAGCTAAAAAAGAAACAGAATAAATTGCCTAATGCGACGAATTTAATTACTAGTCGCGTTATCCTGGACTTGAAGAGAAAAGAGAGATTATTAGAGCAAATAATACGCGTAATTCGAGTATTTCAATTAACGATCAAACGAGCTTCGAGGTCGAACTAAGAAGTTGTGGAAATTACGCGGACTAATTTCAACCGGTTCTAACATAAGACTACAAATTAACAAATCGCATTTTCTGTACAAAATTTGAAGTTTTACATCGCGTGCGAATTTACGCTCGTAAGAATCTTATGCGTTTTGCCACAAATTCAATTAATAACTCGATGCCGCAACAAACGTTAAATGAGAATACTTACGAGGGCTCTCCAAGGAAGATATGCTGCCAGATCGCTCTTGCTTCGCGCCCATCTCGTTGGTGGCGATCGACTCCTCTGGATGCACGTGGCCATCGTGGTCATACTGATCGCCCCTGTAGGTTGTAATCTGCGCCGGACAATTGTCCATCTCCTTGATGTTACGTACGTCGCAACCCTTCAGCAGCCACTCCTGCCTCTGTCGGGACGTGCCGGTGCTGCATTTGTTCAACTCCCGGCACCACTTGCAATCGAACTCGGGCACCTTTGTCAAGCAGTCCCGGCAGTTGTCGAAATTCAGGCACGTGGGCAATGCTTTCAGGTAGATGACCGTGCAGTTCTTTATGTCCTGCCGGTTGAAGTTGACACGGTGGTACTCGTAAATGGTTTTCCGCCGTACGACTGCGAAGCGAGATCAGCGAATTGAGTTTTCGAGGTGTATCTTTAAGTATTCGAACATTAATTCGCGATACGTCTATTTAAATCGCAATTTTGAGAATTTATATCTGGATTTTAGTGTAAATTCGACATTTAAATACATCAAATGATAAAGATAACATCTTGTAAATTTCTGTCTCGTAACTTTGATTACGGAAGTGGTAGACCTATGCTCGTCATCGTAGAAAGTCGTAGGATTTGTTTTACTTTGTATGCGTGCACACAGATAATTTCTGGTCGCTTCTAGGACGTCGAGACCGGGTCCAGTTAACATCGTCGCCTATTCGCGTAGTAGTTTCTCTGCGTCCGATGATCAATAGCGATGACGCAGATATTATCCCGCGATAGTTACGCAATGGACAAACGGAGTAATGGACAAATTGAGTAATAAGCGAGCGAACACTCACAGAACACGGTTCGGTCCATGATATAGGCGTCGCTGAGGCCGACCTTGACGGGATGCATCGTGTCCACGATTTTCTCGACCAGGAGCGGTATCACCGAATAGACGAACACGATGTCTCCGTTCTGATGCAAGGTCACCTGGAAAGTGAACGCGCCGGCTTTCGGCCTGTCCTGCAGCACCACGTTCTCCCATTCGACCGTAAACGCCGTACCTGTCGCACAAATCAAAAAGGGAATATAACAATCTCGCGCCGCGAGATCAGGGCACGACTACGTTTTGCGCCGCGCCGTGTTTCTTTGCCACCGGTTGCTTGACGAGGCGTGTAATTACGATCGGCAAATCGTCGCGCCGATTTATTCTTCCTCTCTCACCCTCCGTCTCCCCTGGAGGCTGCTGATTGACTACTGACGCGATCGCTTTGCGACGCGATTAGTTCGGCGAGGAGAAAGGATTTAGAAAATCAGCTTATTCGAAAAGAATTCGAAAAGAATTCGAAAAGCCTGTCGAATGTTTTCAAAAAAGCATGCGGAATTTTAGGACAACTCGCTTATCGTAATAAGATTTCTTTAAATCCTAAAGGCATAAATTATTTTAAATTTAGCCACACACGGCAAACGCAAACACGCGAAGGATTTCTTAAATGACTCGGCCGTAATGGGCCTCCGATGGCAATGATTGACTTCGGAAGAAAATGTAAGAACGAACGTCCTTCAGATGGCACGAAAATACCGTCCGTTCGAGATTCCGATGACTCACCATTGTCAGCGTACTTGACGTAGCTTTCGTTCGACAGGCGGGTATCGAAATTCGCCATGAGCGGTGCAATGTACTGGGTGGCGGCCAGCCAACTGTGCACGTAGTCGCCGGTGTAGAGAAAACCGCCGGTGGCGATAGTGATATTGCGCACGTTATAGCCGTAGAATGGGAAATCAAACTTCAGCTTAACGGTCTGCAACAGCGTAGAAATCGCGGCTCAATTCTGAAACTTATCCTTAGAATTAACGATTAACCGATCCTTACGTTTCTCTTACATGTAAGTTCTAATTAATCTTTCACTGCAACAGGGATTAAATATTCCAAACGTATATATACGTCATATCTGTATTTATACCAATCGCTTTTTTTATTTAATTATTATAAAAAATGGGAAAAAAACGCTACATATATAATAATCGCCATTTTCTATATCGTTTTCACTTTCTCACGACAGTAGCTATATAATGCGAAATAATGACAAGCGAGTCTCACCGCGGCACGTCGATGGCTCTGACTAAGCAGATGATTGACCCTAAGATCCGGGTGTTTGTCCATGTCGACCCAGTACTTTTTGCAGATACCGTCGTTGACGATAAAAGTGCTGTTGTAATACTGATGCGTGTCGTAAACCGTCTTGGTGATGTTGTTCTGCGTAAGCGTAGTGTTAGTCACGTCGGAGAATTTGCTAATGGAAATATCGCTGATGTCGTCGGATTTTATGGCATCGTCTGCCGTGTCCTTTGCCGCCGACGGTTTCGGCTGCTCCACCTCGCCGACGTCGGTGATATTGCGAATCGACAGGGTGCGATTTGCCCATGCGTGTAGTGTCGCCTGCGAACGGATGCAGAATTGTTAAACATAGTCACGTATATCTGTACAATTGACAAGGGGAGAGAAGTTTCGCTTTATACGTACGAATCTCTGGACGTAAAAACAACTCGATAAATCCACCACTAATACCTACCGCGTCGGTTGCAGGATTTGCTGCCTGCGACGCCTTCTTTTTAAAATCCGGCTTGAGACTGGAAATAGAATCAGATGGCCGTACAGTGGTGGAAGTGGCTTCGCCGGTCGAATAAGCCGTGGAATATGTTACGTCGGGGGATGCGTTGGTCGTGTTCGACGTCGCCGGTTGTGTTGGCGAAGCTTGTTGCTGTTGTTGCGGTTGCTGAACCTGCGGCTGCTGCTGCTGCTGCTGTTGCGATGGCAGTTGCTGCGATTGCTGCGGCGGTTGCTGCTGCGGTTGTTGTTGCTGCTGCTGCTGTTGCTGTGGTTGCTGCTGCTGCGGTTGCGGCTGCGCCGATGATTGATCCTTAAGTGGTTCTACTTTCTGCTCAGTCGTCACCACCGATTTGTCAGGCGTTGCACGGCGCACCCTCCCTACATTCTCGTCGATTAGTCTGATATGTAAAGACTGGTGATCGAACGATGACTTGGCGTTCCACCCGGCGTAACTGTAGTAAGAGTGATCTGCAATACAGGTGAAAGCGTATTCTATATTATGCCGTCAAAAGCTTGAGAAGAATATTGAAAAGAAATATTTTCTAACATCTAAATGCATATTATTATATTTTAATCTTTCCTCATCTTTTCGAGAAAGATTAAAATAAGAAAATAACATTAAGAAATTTAATATAAAATTTGCAGAACAAATTTTAAATAATCTCCAGAATTATTTAGACGAAGAATAAATTCCGGTCTACTTTAGAGAATCGATCTTTAATGGATTGAAGTGATTTATTATTTATGCATTAATCTTTCTTAACTAATAACGCAAGCTTATAATCCACTTATTCTGAATGCAGTGAATAAAGAGTTCAGCAGATAATATTATAAATAGGTCATATTCTTTTCTCACAATCTGGTGAACAACCGAGATTGCTTATTAGTCGAAATTAAAATTCAGGTTAAATGCAGTTAATTGATTAATTAATTAATGATTAAGGAAATAATTAATTATTTTCTTAGTGTGAATTCTAGTGTGTTTTTTATATTTGATTCTTCTATCTAACAGTCAAGCTTGTGGAGAGAGATACGTGCCGCATCTATCGCGAGCGAAAGAACTCGTCTCGGCTCGTCCTTGAGCACGCGTTGCAATTACGATACTACGACTGATTATTGAATGATGACTATAGGCCCAATCTATGACACATACATGACTGTGTTGCATCGCGCGTGCATTGTCTCCGGTTCGCACAGGCTCGCCGAGAGTGATTCCCTTCGAGGGGATCGGGTGTCCATTTAACCGATGCATCAACGTCAAGCCCATCGCCGGTGTCCGAGATCAGTGCCATGAAACGCGGATTAACCTCGATTTCTACGCTCGCGATAGCCGCGGCGCGATTAATGGACAGTTCGGGGGCGAAAGTGGCACGGGACAAACTTTTCACAACCCATCGTTCACATTAAATTCGTTTTTAGGATCCTTAGAGCAGTTACTATCATGCGCGTATCTTTTTAACATATTTTGTATATTCTAGTTGCAATTCACCGGCAGCGACATAAATTATATGTCTCAAATTATATTTCTTTATTTCATGGGCTAGTTTTACTAACGCTATAATTAAATTTTGAAGTCAATGTTTGCTATACAGAATGTTTCGTAATAGATAGCACAATAATCAGAACAGTGGTTCTACATGAAAAATAAATTAAAAATGTACAAAATATTTTCACGAGATTTTCTTTTCGGAAAAATTGGGAAAACATAAAAAAATTTTATTATATATATTTTTTGCTTATTTTTTGTAGATTTATTACCTTTTTAATTGCACCGTCTATTACGAGACACACTGCGCCAAACATATTTAGCTGAGTGAAATTGAGAATAATTGCTTTTGGTAAATAGATTTATTAATAAATCGTGATTACTGAATTCCGCGTCGTAAAAGAACGTGTGTAGAATCGTCGGCGAAGAGGAACGGGAAGTTAGGCGGCACGATCGACCGGATAGAGCAATAATTGACGATCCGACAAATCGGAGCGAACGTACAAGCTTGACGTCAATGTAAAAGCGCAAGCCAATTAACCAATCAACCCCGCGGTAGCCTGTTATCTTGGAAAGTTCTCTTTCCCTTATCATTACGAAACTATCACCCTTTAATAATCCTAAATTATCTGATACGTGATTTTTCCCTCAGGAAATTTAAATTCTGTGCCATAATTTACCCCATGATTTAAATTTCAAAATAATCTTTATCGCAGATATTTTCTGAAAAATTACCAAACGCGTGCGAGGAAAAGTGTATAATCTGAATAATCGTTAAACGCTAGTTTGCATAATAATGTCTGCTCGTCATCCGTTGAATAAACAGAAATATAAAAATAAAATAATTGACAACTCATAAAATATAGCTCTGTCGAAAAACTGCAATCAAAACGGGCTTGGGGAACTTTCACCGAATGAGTCAATTCTCCGATACGAGCAAGTTTCATTAGTCGTGCACTAGCGAATCGACTCGATTTCTTAACAGCAGCGGCGAATCGTAAAGTCGCTTCGCCGAATTGCGCAGATCGTAAACGCAGGTGAATATGGGCAACGTGTGAAGCTGTGCGTCGCGGAAAGGTTTCCTCGAATCCGAGGCGAGCGAGATTGGCGCGAGAACGCGATGTTTTCTACCCACGCGAATTACTAACAAGAAGTTGCATGTTGCATGTCACTGTTTTCATGCACAAACTGCGTCGTCGCGATTCAATCGTCACATCGATGCAATCGCGACAGCCATTATTCGCGGGATAGCTATAACTGTTTTAATTGTATAATCGTATTATTTCAAATGCACAAAATCCGCGAATCGTAATGTAAATTTATGAGGTTCGCGCGACTGACTTTCACGTTTCATAACGTTTCGTAGACCAATTTGGCGCGATATCGGTGATATACGTATGACACGCGTGGACAGCGTGTAAAACTTTCGCGCGAATATAATACGCTTGTAGAAAGGTACACCTGAACAAATTAAATTGAACAGAAGCGGAGCAAAGCAGTCGAGCGCATAGTGCGCTTACGTATTTGTGCCTCCCACGTTATTGCTTTAACGTTTATTTGCCGCAATTATTGAGAGACTGCGGGTCACGAAGAGAATTGCGAGATACGCCGCGAGTTGCGACACACGCGCCAGAAATATTTGTTTTATTCCACAACGTTCGATCTCGGTTCGTTTCGCGCGGGTATAATACGTACGTTTTCCATTATTCTTTTGTTCCCGGCGATGTTCCGCCGGTAAAGACCAGACAGCGCGCAGCCTTGGACGAAAACGCGCGGCGGTAAATGTTAAAATTAAAACGACGCTATCGGTGAATGTCAATGCGGCGGCGAAGTTAAACGTCGCATTTTAAATAACGCTGTCCAAAAGGCTGAAGAACGATTTCCTACGTCACGAGCGAAAACGAATCGGAAAGGAAACATTTTAGATTTACGGTAAATGAGTACAATTTGATCGCATGAAGTCGCTTGACATTAATTAGCTCGGGTGATAATACTCGTATGAGAAATACGAGTGTCTGGCGCAGCCACGTAGATTTGTGCGCGCATCGAAGTGCAATGCACCGCGTATCTCGCACGATAAGATTTTTAAGGATAACTTTATAATATGATATCCGTCGCTGATTAAAAGACGCGTCGGCAAGATAAAGGGAACGCCTCGGCGTCCTGACGCCTCCACGCGCGACATTATTTTTAGACGATGCGAGTAAAAGGATGCTTCTACATTGCAATTTTTACGCCTTGAATAACCGGGAATAGATTACGCGTCCCTCGGAATTATTTAGCGATGTGACTGAAAAAAATCGAGATAAAGCCGCAAAATAATGGGGAAGAAAAACAAACACAGATATGTAGACAAATATTTTTCCTCGAAACCATTCATGGAGCCCATCCGCTTAATTAAAAATGATTTTTATCAGTTTGAAGCGAAATTGTGTAGCAAACATGCACCGACGATAACGGTTATAAAACGATTAAAAACGATGACAATTACTTTTATCGCCGGGAAATAATGCAGTATCATATTTACCCGCTGGTCTCAGCCATCATTAACCTGATTATTCTAATTATCGTTATATAAAAGCACTTACGCGCCGCTGACCCGATTGCAAACCTCGAAGACATTTCTTTATCACATTTCTCAATGAAAAAAAAAATTAATTACAGACAATTTACGATTAAAGGCAAAATAAAAAGCTTGGCTAAGAAAAACTTATGTGATATCAATTTTTATGAGAAGAATTTTTAGGCGACTTTGGGGAATTCCACAAGCTTACACATGGAAGGGTTAATCGTTCGAGAAATAAACATAACTGTACATGCGAAACGCTGGCCACCTTTTTCCCACGATGTTGCTTGACGAGGTTTTAATGAACTACAGATTGAACGAATCGCTGAATATGGAATATGGCTTTCATTAGATCGGGCAGACGCGCGCGTGATAAAAATAGCCCTTCTCTCGCGAAGAGTCCGTTCGCAATTTCGCGCACCCGTGTCCTCGTTCTAAATCTTTTTAAGGATATTCAGTTGTGTCGCGCGATCGACGACGAGTCCTTGAATTTCATTCGCGACGATTAATCGACTTTAACGCGACCACGAATAAGTCATCGGTATTTATGAAGCTTATCGGCTTTAATATAAACATGACACGCAAAAGATAAAATAAATTACAAAATGTCACGTTTCTTTCCCTCGAAAAATAGAATTAAGTACACGAATTTTTCTTAGTTCTTAGCTCTGCAAATAAAATTTATATTAAAATTTTCTTGTTTAAAATATTCTCTTTAAGTTTCTGCATGTATATATATATACATGTATATATACACACATAACATATATATTAAAGCTGACATAGATCACGATTTCACGATATCGTGATATCGTGAAAACGGTGTAGACCTACCTCACTTAGATCGATCATTTCTCATGGCATATTTTGTTTACTAGGTTGGTAATAGCATGCGTGAAAGGTTTTCCATGTACGTCCGATAATAGGGCGCGCCCATTAATCTCATTACGATCACGCTTTTTCCGCTTCCTTTCGCATTTTGCCGTGATCCGCGATATCAGGGCGGAAACGACACGACAATCAATGTCAATGTTACGCGCGCCGCCATCAAGCCGCCCACATCCGAGGACGTTTCTTCCTTTCCGAGCGAAGTATACGGAATGTGTCAACGAAATTCGCGATCAAACGGGAGAAAAAAATTGAGATTGAGGAGGGAAAGGAACACGCGAGGATTATGAAACTCTTGAATTAATACACAAATATCGATGACGAAATGTATTTATGAAATCTATAACAAAACAGCATTTTCATCGATGACTCCATCGATGACTTGCGTGATTCGGCGCAAAAAAATCTGCGGTTCAAATGTCAGATAATAAGAAGCGCCGCGAGAGAGATGAAAGCGCGCGAGCAATCGAAACATTTCCCAATCTTTCCGGCCACGCTTTTCCGGTGTAAAGATACCAGAGAATTCAAAGGGATTGGTAACGCAAAAGCCGCACCTTGAACAAGATATTTTAAACAATCTATATATGTTCAATTATTTTTCTATGTTCCGTGAAATTTTACCACACGGCTTGCGTTAACAGATAAATTATTATACAATTTATATAACCTTTTATATCAAATACCTATCAAGATAATAATAGGGCGAGGCTTGATACCCGACACTATGGCACAATTAATCACGACGATAAAGCTTAGAGAGACAATTCTTGAGGATAATGGACAACCTGTCTCCGCAAACTGTATCCGAGATAAATTACATCAATCACGCCAATATCGCAGTTTACGCAGGACCGCGGACCAACGAGATAACGAACAAGAATGAAATTGAAGCGACTCGTATAAACTCTTACACTAATGATCTAACATGCCAATAATCGCCAATTATAGCTATGACGGTTGGTTTGTACACGTCTCGCAATGTTTAGCTTGTCGTCATTTTACAATTAGACCTCTTCAGAGCTCTATCGTTCATTCTTCATTATTCCGATAAAATTACTTAGACTTCTCGTGATTTACTATCGTATCATAGAAATTTCATTATTGTAATTTTAATGCTAAAAAAAGTGTGGTACCTTGAAACTGGAAAAAACAAATGGCACATTTTTAGATTATGTCATGAATGATTTTTCTGTACTTAAAGAGGTCAACAGTGGTAAAAATTCAATAATTTTTCCATTTCTAACATAATTTAATTTATATAACAATATCCAATTTAATCTAATCTATATCTATGTAAGGTAATTTTATTATAGCTATTTTCGCGAAGCAAATTCGAAATAATGGTCGACGCGATTCAACTCGAGAAAAGCGCAACCGTTGTCCCATAAGATAAGGCGACTACTCTTGCGGTGAAAAGTCAAATGGAAAAAGTGCAGAAAAGACCGGGTATGCAAATATATGGTATGTGCATTTGTAGGTGCTCGTTCAAGATAACGCGCGCGCCTCTTTCTTTTTCTGTTTCTCTCTCCCTCGACAAACAAGTAGATGCGGGTTGACTTTAAAGCCTGATAGCTGATAACGAGTCAAGTGGCTGAAAAGGTTTCGAGAGAACGCTGTTACGCCGGAGAGAGCGCGAATTGCGACGAGTAATTCGGATGCTCTTAAATTCGCGAAATTAAAATAGAAAATTCGAAAGAATACTTCAACACAGCGATATTTTTTTAGATAAAAACGCATCGAGAAAATCAATATTTTTTCGCGACCGTGAAAATAAAATCTGAATTGAAAGATTTGCGCGCAAGCACCTAGAAAATTTTGGAGTAAATTTCAAAGAAAATAATGCTTGTGTTGTAACACGAGAGTAGTCTAAAATTAGAAAGGATGCATTACTTCTCCAATTGTGCATTATACTTCTAAATATTTGAAATATGGGAAATAATCTGCGTCTATTCGATTTGCGATCATAACGATGAAGAAGATAACGCACATCTATAATATCGTTATCAGAGATATCGATGCGATTCTATTTCTTATAAAATCGCTAGTCATTCTATTCTAATCTAGAGAGCGATAAGATTCGTAGTAATTGCACAATGCAAACCGACGTTCAAAGTCTTGAATATTCTAACGGGCAGAAGGACGTTGGAAGATTGTACAAAGATGAAACGAAGTATCGGTCTCGACCGCAGAATGCGTCATCTGACGCCATTTGCTTTCCCCAATGCCAAATACGAGCGAGCGCGCATACATTATGACGATCACGAAGGCGGTGTTAACACGCGCAGAAGACGCGGCATATCAACGATTCGATTGAGAACCCAAACAAGACGTTCGACTTCCAGACGTCGCCTTCAAGGAGGAGAAAATACTCGCTGCGCCGGCAGAAAACACTCGTGCATCTGTCGTCGCGAGAAATAACTTTATCATGAATTATATTCCTCGTAATCGTGTTTTTATCGAACGCCTAATTATCCGCCTCGTATCATGCTCTTATCGATAAACAACATTAATAATGAACACGCTGTTATTCTCCCATGTATATAATATTAGGGTCGTGCAGTAATTTTCATCATAATCAATATTATCTTCATTTTCGCTGGATACTCCAAAAATACTGGATATCAAGACCTACGTTATTCGCAATTTTCGAGTCATATTAATTATTTATTGATACAAATTTTTTTATTTTTTTTAAATATCCGTTTTCGTTACTAAACGTTAAGTCACGAGAAGTACGAGGCAAATACAAGATTCCAGCATAAATAATTTAAAATTCTTCAAGTTATTTGCATTAGAATTTACAATCGGTGGAACACGAACGTCCCCCCCCCCCCGCCCGAGTTGTAGAACGCAGTCAAAGAAACCAGTTTTTAAAACGTGACTCATGATTGTCCCCCGTATCATAGGAGAAACCCCATAAAAATAGCTCGGCCAGAACCCGTTCTGGCATTGGCGATTCGCGACGCGAGAAAATGCACGGGTTATTTTAAGTTACGTCGCAGTTTCTAGATGCAGTAGCAAATAAGAGTATACGGGGTGTCCCAGATTCCATGCGTCTAACAGCCAGTTCCGTCCGATTTGGAGTTTATATTCTTGTTTCGCCAAAATAACGGGCACCAAACGATGGTTTTGAATTAATGAATTGGAACACTCGATATTCTTCTCGGTATTCCCTATTGACGTTGAAATTTAAATTTATTGCAAAATATCAAATTGTTGCGAAAAATCATATTTATTACATTCGTCAAATAATGTTGGAGACAAAATTTCAATATATAGTATAATTAGAGAGCAAAATTGTATAATAGTGACTGGATTTTAATATACTTTTTTCATATCTAAAGAGAAATTTTTCTGTCTCAATTTTCTGAAGAACTTCAGTTTTCCATTCATTTTTTTTTTATTTAATGCAAATATAATTTGAAAAAACGTTTAAAACTGAGCTCTTGCATGAACTTAACATCTCGATTTTAATTGATCTATTTGTCATGTGCAATTTAAGATAATCCTATTTGTTATACGGGTTATAATTATCAACAAATTCTTTTATTGCGAAATTTTCCTAATCCATGTATTTATAATCAATACAAGCCAAGTATATCCGGAACACGTAATCGCCGCCTATAACGACGCTATTTTTATACGCCGACAGTTATGTCGGTGATACGGATAAGACACCCAAGAGGTTGCGTAAACTCTATCATCCGGAAGTGACACGATAGACTGACACACATCCTGCCCCTATATTAATGCAAATATTCTCTCTCTCTAACCCTGCCTGTCGTGCTTCTTATTATTATAGTTGTTCTTCTATTCTAATCTTCTAATAAAATATTAATTCCATTATAATATACAATCTTCTATTTATTTTTTATTAATTACAATAAAATTTTTAGATAAAATATAATACTCGATATATCCATGTAAAATGCTACAATCTGTTTTCTCGGAAATTCTTCACAAATAACAATAAGACCACTTCGTGATGTTTTAAAGTATGCTGTGATTTTGCGGAACAAATAGCTACCGGAAGATTGCTTCCTTTTCTAAATAGAAACATGAATTTTCATTCCCCCTTCCTCCCTTCTCCCTTCTCGTCCTTTCATCTTTCAATATCTCGTTGTAATATCGCAGCTTCTACCACCGCAATTAAATCGTATCCGTCGTTTCTCGAATCGTATCGACGGAAGGGATCGTTAAACTGTGTACACAATGTAACAGTATCGCCGTGAGATATTACCATTCCCACTTTACTTTTCTCTTGCCGTCTCGTCTCCTGAAAATTCTATACAATTTATAACGCTCTGCATTGAATGATGCTCGAGGAAAGATCTCATCTCAGTTCCGAGTATCGTCAATATTATTGAGGAAAAATATAACGTACGACGCAGCGAATATCTTCTGCGTCGCATTTCTAATTTGAGTGTTCTCTATTGACTTGCAGAGCCGTTATGCAAAATGTTCTCGGAATTTATACATTGTTAGAAGTATCCTTATTTGAAACCGTTTAAAAAACTTTCTAAAATTAAATATTCAGATATATTTAATCTTAGTAGAAAAAATTTGGAATGGATTGCTTTCTGATGATCTTCTCAGGCGAGAGACATATAATTTCTCTTATTTACACGATATAAAAGTGGAGAAATATCGTAGAACAAAGGTTTACAACAGCAGTCGTTGTCGGAAGTGTAACAGTTTAATGACACGTGAGAAATTCTCACAATCGCCCGTCCACGCTTCACTGCATACGTAAACGCGATGCCAGGGATTTTTCTTCCTGTCTTGCGTGATGCTTTGCCATCCATCGATGGCCACAGACTGGTAATCTTGAAACCATCAGCGAATCGAAAATCGGTCATTTCCCCACGAAGCAAACTCTAAATTATCTGTTAACCGTCATTAGAATAGAAGAACAAATAATGCTCTGTTGTAATTTATATTACTGATATCAAAGAAATTAATTTAGGCGCCTCCGGTTTATAATTTTTTTTCGGATTTCCTCATAAATAAATAAAAATAGAACGATAGATTGAGATCTTTTTGCGAGCTATATCACATATTACTTTCGCCGGATGCGACGATGAGACATTTATTTAAATAGGAGGAATTTTTTTATTTTTATCTTTCCTTTTTCTTCTTTCTCTAAATATGACTATTATAAAATAATTTCATTATTCTCTGTCTAGCGCCAGCTACCTTTTTCGCACTTTTTTATATTTCATAATTTTATAACATCTTGCAAATTATCCTTTTCCCCTAATTGTTATTCGATATATAACTCGTATCAAAGTTTCGTCTTAAAAAGTTCGGGGAAGAAACTCGTTTCGTCTCCGAAGAGTCTCTCGTTTCGTTGTGTAATTGAAACGCGACGATCCGACACGCTTGATCGCACCTATACATTGCGGGCAATATATTAAACGCATCCGCGACGGTAACGCATAATTGAAGAGTCGTTAAAAAGGATCAAAACCCGACATGGTCAATGGACCGGCCAATGGCATACGCATTTCGGTCTGACCGTAATATAACGAACGTGTCGTAACTCACAATGCCGCTAACTATTACGACCATCGCGGTGATCGTACGTAGGATGCGTTAAACCATTCGTAACGACAATGTACGCGGATCATGCTAACAAGATTCGCCTGCATTCTATATTGGATATTTTCGAGCAAGCTTAGTTCACACTGTAATCAGAAAAAGTTCAAAAAATGCTCTTTTTATTAATCAAAATTTTATAGAATAATTTATATATCTGTATTTGTGTTAATAATACATACTAAAATTTATGTAAACGAAATAAATAGCAAGAAAGGATTCGCAAGTCAAACGCAATAATTAGCTTACATGCCTAAATTTTTAATTAAGAATTTAGTAAATAATATAATACGATTCTCTTGTTTACACGACGTGTCAAAATTTGTTGTGTGACTATAATGTCTTGAAATTGAGAAAGTATAATTTATAAAACAGCAAAGGACAAACGTTTTCTATGTGGCTTTTATATCGAGAAATTATATAAAATCGAGTTTCTTCGTACTTAAAAATTCGCTTTATTGATTCCTTTACAGCGCGTAGATAAACGATCAATATGAACAGCATTCAAAAGCGATTTTCTTGTCTTGAAGTAATACATGATTTTGGTTTCGGCGCGAGTTTCCCAACGTCAAGCACATCGACACGCCAGACGGATTTTCAGGCCAGCGAGCGACATAATGACACGAGCGCGACGCAAGCGTCGTCATTGTCGTCATCGTCGTCGGCGCGTTTGCCACCAGCCGTTACCGTCACGAAATCGGTCTCCCTCCCATCTTCTCCCGGAGTATGAAAATAAAAAAAAATAAAAAACAGGAAAAGAAAGAGACGTAGAACACAAATCGTACGAGAAGAGAGCAGCAGCGAGGGCCAAAGACCTCTCCTCTGTTCTGTTTCTCTGAAAGTCCATTCCTTCGTCCGTTCGTGAGTGTCGCGGTTTTCGGTGAAAGCGACCATTGTTCGTCCCCATGTGTCTTCTTTCTGGTCCGAGAAAAGGAATAAAACGGGGAGGAACACGGATTCCTGGTCTTGCACCAGAACGCGAACGAATCCGGACGATCGTGTGTTGCATGTTGGAGAATAGATTTAACATCGCCATGCTGCGCGACTTCGCGTCCAGAGATAAAAGCTACTTTAATAAGTCGCATATGAGCCAAATTAAATCTTCATATTAAATTAAAAGCGACGCATTTCAAAAATTGTTCTATTTTGACGTTAATCTAATTTAAAAACATTCATATCTATTTTCATTTGTCAATTCTCGTGATAATTTATCGTAATAATATTTTTGTAATTTGCGAATGTTGTTCTCGGAATTTAATATAATTAATTGTAACAATATCATAAATTTAATTTGCGAGTGCTGGCTAATGGTTTTATTATGTTTATCATAGCAGAGTGTAATGTATTTTTGTAACTTAGCGTAAAGTGACTAATTTGACTAATTACACATTTTTGCGCGCGGCACGTTTCGAGCTTTCAAGGTGTTTCAAGGCTTGAAAAATGGTCCCGAAATGAAGACGTTTTCGCCGGTGGAGAGGGCGTCTCGACTCGCCGAGACAAACGGGACGGTTTTGCGTCAGTCGCGCGATGCTTACGTAAACGCAAGGACGTGACCGCGTGGTCGCGAAGGAAACGGCAGGCGACTTTTCATAGCCTGGCACACCTGTCGCCAGCGGTCTCCTTCGTCGACGACGAGGAAATATCCGCGTGATACGTCAGCGCGACACGCTCCGATGGCTTTTCCGACGCGCAATCGCGCTCGTTAGCGTGCTCGAAAATTATTATCACATTCCGTACCGACTAAATAGATAGTACCGATAGATAAGCGCGAATTACGAGATAACGCTAAACGCAACACTGAATTTTAGAATTCTATTGTCCGCGAGGTTGTTACTTGATGCAACAACCTCGAAATCTGACAAAATGCAAGTGGAGGGGAATAAGGAAAATATGGAATTATAAGTTATTTATTCAATATTATATAAATGGACAATTATAGATGTATCTGATAACACTTTGAATGTTAATACAGTCTGTCTTAAAAGCGTCACACGCTAAAAATATGTACCTATTTTGTCGATATCTTTATTTTGATCTTTATTAGATTCAATAATCATCAATCAAGGAATTGAAAAATGACAATCTCACAATAAGTCAAATTGTAATTAATAATTCTAACGTGTGTCAGATTAATATTCATTACAATACTGGCAGATAGTGTTATTACCGTCGGGATAGTTGCAACATATTACAATTAATAATATGTTGCACTAATAATAATTGTTCAAAAAAATTAAAACAGGTAATGATTGTTCATAAAGGCAGTGACAACTAATAATTGTTCATTAATGACGCGTCATCTACGATTACGTTGCACGATTGGCGCGGATAATGCACGAGTGTCTCTCGCGGTATTGCACAACTGCGATGACGATCATAAAAATGACTTCGATCCGTTTAATGGAATCTGCAAGTAATATAACTCAGTAAATATGCATTGAATAATACATACGTATATTGTAATTATATGTTTATTAGATGAATAAATTGAAAGCTACGTAAATTAAATAAATATAGTAAAAATTTTTGAAAATAATAAATGAGCAAATGGTATAAACGATTTTAAAATCAACTTGCACGATAAGATTCAGTGCGGTGACCGGCGATTTTTATCAGTCTGGCAATTAGATTCGTATTTAATAGACCTTTCGAAATCTCTATGTAGCAATCGCGCGCTCCCGGCGGTAATTAGCTTTCTATTTATCGGTATTATAGTTCGCGAGAACTACGCTAATGAATACGGCAGAAAGGACGGCATCGGACGTCTCATGATTCGTTCTGACACGGAGTCGAGACACCGTCTTTCTTTCCTCGTCAGGAGCTGGCAAACGGTACATTTGCCCCAATTAATCGGACAACGGAATTGTGAGAGAAATGCAAATGACTCGTGCCCGTTCTCGTGCCTGAAATTAATCGCGAACTACAATGAAATCGTCCTTACTCAAGAATAACTCCTAATTGGAATAATTGCTTCAATGAGTGAAAAAAAATGAATGGGTATGCGATATATTTGAGTAAAATTATATTACGTTATGACAGCATAATATTTGTTATAGTAATTATATAACAATGCAACAAGAAATTTTAATAATTTACGGGAAGAAACCGGCTCGCAACTCTTAAGTTTCGTTATCCTTGTAGTCAGCTTTTGTCTAGCTTTAATTCTTAATAGATAGTTACACAGATAATATATATGCGCGCACACATACGCAACATACGTATGTCGGTAACGACATCCTTAGAATAAATTCCGAAGAAGTTTTTATGCGTACATCTTAATTATCATCACGATGCACACATTTACTACTTTTATAGATCGCGATTGCAAGAAATTTCTATGCAAACGTATGCAGAAAATAGTTACATTTTCTTTCTCGCCTCCGTAATTGCGTCTCGTTAGTCATTTCTGGTCCTTCGGCTGAAATTAATTACGTCTTGGCCGCGCTTACATTTACGTTGCAGCGTGCAGCGTCGATCGCGCGATCGCTGGCGTGCATGTGGCGTACCGGCGCGGCGCGGCGCGGTCGTGTAAATATTTGCGCGCGTACAGCGACTAATTTATCCCCGCGCGCGAGAAGAACTTCTGAATTCGTCGAAACACCGAACGCGCAATGGAAGCCAGAGACCCGCGTCTGCCCGGCAAGAAATAAGCCGCGCCGTCACGGCGAATTTCCGTCCGCGGCGAGAGCGGTGAAAGCCGAGAAATGGACCGCAAAATCTTTCTTCGCTCGCAAAACAGTTAATATTTAAATGTACCCGAAGAAATCTTTCTAGAGGTCGCAACTCTTTTACTATTTCATATTTACTTGAGAAAGTTATCAACGAGAGAGATACGCGAAAATAAATACGTGTATACATACACATATCTGAATAAAATTACATTAAATTATAGTAGGTAATAGAAATTATTGTAACAATGTGACAAAGAATTAAATAATTTAATAATATAATATTATTATAATTTCGTATATTTGATTCAGATTTCTATTTTTCATTATGCAGTTCTTATATCAGTCCGATTTACATTTAAATAGATTCTACATTTATTCTTTTTCTGATGACATGACATCAAGATATTCGCTAGTATTCTACGTAAATTCGTGGTCTTTTAATTTAGAACTATATATATTTACGTTTCCTTCCAGGAAACATAAATATATGTTAAAAATGAGCAAGTTCGTTAACTTACAGACGACGTATGATAGCAGTAGATATAGTAACAGGCAAGAGAATTGCAAGCGCGATTCGCTCAATGAGCAGATAGCAACAGAAAACGGAATTGTATAAGCAAGATTCGCTCGACGAGCAAACACATCGTAATGCGAACGACGATGCTAGCTACTTTGCATCGCGGTATACGTAACTGATCACCAACGACACGTGGTAATAACGACATCGTATATAAGCTCAAGATGCGGAGAATAAAAAAAAATTACGAGAATAAAATTACAATTTGTCTTCTAAATATATCTATCTTGCTGAAAGATATTAAAACCACAGCACTCAGCGGAGATTTACGCAGCATTTGAACTTTGCATAAATTGTATTAAATTATACTCACGTCTTAAAACAGACATTTTTGGAGATGCCTCTGGACAACACGCGTTGTCTAAAAATTGATGATAAGGCAACGCTCTTTGTTTCGCGAGACTTTTTTGACAAATCAAATTCTCCTTTGTCATTCGCGCTGACGAGACCTCTCTCCATTTAATACACCCGTAGATGATCCGTCCTATTGAAGCGAGCAATGTATTGCAAGGTACGCAATTCCGTTTGGTCAATCGCTGAAAGACCTTTTACCATTAACGAGGTCGATGGGGTGATACCAACCGCTAACGTTCTTCGACGTTTGAATTGACTTCGTTCACGGAGAAGAACCCTCTCGACTCGATCGCGTTATCGACTTAAGCTTTTATCTTTGCCCGGCATTCAGAATTATCACGAGTGATTTTTATTATGTCATTAATGCGTAGAATTAGTCATGAGCATAATGGTAATTTATAAGTAGCTAGATTTACATCAAGTATATAGCTTACATAAGTTTGTACGTATTGCGCCTTGCTATTTTTAATAAAATGCTAATCTAGACTCGAAATTGTGCGCGAGAGTTGCACGAAATGCACTTGATACACATACATCGGTTAATTACCTAGTCACTCAAGCAAAAAGCAGTAATTACCCACATATCTAATTATCTATTACAAGGATATGGCAGTGACTTCCAACAATGTTCGACAATGACTTTAGTGCCCCAGAATTTATTAGCGATTTATTCAGCCAACAAAAAGTTATTTACTTTTCGATAACTATACATTTACAGAGATGCACATACATTACAAAGTAGAATTGGTGAACAAAATGGATATAAAATCTTATCTCTTCGTCAGTCTTTGCATAACATTCAAAATTGTTACAAATTATTTTTATATTATCAATATGCTACAATAGATAATTAGTCATGAGCGACTGGTTCATTCTCGACATTATTAAATAAAAATTAAAAACTGAAATTAGATAAATATATTTTATAAAGCCTTTTAATCGACGTACCGAAAATGTTGAATTTAATTCGAATTGCGTAAATTAAATTATTCTCGTTCATGTTAATTGTTCCGCCGGATAATTTTAACATTCTCGCGGTCAAAATATCAATAATCCGCGTCTTATTTTAAAGATACATCTGAATACACGCGGTCTATTCTCGGCGCGGTTGGCGCGACGCGTCTGGTCGGATACAATCTAATAATGTTGAGAATGAATTGAGCCAATCGCCCATATCGGAGCCGGCACACTAATAAGAGCTGCACATCGCGAGAGTCGTGCGACGAAGATACACTTCGCGAGTCGAGCGCGGCGCCAGAGCCACTTATCGACCTTTTATAGATGTCAAAAGAATGCCGATGTAATAATTAATGAGAAAAAGTGTCCGGATTATTTATCCCGCCCCAGTAACTCCGTATCGCTTAGCGCGCGCTACATGAATGATCGTCGTTTCTCCCTGACAGATTCCATTGAAGAGCCGCAAAATATTTCACGCAAAAATATTATCGTAAAGTTTAAAACACGGTAAAAGATATTTTATAAACTTATACACGTTTTATAAAAATTAAATATTTCAACAATAAGCTGTGCAACATGCATTTTTAAAACGTGAAATTGTGTCTCAATCAAATAATACTATAAAGTTTTAATGCAAGAATGATATCGTAATTATAATTAACATAATTAATATTTTATCGCAAAATCAACGTATCGTAAATTTCACCGTAAGACACAGCTGAAATACTTCACGGTAAATACGGGCAAGTTCCTACACAATGTTTTAACGTAAACGCGATCCTTATAGCACTTTAACGTAAACGCGGTGGCGATAAATTGTCGGCGAAAATACCTTCGTGACGGGGACGGAAGGGACCTACGGGTATTGTGTACGTGCAGCAGCGTCTGGCTTCCGGCGTAGAACGACACACGCGATGATCACCACCTACGCGTGACGAGACGAGACGCGTGCACGCGCGCGCGCGAACGTGCGCGCTTGTAAAGACGACGATCTTACGCGCTCGCGCTCATCGGCTCGGCTCGGCTCGGCTCGAGTGCAACGAACTCACAATTTCGCGCCCGTGGCTGCATTCTTCCAGCGTAATCGCGACGCGCGAATTGCCATTCGATTGCAGCGTCTTTAACCCTTTATCCGTGCCAACCTCCTCTTGAAATGAAAAGACCACTGCTCTCTTTCTCTCTCTCTCTCTCTCTCTCTCTCTCTCTCTCTCTCTCTCTCTCTCTCTCTCTCTCTCTCTTTCTTTCTCGAACCGAGATAGCTGCTCGGAAAATTCAAACGAAAATATTTCGAATATTTTAACATTTTGTATCTATGTAGGTTCAATTTATCACGCGAAATGGCGATTGGCAAAAACCACGAAATCTGATATTCGCGAAAAGCGTCGTAATTACGGCATTCGAATCTCGGGTAAATACACGCGTCGATATTCTATTTCTGATGTGCAAATACAAAATAATTCGATAAAAGCGGAAAAAACCCTCGATTATTCACCGTCCGATTGTTTGACGTGAACACATCCATTTAATAAATTATGGAACGGCGAGTATACGCGCGAGGCACGGACCAATCAACTATAATCGGTAGGACCATTCGCACAAGGCGAACGACTTAATGACCGTATAAAATGGGCCACGTGGGTGTCCGGTTATGTGCCCGCGCGCGCGCTACGCCCTTTCCTCACCGCGAAATTTCTCCGACACACATCCTCCGTCAGACGGCTTTTCATCGCTCTTGTTAATTTTAGAAACGGGTTACAATCGCGAACGCGCGCAATCGCGGTTGCGTAACCCGTCTTTGTAACCCCCCGCCTCCATAAAGATTGTTTAACTGCCCGCTCGTTTAATTCTAATTTTAAACAAACGCAAACACAAAGGAATTGTTCAAAATAAGGTATTAGGTGTAAGAAGCAAGATATAACTTCTTTTTCAATCTGGTGAAAGTACCTATCGTGAAAACTAAAACTATAAATTAAATAAATATATCGCCTGGCTCTATATTTTCTATAAAATTCCGAATTTGTTACCAACTTTTTTACGGATACTCGACTGAATAGAAATAAGATAAATATTTTATTGAGGGATTTATTGCATAACATTATTATGTTGTGTGTAGTTATATACGTATAGTTACATACGGAGTTTACGTTGGAGATAACGATTGCTTAACAAAGCGCATTAAGGATATCTCTCATTAAGCAAAGTCACATGATAAGGCCGACGCGTGGCGCCGGTCTTAATCTAGACCCGCGCATGCGTATGCGTATATATACGTATATGTTTACATACGTATGTATAATACATTAGAATATGAGCGGAATATAAGCTTACAAGGAGCAGCGGCTTAAGATACTATGTCATAGCACATTCATGCACGCTACACCACTTGCCGGCAAATTTCATGCAGGTATAAACATCCCGTATAAAATGTCCCAAACGTTCTTCTTTTAATTATACAATTACCCTGAAAGCATAATGATGCGTGAACGCGGTGGCGTTATTTTTGAACGGCATGTTTTAATTTTAAAAAGCTATTTAAAAAGACGCTATATTTGTCACGCTTCGATCGGTACCGGCATATACGTGTGGATTACGCCACATTACGGCGTATCGAGCGACGTATCGGCTATACATGTTACCGAAACCGGATACGAGCGCGCGTATACGCATCTTCGTCAACGAGCGAGTATGGTGTGCAATATGCGTGCACCGACGACCGCCCATAAAAGCGCGTGTAATAAAGGGAGTTAACGCACTATCGACATATGCCAGACTTGGCGCGAGAGGAACGTTACATTCAAACATTTTTTATAGATTTAAAAAAACGAAATGTATTATTGTCTCTTCTTCTAAAATCTATTTCTAACAAATTCTATTTTTAATAAAATTCTATTCCTTTTTACATATCTCGTAATAAAACGTTTGAAGAACTGGAATACGATTGCATAAAGTATGTAGAATACACACGCACACATAAACGTGTCAGAGTACACAGAGCATAGTCAAATTATAAATAGAATTCTGTTGCGAATTCTGACGCGAGAGAATTGTAGGTCGCCTAAGGTGCGCCTTAAATAACGGAACATCTCTGAGAAAAGTCTGGAGCAATGGTAAACAGAAAATTGTACGACATATACAAATGCGCCTTGCGGTTTAATCTAATTGTCGGTTTCGCTTGATAAGGAGAGAACGAAGCCACGAGAGTTTCAGCTTTTCGCAGTACTGCGGTTCGTGGCAGTTAGCATGATTACGAAAAGTCACAACGTTTCAGATTATTCCAACAAGAAATCAACAAGAATCAGGTGTCGTACCTAAAAGTGCCTTCATCAAAATCGATTTTTTTCCGGACATTTTCTACATGCTTATTCATTTCGGGACATTTCTGTATGCATTTCGTATATCACGTGAGTGAGAGATATACAGACGTGTATGTAAGGTACAAGGTGTCACGGCTTTGAGTTACATACGGAAGTATTGTTATTATTACACACTTCGACTAAACATAGGGAAGCAACCTGACACAATCTTGTTACAGACATACAAGACCCCTATTACTAGAAATATTTCTATTTTTAAGCCCTTTTTAGCCAATACACAGAAAAATAATGACGCAAACTATTGTTAAGCTCGAAATTAGATTGCTAAAGCTCGCGGCCTTAAAATTTTCCTTCTCTAAAGGCCGTGCTTCTGTGAATGATATTTTCTCTTACAATGAACACCACCGCCGATCGATCCCATCGACGGGGACACTGACTTCTTCGGTTCACGTACGCGTCTTCCGCGGGGCGAACGAGGTCACCGCGAGTGTAAGTCCGAACGGAACGCGCCGCGTTAGCGAAAATAGAGCGATCCGAAGCCGCGGTGGTATACGAAAGGTGTAACGACGAGCGGTGGTCGAGGAGAGTGCGTTGAACTTTCTACGTCGATGGAAATATGACAAAAGCCGTGACTCATGGATGAGCTGTCGGCGCACGTTCGTCCGTTCCATCCGTCCGTCCGTCCGTTTATTCGTTCGCCGTGAGTCGCCAGTGAAGTGGATAGAAGCAACTCGTATACCGCGCGATTACTTGCCACCTCTCTTCATATTCCCCGGAAAATATGCGCCGAAAGGCAAGATCGATGAGAAATGATAAGAAGCTTGTTCCTCCTCGTCGCGACGGCGAAAGTGACATATACATATAGCAGCGCGTAATAGTTTACAGAAGTCTTTACGATGCGATTTACGGCGGAATTTCCGCGATACCACAAATTGGGAAAATTATATATATATATATATATATATTTTTTTTTTTTTTTTTAAGTACATCTAGAATCTGAATCGCTTTGATTATCTTATTTACCTCCAAGAATGTTTGAAGCAATCTTATGTCGAAATAAAGAATGCCCAGGAAAATTGTAAAAGTAATTTGATGAGGTAACATTTTTCCATCGTGCTTGATTTTCAAACAACAGAGAGGTAATTCGAGATTTTTATTACTTGAAACATAATATCGAAAAATTTAATTAAAGATCCATTTCAAAAATTTTCCATTTTTTATATTAAATGTTCAATATTAAATATCTTTAAAGTTTAATTTAAAACGTTATAACATTCTCGAGAAATTAAATAATGTTTATAATTATTTAATTGCTATTCAGAAATTGTATTTCTGAAACTCTTTCTCTTTATCAGATATAGATATTTCTATAAGTTATTTATAAAAAGTTATTTGTGCCTTCTCACAACTCCACAATTCTTTTTAGTATATATTTAGACATGCGCAATCTACGCGTGTATCAGCGAGTGTATATGCAAATAATGATTCTATAATGTATGCATATGAGAATTAGAAAAAAAACCGTGCAGATTGTCGGACTATGCAATTAGGTAAGAGAAATCTAGAAGAATCTAATAAAACGCTTACGATTGCATCATATACGTAATACAAACAGAAAGTAGACAGAAACACAAGAAATTGTTAGAAACCGAAATAATTGCAATTTTTCGTAATTGTGTTTATCAGCAGCTTCCCTTCCACCTCGTCGAGAGTCGAAATCTCGATATCGCGAACGTGTCATTTACGTCGTATTATTTAATCCCGCGGACGCGTTGCATTGGAAAAAGCGGAGATTATGCACGCGGACATGCCAAGTGTTACGAGGACAAATTTCTACACTTCGCGGAGAGCGTTTCCGCGCTCGGATCGCTTCGCGAGAAATATCGGGTGGCGCGAAAGTCCATTCCGTGGAATTTCGCATTGTTAAACGGCTGACGAACATGCCTTTGTCTTTACGCGAAGATCGATTGTTTTCAGTTCGGCGGCTCTCTTCTGGGAAGAACAATTTTTACTCTTGACTAATCATCCCTAATCGTCTTTCCTTACGGGAATTGTTCGTGGAATTGTTCTACATAGAAAACAAACCTGATAACGACTCGATAAGCCTAGAAGCCTAGATAAGTCTTTCGTTTAAAAAATAATATGATTCTATTTTTGAGAACGCGTATATAGTTTCTTTTATAAACTCAAGCCGCTCCACGCGATCGTAGAAAGATTACAAATTACGACTTATGCATATCCAACGACGTTATAATTGGACGCGGAAATAATTGCATTCGCAAAATTCAAAAAGCTAAATTATGTACGTGATTTTGCATATATTAAATTCAACCGGATAAAAAGAGACTCGCTACTTGCGGTTAACTTTTTAACATAATTTAATAGCCCCCAAGATAAGCGCGCATCTTTCGTGGCCAGGCGTTTTCATCGGCGGAATTAAAGTGCCATGGCGCACTTTAAAATTGCGTTCGCCGCCGTGGAATTACGCGAGATCTAATTACGCGCTCAGCTGGACGAGGCGTTTCGTGCTCGTAGAACGAATTAAGTGTTACCGAGACCGAACGTCACGAATGGTATCGCGCCGCGTCCCGCCGCAACTCGCGCGATTACTTTTCGGAGTAAACGCGTTAAATTAGAGTTTTCCCGGCATATCCCGTATCATCGTTCCCTGCTTGCCACCATAAACCGGTGTTTCGCGCGCGACGACTCGTTTATACTCGAGAGACTCGTAAACAAGACGCCAGTCAAAATCGATCTAGTCGACCTGGAGGTATCTCAATGGAATGTCGGGCAAACAAATATTTTACAAACAAAACGAAACAAATCGATCCTCTAATTAGTTCTAAGTACAGAGCTACCACTTCGTAATTGAAATAAATTAACGTAACATTAAATTAACGATGTGTTGGCGTGTCAACTGCGTTATCTGGACGCACATGTGCATATATCGCCTCGGACAGTGCGAATTCAGAGGTCACGGGCGCTTATCTAAATTTATTCACGTTGCTTTGTTTACCGAAGTTTCTCTCTTGAAATGCGGATACGTGGTCCACTGCGACTATCACCGATAACCGAGCGCGATAAGCGATCAGATTATACGATGGTAGCACCACGGCATGCGTATAAAGATAAAAGAGACAGGTGAGGGACACATATACATTCTCCTGAATTATTAAGCGTTAATGGACCGAGCCTCGGCAGGATTTACGTTTTACTTTTTTTTTTATACCTTTGCCTATGCGATCTACGAAAACACCGAGTTGTCTTCGTTATTTCGATCACGTCGCGTGAATTGCAATTCGAATACTAGAATTAAATTCCACGCCTTTAGGGCAAATTCGTATTTCTTTTCTAAAATAATATATGTTAACGAGTGCAACAAGGAACTCCATCGTTGGATGCATTTGTGATGAATCCAAAAATTGGACTCATAAGAATGAGAGTACAGTATAGTACGGTATTCTCGTATTCGCGGTGTTACTTTTTTCAAATGTAATTTCAGCTGATACGACACGTACCGTAGAAGTGTCGTATCGCGTTACAAGCTAATCTATCGATTTCTGCAAAATACTCCGCCTGCGTATGCATTATGGATAGCGCGGTCGCTTGTTGCATCGCATAACATATACTTGCGGGACAGAGAGTTTGCCATTCACGCATTATGAAGTATTTCTGTTATTGATTCTTTAACTGACAAGACAATGCCTTGCATTTCGGGAGCAGTGCATAATGTCGCATAATTGCACGAAGCTTTTTTTAAACTTTTTGAAGATAATTTTCGATAAAAATATGAGGGAAGAATTTTATTTAAAAAAGTTCTATAGTTTTAATTTAATGTTAAAATTGTGTTGTTATGATATGATGTTATCGATAATATATATCACATCTGCTGCAAGAGCTAAATAACCGTCAATTGTTAAGCAATCTGAAACGGCTGCTATATAAACGAGCGAGGATGCAATAATAGACGTATGCGCCTTTCAACGCACACGATTGACACTTTTCTCAACTACATTCGCGAAACATATTTTTCTGCCTTTCCGACTTCGTATACTTATAAAGCGACTTCTCATTCGTGACAAGTTGCCTTTGTGTCTCTATATCAGTTACCATCTGCAAAAGAAAAAAATGACTTGCGTGCACGAGACAAACGTTATTATAAGCGAAAAAGAAGGCGGGAATTTATGGAAATTATTGCCTTGATGTTCCGGGTGTTGAGTAATCGCTCGATAAGAATGAAGTATGTGTCAATAATGTAAATACGTCTTCGCACGTTCGGATGTCCTTTCAAGGATCTCGCCGAAAAATGTTTACGAAATCGGAATTCTGAATTAGTTTCTCAGGAATTTACATTAATTTGTGTGTCTAATTATAACCCTTGCAATTTAATTTAAGGAATTCCGCGACTAAAGATAAAGAAAGGTAATTCTATAATATACAGGGTGTTTTTTTTTTAAGTGTTATATATTTTGACAGCAAGTAGTAGGTATTCATCAAAACAAGAAAGGTAATTTCAAAGAAAAAGAAAGGTAATTTTATAATATACAGGGTGTTTTTTTTTTAAGTGTTATATATTTTAACAACAGGTAGTATAGGTATTCATCAAAACAAGAAGAAACTGTCTAGTAAACATGGGTCGTAAGTCAAATGCCTATTAAGATATAGGCCAGTCTTTATCTTATATACATATATATCGTACTATAGGAGGTGCTCTCGACGCGACAATACCTAACCCTGCAGCATTTAACGGGAAATGGATTGGTGGTCGAATAGTTTGACCTGCCCGATCCCCTGACCTTTAATCCCTTAGATTTTCGGCTAAGCCGACACTTTTAAAGACCTTGTTGTTTTCAACACTCATCGATGACGTACAAACAGGAATATGCGTGTCAGCAAAACCGAAAGCAACCAGGTGTATTAGTATGAGTGATTCTCTGAGACGTACGGTCTGAAGTATGTGTGACAATGAATGAGAACTACGTAGAGCACCTCCTATATAGTATGCGATAAAGAAACTTCATATCTTAACAGATATTTAATTTAGGACCTATGTTTACTGATGGACATTTTTTCTTCTGTTTTTGACGAATACTATCTGCTCTCAAAATATGTAACACTTTAGTTTAAACACCCTGTATATATTATATCCATCACGCAAGCCTGACAACGCAAATATTCCATTGCCTTTAATATTACTGACGATTTTTCTGACGTAATGTAATTCGAGAATTGCTCGTAACAGAATCGCCAATTTGCGAAAGCGTTTAAACGCGAACTCGCGATGTCAACAACTGACAACAGCTTGACATTCCGTGACGTTCTGATGACACCACTGACACCGACGATTCCGACGACGTCGACAATAGCCGATGCCTCGACCGCTTCCGACGGCAAGTCAATCGCGAATGTCGCAAGACTCGCAATTCCCGCAATTCGAAGGCACACGCGGCGAATAAAGGGGCACAACACCGAGCGACGGTGCCCCCCTCCCCCTCGAGCAAGTAGCAGACGATTTCGCAATCGCGAGATCGAGGTGCATCAACGGTATGCGGAGAGTGATCCAGAGATAACCCTACGAGTTATCACTCACGAATTCGCCGTATTGTTATCCCCAGCGACGAAAGGGTTACAAAACTGTCGCGTGCGAAAATTCCTTTTCTCTTCTCGCTCCTTGTAGCGTCGGAGCGAATCTACGATAGCTGGCAGCGATCTTAACGAGAGGGAACGATAAAAAGATGTATCGTATAGCGCAGTCCCTTTTTAATAAGCGGACCGAACAACGTGTTCCAGCGACAAAGTAATTACGGCGTCGCGTGACGCTCGTAATTTCAGTGGAAAAACAGCCTATTAAATCGAAGGGCTCGCGGCAACCAACAGCGTGATAAGCGACACGATATAGTTATGCGCAGCGGTGGGAGGGAAGGCTCATAAACACAATGCTCGCTCATAATACGATATCTATAAGGTGTACGGTAATCTTGGAAACTCGACGGGGGCCTCTCGCGTTTCTTCCTTCATTTATCTCGCGTTACGCTGATCGGAGTCTGCCAATTATTCCGCGGATACTCGCGACCTGCCATCGATTCTCGTATATACTACGAGCGTTAACGTGTACGATCGCTCGCTCGGCGTCTTTGGCCGTGAGCGAGCGAGAGAGCGCGACCTTATTCCGGAGACAAGCGTTCCCGATCCCGTTGCATCAGCGGATGCACATGAGGCAGCCATGAATGAGGACGAAGGGGTCGCCGGGATCACGCAGGGAGCGGCGTTAAAAAAGGTCTAAGACCCAGACAACCGACCGGATTTTTTCTCTTCCTTTCTCTCGTCGCCCTCTCTCTCTCTCTCTCTCTCTCTATCTCTCTCACACACACACACACACTCTTCCTTTCTTCTTTTCTCGCCCTTTACCTGCCTTTACCTCCCTAACCATCTGCGAGAAGTCTTTTATCTGACCTCCCGCTTTGTTTCCTTTTCGGAGAGTAAAACGAAGATGTTTTGAAAATAAAAAGAAAAACGAAATGGTTTAGATATCGGCTGTTCTGTCGCTTATTCGCTCGCTCCATAGCGCGCCGTCGCCGTACGTTTCTCTTCCTCTCCTGCGAGCGCCGCCGCTCACGTCGTATCTCGCGCTCGCGCCTTCCCCGCCCGATCCGAAAAAGAATCCTCCGCGATACGCAACAGGTTATCGAAAGGCGCCCGTGTGCGCACTAGCCGCGGCGCATATGTAAGAAAATATGTAAATGACATTTGTATACACGCCCGCGCGCGCATATGTAGGTATACACACTTAACACACTCCAACACACAGACATAGGCCACGCACGACACTCACCGTGCTCGGCGACCGCCAAGGATCCGGCCAGGAGAGCGCACAGGACGACGAGCAGCAGCGGGATCCGCGTCGGCCTTCCACGTTCGTTCGCACCGTCAAAGTAGCACCACCGTTTCTCCTCACGCGCCATAATTGCGTCAACGTCGGCACGACGAGGGGTTTCTACTCCGTCTTGTATTTCCGCTTCGCGTGGAAGGGCTTCGCGCGAAAGCTAAAACCCAAACGCGGGCGTCGCGAGTCCCCCCTCGATATAGCGCGCTCGCCGACGAGGCGAGTCTTACGAAGCGGAGCGCGACGGAAAAGCGGCGAGCGAGTAAGCGCGCGCGCGCGCGCACGCTTGCGGCAGCGGCGGCGGCGGCGGAAGAACGTGGAAGAACGGAGCGAGGGACGCACAAAGGCGCGGGTGGCGAAGGGAGAACCGGATGGAGACCAAAGACAGAGGGAATCGAAGGGTGACTCGCGAGAAAGAAAGGGAGCGAGAAGACGGGGGGAGAAGAAAATAAAAGGGCGAAGGGAGAGACGGGGAGGGGGGAAAAGGGAGGCCGAGTGCGCCGCCGCGTGAACGAGCGAGCGGGTTCTTTTCTCGCGGAAAGCGGATGCTCCGGAAACGGTTTCGGTGCTCCGGAAAAAGCGCGTCTCCTTCGACCGTTCCGCGTAGCGTAGCTCCGCTTTTGCTCGCGCGGGGAAACTGTTGCGCGTCGCTCAAGAGAGAAAGATAGAGAAAGAGAGAACGGGAGGAAAAAGCCGAGAGAGCGGATTCCGCTAGCGAGTCGCGCGGCACACTGACGCGAGGACGGAGCGGAGACGATCGAGCGAGTCTACTGGGCTCGCGAGAGGGCTAGTCCTGAAGCGCGCGGCTCGCTCTTCAAACCGGTACCGTCGGACGACGGCGGACCACGACGGCGGCGACGGCGACAGCACTCGCTTGCGACGCGAACGGCATGCTCGCTCTCACTACTTCACTATAGTCGCTCGCCGCGCTCGCCAGTCTCTCTCTCGCGACTCTCGCCCACTCCGAAGCGGCCTCGAGAGTATCTGGATTATCTAGATGGTCTCATCTAGATGAAGCGCGCTTCGCACGCCAGATATCGCTCGCGCGAAATCCGCGCGAGGTGTCCCGACTCGCACCGTTGAACCAATGATCTTTGTACAGATAGTACGGAATAGTACGTCCTTCAGGAATTGAAAAAGTGAAAAAATTAAAAATAATTGAAGACTAATTAGTAAAATGGACGAAGACATAAAAATGAAGAAGCGATATATCAATAATGGGTTAATTGCTAATGAGATAAGATGATTTTCTTCTCTCGAGCTTGGAGTATATTTATAAACGCGTGTAGGTCACTTGGATCCAGTTACTGTTAAATAAAAAATGACATTTCCTTAACGCTACCTTCTTCTTGTCGACAAGGAAGACAACTATTGTATCGAAGTAAGATAACACTATAGCTTCGTCACAAGAAGAGGATGTTTTGCTGCAATCGGTTCTTTAATTTCGTGTATTTTATCAAATTGTTATTATTTGATGACGTAAGCAACGCGCAGGCTATCGATTGAGACTTTCGATTGCGCGTTCGTCTGCGAATCGGTGTTCATAGAACGGAGAACTCGCGGAAGCGACTTCGAACGAAGGGAAGATCTCTTCGCGGGGCGAATCGGGGGGTGACACCGGAGATATCTTCGTGAAATCGCTCCGAGGATCCTCCAGATGCGAAGTGTCGATCAATTGATGCTGCCCGAGAATCACCTGGAAAATATTATTTCATTCAATTTTGCTCTGAAAAAATATCACGCGAATAGAATAGCGCCCTAATGTAAGCGAGTAAAATTGATAAAATATTTGTGCATTTATCGTAAAATTACAGACTTACAGAATTGTACAATTAAAACGGGAAAGAGCCTTTTCAACTTTCAAATAAAAATATAACGGAACTAAATTAGACTCTAATATTATTATATAAAATTAAAACAAAAATTCAAGGTAAAATATATCTTATTATTTTAGTGTATCGATATCAGTGTACCGATGGTATTGGTATTACACGTCAACACGTTGTTCTTATTAGAAATTTCGGTTTAATTTATGCTTCCCAGGTAGCAGAGTGACGTATTAATTCTGTCTTAATGACGTTTTTAACGGGTTTTTATCTTTTTCTCTTTATAGTGCTAGAAAAGGATAAAAAGTAAATCGAGAAAGTTAATCCGCACTGATAGAACTGGACATAAATCATCTATTTTACCGTGACGTTCGTCTTATCTGAAAACGTTCGATGACACCGCTCGGCGTCGGCGTCGCGCGGGAACGAGAGGGCCGCGCGCACTTGTCGCCTCTGCCGATCTTTCTTCCGCAGCATGTACGATCTGTCGGTCGTGCGACGGATGCGGTCCACCTCGTCCAGCGCCTCCAGGGTCGGCGCCAGCCTGGCGTCGCGTATCCTCGCGAGCTCGTCCCTCTCCGAGATCTCATCCGCGCGTCTAACCGTTGCGGTCAGCTTCTTCTGGCGGCCCTCGATTAGGAAGCCCCACGAACGGTGCCACTGCACCATGTGGGCGATCAGGTGTGCGTCCACGCTCAGCGGGGTGACGCCGGTCTGCTCCAGGTGTCTGCTCAGCTCCGTCCACATCTGGCCGAGTTTCAGTCGTAGATACATGTCGATGCAGCACAGCGTTATCTGAAAAAAAGGTTCAGAGATAACTGATTGTTTTAATATTATATAAAAAAAATTTAATATTACACACTATGTTCAAACATTCGACATTATAGAAATTCGTATGCTATTTTATATTTCTATTAGTTTTTTTATATCATTACTGGTTTAGAAATAAGAAGTCTTACGTGATCTTTTGTTGGTAGTTTTTCGAGTAGAATCTTGTAATGCTCTCTGGCGGTTTTGTATTTGTCGCCGTCTCTCTCGATGATTTTCAAAATACTGAAGATTTTCGATCGCGCCGAACCGATCATGTCGATTATAGTGGGACTAACGTCTTCCGTAAGCTGCGAACGATAGGTGTCTGTCCACTGCTTAGTGCTCATCTGAGGAAATTCAGGATCTGAAATTGCAAACAAAAAGTTAATCGCGACTGCGAAATTACAAAAAAATTTTGTTTAACTTTTCTCTGTTTAGATTTCTCCTTAATTTATACATAAGTAATCGAGAAAATCTCTGGACATATTTTTTTGCGTCTAGAATCTTTCAATAATTTTCATAAAATATTACAAAATTCAATAAATACTAAATTTGTGAGGAAAAATCTCCGTACGGAGCTCGACATTCTGATTCGCGAGATGTGCACCTGCTATGGAATCGTCGGCGCGTCTCTTGATACCGATCCTGTCTTCCTCTTCTCGCCAGACAGTCGCGAGCAAGGATATCAAACCTGTCTTCTTATCGGCGCCTCTCCAGGTGCAGAGACACGGCCCGCAAAAGGTCCTGTCGCACATATCGGTCAGCGCACCGAGATACAAACATTTCACGGGATAGCTCACGATCTCGACAATATCCAGCATGGAGTACAGTCCGCCGTTTCTCAAGAAAATCTGGAGACTCCCAGAACATGGCACCACGCATTTCCAAATGTAAGCGCCTATCGCTAACAAAAGTCTGTCCCCAAATAATAAGAAATCAATAATGTTTCTACTTCTATTTTTCATTCCAATATGTAAAGTTTTTACATTTTAATATCCTCAATATTTATAATTGTTGGTGAGTATTTTATATAACTTGTTAATTAGTTTAACAAGTTAGTTAATTGATATAAAAAATTACTATAACGTAGAAGCAATATTTATGTAAAATTGTAAATCATATTTGCCAGGGCGAACGTTACCGCTGATCCACTTGGAAGTCCTCGTCTTTTTTGTACAAGCACTTTGCGAAGATCTCTAAGACGAGCTCAATGCTTCGTTCTTCGCACAGCTGCTGAACAGACGTTTGTTTTTTCACGAGACCTTCTAGGGCGATCAGCAGCAACGTTAAGATTCGTTGCCTCCTCATCGTGAGCTTATTTAGGTACACTATATTGCTGGTTAATTCTGAAAAATTCAAAGAAAACATATTTTATTAGAAATTCAAGATATATTTAAAAAATTGTAACACTTTTTATATTTGGCATATCAGTATGAAATATATTTTGTGATATCTCTTACCAATTAATAACGGGATCATTCCATGTTTTTGGAAATCCTTCAGAAGAAGAGCGTCGGCCTGCAGAATTATCGAGCAGACGGTTCTCGTAAAAATCATCGCGAGATGCTCGTCGAATTCCACGTTCAAAATTTGCTCGTGCATCGCCAGTAATCTGTGAATATTAAAATCTATTTTATTTGATTTCTCTACTAAAATCCGATTAATTTTTCATCTCTCTTTTTTTACGTAAAAGTGCCTCTGCGCTTCACAAATTCCGTCTCTAATCGTGGCGCTAACAGTGATAAAATATGCATCGCGTGCTCCAACAGAATCAGTGACGCAGAAGAAGATCCTTTATCCTTTTTATTGCTCATGCAGGATTTAATGATCCGGAGAATAATCGGCATAATCATCGCTTTTTTCATTATCTAAAAAATTAAAAACCTTTCCGTTAATATATTTTTAAAATTTTTAAATGAGTTGCGTTTTTTGCTAAAATAGGTTTTGAAATTAAATATTTAAACCCAGAAAAGTTATATTAAAAAAAATACTAAGTTTAAAAAATTGTTTATACTCGTTTTTTAATTTCTCTTTCATTATAATATTATTCAAAATTTATGAGATAAAATTGATGAGAATAATTTACAAAGACGTAAACGTCGATATCGGCGAGATGAGCGATGATCATCAGCAGGGTTTTTTTGAAGAAGAGATCCTCTTCATTGTCGGAGAACTTCACACTTTCTGTCCATATTTTGGTACTGCCGGATTCAATTGCGGGTAAAAGATTGACGACATCCTCCGCGATGCCGCTGCTGACAAGATCCCACGAGGATAGAGTCACGATTCCAGCGAGGATCAATGCGGCAATGTCGTTTCTGATCCTTAAATTGACGGCGCAATATTGACCGCGAAGTATCTGCCGCTTGAAGGAATATCTTAAGCCCCTGTACTGCGTCAGAAATCGTATATTTTATGTTTAATGACTCGTTCTTATTAAAGAAAAACTACCTAACAAATTCATAAATAACACCCAGAAAATAAAAAAAAATATCTAAGTTAAAAAAAAGTACATATATACAACGAAAATAAATAAAGTTTATTCTGTGGTTATTTTTCTCTCACTTTATTTTTATATTTTTAATTGCCACTACCACATGGCGCATTGCTTGAGCGATGGAAGGTCCTTCAGGTGTTCCGGTAGTGTATTCGGAGATAACACCGATCTCATGAGGCTCCACAAGAGTTTCATTATCAAGAGCATGACGTCCCACGAATATTTCTCTCCCTCGAGGGGTATGTCCGGCGGTCTGGTGCAGCGCGGCTGCGTCGCGTAAGGAAGATCCATCCTGGTGAATAGCGTGTTCAGTATACCGGCCTGCAGCATTCTGTAACCTTTATTCGGGGATGTACGAAAGCTGTAACCCATGCATGTAAAGTGAGAAATGCCTGAGGCATTTTCCCCCGCGGCTAAACCGCCCTCGCTTTAACGTTCAGGCATCCATGCGCGCGCGTTATCCGTCGGAATAATATTTGAATAAATTATGCGCTTGAAAAGCATTCAGTATGGTCTGCTAGACTGCATTAGAAAATTCTTTTCAATAATAAATTCAAATTATATAACTTTAAAGAGATTTTTGAAAAATATTCTGCTCTGCTCGAAACGTTTAGGAGAATATTATTTAAACTGAATTGAAATGATAGGGTAATGTTTTTTATAATAATTTCAGCAATATATAAAATATTTCGGTACTCTCGATTCGCGTATACTCACAACATTGATTCGAGATCGAGGCGAGCATGTAGGCCAGTTCCAACATCTTCGTGTACATCTTCAGCATAGCAGCTTTGAGTAATTCGACGATGATAATCGGCAATTTAGAATTCTCCATAGCTCGACGACGAAAATCCAGTTTCACTGCCGCGACGTTCTTTGGTTTCGTTTTGATTAATAAACAATCAAGAGCCGCGTGAATCCGCTGAACATCTTCCTCGTCGGGTAAAATTGTCAGAAGATAACCCAGCAACGTGAAATAATGTTCCATTACGGCGGAGCTAACGAGACTCTCGGAAGTGTGTTTCAGCAAAGGCGGCTGACTGCATAACTGCAACATCCTGTCCAGATGCGCCCGATAGTCGTTGGCTTCCCTGGTCTTCCAGGCTAGAAATTCTAGCACCTTCATTACAGCCGGCAGGTGTTTGACTGGCTGAAAGACGTCTTTGAGGAAACATACTGAGAAAATGATTAGGAAACATCGAATAAATTGGAGCACCTTGTGCGAGTGAGAGCAAAGTGAGTATTAATATAGTAAAAGTATAAAAATTTAATTTATAATAAGTCATTTTACATACCAATTTTTAAATAATGCTTTTGTTAAAAACGATATTATTTAAGGCCTCAAAAGTATTTTATTAATTGGATAATTGTCAATACTCGCATTTATCGTTTATTTATCTACAATTATTCTCGAAAATAAATGTAGATCTCCTAAATTATATTTAAAAAAGATATAACGTATTTTTATTTTTTTCAAAAGTCAGCGAGCCCCAATAGATCTTAATCAAAGAGATTTTTATTTCTAACTTGTGCGAAGGATACGTAACCGTCGTCGCCGATCTCACGCAGATAATCAGACAAAAGTCGTGATATTCGTGCGACATTATCGCTGGTGACGGGATCCGACACGAGTTTTCGCAGCTTCTCCACGGTATAATCCGCATCTGTTCGGCGATATTTTTCCGCGTCGTTCAAATGTGATACGGGAAAGTCGTGGATCACGTATTTCGGACAGGCGGACTCCTCGGCGGTGAAACGACGATCCTGTCGTTTCCGCTCCATTTTTGTGTTAAATTATTCACGAAAGACAGTTATATAAATTACATATACATCGTACTCGACGATCTTGCTCGAACATTAATCGTCGATAATAAATTAACTTCGCGTCGCGAATCGACTGTATCTTGTTCCGCGCGATACACCGTGACCGATTCCGGTTCTTCCACATGATACGTTATCGGTAAATTAAGACGGCTCGAGTCTCGACGAGATGAGAAACGCTTCAAAAGGAAAGATCCGCGCGCCGAACCGGTAACACGTGTTCGGTGATTAATTAGAAACCGACGTTCGCATTAAAAGTCCAATTGCATAATGTAATATGATAGCGCAGTTATATCGATCAGATTTATTGGAATGTAAAAGGACATTAATTTTCACGGGTGAATGACAATAACGAAAATATATATATTCTCCGTATCTCTTTAATTATTATTTTATTTTAATCTTTGTCACAATATAAGCTGTCAATTACAGAAAGATATGTTAATTTATTATTTAAAAATGTGTTAATGTAGAGGTAATACAACGATATGCAATATTCTTGAAAAATGAAAACTTTGGCTTACGGAATCACGCGTGAGATACGTGTATTATATAAATCTCGTTTGCACAAAGAAAGCAGCGTAGGTAAAGATAATAGCAGATCATGGTCCACGAACTGGCGCTCCCTGGGCGCTGACACGCCAACTCACGAGCGGCTGATACGGACCTTTCCTTTCTCCTTCAAATTATGCGATTCAAAAAAATTCTTTTATGATGGTGCACTCCAACGTCGCGTCGTTCTAATCTAGATGCGAAAGATGCTCTTGCAAATCGACACTTGTTCTTAATTAGCATCTCTAGAAATAAAGTCGCGAAATTATCCCCATGTCTCGCGAGAAAACTTAACATGTGTTTAAAAAGCTTAACCGTAATCGGCAGGTGTCTTCACACACACACACACACACATATCCACGTACAAGTAATAGAACTCACTTGTACAGGATGTCGAAAGAATTACAGACACAAATTTTATTCTTAGATTTCTTTAACCAAGTTGAAATAAAATTAAATATCGCTTCATTAAATATTATTAAATATCGTTTTCCTTTATAGTTGTCTAATTTGCAGTTTTAGTAAATATTTTAGTAATTGAATTAAAAAATGTCGATATAAATAAAAATTGAATAAAACTGTAAAAATTGAATCTATGAAAATAAAAATTGAATAAAACTGTAAAAATTTTGATCGAATAAAATCTGTTTTGTACATGTGAAATTAGATGAGTAAGAATTTTTATTATTGTTGCGCAATCACAGGAGATTATTTTGTGAAAAAGACGGTCAGCCATAAAGATGACCATCTTTATGGCTTATAATTTAAAAAGGAAATTTCTTCGGACCGATTCTCCTAACAACCTTCTTAAAGTTTATACTTGCAATTTCCTGACACCTTGTATAATAAGATTCCTATCAGAGAGAAAGAGAGAATTCTATATTAACGCCGACAGCGATGCACGCGCGTTTGCTTTTCCGGGAAGCGGGAAAATTTCATTCACTACACGGGAAAACTCGGCTTTGTTCTCCGACTCCGTTTCATTTCGCGTCGCGGCATGTCACTGATCGCCGCGAGACTTTGGTCAGATCCGCCGAGTAGGCGATCGGTTCTACGACGGTTACAGTCGCAATCGCATACAGACACGCAATCGTACACAATATACACGCAGGCACGCACGGACGCACTCACACGCGAGCGAGTGAACGTGCGCGCAGGGCCGACGCCAAGCTGGAGTACAAACGACCGTAGATTTTCCATGCGATATAAATGTATATTCTAAATCTGAACAATATTATGGATAACGAAATTACTAGTCTCGTTAAATCGCTATAATCCAATTTCTTTTTCGTGTCTAAATAAAATTATATAATGCGAAACTAACAAACATTTTGACGAGTAAGACTAACGATAAAAAAACGAACAATTAAAAACAACAAAGAACAACAATGAAACTAACAATTAATTTACAATTTTTTAACTTTTTATTATAAATACAGGGTTTGTACAGCCTGAAATAAGATGCTATGCTAAGTTGTGGTGGAAAAAATGAAATAAGACTTATACAAAATACAGATGTATGAGTGCGTGATTTCAAAGTTACATGGCATTATAGACATAGAGGATTAAATTAGAGGAATAATAAGAACTAATTAATTAAAAAGGCGCAACTGTCATGATTACTCAATAGATAATAATTACATGTTTGCTAATTGGACTGGAATTAAAAATAGGACAATATTTGTATTTTATATTTAAGATCGTTTCAAATCTCGAGCGTTTTAACCGGTGGAAGACTGGACTTGAAATAATCTTAAAATATTAGATTGGATTACAAATATTGCTCGTAATGGTAGATTTAATTATTACAATTGTGTTACATACAAAATTACGTAGACTACACGTCTATAATTGCGTGAATACATATATTCGCGAATCGTACGGACGGTCAAAGATGGAAATAAATTCGCAGGATTCGATTTCAGGGACTTTAGACGAAGGGCTTCAAGATCCTCGCTTACATCACCATCCGCGTACAGGTGTGAGCGCGCGCACGCGCGCGTTGCGGCCGCTCGCGTGCGCGCGTGGTGCGGTGTGGGGTCGGAGCGGGTGAGAGCGGCGCGGCGACGACGGCGGCAGTCGCGACGCTGACGTGAGCCCGGTGTATCGCGCGGAGCGCGAGGTTTCGCTCGCGTTGTTTTCGTCTCGTGCACGCGAGCGAAGGCGGGTTATAACCCTCGATTCGAGTGCCCCGAGGTGATTACCGAGATCCGAATTGTGATATCGAGAATTTCGCGCGGAGATGTGACCGATCGTTCGACGTCGGCGACCTTGGCGGGACGGTGAGTGACCTCTCTCTCTCTCTGCGACGCCGCTCTTCTTCCTCCTCTTTTGCGCCGCCACGGAGCACACACGCGTGTGTGCGAAAGCACTCTTCTTCTTCGTCTTCTTCTTCCTTCTCTGCTCCTTCCTCTCCCCCTCGTTTGCACGCCGCTGCATAGGCGCTTTCCCACGGGAAAAGTGACCTTTTAATTGCCACGCCGGTTGCCGGTTAACGAACCGAGGCTCGTTAACATCGAACGTCCTCTCTTTCCCGCGTGGTTTTTCCACCGACGCCGACGCGAGAAACGCGCGCGCTGTCAATCGATGACAGGTCGCGGTCGGTTGGAATTGACTTGTAGAAAAAATACTATATAATATTGACAAATAAAAGTCATCGAGAATGAGACACTTAACTATCGCTTATAAAGTATGAAAAATTTGTCTATAAAAATTTCGATATTTTATAGAATTTGAAAATTTGGAGATTTTTAAATGTGAACTTTTGGTGATTGGGAGAATCTAAAGTTTTATTATTTGAAACTCCTTTTGATAAAAGAGGGAGAAAGAAAGAAAGAAAGTTCTGTTATTTTTTTATTATTTTACTTTAATAACTACAAACGTATCTTACATGATTCTTCCTTGACATCACACATGATGTATGTATGTTTATAATATGTAATAGATATATGTGTGTATGTAATATATAGTTAAAGTTAAACTATGAAATATGAAAGCATAGTTGAAAAAAGGATTAATTAAAAGATTATTTTACTGGTTTATAAATTTATTTTAACAAACGTTTATGAAAAAACGCACTTTACGAGACTTATCATCGAATTTAAAATTGAAAAGAATTTACAGAAGATTACAGAAAGAATAAAGTTAGTCGATTTTAAAATCTTGTGGCTCAATATTGAATTGAAAATGATCAACTTGCTTTATATCTGTTTATCACCCTTCCGAGCGTCCGCGTCCGAGAAATCTCCCTTTAAATTCGAAAGAGAAAAAGTCGTCAAAAAGACTCGGGCGAGATATCTCGCCCCGAGAGAGGAGACGCGCAGGGTCTCGGGGGAAATCCGATTCGGGGAAGACCTAAAACGAGAGGCCTATGCGAGAGCGTCGGGGAGAAAGCCTCCCCCGGTACACGACACGCGTTGCGACGCGTGCGTTCCTCGGGCGAGCGAATCAATATTTGGAGGGTAGGCGTTCGCGTCCCGACGAACGGCGTCGAGGCCGACGGAACGTGAGTCACTCACCCCTCGTCCGAGAAAGAGAGAGCGAAGCAGAGCGAAAGGGGGCTGACTGACCTCTCTTTCGCCCCCTTTTTCTCCGTGTGCCGACACGGCCCTCGAACAGCAGCCCTCGTTACGAAAGTCTCGTTGTTTCTCGCAGACTTAAGCCGTTCGCACATTTTTATTTTTATATTCTTTTGTTTTAATTTTAACTTGATAGTCGCAGATCTTCTGAAGACCTCCTTTTTATAAATGTGACAACACAAGATAAATATCGTATTAGTTATATTGTATTAATTTTCATTTTTTTTTACTGTTTTCAGATTAATTCAATTGATTATTTAAAACTTATTTTAACAGAATTCTCAATTATTAAAAATTCACATTATACTTATAAAGCTTGATTATTTTAGAATTAGATACTTGTGTATAAAAGTATTTTTAAATTTAATGTATATATAATGTAGAAAATTGAACGATTCAAAGAAATAACAGATTCAAAGAAAATTCAGTCTCAATATTTCCTCTAAGGATACGAAAATTGGATCGAAACTGTTCAGAGAATCTTATTGTTAGCATCTTATAGTCTTCAGAATACCCTATAAGATAAATTCACCCTTCGTATCTCCGGCGAAGCCGCGGATCAATGCATATGGATATCTCTAATTGAGACACTCGTCGGATTTTCGGATGTCCCCGGTCAAACTACTCAGCCACCCGTTATGAGCGTGCTGACGCTAATTTACAAGCAGGCTCTCCGCAGAAGCGTGAAGCGCGCCAAGTACGTGCCCGCCTAAAGCAAACCCGTTCGCGCGAGGGACGCGCACGTACTCGCGGCGGCGGTGGGAACAGGTTCCATAAAATCGACCGTTCCTCCGTGGAACCCTTATCTGTGCCGGGCATCTTTGGTGCCCGTTTCATCGCGCACCACCGCGCATCGATACGGGCCACCGCTTTGAGAACCTCCTCGCCGGATTTTTCGGCTTCGAAACGATTCTCTCGAGATAATCTCGAGATACGGCTCCGCGTCGTATATAAATCTGGCTGAGTCAACCGGAGATATCGGGGACTGTCGTCAGGTTTCGTAAGTGGCAATGAAAGAGTCAGGTGATCCGAGGGAATGCGTAAAAATTCTTTGATAATTAAATTTGCATATTTCTGAACATTGCATTACCGTAGGTATCCGTAAACTCCAATCATGCGTTTCCAGTTCGAAGACTGTTATGTAATTAAAAGAAGATGATAATATCTCTTGAGATTTCGTAAGCGATTATTTTTGCAACGACTGTGTGAACTTGCATGCGCGTTATTGGAATGATATACTGTTATGCGGAAAATCGAAGGCCGCCG
This sequence comes from Temnothorax longispinosus, assembly GCF_030848805.1. Classification (NCBI taxonomy): domain Eukaryota; kingdom Metazoa; phylum Arthropoda; class Insecta; order Hymenoptera; family Formicidae; genus Temnothorax; species Temnothorax longispinosus. The sequence continues at coordinate 1,949,334 of NC_092364.1, read as the reverse complement.
AAACGCTACCCTCGCCGGCGCGGCGCGCCGGTGATGTCGATGCGTGTTTCGCGAGGCGCCGCGCACCGTCCGTCGCGTCGGCGACGAAAAACACTGGCCGTGTGGCGGTCGTATACGCGTCGCGAATCGATTCCGATCGGATCTGTGTGTGCCCCTGAGTTTATTCCACGCCCAAGCAAATCCGACGACGATCCCGTTCCTTATCTGGCTTACCGGTAACGAGCGAAACGAATATACCTCACGGTAATTCCCTCTTCCTCCCTTTTCTCCGACCTTACCGTTACGCGAATATGGTTTTGTACTCTCGGCTGAGTCTCGGCGTAACGGTGCGCATTGTACGACCGTCGCGGAAATGAAGAAATTTCTCCACCGAGCGTATTGCGATCGTAGTGTCACCGTGAAAGAATGCAACGCAGTACGGAGTACGTTCCTCTCTGCGCCCCCTTTTTCCGCGCTGTCATTCGCACGTCTTTTCCTCCGACAATGAGCGGAGTGTCGGCGAGTTAACTTCGCCGCTGGAAGCCACAGCTGGAAAATCTCCCCGGCAATTGTGTCTATTAAGATCAAGTGAATCCGAACGGAGTATATATATATGTGTATCTTAATTTTCAATAAATCTGTTTGCAAGCGCGTATCGAAACTTAAATTATTATCGCAGAAAATTAAAGTAATTAAAATAACTCAGATTTATGTCCAGATGTAGTTTAGCGATAACGACATTAAAATGGTAAAAGAGCGATTAATGATTTACACGGTTTGATAAGTCTAACAATGATGCGAGAGTTGCGTATTAGATACGCTAGCGTGCTCGATCGCGTGACTCTCGGGATCTTTACGTCTTTTTCTAACTCGCAAGATTTCCTTTCATCAATCAAAATTAATGTGCAGAAATAGGGGATAAATCCAAGAGAAAAATCGCGCGACGTTTACACGTGATTTTGAAATCCCAATGGGACATCAAGCGTACGCCAGCACGATCGATCGCGTGACTCTCCAAATCGCTACAATTTTTCTTTCTATTTCCCGCGTCAGACACAAGATTTCTCTACTGTTATCCGTAATTCTGTATTCAAATAAAAGTTGAACACAAATAGCGTGCCAAGTGTGGCCGATTGCGAGGACTCTCGAAACGTTTATCTTTTTCTCCTCACAGCATCGTTCACGCATACGATACTTACTCCCGTCAGCTCCGCCGGCATCGCGCGATCCCTTTCGCGTCGCTTCTCTCCTAAACGCTCATCGTTCGCGCTATCGCCCGAGTAAACTCGCTCGCTCGACGAGGACTCTCCTCGGAAAGAATGGAAGATCCTCGAGTCGAGTCGAGTCCAGTCTCCTCGGGAGATCTCGCTCGCCGGTCTCTCTTCGAAGTCGCGACCTTGAGCGGGAACCACGTACACCGGTTATTGTAATAGCCAGGCCGAGGGCCGTCCCTCGCGTGTTCGCGTCCATCGGGCGGACGGACCAGCCGAGCCGGTGGTTGCAGAAGAAAGTTGGCGGGCATACAGAAACGGAGAAAGAAAGAGAGAGAGTGAGAGAGAGAGAGAGAGAGAGAGAGAGAGAGAGAGAGAGAGAGACGAGCGAACGAGAAAACGAGAAGAAGAAGAAGAAGAAACGAAGGGAGAGTCGCTGACACCGGCCGCCAAGAGGAGGACGCCTCTGGCGATTCATCAGAGTCGTCCGGGATGTTTTTTTCGTCGAAATAATCACCGGGCCGATTCTTACCGATCCCTGCGTGCCTGCCTGTTCTGCCTTTCCTCCCCTCGCTCGTCCCGCTCGCGTACCTATACGCAATCATAATGAGATGCGATCCTGAACGATTCTTCTCTCCGAGGCCGTTTATTACGGCATAGGAGATTACTTAGGGGAGAAAAATTTCGCTCGACGAAATTTCGCTTCGCGAAAGGCGTACATTGCGTCTTCTTCGCATCCCACTCGCGAGATGCTCGCCCGCCGAGAGGATATCGTTAATCGAGGAACGCGTATGCGTGGTATGCGAGATCGTTCGTAGGCCGCTCGCACCAACGGGTGAGGAGGATACGACCGTGCGACGCGCGCGCGTGCATCTCTTCCGCATCGCATTCTTCGGCAGGAGGCCGATCCATAAATCTGTGCGATCGTTCGACGAGTTTCCTGCGTACGCGCACGCAGATTATCCGCAGAAATAAACTGTATCCCGCAATCTTCCCTTTATAGATAACGGAATCGGCATCAGCTTCCTCCGAGAAAGACAGCGGGGAACCTCGGATCTACTAGCGCGCTTTTTATAATGGCAGTTTAAAATTTTTTTTGTGATTTACATATAATTTAAATATGATTTTTTAATTTACGAAAATTGATTTAGCTCTATTTTAAGTCTAAGAAGGTTTGGCAAAAAAGTTGAGCTATTTTAGGATCATATTTTAAGAGTGGCTGATTGAGAAAGCGGCAAAGTTTTTAAAAGCGAAGATAATCTGATATTCATGAAGAAAGAATTCATACTTCCTTTTTTAAACATCTGTTCTCAAACCATTCAAAATATTCTCAACATTTCAAAATTTAGATTTCGTAATAAAAGTTTAGCTACGTCTTTCCCTCTTTCGGAGGAGAGTCGATTGGTAAATAGAGACAAATACTTTTTATTATAGCCATTTGTAGGCTGAGTACCTTCGGTAGCCTGCGCTACGACGACTCGGTAATCACATAAATGTCCGGAAGACCGGTCGCCCGCGCATATATGTCTCTATTAAAACGGTGAAATCGCGCCGTTTCTTCCGTGGTAGGACCCGTCCGAGATAACAGGCTCAGGCTGATTCACCGAAACAGCGTACGGACCCCGACGCACGCATTTCGGGACCTGAAAGGGTCCAGGGGAAAGGCGCGCGAGATAATTGTCGGGACCGGATTCCACGACAAGTTGAAGCCCTTCTCGATGTAATTAATAGTTACACCAGTGGGCCAGCCAGTTTCATTTAATAATAAAATAGCACGCCCTTCGCGACGACCTGAAAAGGGGAGAGATAATTTGATGGAATATCTTTTATATACGTGCGTATTTTTTATCTACAACCTTCGGAGAATATTTCTGAGAAAATACTTTTGGCGAAAATAATCCCTTTTTATTTTTGTTTTAAGGAATAATATTTATTAGAACAATTTTTATTTAATTAATTACGATCGTGAAGATTATTCAATATCGGAATAGTGTACTATATGTATAGTAAATGAACGAGATTCCTCGCGTCAACTATTGGGCTTTTAAAGATAAGAAACAGACGGTGCGTTAACGTTAAAAGATCGATCGTCTGAAAGCCACAAGAAATTTCCATAATATCTCGGGGAGATATCAGCAGAGCGCAGCCTTCGGCTGAAGTATTTTTCGAGACGATGGCAAGATAACCACGCGTCTAAGAGCTTTGAAAATCTGATGCTTGGTCAGGCGGAAAAATTAATGTCCCCACTTAGACGAAAGATATCTAAATGGTAATGATGCACTAGTAGCGCGGATAATCCTAATAATCACTTTAACGTTATAGTTTTTTCTCTTTTCCTGGTGCTCTGTGAAAAGTTCTTTTCTATTTTAAATGCAGTGCCAATATAAGCGAATGCTTTAACAATTATAAAACTTGTACGAATCTTCAACTAACACTAATGTGTAATAAAATCTTTTTATTGTGAATGGAGATACTTCTCTCTGATATATCAAATAAATAAGATTAGTAATTTCTGAATTCGTTTAGCTTTAACAACAAACAGAGATTCTGGCTCGAGGAAGTTAAAGTTAAACAAACTTATATAGGTGCGATTTCATTGACGCTAGAAACCAGCGGCAGCGTCAAGAAAATGTAGTGGGGGAAGAAGTTCTGTTGAATTTTGCGGTACGCTAAAAAGTTGAGACGGTCTGAACTTCTTCCCCCACTACATTTTCTTGACGCTGCCGCTGGTTTCTAGCGTCAATGAAATCGCACCTATATCTCTTTTCATGCGAAAAAGTGTCGTGCTCGAATTACCAAGCGACAGTACACAATACGACGTGGCAGCCCTTTTCCTCGCCCTTTCTTCATCACGTTACCTGTGGATAAGTCTCTAACCGTCGCGGCGGGGGCCCGGAGGTTCGATTGGATCCGCGTGCCGGTGCGCCGGCCGTACGGATTGTACCGAGAACCGGATCGGCTAGATCCCCCCGGGCGACGTAGAGGACGATCGTCCGATCCGGATCGGCCGGACCGAGGTAAAGTATCGGACTATCGCGCTCGCTCTCGGCCACGGTCCATTCTGGTCGCCGCGATCTCTCGCGGGGACCGACGAGCGGAATAATATCTCGCCGCGCCGCACGAAACGGGAGGATGGACCCCGCCGCATCTTCACGCGATTGCACGGTGCATTGCGTCGCATCGCGGACTAAAGTTTCTCGGTCTGCTCGACGAGTTGCACGCGAGATTCTGCACACAGGCGTTTCGCCATTTGAACGCTCACGTTGGATGCAATAGCGTTCAACGGAAAGACTTAGCAATGTTGAAATCAGATTGACGGGTTTCACAAAGGGCTTCTTCTTGATATTTTTTTAAATCTGCATATCTGCGTGCTAGAGAGCTTTCTCCAATTATAGAAACATAATAATCTATCTTACATTAGAAATAAACTGTTCAAGTTGTGATGACACGTTTAAAAGACACGGTACTCGTATCGCTTAGACGAATTAGTTTCTTTTCTTTTTTGTATCAGAATAAGATTTAAAATAGACAGAAAAAATTTCACGTTTTGTATTTAGCTTTAAAGTGCGTTTTCTCAATCTCATCAAGGCTGTAGAAAGACCTAAGATCTCTGTACATAATTGATTAACCTACGAATCGTCGTTCTTTCTGACACGCTTAAAAAGTCGTCGCGTTAACATCGATACCATAGAAGCAACAAATCGTTCCGATCGAACGAGATGCGGTTTGCGGGTACTTGTTACAGCAGTCGTTGATCAAGAGACGCAACGATTGAATCTCGAGACGCTCGAGTACATGAATCAACTGGCTATGTTTATTGTGCGGTAAACGTCAAGCTCTTCCCTCTTTATTTGGAAATCTTACTTTTAGTCAAACATGCTTCGGATTAAGACATCTTGGGAACTCCGACAACGTCATAAAAGATCTAACGGCACTACGTTCCATTTGTTCATCCACTCCATTCTGTCACGTTCAATTTTTTCCGTGCCGATTCTTTAGATTTCTGTTTCTATATTTTCATCGATGCGCTCGCCGCAGTTATAGCGAAATAGCCCGGATCTTACAGTTATTTCTTTAAAAAGTATACGCTCTGGAATCAAACGGCTCACTGAATTTCTCGAGGTGTGAAATTGAATTCTCGGTTATGTAGGACAGGCACAATAAGATGCCATGAGCAAAATAGACGGCTGGTATTCGTATATCTGAACTTTTTCTCGTGTAGCTTATGATATCAAGCCGCATTGTGCGCAGTTTTTTGTCAATGCAGCTTCATATATTCAGGTATTTTTAATATCTGATGAATAGGATTTAGTTTTATCAACAATTTTCAAAATATACGACGCAAATGTGGACAGAGGAATGTTTTTCATTTAGTGACTCTCGTCCGCCGCGAATTCGCCGCTTGATATATTTCAAATGACAAACTCGAAAAATTCAAGTTATGCGTCATGCAATTTAATAACTCTTTTCCTTTCTCTTTCGAAATTTTATTGAGAAAGTAATTTAATTATTTAATCATTTTTCTATAATTTTTTATGTGTAACTAATTCGCAATAGAAAGTTAGTATATACTTACATTAATTTACACAATACATCTTAATTATTATAGAATTATGAAATTATTCTTGCGTGTATGAAAATGAAAGGAGTCGTCGGGATAATATAAAGGTAATTCTTTTCTCCGGACAACTTAGAATTATTGCGATAACTGTAATTAAAGAAAGCAACTCTTTTCATCAAAGCGAGGGGTAGATAATTATCTGTTCTTCAATTGACTTGCAAATTCTATTATCTATCATTTAATATAAAGAAAACGTTATATTTTGAATTGTATGAGAGACAGAGTATGTGCTGCATAAGCAGACAGATGTGCAACGAGAATCACGATGAACTCAAGATAAAGATCGCGGTCTTCCGTTCTTCCGAGCGTAACAGCGGACGTCGCATTCCTGCATATTATACCTGCCATTGTTCCTCAAAGTTAGATGTCAAGGGCGCAAATGTTCGAAAAGGACACTCGTACACCTTAAGCTTTCTCCGACATTTATTTTAAAAGTAGATATCACTCACATATGTAAAATTATTACTTTCGAATGTTTTAATCGTAACATTATAAGATGAGCTGTAATGATATCGTGAGACGACTAATTACCCCGTCGACTTAAACCGGTCTGACTGAGAATCAGCGACGATATCTCCTACATATTGTAATCGGAGAAATTTTTCTCGTGCCTCTTCACAAGACACGAGTACGCGCGATTCCGTTGCTCGCGATCGACTTTCTCAGGATCGCGCGCGCGTGCGCTCGCGCGCTGAAGTCGAGCGTGAAAGAAAAAGGCCCGGAGCCCGTCGACCGAATTGAAGCGCGATATACGCGATGTAAGCATGCGTGTAACACGAATCTAGCCGACGAAAGGCCGATATATCTTTGGGGCACCACGCTGCGAGGGCACGGCCGGAAGCAGTTCTCGTTTCCCACGTTTTGTACCTGATGACGATGGAAGGTGGCTTCTCGCGCGAGGGGGAAACGCGTGCACCTCGAAAACCGCCGTCCGGCAATTATGATACTTCGCCGTAGCGAGAAGACGATTAAACTCGAGCGAAATACGGCGTAAGAACGAGACTCCGTCGTCACGTCCTTATATACGCCGACTGGTCCTTACCCGTCTTCCAGGTCGAGTTAAAGGCTGCGCGAGGGACAAGAAGAAGTCCACGCGAGATTAATTCCAGTCGCGACGTTGTCCGTCGTGATTTACTATCACCCTTCGCTTTTCTCGATTCCGATATTTTACCGAGCTCGAGTTACCTCGAAGTAATCACTTGAAAGAAGCAAAAAGTTGCCTTTTTTCTAATTATTCTAATGAAATAAAAGTTATCTTTATTATTTTAATAAGTAAGTTACCTCAACGATGACTATTCCATCGATTTTAAATGTAACGACGAGTTGCCTCGCGAATTTTTAAGCAATCTTTCCTCGACAAAAGACTCGACATCGATATATCTTTCCCCAGGTGAATCCCGGCGCATCGGCGTATTAAATCCGCGAAGGATCCGCGAAGACAGGTGATTATGGGACATGCGTCAGGAAGAGGACAGCACAGACCGCAGGATCGCACGGATTGAGTGCGGCGTGTCGTCATGGCGAGGTGGAGATGGACGCTGCTGATCCTCGCGACCGTCTGGACGCTGGGCGATGGCTACCTGGCGGTGCTACCGTCCAGCACGCCCGCCGGCACCGTCGTCTTCGAGGCCGGGGTACCGCAGCTGGGCGGTCGTCGCAAGTACGAGGCGTCCAGCGAGCGCACCGCTTGGTTCGCTCGGAAGCTCCTCAAGGTCCATCCACACACGGGCCGCGTGACCCTGGCGAGGACGCTCAGCTGCGACGGTCTCCAGTACCCGCGTGTCTTCACCTTCTACGTCGACTCGACGAGCTCCCGCCTCGGTAGGCCCACCATCGACTATTACAGCTTGCCGCTGAGGATCCTGATCACCGGATGCGGCGGGGAGAATCGCGACCTGGCGGCCACCAGGGGCTGGATGGCGGAGACTCTGGCCTCTTACGCGATGCCCAGCACCGACAGGTTGGTATCGGATGTTCAGGTTTAAATAAAATTAAGACTGAGTTAGTGAGTCGTAATATCGGTTTCCAATTTGTTTGACAAAATATAAGTGCAGCGATAATAATTCTATAAAGTATAAGCACTTGAAAAGTAAAAAAAGAAACTGTTCTGGAAAAACAGAATTTGGTCAGAATGGTACATTAATTAAATTTCGTTCGTTATAGTTAGAATATTTATTGTTAGCTGCATAAAATAAATCCGTACAAATCTACCAATAATCTTATTGTTAAACTTCAGATTTCAATATTTAGCGTAGCAAGTTTAATGTTCTAAGTAATAGGAAAAAATAATCTACACAACTGTTGACCCCGTTAAAAAAGTAACCATTATTTTTACTATTTAACTCTTCGTATTTGAATCTCAAAGCAACATTTTATTGCATGAAGAGCACATGGGAGAAGATAACAATTTCTTTTTTGATAGAAAATTTGCCTTCTTCGATATATTATAATTTATAATCAAAAGAAAAAGAATTAACGTTCAGCTTTGCAAAGGATTAAAATTCATAGCTGAAGATTCAATTACATCGATAGGTTTACCGAGGTATGCCTACGGACGTCTCAACTGGTGGCAGCTCTCCGCGACTTTCTGCCGCAGACGGCATTGAAGGAATGCGAAACGAGATGGGGTGGAGTGGCGGACCCCAGGTTCCTCGTGGAAGGCGCCGCCGGGGACCTGGTTTCCGCCACCGAGCAGTGCCTGGTCGATCCGTTGTGGAAAGTCTCGGTCAGCATGAACTTGCGCTGCGCCGGCGATTCGCGTCTGACCGATGCCGAGCATCGGCTGAAGATCGTGTTCCATCACCGTCAGCTGGACGACACCGATCTGGGCAGGAGGGTCAGGCGAGAGCTCAAGAATCAATCGCCGTATTTCGAGCAGCCGCTCTACGTCGCCGCGGTGGAGGAGGAAAGGGAGCCGGGGGTGTATGTGACCTCGGTGAGGGCTAGAGATCCCGAGAACGGCGCCGTACGGTATTCAATGAGCTCGCTGATAGACGCGAGGTCACAGGCTTTATTGGCTCTCGATCCGGTGACCGGAAGAGTGACGACCCGTGCCAGATTGGACAGGGAGAACGTCGACGTGCACTATTTTCGGGTGCGTATTGAATTCCCGAAGTAAAAAAGAATAAAAATTGAATGAGAAATATAAGCCTTGCTCTAACAATAAAAATAAATTTAATGAGAAGCGTTATTCAAGAGACACGCGTCTCTCCTCTTTCTAAAAAACGTATTAACGAATCTACGGTTAAGATGAAAACTGTAAAGGTTTCCAGTCAAGATAAATACAAATCTCGTTTGTCGAATAGGTGTTGGCGGTGGACGACTCGTTTCCTCCGCGCACCGGCACAACGACTCTTCAAGTTAACGTGTTGGATGCGAATGATCACACGCCCAGCTTTGAGGGGCCGGAATACGACGCGTCAGTGCGCGAAGGTGTTCCCGTAGGTTCCACAGTGATTACGGTCAAGGCTACGGATCAGGATACCGGAAGAAACGCCGAAGTGGAATACTCTATCGTCTCCATCACGGCGAGCGGTAGCACCACGCATACGGAGGATGCGGCGACATTCAGAATCGATCCCAGGTTAGTGTTACAGATATATTCAAGAATCATGCGAAATGTAACTTATTCGCATGATCTTTGCATTGACAAGACACATCTTTGTGTATCTCAGATCCGGCGTGGTTACCACGCGGACTGCGCTCGACCGCGAGCGAACCGAGATTTACACGGTAGTGCTCAGCGTCACGGATCAAGCGACACCTCCTTCGGCGCGACGTAGCGCGAACGCGACTCTGGTGGTGCGTGTTCTGGACGACAACGACAACTATCCGCAGTTCACCGAGCGCACGTACTCGGCGGCCGTGCCGGAAGACCTGGACTACACGACTAACCCGGTGATAGCCCGTATCAGGGCGACGGACGCGGATGCTGGCGCCAACGCGGCCGTCCGCTACGCCATCATCGGCGGCAACACGCAGAACACCTTCTCGATCGACTCGATGAGCGGCGACGTCGCCCTGGTGAAGCCACTCGACTACGAGTCCACCAGGAGCTACAAGATCGTCATACGCGCCCAGGACGGCGGCTCGCCCGCGCGTTCCAATACCACTCAGCTGCTCGTGATGGTTAGAGATGTGAACGACAACGCGCCGAGATTCTACACCAGCCACTTCCAGGAATCAGTGTCGGAAAACGTGCCGCTCGGATATTCGGTCCTGAGGGTGCAAGCGTACGACGCTGACGAGGGTAACAACGCGCTCATCAAGTACACCATCGGCGCGCGCGACTTCACCGGCGCGTCCACGGAGAACTTCCCCATCACCGTAAATGCGGAGACTGGCTGGATCTATACGACGAAGCAGTTAGATCGCGAACAGTGCTCAAGGTATTAATCTCTCCCGTCGATTATTAAATTGTTATTTAACCGACGTTGATAAAAGTTTGTAGAAAACTAATATTTAAAGCTAGTGTTAGAAAAATATATAAAATAATTTGCTTTCGCACTTTATACTAAATTTTATCAATAGTCTTACTTCAGATTCTTTAGCAAGCTCTTTTACGAGAAATTCTCATTTCTATTTCAGATACCAATTCACCGTGATCGCGGCGGATTCTGGCGAGGAACCAAAATCTGCGAGCGCGACAGTAATTCTTACGGTGACCGACGTGAACGATAATGATCCTTACTTCGAGCCAAAGAATTACGAGGCTGTGGTATCCGAGGACGATCCACCGGGCACCCCGGTCGCCTCGGTGACCGCCACCGATCCGGACGAGGACGCCAGGATCCATTACGAGATCACGGGCGGCAACACGCGCGGCCGCTTCTCCATCGCGTCGCAGAACGGCCGTGGCCTTATCACCGTCGCCCAGCCACTCGACTACAAGCAGGAGAAGCGGTTTGTGCTGACGGTGACGGCGTCGGACAGCGGTGGTCGCACCGACACCGCCCTGGTCTACGTCAACGTGTCGGACGCCAACAACTTCTCGCCGGTATTCGAGAACGCGCCATACTCGGTCTCGGTGTTCGAGGACGCGCCGATCGGCGTGACCGTCCTAGTGGTGAGCGCCACCGATTCCGACGTCGGCAAGAACGCCCAGATCACGTACAGCCTGGCAACTGACAACGGCGAGCAGACCGTCACCGAGTTCACCATCAATCCACAGACTGGCGCGATCACGACGACGAAGGCGCTCGATCGCGAGCTGGTACCCTCGTACTTGTTGACGGTGACCGCCCGGGATGGCGGTGTGCCATCAATGTCGGACACCACTGATGTGGAAATTTCCGTTACGGATGTAAATGACAACGCGCCGGTCTTCGAGGCGCCGCAATACCAGGGTTCGATTCCCGAGGACGTTTTGGTAGGCACTAGCGTGCTGAGGGTAGCGGCGACTGATGCGGATACCGATCTCAACGGCCGGGTAAATATAACTTTCTCTGATAAAAAAATAGTAATGCTATATAATATAATTTGATAAACGAGGAAAATAGTACATCAAATGGCTCTCTTATATAAATAAATATGATTTTTTTTATTTTTAATAAAAATCTCGAATTTGGTATATAATTAGCAAATTATAGAATACAGTCAACAGATTGCTTTTATCACTTTTTCAAGTAAAACGACGATTATAAATATTGAATAATTAAATTATTAACTCTGAATAAATATTATAAATTACACTTATAAAGAAATAAAGCTTAATAAATAGCAGCAAGACTACAAATTTTGAATATTCTTTCCATTCTTTTTTCTAATAAACTCAATATGATTGACCTAGGTAAGGTACGCTCTAGAGGACGACGGCGACGGCGCGTTTGCGATTGACTCTACGACAGGCATCATCAGGACCGCGAAACCGCTGGACCGAGAATCGGTGGCACATTACATCTTGAGGGCCGTCGCCATAGACCGCGGCTCACCCGCACTCTCGTCCGTCGTTCCCGTCGCTGTCAAGATCGAGGACATAAATGACTCACCGCCCGCCTTCGAGAAGGACAAGATCGTTCTTTACATCGCCGAGAACTCGCCGATCGGTTCGACCGTAGGCGAGATCTACGCTCATGATCCGGACGAAGGACCAAACGCGGTGGTGCAGTACAGCATCATCGGCGGCGAGGACTCCAACAGCTTCAGTCTGAATATTCGCCAAGGCGCCGATCGGGCCGAGTTAATCACCCTTGAGGAACTCGACTACGAGTCGCCGAAGAAGAAGTTTGAGCTCGTGGTACGAGCCGCGTCGCCGCCGCTACGCTCGGACGCGGTAGTGCAGATCCTGGTGACCGATGTGAACGACAATGCACCGATACTCAAGGATTTCCAAATCATCTTCAACAATTTCAAGGACTTCTTCCCGACCACGTCGATCGGCCGGATACCAGCGGTGGACGCCGACGTGACGGACAATCTCGTTTACAGCATCCTCGCAGGCAACAACGCGAATCTGATCGATCTCAACAGGACTACCGGCGAGATCCGGTTATCGCCGCAACTCAACACCAACGTGCCGCGAGTGGCTACTATGGAGGTTGCCGTGACGGACGGCATCAACGAGGCAAAGGCCACGATGACGTTGTCGGTGCGACTGATCACCGACGAGATGCTGCTAAATTCGATCACAGTAAGACTGGACGACATGACGGTGGAGGCATTTCTTAGCCCTCTTCTGGGTTACTTCCTGGACGGCTTGGCAGCCATCATTCCGTGCCCACGCGAAAACATCTTCCTCTTCAGTGTCCAGGAAGACGCAAACGTACACGGCAAGATCCTGAACGTGAGCTTCTCGGCGCGCAGGGTCGAGCCGGGCACGGTTGACGAGTTTTACAGTCCGCAGTTTCTTCAGGAACGGGTATATCTCAACCGCGGTATTTTGGCGAGATTGGCGACGGTCACCGTTCTGCCCTTTGACGATAATCTCTGCGTCCGCGAACCTTGTCTAAACTTCGAGGAGTGTCTGACAGTGCTCAAGTTCGGCAACGCTTCCGGCTTTGCCAGCAGTGACACGGTTCTCTTTCGGCCTATCTATCCGGTGACCACGTTCGCGTGCAGGTGCGCCCGTGGCTTTACCGGCAGTCGCGAGGCTTACATGTGCGACACCGAGGTGAACCTGTGCTACTCGAACCCCTGCATGAACGGCGGCACCTGCCACAGACGAGAGGGCGGGTACTCGTGCACCTGCCGGCCGGACTTTACTGGGGTAAACTGCGAGATCTCGCTGGACCGCGACGTTTGCTCTCCCAACGTTTGCGAAGGCGGCTCTCAGTGCACCGTGAAGAATACCGGCGGCTTTACCTGCGAGGGTTGCCCCGTATCCGCTCTGGAGAGCGTAACGCCTCTCTGCGAGTTGAGGGCACGCAGTTTCGGCCCGGCGACATTCCTCACCTTCGCTTCCCTCAAGCAACGTCATCGTCTTCATCTCAGACTGAAATTCGCCACCGAATTAGCCGATGGTCTGCTGCTCTACAACGGGAGATACAACGAACAACACGACTTCATCGCCCTGGAGATCGTGGACTCGTGCGTGCAGTTCAGCTTCTCCCTCGGTGACGAAGTGACGAGGGCGACGGCGAGTATTCCCGGCGGAGTCTCGGACGGTCGGTGGCACGAAGTGGTGGTCTCGTACATCAATCGGACGGTGACGGTGTCTCTGGACGACTGCGACGTCGCGCTCGCTTTAAAGCACGGGGAGAGACTGGGTCCGAGATGGGCCTGCGCCGGCAGGAGCGAGAGAATCCTCGAAGAACGTTGCGGGCTTGTCACCGAAACCTGCCACAGGTTCCTGGACTTGACTGGACCGTTGCAGCTGGGCGGTCTGCCGGCGATTCCATCCAGCTTCCAGATCCGGAACAAGGACTACGTCGGATGCATCAGCGATCTCTACATCGATCACGTTTTCGTCGACTTGAACTCCTTCGTGGCCGACAATGGAACGAATGCCGGTTGCCCCGAGAAGGCCGCCTTCTGCGCCTCGTCGCCCTGCAGGAACAACGGCAAATGCCGGGAGATCTGGTCGGGTTTCGTATGCGAGTGCGAACACAACTTTGCCGGGCCTACCTGTGCCGAGGAGATCGGCGCACCGTATGGCTTTCACGGCGACGGTATGCTCGGCTTCAACCCATTACTGCGACCTATTCAGTTACCGTGGATGACGGCTCTGAGTCTCCGAACTCGCGCACGACAGGCATTCGTCATGAGCGTGCAGATCGGCCAGAACAGCTCGGTCCTGTTGGAAATCCGAGACAGCAAGCTGGTCGTCTCGCTGGACGGCGCCGATGTAATCCGAACTAGCGGTACAGTTGCGGATGGCGAGTGGCACCGCGTGGAGGTCGTCTGGCAGAGCGGCCACGTGTTTCTGGACACGGACTATCGCGAACGACCTGTGACCGTGCCGCTACCAGCCAAACTGCAGGGTCTGTACGTCGGCAGAATCCTCGTGGGCGGTCCAGACCAAGCGACCAACGTCGATCTGCCGTTCTTCGACGGCTGTCTGCAGGACGTACGAATCGGCACCAATCAGAGCGTCCTTCAGCGGCCGACCGTCCAGGAGAACGTCGACTCCGGTTGCCCGTCCGAGACCCAGTGCAGCTTGGAATGCCCGCAAGCGTCGGTCTGCATCGCGCAGTGGCGGTCGAGCGAGTGTGTATGCGCGGCTGGCCGCGTCGGTCGCGACTGCGAACGTGTCTGCAACCTCGAGCCCTGCAACGACGCCGGCACCTGCATCGAGGATGCGACCGACGTGCGGCGGGGTTACCGATGCGAGTGTGATTCCTCCGACATATCCGGAGATTACTGCGAGACGAAGAGTGAGCAGCCTTGTCCGGCGACATGGTGGGGCTCCCCAATCTGCGGGCCCTGCCACTGCGACGAGACCAAGGGCTACGACCCCGCTTGCAACAAGACCACCGGCGAGTGTCACTGCAAGGAGAATCATTATCAGCCAAGCGGACGTAAGGAGTGCATTCCGTGCGAGTGCTACACAACTGGCAGCTTCGGGCCTCGTTGTGACAGCGAAACTGGTCAATGCCGCTGTCGGACTGGGGTGATCGGTCGTTCGTGCACGGACTGCCCAAATCCTTACGCCGAGGTGAGAAAGTGGAATAAAATATTAAATTAAGAATAAGAATTTCCTTCAAAAAAGCAAAACCTATTACAAGGTCAATCGATGCTATGAAATATATTGTAGTTAGTTTTTCTTGGGACTTCTAAATATTCTGAATTTATTTTTAAAATAAAATAGTACCGTCTCTAATAATAATTTTAATTTTGAAAGATTCTTAGCAATGTTAATTAAAATATCGATAAATTTATTTAATAAATTAGGTGACCCTGAGGGGCTGTGAGGTGGTCTACGACGGCTGTCCCAGATCGTACTCTGATGGTTTGTGGTGGCCGCGGACTCTCTTCGGGATGACGGCCATCGAGGACTGTCCCGGCACCGCCGAAGGCAAGACCTCCAGATCCTGCGACGACAAGTTGGGCGGTTGGCAACCGCCCGATCTCTTTAACTGCACCTCGGAGGCCTTCGTCGAGCAACGATACCAGCTGGCGGCTCTGGAGACCAAGGATCTCATGCTAAACACGTACGTGGCCGTGAAGATGGCAAAGGACGTTCATAGGGCGGTAAATATTACCAGAGATATGTACGGAGCGGATCTTTTGGTGGCGGAATCTTTGCTGGTGGCATTGCTGCGTTACGAAGAAAGCTTGGTGGGTCTGAATCTGACTCACAGCCAGGACAAGGATTATGTATCCCACCTAGTCGGAATAGCCGGAGCAATTTTGCGGTCCAAATACAAGGAAAAATGGGAAAAGATAGGAGAACTTAACGGAGACAGCCCCGATAAGATTCTGGACGCTATGGCGAGGTACTTGAAGACTTTAACGGCATCTCAACATGACACCTTTACCAATCCCTTCGAAGTAGTCGACGATAACGTTGGTGAGTGGATCCTACCTTCCTTTCAATTTTATTATCTTAATTAATAAAACGATTTGTTTTAGAATTTTTATAAACGAGTTTCGAATTTCTCTATTGAAATTAATACAAATTTTTTACTTAAAAATAAATCTGCGCACGATACACGGCAATGATAAAATTTAATTAAATAGTAATTTTAAAATACATAAAATAATACATTTTACAATTTCTGCTAAAAGTATATTGCATTTTATTGCGCGAAGAAATTAATTTTTATTTTATTTTTACTAAATTATATGCGTCACATTTTAGTGCTGGGTCTAGACGTTGTAACGTCAGAAAGTCTCTTCGGTTACGAGGCCGCCGAATACAAGGAAGATCTCACCTTATCAACAGCGAGGCCCGTGGAAGCCGACCGGAAGATCGTTTTGCCCGACACCTCTGCTTTTCTGAGCTCTTCGACACACTTTGGTCCATCCATTAGCTTCCCAAAGTACAACAACTACATGGCTGATCCCAGCAGATTCGATCCGCATTCGAAGATCCAGGTGCCGCTCAACACGTTAGGTATCAAACCCCTCATACAGGGTGAGCTGAATGTCAAGAACAGTCTGAGCAATCATAAGGCTGTGCTAAGTTACGTGCAATACAAAGAACTCGGTGCTCTCTTGCCGCAAAGGTGCGTTACGTTGCTTATATCAATTAATTATTTTTCTTAACATGATAAGAATTAATTATTTATCTTATTAATTATTATATTTATTGAATCGTAGATTCGATGACTCGGTGGCAGTTAGATGGGGAGTAGAAGTAGCAGTTGGATCGCCTGTAATGACCGTTTCGGTGTTGGTTCCTTCGGATGACGGCTATGAGTCCTTGACAGGAATCCCTTTGCAGTCACCGGTTCAGGTCAGACTTTGGCTTACCGAAAACGATGATTTCAAGACCAGAACAAATCCGCAGTGCGTTCATTGGAGCACGGCGAGAGGGTAAGAAAAGTTAATTGATTTCTCACTGAATTAAGAAGTTCTAATTTTTTATGAAAAATTAATTTAATCTAACAATAGATTAAATTGGTACAATTTATTTGTATGGAAATTAGAATTTTATTTTATTCAATTTTATAGTAATCTACATCAAATAATTTCTTTAATAAATTTCAGAGTCGGCGAATGGAGCCGAATGGGCTGCACGACGGAAGTCGAAGACAATTCCCTATCCTTCGGCACTATCGTGAACTGCTCTTGCATGCAACTGTCCACCTTCGCCATACTGACAGACGTCCTCGACCTCGAATACGTTCCCGAGCCATCCTTGCTAGAGGATGTCACCAGTTACAGCGCGTTCATGCTCGCCTTGCCGCTGCTATTATCCGCTCTCCTGATCCTGGCGTTGATCCGCGGCGGTGGCACCAATTCCAACAGTATCCACAAGAATCTGGTGTTGTGCGTTCTCGTGGCGGAAATCCTGTACCTGGTCGCGCTCAAGGCCAGAAATCCTCTCATCTCCAACGAATTCCCGTGCAAGCTCACAGCGATAGGACTGCATTACGCTTGGTTGAGCACCTTCGCCTGGACCCTCGTAGACTCCGTTCATCTCTATCGGATGCTGACAGAAATGAGAGATGTGAACCACGGCCAGATGAGATTTTATTACACTATGGGGTATGGTCTGCCGGCTGTCATCGTTGGACTTACTATCGGCGTCAGAGCCGATCAGTACGGAAATTTCTACTTGTAAGTTGATTTTAGTGATCCATTTCTTGAATATATTTTCAAAAATGTCTTTACTTTTAAAACCTTAAAATCCAGAATTTTATACTGTTATAACATTAAAAGTTTCATTATTAAGTAAATAATAATATTAAAGATAATAAAATTAAAGATTAAAATTAAATAAGATGAAACAATAATATAATTGTAAGTTTAGTGAGACAATCTGTATTATAATAATATATTATTCTTTCACGATTTATCACAACTAGAATATAATTTCGAACTTTTAAATGAACGTTTTCTAGTTACATAAATTTGTATTTGGTTTTCCAGCTGCTGGCTGTCCATCTACGAGACCGTGATCTGGTCGCTCATAGGGCCCGTCTGCGCGGCCGTGTTGGTAAACTTCTGCATTCTCGTAATGTGCATCCGCGCAGCGTTTACTCTGAAGGAGCACATCATGGGTTTCGGAAATCTGCGGACGCTCTTATGGCTGTCTGTAGCCTCGTTACCTTTGCTGGGATCGACATGGACTCTGGCGGTTCTAAATGCGTCGGAGAACTCGTCGATGCTATCGTACTTGCTGAGTGTCGCTATCGTGGTCCACGCGGCATTCAGTCTGATCGGTTACTGCTTCATCAACGGCAGGGTGAGGAAAAATTTGTATCAAAGTCTGTTGAGGTGTATCGGCAAAAAGTCGCCTTTGCTAGAAGGGAGCATGGGCAACGGAAGTAGCAGTCAGAATGTAAACGGCCATTCGGTACGTAATTTAAAATTTATCTCTTGTTATGCAAAATGAATCAAACTATTGAGCGCATTAACATTGACAATTACGTTTCAGCGTTCGGCGCTAGCTTATTCTTCGACCTACACCGGAGCGGAAGCCGTGTGCAAGAGAGTCCACGTCGGCGTTTCCACGAGCAGCACGACTTCAAGAAGTACAAATAAAACAGGCTCAAGCCCTTATCGCAGTGATACGCACTTAAGACACACGTCAACGTCCACGAGCAATTACAATAGCGATCGAGATCCGTACTTGTCGTCGAGGAGTCATCGATCAGCGCCACACTCTCGACAAGGTATATCTTTTAAAGACAGCAGACGAAAAAATTTACTAGCTATATTAAAGTTGATTTATAAATATTAAGTTGAATCAATTGATTATAGATAATTCTTAGAATCTTTAAGTTAATGTCACGTAACGTTTCCAGAATCTACGGAAGTGAGGGGTCAGCGCAGAGAATCGGAATCAGACTCCGACGGCTCGCAGGCCGAAGGAGGCGGCAGGAGCCTGGACCTTGCCAGTTCGCATAGCTCCGATGAAGACGACGTTACGTCGAGATCTCACAGAAACATGGGGGTGTCCACGCAGCAGCACGTCGCCCACAGCTACCTGCCCAACATTCACACCAATCCTGCCGAGCACTTGAACATACTTTGTTCGAACGCCGAATTGTTCCCCAACATCAAACCCATTTACGCCCCCCGATGGAGCTCCCAACTGCCAGAAGCGTACTTATCGTCAAACGGTGAGATTACACATAAGTTTAAATTAAGAACAAAAAAGAAAACGACGTGTAAAAAAATCTTAAATCATAATACAAAAAATAGATAATTGTAAAAAGGTACGGAAACCAAATAAAGAGACATATGAAATTAAATTAAATCAAATTGAATAATTTAAATGTATTATAATATACAATTATATAAATTATATAAGGCCCGATGATGGGATTTTTGAGAACAGTTAAGAAATAATACTATTCATTGCAGTGATGGACGTGCGCGGTAGCCAATGGTCCGGCGGCACTATGTCAGACAACGAGATGGCCTCGAACAAGACCTCGAGCCCGAACCCGCTGCCGTATCCGGAGATGAGCTCGCCGCAGAAGAACCAGCCGGACGAGAACTACTCGGAAGGTGAAGAGAAGATGCACCATCTGGGCGAAAAGTATCTGTTTCCCTATACCGCCGAGGAGGACCACACAGTGTCGCCCACCCCGTACATGCTGTCCATGTCGTCGCGCATCCTCGCCTCCAGCATGAGCCATCACTCGCAGACCTCGAATCACGAGAATCTGAGCGGTTCCGAGCAGCGTTACGGCAGCCTGAAACGCGGCCAAAGTCTGCACGGCTCTCAGCATGACAACCTCAGCGGTTCCGAGAGGTATGGCAGTCTGAAACGCGGCAAGATGGGCACCCCCACCGTTCTGGAGGACAGGCCCGAGTACATCCTGCCGATGAGCGGCAGGATACTATCCAGCTCGTTGACCCATGACCTGCAGCACAGCAACGAGTTGGCGGCGCTCAGACAGCAACAGCAACAGCAGCAGCAGCAGCAGCAATACGAGCAGACTATCACTGAGACCGAGTGAGTAGTACGAATATATGTATCGGGTTGCATTTGGGATATTTATCTTTTAATCGGGTATCGGATGGCTTTTTAAATAGACGCAAAGTAGAGAGCTTGAATGAGCTTTTTATAGATACGATGAATTTGATGCTTGAATCAAAGATATAAAGATAACATTTTAAATTGCTTTCATAGAGAGTTTTTTTTACACATATATCGCCTATGAAAATAATATCTTTTTTTAAGAGTAATATATAAAGAGCAGCTTTTCAGCAAATCTTAAAATGAATATACATACTTTAGAAATGAAAAATGGAGAGCTTACAATAAAAATTGACAAAGTTGTAGAAATAAAACCACGTAGTCACATTTGGATAAAAATAGAAACCTTTATATAAACGATTATCCAAGAAGTTCTTGCGTTCATTGACATATAAAACAATTTACAAAAAGACAATACAAATACGTTACATCCAGTGCATGTAAAAAAAGATGGGCGACGGGCTAACATACTTTTAAGTTACAGCGTTTCTTGTTTTAGCGCAGTCTCGTAACACTTCTTTTAATTCATTCTGGTTTTTCTTTGGTTTCCCGTGTTTCCCCTTGCTGTATGCGCAAAAGGTGGCGTTGGAACGTTCTAACATAACTGTATCTTTTCTGTGATCCGTGCTTGCCCTGACGACTGTCGAATCATCAGCGAGGAGGTAAGCGACGTTATAAATCTACAAATCGCCCTGCAAACCGCAACGATTGTCTCTGTCGCTAATTATTTCTTCGTGTCTCGAAATATACCAGCTGGGTCGGAACTAATCGCAAATTGTCGCTGTTGCAGGAAGGATACTAATGCGGAAACGTCCGTCTGACGAGGTCCGTGCCACGAACGAGAACAACGTACAAAGTAATTTAGTTTACGCCTAGCTTAAGTGTCCAACGCGCAATAAAGACTCGAACGATCGTCGATATATATATTTTAAGAAGCGGCCATGACTGTACTTACATACTTAGCCATATTAATTAGCATGTATGTGTGAGTGCCTGTTTATATATTGCATATGGAAGGTCTATCAGAGTAATCTCGAGAGATAAGCTTCACATTAAAATATATTCCAATGATCTGATATAATTATTTAACATATATATGTATATATCATGATATATTATATGTATAATATATAATACATAATATATATAATACATTAATTTTATAATATATATACATATATATTTGTAATTATAATGTATATTGTATATATAACGATATATGTTATAATTACAAATCGGCAATTATTGCATCATTGGAAAATATCTCGATGTCATATTTATTGAGTGTTACACGGCTGGAGGATTCAGAATGCAAAGAGAAAATAAAGTTTATATAGATCGTATTTTGAATACAATATTTTGTATTTGAGTATAGAAGGTATAGAAAATTACGGAGTAAAATCAACTGAATCGTTCAATCACTCTGATCGACCCGACATAATAAATTGCGCTTGTTATTATTTTTACGTAGGAGCGATTCGGCTCCGACTTAGTGAATCTCCGATTCTCAATGAATGATTGCTGCTGCAATGATATTCAGGAAGATACGGAGGACGAAAATGATCTCCAATCATTATCGCGTACTCATTAATTAATCTCATTCCATCCTATCTTAAATTCTCCCTCTCCTTGAGCTCAGTATTGTGCAATGTATACATTCCACTGTCATCCTTAATTATGTATCAATACTTCAGAGAACGAAGCTAGGGACGTCGAAACAAAAAAATGTCATGAACGTTTAGCTCATTTAGACTTAATTTTTCCGTATGACATTTTTTTCTTCATTTGACCTCTATATATTCATCCTTCAAAGTATTAACATATAATTAAAGATCATCCCGTATATGTATAATTTTAGGTTCCATTTACTTTTTTTTTATAGAAGTTTACAATCTTTCTCTTTATTTTATATGCCATGAAAAGGAAGAAAAAGTAGCGTAAGTCAAAGCGTACAATCATGCGGCGCATTTTTTCATACTTTTGTATATACACTCATACGAGACGAGAAGAGAAAAAAGAACTGTGACAAAATACATAATTTATATACCCCTCAGTATTTCGGGATAAGGTTCATTTCTTTCCAACCACACCCGTAATCGTAAATTGGCAACATCACTCTACACAGTCTGCAGCAATATGATTGATTTAAAAATTATCTTTATTTTCTCGTCGAAAATATAAATAAATTACAAAATATATAGTGTCGGTGTGGTATGTGTGGATCTCGATATACTCGGAAGAGCAATGTTTCTTTTATGTAAAGTCGATATATATGTATATATATATACCGCGATTCGATCGCCGATCACGTCCAGATGAGCTCAATCTATCGAGAGAAGCTTCTTGCTGGACGTTTTCGGTGTTCAAGGGCGATTATTACGCATTTTTTGTTTACCTTTCCTTTCTATTTCTCTACGAAGGTACGTATATACGCGAGTTTGATACTGTCCGTTGTGATTTCGGATTTGTTTATGATTTGATTCGGCTTAGAGTACGCTATCAGCTACGCGCGGAGTCATGTGCAAATAGAAATCTCGATAAACGACAGATCCGAGTCCGCCTCTCCGCGTTCCACTCTTGTTAGACACGACGACAACGACGACGACAATAAATGACAACGATGATATTCTTATGCTTATCTTAAGTTACTGATTTAAGAGAATCCGCCCGACGACTCGAGGGACAAATCGAGTACAGGAATCGCGCCTGACCATAATGGCACATACACATCACTAAAATACTAACTGCTAGAGACTAGGGGGGGGGGGGGGATATCGTCACTACACGGTGCTCTCCGTATCGGACGCCACGGAGAGCGTCTGCATCTTCGGCACGGAATAATTCTCCGAGTGGCCGTGGTTCTGCGTCCTGTTGGATACTCTTTCCAGGGTTGAAGGAGCTGATGGAGTGTCCTGATGAGCCTTGGGAGGGATCGGCGGAGGGCTCACCTGTAAAAGGGAATTAATCGAAACATTACTATCATCTTGATTTATGAATGGAGATGTCTATTGGCATTATTTGAATATCTGTTTATAAAAACATGTAATATATTTAATCTTAAAATTTGAAAAATTTCTAAGAATGACGTTTAATTAAATTTTTATTGAAAGAAATACTTCAATTTTAGCAGTTTACTCAAAGAGATGTTCTATACACATTTATTTTAGTGTATATGTGCAAATATTTTCGGCACTTACCTCTTGATTAGGGAGAGAATGCGAGCCTTGGAATGTGCCGCTAGCGAAGCTAGCAGTGGAAACGTTGAGTGCGCTTATCACAGATGGTGGTGAAATGTTCATGATATCGTTACATCGAGAGCGCGGTTCGAAGTCCTCGTAGCCTAGGTTGTTTAGGTTCGTCAGATGTGATTGGAAGTCCAGCAGGCTGGCAGTGGAGATGCCGCTGTCGCGTAGGTCGTTCGGTTCGTTTCTCGGTTCCGTGATTTCGGAGTCGTCGTCGGTGCTCCACTCCGTATTCGTACGTTTGTGCGTTAAACCGCGTTTCGGCGGTGCCGGCGGCACTACCGTGTTCGTGTTCGAATCCCTCTTGTCTAGCACTGAAACAGAAGATGTGCGCGAGTTGCGATGTATTTTCGTGGAGAATTTATTCCTGACAGCTTGTCATATTAAATTTTATTATAGTCTAATAATAAATATAATAAATAATATTGATTCTAGAAAATATTAATCTAATTTGCTCATAGAATAACAATGAAATTAACTTACTGCAACCCCTGGGTGGTAGCGGCGGGGCAGGCTCGGGTCCGGGTTCGCTCCACGAGCTTCTGAGGCCACCTTGATCCACACCATCAGTAGGAGTAGGCAAGGAATGCCTCAGTGGCAGTTTTGGACTCAGCGGCTTACTGAGAGATCTCTGGTGCGTGGGCCTAGGCGGGGTTGTGCCGTAACCGACGGAACGCGGTCGCACTTCTCGCTGCGGGATAGGCGGCGGCACACCGTCCACTTTCGTGTAGAAGCCTTCGTCCTCGGGAAGGCCATCGCTGTCGGCGTGCGACGATCTAGAACCGGCGGTTTCCAGAGTGGCTGGACGCTGCTTGTCGTTGACCGGCAAGGGTGGTAGGGGCGAACTAGGAGAGCAAAGATACGATTACAGAGTAAGAAACAAACAAGCACTATAGAGTATATTGAATATAATTACTTTACGATGCTATCTTGATGAATGGTTCTCTGCCTGGCCAACGGACCGAGGCCTTGCTTGAGCTGGGTGAACCTCTCGATTAGCCTCTTATGCAACGGTTGGACCCCGGCCGGCGCGATCTGACCATGCAACACCAGGCCGGATTCTAACACACTCATCTGATCCAGTATTAACCCCTTCAATCGATTAACATGCGGCACCATTTCGGGATTTTGTCGGGCAAACTCCGGAGTGAGAAAGGCCTCCTGATATTTCGTGATACCGCCCATTACGTTAGCGTCGATGATACCCTGCAGCCGCATGCTGAATGGATTGATATTTCTGTGTGGCTCCGCGGTATACTGTGCCACCAGCCGCCTCAGCTCCCTCTCCACGCTCTGCATAGTCTCGCAGGCGTACTGTACCGGTGCCAACAACTCCGACCGCTTCTCGATCACTTCGAACCATCTGAGGATCCCTGGCAGTTTAGCCTCCGTTGTCAACAACGTCCTCTCGATCCACAATGATTTGAACTCATTCTCGCGGTCCACCGGGCCGCGATGCAATGGCCGGTCAAATGTGAACTTGCGAACGTCGTTCACCAAGTAGAAGGCGACCACGCGTTCTGGAACTTCGACGCCGCTGCAAGCCAGGCTGCCCTCCTCGGGGATCGGCTTTACATTGCAAATTTGAATATCTACAAAAATGCGGTATATACAATGATTAGATAAAATATATTTATTCGTAAAAGACTGTCGATTCCTAAATTATTGGGACTTTTATAATTTAAAAGAATAATTAATAACTCTGATCTCACACTTACATTGACCCTCAGATGTAAGGATACTCTCGTCAGGCGGGGAATTCTTCATTAAAATTTGCGCACAGGGAAACTCGGTTTGCAACCGCTGCGTAAACGCCCCTATTCGTTCGTATTCCAGACCACGATAAATAAACAACTTGTTCTACAATGAAAGATACAAATAACATTTTCGAAGCGTCTGTTTCACAAGAAGTAATGCTAGAAGCCGAAACTCAAACTTTCATAAAATATTTTTATAAACTAGAATCGTGTTTAAATTACTTGATACCGAGAACGTCTTTAAAAGTCGCCTTGGATTATAACATTAAACTCACTCTGACGAAAAGCGGGAAGCTGAGGCCGTAAAATCCAACGCGGAAGTACTCCGGTTCCGGGCGTAGTTGCGTCAGGATGTTATCCAGGAATTTAGCTTGTAACTTCAACACGTGACTAAGCTTGGCATAATCGTACAGCCTAGTCTCGTATAGGATCGCCAGCTCCTTGCACAAGGGTATACCCTTTTCCCAGCACTTGCCACGATCGAGATAGTGAATGATTTTATGATAGAGTAGCTCTTTGCGCTGCCATTCTGGTTGCTGAGGATGAGCGTGATCGGATGGTAGGATGGTCGAGCCCCAGCCCAGCTGATCGGCGTAGAGTTTCATCGTGAAGCCCGCTTCCGTATAATTCTCGGCGGCCAGATGTAGATCGTGCAGCTTGTAGATGTAGCGCAGGTACATCTCCTTCCGGTTGAACTCATTCTTGTAGAAGTTCTGCAAAAACAGCAGAAGTATCCCCATGTTACACTCTGATAGGGATTCGCTTCTAGTAGTTGATGATTTAAGAATGATAAAATTTCCATTGGAGAGCGCAAACACGAGTGCTAAGTGTTATGCAAGGAGTGACCATATATCACAAGCACCAAATATATATCCGCTGAGTATACACGTGGCGGTCATGTGTCATATCGCACGGTTTAACGTTAGTTGAAGTTAATTAACGCGCTAAATAAGAGAAGTGACTTGTGTATAGCAGCTTTGCGCCACGCATTCTTTGATTGCATCCGCAGTATATTATTCTTACTAATAAGTAATAACTAATCACGCGAATTTTATTAGGTTTACTATATCGACAGTCTTCAAATTTTTCTTTGACACGTTACCAATAGATTCACGGTGCACGACATGCGTTTATCGCGATTCTCGTCACCCTGAATAACGCTTCTGTAATCGAGAAGCCTTTCCAATAAACGCGTGACAGACGTTATAAAGGCCGTGCCGCTGTCCTTCCAAGTTGGATCCTCGGACTGCACTCTGTCTAGTAATCTGTAAGCGGATGTAGAGAAAATTAATTAAAGCTAAAACATCTACCATAAAGTCGCATTCGACTGTAAATGTTGCACTTACACAGCGCTAAGATGTTCCCTGAAGCGGCATGAAATTGTAAATAAAATAAGTATTACGTAATACTTTCACGAAACGAACACGAACAAGAAAATGCTACGTAATTGTAATAATGACATCTATTTGTGTAATACAAAAGTGTGGTAGCAAAAGTAAAAAATTATTCTATTAAAAATAAGTAATTTCAAACATTTTAGAAATAGAAAGTATAATACAATAGAAAGTAATTTTTATTTCAATATCTAATGAAATTAATATCTCTTCTTGAGATCTCTGTTTTTAGGTGTTTTAAATATATAAGATTTCGAGATTTATGATCATTAGAAATGTCTATAAATTCAATTGAACCAAGCAACATAGACTTACATAGTGTTAAACAACTGCCTGTACTCATCGTCGCCCTTGTTCTCGCTGATAAGAATGTCAAGTTTGTCGATCAGCTCGGATTCCACGGACTTGAAGCTTCCACGAGCTCGCTGCTCGCACTCCATCATATCGAAGAAAATATGCAGGGTTGCCTTGCGGAGCTCGCTCTCCGGCACCAAGGTGACTTCGAGGAAAGGCCCTACCATGCCCGGTATGAATTCGAGCTTACGCTCGCCCAAATGCGACCACATAGACAATATCTGAAAGCCCATGAGTACCCTCATGTCGCCGTACTTCTCGACAATCTTCTCCCGTTTGACTTCGGAGAATTGTTCGAGCTGGAGCGACGGCTGGGTGAGGTAAGCCACCGCCAGATTGAAGTACGTGGACCAGAGCTGTGAGTCGAAGCTGCCATGTAGGAAACGGAAAGCGAGCGGCTGCGCGAGTTCCTGCAGCGACCTCAGGATGACGTTATTGGCCTGCATCCTGATGACCAGCCAGTCTGGCGGAAATACCTCCTGGCGCACAAGGTCGCGCAGCACCAGGAATACCCGTAGCAGAAAGTCTTTGAGGGGTTTCCGGTCGCCGGTGTGCGTCAACTCTTCCCAAAGTCGCGCGTAATGATACTCGTCGAGCAGCTGAAGCAATCCGATGAGACAGCCGACGAGACAGCCGAGGACCGGTCCATTGGCATTTATCACGATCAGTATCGTCTGTATGAGCACATCGAGCACCGAAAGACAGAGCGTCTCGACGTCGTGGTGTATGCAGTTGTTGACCTTGTTCGTGTCCCTGCCACGCTTATGCAAGAAGCTGAGTATCTCGCCCAGGATATCGGTGCAGGATCGTAATTCCTCCCTGCGTGCCAGATGGATGCGTAAGTGCCGACATATGGTGACAAGTAACATGTTCCGACTCTCGTCGTCCTTACGGAACAGGCTGGACGAGGTAAGATTTTTAATGGCAACCAGTTTGGCTTGCGTGAGCTGCAACGGCGGCTCCCGCGGCACCGAGTCCAGCATCGAACAGGTGAGTTTGGCAACTTCGAGGACCGGCAGCACCGCTACTAGCTGCTCGAACACCGCCGCGATCGACAGCAATAACGCGATTTGCGACAGCAGCACCATTTCATAAGGAATGCCTAACATCTTGTTGAGGGCTGCGAATACGCAATACAGGTCGCGTTTAAAACTGTCCTCATATTGACCGGCGGTCGCACGAGCAAATAGCAGCCGGCTTTGGATGATAAACTTGAAAATATACTCGAGAGAGCGGAAACACTTCATGATCGGCTCCTGCTTCTCCGCGGCTGTTACCCAGTCGGCGCAATGTTGCACGCTGCTGAGAAGACCTTTGTATACCAAAGCCGCGGCAAAATGATCCGAGATATAAGCGTCCATCACTGGCTTGAAATGTTCGAACTTGGAGTCCTCCAACAAGCTAAAGA
The DNA here is from genome assembly GCF_030848805.1 of Temnothorax longispinosus. Taxonomy (NCBI): domain Eukaryota; kingdom Metazoa; phylum Arthropoda; class Insecta; order Hymenoptera; family Formicidae; genus Temnothorax; species Temnothorax longispinosus. The sequence continues at coordinate 1,921,333 of NC_092364.1, read as the reverse complement.
TAGACACGAGTACTTGGAACACTAGGCCGGAGTGCGCCGTGGAGTTGCCATCCTCGGTGTGAAACATGGCGAAGAGCGCGTCGAGAATGTCCTGTAGAAACTTGACGAGCTCTTCGCCGTCCAGTCGAAGTACGCGACCGAGAGCCTCGGATATTCGCTCGGGATGAGCTTTCCATTGCAGCAAACTGAGCAGATCGACGTTCTGTGTTAACTTGGTACTGCAGAGCAGGGTATGTACGAATACAGTCTCCTTGGGCGATCTAGAGAAAGCTGGTGGATCTGGAAAGCAACAAGAAAATAATTGCATAAATACTGTTTCTTTTAAAAATACTTTACAGTAACACTTATATTAACACAATTTGATAGTGATAGATCTAATAATAGATAATTAATTTTTAGAACTATTAATTTTTTATTTTATTCACATTAAACTTTAATAGAATATTATCCAAAGAAATCTTTATTTTATTAAGGAACTCGGACTTATATATATATATACTTGTGGCGCACGGCTCTCTCGTGTTACTCGGCAACGATAGGTAACTCAGGGAATCCAACTTCGCGCGCTCCTCGCATTTGTAAATATACAACTCATGCGGACCATCCTGAAGAGTAGCACCTCCGGGTTCCATCAGCCGTACGAACGCGAAGGCGAAAAGTTTCTTATCGTTCTTCTCGCGTGCTGCGACACAGAGAGTTTTCTCGTTGTGAAAAAAGTAAATGAAAATCGTAGAGAATAGGTGGAAAGATAGAAGATAAGCGGAGAACTTTTAAGAGAAGGCGGAAGACCAGAGTCAGATCGATATCTATTGGGACTCACTGGAGCAATGCCGAAACTCGAAACGCACGTGGCTTCCATAGAACTTGTCGATGGGTATCGCCAATCTCACAGTTTCCGCCCACGATGGGCTGTTGTGATGGTATATGACCAAGCTCTGATATTCGGAATTACCGTCCATCCCCGCGGCTCCAAACAGGCACTCTTCCAAGGGCTGGCCGTCCGTGTCCAGGACCAGGATTGTCACCTAATTTTATCGCAACAGACAGTACAAAATATTAAATTTTATAAAAATAATGTTATCAAAATAATTTATTTTTTATTAAGATCGTGTTTTAATAAATATTTTAATTTATTTAAATTTATATAATAATTGTACCTTTTCTTAAATTGAGATATTGCATATTGGAAATACTCTCACGCAACATGTACAACATAGATACGTATTAAGAGTCTTCGAAAATTTTATCTCACCTCGATATTCTTGCCAGTAGACTTTCCGCCGCGTTCGAATTCGCCCCGTTCCAGCTTCAGATACAGATCGTTACGCACATCGCCCGGCATAATCACGTCCGAGAAGCCGAGCTTCTTCGTGAGGCAGATATTTTTGAAAAGCAACGGATTCTCCTCCCGAACCTGAGAGAGCTCGCCGTGCAGCATACGAAGGGATACAACTATTCCATAATTGGGCTGTCCGGGTAAAGGCGAGCACTTGTTGTTACGTATGATTTGTTCGTGCAGCTGGTGAAACTCCTTCTCTTCCCCCTGATACACCTGCAGGTAAGTGGAAACCCTTTCAATTAAATCCGTCTCGTTCAAATTTGCTTATTGGGTGTTATCAAAAAATCAAGAGAACTAAAAAAATAACTCAAGTAAATGTCAATCAATTTACACGATATATGCAATGAACTAACAAGTTCCTTTATATCTGCTTACTTTGAAGGTCATCTCGAGTTCCTCCGCGTGATCTTGGGCGGCTTCCGCCAGGGAGAGAACCGCCACGCCGTGGGGCCGCCTGTAAATCGCGGTCCCGGCCTTGTTCTTGCTGGAATCGGAGTACAGCATCCGGCCGCAGCGCATCACGTGGGCGATCATATAGAGATCGCGGCTCAAGTCGGAATTGCCCAGATCCGTGAAGATGGTGCAATTGCTATGCATCTTCTCCACGTAATTTGAGAAGCCCTCCTTGCTGATGCGCACCAGGAAACGCTCGCTCAGGTACTGCTGCCGCTTGGCGTCGAACAGGGAGAAGTAAATCTCGGTGTCCTCGCCGACCGAGTGGCCGAAGTCCCTCATGCAGAAATACAGGTGATGGGTAAGGACCTTTCGGTGCTCCTTGCGAGCCCGCAGCGTGCCGCGGGCGGACGCGCCCTGCGAGTTCTCGGCACTTTGCACATGCTGCAACCACCCCGCGAGAAGAGATCGGGATTAATGGCATGTATAAACAACATTATTTATTTATTTATTTATAATTATTATATTATATATAATTTATTTATAGCGGGTCGCCTCAGTTCTTCGACCCTAAACTTTAGATTTACTGAATTAGAAATGCTGTGTTTTAAGGAGATAAACCAGCCGTGGGTGGTATATTTATTTTAGCATCTATATCGATAGATGCAATATGTTGGTAGAAAAAAATCGTCTGAGATTTTTAAACAAGCTACGCTCGTCCATAAATTATGACGAACTGGTTATCTTATTTGTATTTACAAGAAGGTAGGCTCGCAGAAGTAACCGTATCCCTCCGCACGTAGCGAGATTGAACGATGCCACCTTCGTGGTCAGCATTCTAATGAACTCCAGCTCTCATCACTGCTGCGCACTGCGTTTTGACCCTTCCTTTTTTTTCTATCGCGGCTATATATATTGTTATTCGATATTCGCGAGCCTATACGATCGGTTCGAGAAGGAGGTATTATTTTATTCGTAATCACACACCACATGATATAGTTCCACGACAGACATAGTATCCGGCTCCACCATATGAGCACCTTGGCGTGGCACCAGGTCCAAGCCGAGTTTCCTGAAACATGGCGAAGTAAAGGGGGTCGTTAGAAGTATAGAATTGAATATTGTTTTTAATCCAAAAACCGATAAAAAATATTTCGCTATCAATTAATACGTTATAATTAAGAAATGTGCAATATCGATTACTTTATAATTTAATTTATTTTATAATATTATTAGATAGATCTTTATAATACAAGATTGTCTAAAGAATTCATTATTGTTATTGAAGAATAATACCGCCAAGAGTTATTTATTTATGTTACGTTATATATAAAATATAATTAAAATTCATCGATACTGCGCGCATAAATATAACAACGCGTTTCTTATTTCCGAGCACGTAAAAATACGTCATGATAAGGGGAATATTTTTAATTTATGCCGTTAACCGATAGTCTGTACTCGCCGCTACCTAAAAAAAGAATTATCCAATCTTGGTGCAACAAAGTACCTTACATAATATCGTATAAGCGAGAAGAATTTTCCGTCGGTTATTTCCATATCAAAGGAAGACACTTCGATACGCGAGGGAATACCTCAGGGGGTTCGGATTTACATATTTATTAAATATCTAAATAAGCTCAGGATCTGATCAAAATAAGATATATTAACAATGATTCCCCAATAACAATCTCCTGCAAATTACTTTTAATTAATTTTATTATATGTTTACATTTCTTTCGTTTAATAAAGTGGGAACGGCCCACCCTCTCGTGATTCAAAGGCACGAAAGACCAAAGACCACCCTCCGTATTTTTAATTGTCCCCTCGAGACGGGGGTGTCGACGAATGAGATTCGCCGGGGTGGCACCCCGGGGTGGGCGACAGGGAAATGAGCAACGAGGGCACGCACGTGAGATATAGGATTATTACACGTCGCTGATTAAGGCGTACGTTGCATCACACTTTGGGAGGTTCGCTTTCGAGAGTGGGGCCCCGGAGAGAGAGAAAGAGAGAGAGAGAGAAGCGGCTACTTAACTTCTCGTGACCCCGGCGCGCGGGGGCCCGGACCGGGCTGGGCCCCCGCATGCCATGGGGCCGACGTGTTCTCGAACGCGTTGAGAAGGCCCTACTCCCCATGCGCGGAGGGCACCGTCGCGTCGCCCCGCAGGAATGCAGATACATGCCGGGTACGCGAGTCGTTTCTTTTTTTTTTCCTCGTGTGTGCGTACACGTATATGCACGGGGATATGTGAATCCGTAGAAAGCCGCAAGGTTTATGCTTATCCGGAAAAGAAACGGGGTCTTCGTGTGCAGCTAATTCCTAAGAAGCAATCCTTGGCGAGTTTCTGCAGAAAACTCAATTACAACGACACTTTGTGCCACGATCTAATTCAAAATACTAATATAAGATAAAACTAAGATAAGATAAAAGATAAGAATAATTGTAACACAAATAGAGTAACGAGAGAATTAAGAGTATAATAAATTTAAATTCAAAATTATATACAAATTATATAATCTGATATGCAATATTAATTTAGAAATATTATTCTTGTCATATTATATTGTGGCGAAAGGGAAAATCCCCGATAATTAATATTCCAAAAATTTCAATGGAATGGAGCTTTATTTCGACAGGTTCGTTCAATTATTATTATCATTGTTATCTCAATGATAATTAATTTCACGATTAATTAACAGCTTCATAATTTCAACATAACAAGGTTTCATTTCGTTCTCCCCGCAAAGACACTTATCTCATCGACACATTTAATTGCGTACCGTTATCTATATATATGACCGTGTCATTAACGTTCGACGGTGTAATGAAATTTTACAATTAGTTACGCGTCTGTAACAACACATCGTCAAAGAGTCACGTCTAGGATTTCGCATAAATTTCTCAAACAATCTAAGCCTCGTTCGTCACGTTCGGGGCATTAAAGTTCCGTCATAATGGACTTTTGCTGTCACAAAATTCTGTTTATCGTTCAATATTTACGCGAACGTAAAATTTACATTGAGATAACGAGATTTATACTCAAATATATAAATCATATTTAAATATCTTTTGCGTCATTTCGCTTCTCGTGTGCGCGATATTTCCGTCCATATTTTTTCGCGATATAAAGCGAGCTCTATTTCCATTTCTGCGAATATCGAGGAGAAATACGATTCAAATAAGGTAATAATCGAGCGCCGACTTGGGTTTAGTACATTCAAACGATCCTCGCAAACGGGCTTTAATCGTCCGACGAGAGAGGCATGATAATTATTCGCCGGGGGTTTGCGTAGCTTATCGCCGCGCCGATTCGATTGTTATTAATCGCTAAAATCGGACGTCGTACGGGAGGCCGCAAGCACGGCGGTAAGAAAGTCCTTTCATAAATCTGACCTGACAGTCCTTTAAGCTTCTCTCGGCGAGCGTTTAACTCGACCGCACAGTACCGTAACTACTAACTACTAATCCAGGAGGCGCAGGACTAATGAGAAAATTATTCCACGCCAATCGTCCACGCTGCTTATTTCTGCTCCGTGTTCTGCTCGCGATCGCTTTCGCTTGATGATTTCTGCATTCGCTCGCTGATCACGTAATATGTTTTCATTCGCGTTCAATTTAACATTTATTATTTTCTCGCAGTAATGCATTATTCAGAATTTTCATACATTATTCAGGATTTTTTCCAAGCAATAATTTCATAAATGCAATATGATTATTGCAACCTGAATGAAATTCGCGTGCAGAGTAGTAAATACGGAATAAAATTTAAAAAAAAATAGCACTTCGGAAATCAGGTAAAAAAAGAGCAATTTTAAATTCCGAATATAAATAAAATATAACTGAGACCACGCGGAAACAAAATGCTTTCACTATCTCTCTCCAGCAATAAATCAGTTCACAATTTAACGAAATAATACATTATATTCAGAATTTTCATACATTATTCAGGATTTTTTCACGATATTCCGTGTAATAATTTCATAAGTTCAATACGATTGTTGCAACATCGCGTAATGCGGAATAATATATAAATACGGAGTAAAATAAAAAATAGCACTTCAAAAATAATGTAAAAAAGAACAGTTTTAATTTCCAAATATATATAAATAGAATTAAATTGAATATAACTGAGAACACGCGGATATAAAATGTCTTCACTATCTCCAGCGATAAATCAGTCCGCAATTTGACGAAATTCCACCTCGCTAAACATCTATAAATTTCCGGGCTTAGACGTAGAGGACCGTAAAAAAAGCAATTGACAATGAGGTTCGTTTTCATACAGAGAGAGAGAGAGAGAGAGAGAGAGAGAGAGAGAAAGAGAGAGAACATCGAGCTGCCTTTCACGAGTTCGATGTTAAACCAAGATTAAATTAAGTGGTAGGTTCGAGAGAGTTGAGAGGAGAGCGCGGCTCTGTGGCGCACTGGCTTGTTTTATCTTTTTTTTTTTTTGCGGTCCAGACTCTCTCGAACCTGAGAATTTCCCGCCCTCCGTACGGCTACGTCACTAATCGAGGTGATTCAGTCAGCGGATCCTGCACCCTCGCCGCCACCGAGTCGGTCCGCTGGAATGGACCCTACTGCATACGCAAATCGACTCAATCTGGAGTATTTAGGATTATAAAAGTCTAATTAGGTTCAATAGCAAAAATCAAGAGTTGTATTCAAGAAGAGTTGTATCCATTTTCAATTATCCCCAAAAAAACGTAGTAGAGAACATATAACAATCCGCAAAGTACAATAAACATTGGCTGCGTAAAACAATTATTGATATTACGAGTGATATTCATATTCACGAGTCATATTCTGCAATAACAGTGATATATTTTTAAATAGAAAAACAAGCTGTTTTTAATCACAATTTATTATCGATCGATATATATTAGTGAAACATTTCCAGGCAATAATCTTTTGCTGAACGGAAGAAAGTAAATCGACGTTCTTTACATAAGAGCAATTCGAGGTGGGCATCGAGCACGGTTCGCACGATCCTGCAGGCCCCGAAAGCTCTCCCTCCAGGGGCCTCATGATGGAATGCAGGTGAGCAGGCAGACTTCGATGCGTGGAGACAGGTTCAGGCAATGTCCGCCGCCGCCGCCGCCACCACCACCACCACCACCGCCGCCACCACCGCCACCGCGTCGTCGGGACCTATGCCCCATTCTAAAGATATCGGATATATTCCAGCGGACATCGTGGGCCTTTTCTGCAGCGACCGGCCCGGCCCCACGAGGACGAGTCCGAGTCTCCCCCTCTCCTCTCCGTCGCGGGATGACGAATTCGTTCGGCCAATGGCCCGTGTCGAGACCCCGCTCGACACGTGGAGCCCCGAGGACGACGATGGGAAGCTAAGTTCGCTTCCCCGTCGATGGAGCTTCGGAAGTTCGACGACTTCCTCGCCCACGTCGTACGAGAGGACCGTTCGACCTCTCTCTTTCTCTATCGAGCGAGGGAGCATCGAACTATACCTACTGCATCTCGGGATATCGACGTTACCTGAATCGCGCGCCGGCTTATCTCGTCAACGAGGAAGAATGATTAGATCTCACGGATTAAATCGCGCTTGCGTTGTATATTCCTTCGATAGGAACGGTAACGCACGAGGAAAAAAAAATATATAAATAGAAGCAAGAGTGAAAATAGAAGAGAGTGAAAATAATATATACACAAGATAATCTATTTTACACTCTTACTAGCGGTAATTATTTTATGCCTCTGTGTAAATTCAAGCTTTCTTGTAACTTGCTTAAGAAATCTTGTAATTTCAAGAAAACGTTTGTAATAATAAGGAATTTTTGTGGCGAATGTATTTGAGCTTCTGGTACGTCAATCTAGGCCAATATTGAGCAATTAAGTTTACAGAGGATAATATTTCATCCGAAAGACCGTTTAGTTTCCCAATTTAACGTCTCGCGGGGGGGGGGGAGAAGTCCCTTTCAGCCAGGGATATTATTGGCTGGAGAAATCCATCGCAGCCTCGGCTTTTCCTCTTCATTAGGCAGGAGATGTCAGTTCAGAAGCTCGTCCTTTCTCGCGTCGCTCAGGGAGGTTTCAGTTACCGTTCGGTAGCTCTAAACGCTATAATTACGTCGGTGCTCCTGGGAAGTCCGTCCCGCGGACTTCCCGTTCCGACTCTCGGACCCGCAGTCCACTCTCTCTCTCTCTCTCTCTCTCTCTCTCTCTCTCTCTTTCTTCTTCTTCTCCCTCTCTCTCTCTCTCTCTTACCCTGTGGCTCTTAGAGCAGAGTCGATGTAATCCCTTGACGTGATTCAACATCGAAATATCGACGGACGAGTCGTACCGTAGGATATTAGCATCGCCTCCAGCACGGAATGTACAACTATGCATTAGCATAGAGGACATCGTGCGCCTCGAGCCGATCCTCCTTCGCGATCGTTGGTTGCCAGGTCCGCAGAGCGCGGATAATCGCGCTTGCAGAACGACGAGCGTTCTGAGTCACACGTTCTGCGTCGCTTTAAAATATTCTAACTCCCACCCAGAAAAAAAAGAAGTGTCAAATCAAGATTTATATACTTATGTATATACGCAACGATCTATAATCTTGAAAATGAGATTATATAAACAAAGAAAACTTGCTTCAATGAAGCTATTTATATAGTTCAACCAAGAAAAAAATTTAAATTCTTATAAGAAGATTATATAGGTCGTTGCGTATATACGAGTATCTGTATAAGTTTTTTAATTTGACACTTCTTTTTCTTCTGCACGGACTGAACGACTCCTTTTCACGAGAGACAAAAATAAACTTGGAAAATTACTAGAAAATCTGAGCTAATTCGACATCTAGTTTACATGATACTTAAAATATACTATAAATGCAAGCTGCAGTTAGATTTACTCGTCACGTAACTGAAACGTCGCGTTTAGAAACAATGATATGAGACGACAGGAGGATTTCGAATATTCGCGATCTCATCAACCGCGCGCTCGCGATTGCGCCACGCGTGCCGCCCCCCTTAAAAGCCGGACAGGTGGTTCACACGCGATCGGCTGTGCCCCGCTTCGGCGCGGCGTGCCGGCCGGAGTTATTCGCGTGACCGTGTAAAACGGCCTTAATGGGAGTGTTTCCTGATCCCGGAACGAGTAACGAGACTCGTACGTACAGTAAAGGGTTCGTGGGAAGACGAACGTCGAGGCTGGGCTTCGCTCGAGGGTACGTACACTATGTACCCGCGCGCGAGCACGTGCACACACGCGCATTCGTCCACCCACACACCCACAAAGCATACAGCCGACACGGTACATCGTGCTGCATTCGGAGAGCCGTGTATAGTCTCCGTGCACGGACTGCCGTATGCACCGGCATTATACGGCAGAAGGCAGCTTCAATAGATGTCAGGGCCAAATCTCCAATTTCCCCCACGGTCTCAATTAGACGGAATGACGAGCGATTAAGCGCGATTGACCGCGAGCTTATCGCGGCTTTTCTCGACGATAACGGCTCATGCTTGCTTTTCCCAACGGCGAATTCTCTCGCGAGATCTCTCGCCGAATCTACGCGAGTAACGTTGGAGTTGTATTTGTAGAAATACGACTTGTGTCGTGTCTTCGCACGTAAACATCGAATTTAAAAACATCTAATTTTTTAATTAAATATTTAATTAAATATCAGATATTTTTTTAATTACTTATAATACGAGCGGTTTCTTTTCATAATTTAATAATTTCATTCGTATGTTTATTACTTGAATTTCTCACTGAGCCTCAATGTATATAATCGCTGAATTATTATTTTAACTGTATTTGTAATATGCGATAGTTCAAATACACATAGACCGCAGAGATATTGCTTCCGGCCCGAGGAAAGGGTTACGCTTTGCGCCGCCATCCGGCGGAGTTCAAAGGGTTTCAAGCATTCATTAGGGGGTATCCTGCCTAGCGGACGATGTCGGGACGCTACGTGATATCCCTGAAAAGCGGAAAACCACGGATTTAACAGCGCCGCGCGATCTCTCGGAGTAGAGTTCCTCGATCCGCAAGACGGAGTTCTAGAAAGGACAGGAAAGGGCCTCCCTCTTGTACGACGATTTCCGCTCCCAGGTGCACGCTTATTAACGCCGACGAGATCGCCGCCATTCATTAATTTCCCTCGCCCGACTCGGTAGCCGTGGAACTTCTCCACGGAGTCCTTTCCTCTCACCCTCCTCGGGGCTCCACAAACCCCGTGCCGTAGTGGGCCTCGACGCGGCGCCGAGGTTGCGGCAGAAAGAAAGGGTAGATCTTAAGGCGATTTTACACGACTCGCTCCGCAGCGATCGCCACGAATGAGTAATTCGAGATGAATGCGTTTATATATCAGATACTCTTGTATCGTGAGACTCTTGGAATCTCTTCCTAATATCTTACGTATCTTGAAATTATATTTGTTTCCAGTATCAAAAAAGTTTATCATTATAATGTCTTAAGATTATCTAAGACATGTTTCATAAGTTCGAAAATATCTAGTGTCTTAATATATTTGTCAAAACATCTAATTGTCGAAAATTTTATATAATCATATTATTAAAAGATCTATATATGCATGTATCACAAATATATCACTAATAATGTATATTTTCTAACCTTTAAAGGTAAAATGTCTCGAAAAATTGATAAAGTATCAGGAGAGCATCATTGGTAAAGAGTTAAGATCCCAAGAATTTTCTTAAGTTTCAAGAATTTAAGAAGGCAACCGGAAGAGATCAAAAGACTCGAATGCGAAGAATCAAGCGACAAAGACGAACGAGAGGCAAAGACGAAGAGATGGAGAGATCTCTGGCTCTGTTCTGTTCGGCCGCGAGGCACACGCTCATTAGAAATAATAATAATTGCCGCGAGACGTGGATAATGAATGTTACCGCCGTCGCCGCCGTAGTTCGACGCCGTTAACAGGGGAGTAACTTAACCGCGACGCCGCCGACAACCGACAATTAGGTGTAGATCGAATATACACCGCTCATGGGACACGCTGATAACGATGTCCTTCGCTACCTCGTCGCGACCAATCACACATCTCCCTATCCAATCGAGGCCTCTCGTCAAAGTGCGCCAGCAATCAGACGTTCGGGATTAAAATCCAGTTACAGCTTATATAAATCTGTCACATTGTTTATATTATAGCCGTATAGCGAGTAATGTGAACCAGAAATAATTGGCTAAACTATAATTAGGAAGTTTTCGGAAAAACAACAGTAATTAATTTATTAATAGGATTAACGAAATTATTTCCAATATCAATGATTAAATATTAAAAATGGTCACGTATTTCAAATAAATTATACTGTCTTACGTTGCTTAATTTAAAAAATATATATTTAGAACCAAAATCTCAAAACTGTTACAAAGGTCGCATGCATAATTAAACTTTTCTTTAAAGGAATTTGGCCTAAGGTCCAAAATCATTGTTGCTTAACCTTTCAGAAAAAAAACACTCGCAATTTTAGTTTCTAAATCTTTACGAATAGCTTTCAAGCAACGATCGTGCGACATTTCACTCCCGATATATCGAAACTCTTTGAAAACGTGCTTGTAAATTTCCCACGGCGAAATACGTCGAAACCCATAGGTATCTCATAAGTCAGAATACCGGAAAAGTGTTATAGACACTTCGGGAATTCCAGATAGCGAGTTAATACCTAAAATTGGGACCAATATAGGAAGGACGAAACTTTAGGATGAATAAAGTTTGAGTGGACGACATTCCGATTTCGATGGAAACGATAACTATTCAATGTCAGCAAAACGGGAAAAGCGCGTATAAAAAGATTGCAGACAAAATAATTAAAAAAATATTTATTTTCTTAACTGACACAGACAAAATAATTCAAATAAATGAAATCATTAAACACGCCATAAAACACATGTCCAATTAAATTGGACAGATGCCTCCGAGAAAACGTACGTCTTCGTCAAACGGCAACGACATTAGCAAAGCGTGTAACAGTAGCGCAATCTTAATTGCATCTAATGGCGATTACATCGTTAATGGTAGCGCCGCGCGATAACAACGATAATAACAAACGCAGGAAGAAAGAGAGGAGGACCGGAGGAAAGACACAGGAGGAAATGTACAAACGCCAGCCTTTAAAGAGCTGGAAGCGACCCCCCTTGAGCGTGAAGGGCGAGGGGGAGGAGGAAGGGAACAGGTTCCCGGCATAGTTACCGCGTATTCACCGAGCTGAAAACCTTGGGCCTCATCTGGAGCGACAGAGAAGAAGAAGAAGATGAAGAAGAAGAAGAAGAGAGAAAGAAAGAAAGAGAGAGAGAGAGAGCAGCTGAAAGCGAGAAAGGAAAAAGAAAAGAAAGAGAGAGAAGGAAGGGGCGGAGGGGGCAGGATATTTGCTCATCTCGCTCCAGTCGAGATGCTGCAGACACACGATAAAGGTTGAGAAAGCAAAGGTGAGTTCACACGATGTGTGTATCGCGCCCAAGGAGTCGCGGAATCCATCGGGAGAATCCGCACGCGCGCGCGCGATCAGTGGGCCCTTGGTCCTTGAACTCGTTGCGACCGCTCGTCGCGAAAACGGTACCTTTTTTATTGGCACGTCCTGCGCGCAGCACGAGCTTCTGCCAAGATCCTGCTGGTCCCCAAAATTTCGAAGGAAAAGAGAATGAATTTATACGAATTAAAAGACGCTCTCGCGAGAACGAGAGAGAAGAGTAATGAGACGCTTTCGTGAGGCGTATTCGTGATTGCTATGTAATGAAGTTTCATTATTGTGAACAAAAAATAGCGGTTTATCGTTAATTTATTTTCATTTATGCCGGAGAATGTGCTGGTGCACGGTTGCCCGTTCCTTTTGGACCGACGAGAGCGGCGGAATGTTTTAAGCGCGACGAGTTAATTCGCGTCTCCCGCTGAATTTCTCGAAGAGGGAAGGAAGCGCGCAGCGAGACGGATTATTTCGGAACGGCGCGGCGGCAGGAAGCCGCGAGCGTAGCTGCATTTCCGCGATTTCTGCTAACGTAATATTTCATAACAGTCCCGCTCGTAAGGCATGCAAATCCCCCATTCCCCGAGTTGCCTCCGTAAGCGTTTCAACGTTTTCATATTTCCGACGCGCGACAGTCGCGCAAAGGTCCACGAGAGGCGCGGCGCTGAAATTAACGCTCATTCCGTTCATATCCTTCATTTGTGGAATTCGCGTCGCTTTAAAAATTCATTATCGCGTTCTCGTATATCCTCGTTACGTACAATTTTCTCAATCGCGTATCTCCCGTCGACAAAATCGCGCGTCGTAAAGTCAAAAAGTCGAAACGCGAAAGAAAAAAAAACAATCGTACCAACAACGTGGAAATTCGAGGGCGGCGCGCGATGTCGGGTGGGGAAACGCTGTTACGCACCTGGCGCTCCCTCCTCCTCGTCCCGGCCGAGCTGCTCCCGGTCTGGGAGCAAGATGGCGGAGTGGTGGGGCCCCGGAGCGAGGCACTTCGCCATTCGCGTCAGTCGTTTTCCGGGCCCAGTCGGCGCGTCGGGCGTTGCGAGTCTCGTTCAGGAACGCGTTCGCGTCGCGGAACAGGAGAAAGGAGGATAAAAAGAGAGAGATAGAGGAGGAGGAACGCGTCGCTCCGGCGAGCGCTCCGTTCCGATTTTTCTTCCTCCTCGTCCGAATATTCCGAATCTCAGTGCGCATTTTTGTGTCTCCTTCCTTTTCGCGCCCCCGCATTCGTCCATCGGGGAAAAAACCCGCGAAGCCAGTTTTTTGAGGGTAGGTCGATCGATCGATCGATCGCTCGCTCGCTCTCGAGGAGAAAAAGTGCGATCCCGCCTGTCTCTCCCGTGGGAGAAGAGACTCCGACCGGCGGCGCGGCGCGGCGATTCCCTAACCGATTCGGCGCGTTGCTCCTGTGCGCAGCTTTAGGGCCCGAGGCGGCCACGCAGGCAGGCCCGAAACGAAAATCCGAGGGCGGTGGTTAGTTGCTGCACCGACGGCGAACGGCTACGACATCGGGGGTTGGCGACGGCAACGGCGTTTCACCGAGGGACTCTCGACGTTGCACCACGAGCGGAAGGTATTGTCCGATGAAAGGGAAAGACGAGGTCGCCAGGTGGTTTTTCGAATAAAAGAAAAACCGGCTTTTTTCCGGCGAACCGATCGCGCGATCGGTATCGGTATCGAAACGCACAGGATCCGGCCGGATGGAAACGTGGATTTTCGATCAATGAAACAATAACGCTACGATAACAATGTAAACAAAATGCGCGACGTGGTCGAGAGACAGACCCGTCGTCTCGACGTCTCTTTCAATTGTTATTGCAATCCGAGGGGGTTGGATTCGGGAATCGTTCGGAATTCCGGCGCAGTTGACGCAACGACCGCGAATACCCGTAAATCGGAAATCGAATTCGCCAGGAAACTGATAAAAATTGAAATTTGCGATGCTGTTCGCGTTCGTCGAGACAAGTTGCTCGCCTCGTGTTCATTCGCTCGGTAGCATTCCAGCTGGAGATCCAGCTTTAAGATGGATCCGAGAAAGAAGCCGGAGCGACCTAATGAAGACGAACGATCGCGAACGAACATGAGCGTCACGTGCACTTTTCCTTTCCGAAAAGATGCGTTCTCATTTATATTCATCGTTAATATTGATCGTTATTCATCATTAATATTGATCGTTATATTTATTGTTAACATTGATCGTCATATTCATCAAAACGTTTGCGCTCGTTCGTGCTCATTCTGATCTGGACCAAGCCTCGATTACGGAATTTACGGATGCTGCTCCACCGACTATACTGTCGGTTGCGCAGCGTCGCTCGATCGCTCCTCGACATCAGGCAGCTTCAACGAGCGCGGCTCGCCGCAACTCGTACAGCCGAGAGAGGAACGCGCGCGTCTTCCTCGGCAGCCGCGTACTTAATCGACCTCAATTGGCAAGGCGGCCGAGACTCCGGATTGAAACGACCGAACGATCGTTGGAGCCGATCCGATATATCGGCTCGCACAAGCCTCAGAATGAGTAATCCCTCTTTCACCGCACACTCGTACGCGCGCGCGCACACACGATTCCTGTTACCTGCGTAACGAAGTGCACTTACGAGGCACAAACGCCACAAACTCTCGCGTTACGTTGTCCCACCGACGCGTTGACTCGCCGCTTCTAATCGGCGACGATGCTCTCTCGTTTCTCGCTATTCGACATTCCACGTAATTACGCGCGTTTCGAAGAACACGTCTTTTCACACTTTATGAAATGTACAGCCTCGTATTTATTTTCTACGCTTAAAACACGTGTCTTACCCAACGTTTTGTTAGATTAGATTCTCTAAATCTCGATATCAGTTTCAATGCATGTCGTTTAACTGCGTGTAATAAAAATTATATTAATGATTGTTAAATTATTTATTAAGTTCGCTCGGAGTGATATATTTGTCTCCCTGCGAGGAATTTTAACTTTTCCGAGCGTTTTAACGGTTCGTCGAGGAATGCGGAGTTGCGGAGCAGGTCAAACTCTGATCCATTGTCAAAAGAGCTTCAGGGAAGGTCAACTGAGCCCTTTCCGGAAATCGGCAGGGTCCTCCCTAAATGGCAGGCGTCTTGACTCGAGCTTCGACAGAAACAGCTCTAGAGAGCTGAAGCGACTCGACTCGTTTCTCGACACCGAGCGGTTCGCTTTCTCGTATATACCGCGGCTACTGTGTTCCGCTCGAGCGAGAACGGCTCGTGGCTCGCGCGCGATCAACGTGAAAAAAAGAAAAAGATCGTCAACTCACACGCGATCGACAGATCGCCCACGAGTCGCGTGAGAGATCTGAGATACATGTAATATAAAATACGAAAATGAAACGTGACAGGCGCGAAAATGAAGCGTGACGAATTAAGGAAACGTGACGTGAAGACGCAAAGTGGAAGGCTTACTGAATTTGACGTTAATAACATTGAAATAGAGAGTAGAGGTGTCCGCAGTATGCGATGAGATAATAAATATTTCCCGAAATACGTGACATTCATCTCCCGTCATTGGAAGATTAATCACTCTGAGAAACACCTGCGAGACGATAAAGTTCAACCGCGATGTTCAACGCAGTAGAATAATAAGCATTCATCACTATCTTTTTGTACGTATTTCACTTCCGCTGGTTTATCTTCCCATGTTTCATGTTTTTATGACACGTCACATTTCCAATCACGAGGAACGACACGTACGCATTGTTTCGACAGCTCGAGCGAATAGACGCGATCCTGGCGCGGTAGATAGGACCACTTCCCAGTTTCCCGGGCGTGATAAGACGACGATAAAGAACCGACGGGAGGACCTTGCGCCTTTTGATACCGGGGATTCTGATGTGTGTGCACACACAACATTATCTGCCACCTCCGCGTTTCGTGAAAGACGTTAAATTCTCCGCCGCTCCGCCTCGCTATACTCTCAACGTTAGAAACGAGCGTGTAAATACCGTAAAGGAGTAGGCGTCTCTCGTGGAAAAAAATAATCCTGCGAGCCTCTCGAGAAGCCTGATGTGATTACTTTATTTTTAACACCTGGCACGCGCGGAAAAAATGTACGTATTACACAATAGGAAATAATGGAGTAAATAAAATAAATTAATAAATGAATAAGAATAAAATGTTTGTCGCACATCTTTATGGCATTAAAATTACAATTTTATTTTATTATTTTAGCGAGCGCTGCCGTCTCGGTAGAGTTTTTATTTTGAGTTGTGCCCGATGATTTGAAATAGTACCTTCAATTATATCGTACAGCATTATCTATAGTTCGAACGGGAAGGAAAATAAATTGCTACCAATTTTAAGGTTAATCAGTGTTGACCGTGAGAAAACAATGGTCTGCCTCTAATCTCTCGAGTTACACACACGTGAAAGACCGTTTCTGACGTTGATTTCTCGACATCTGCGGTTTAAAGACAGCCTCCGCGGACGATTTCTCAACAGCCGTCACTTTCAAGGCCCACGAAAGAACGGACCGTTCCTTCCGAATCGTAAATCAAAATGAATATTGTCTGGCAAATCTATTGTGTCCAACAAAAATATTCGACATTAATTAACGGAATTTTCTTGCAACTCGTAAAGAAACACAATTATCGGGAATAGGAAAAATTTATAACTCGCGAAACTAAGTGTTAAGAATATAATTAGCCTAAAGGAGGAAGACGAAAGAATTGGAGAATGTCAAAAGTAAAATATAATAATTAATCCTTAAGAGCTTTAATAAATCTTCAACTACTATAAAGTTCAACAATTGTTGCGCTTTGTTTTGCACAATTTCCCGTAATATTACAGAGGTACGTTATAAACGCAGGATGACGGTCTAATTAACTACCATTAACATTTATCTCATTTATCGTTATTACATTCTTTGCCGTCTCTCGCTTCTCACGATCTCGAGACACGTGTGTGAGAGGGGCTATTAACCTCCTCCCCGCGCCATCGTCTTCATTCATTTTTCGCATCTTACGCGCGAGTGAATCGATGTGCATGCGTGTCTATCGAGCGTGTCAGTAAAGCGTAGCGCTCTTGTACTATGCCGAGGCGCTATGAAATATTAACTCGATGATGCTCGCCGACGTGCAGAATGACGTTCGCGTCCGGAGCCGAGCGAAGAGGCACGAAATACAATGTGCGTATGTTAGACGTCACGCGAAATCTCGCGAACCGCACCAATCTTTAGGATCGCAATACACACGTATTGCTTCGCGTAAAAATATCCACGATTCCGTATGCGTTTGTGTGAGCGATATGTGATCACACATCTGAAACAATTTACGAAATTTTTTAATATAATAAAGAGAGATTTTCAGAAGTGATCAATTATACGCTTTTTATAAATCTCTCAATTCTAGCACCAGAACGCACGATTAAATTTATAACTGTATTAATTTTCCATCTTTTATTTTACGAAGTAGATCAGTTTGAGAGATTTTTGAGAGGCTCAATTAAAGTATTGATTCAATTTGTGAGCTAGTACATATTAAATTAAACCAATGAGAAGAAATTGAGAAGAATCTTGTTTGAGTTACATATTTTTTTTACATGTCACCGTAGAAGGTAGAATTGCGATTTATCCCGCGTACTGCGTAGCACAGCCGCGAAAAGAACAATTCGGCTGTACAGTAATTAACATAATTCGTCCGGCCTCGTTCTCCATTTATCGTATACAATTATCGCGAACGACCACAATCTCCGTCGCTCGCGTCATCAACACACGCCGCTGCGCTGCCGCGAGAAGAGCGGGCGCGCGCGAGAGGAATCCGCCCGAGGTGGAAACGTTTCGCGAAAAACTCACGGAACGGAACGCGAAAATAATATTTCGCGGATATATCGCGGGCGAGTTGTACCCCGCCTTTCACCCGACGTTCGTTCGACGAAGCGAATAAAAATTACCCCTTCACTCCCTCGGCCGCATTCATTGTACGGCGCGTATCGTTCGATGCGATCGACAGGGACGATATCCCGGTATCTCGATTGCGATCGGCTTCCTCGCCCATCGCGAGGTGACGGACTTAAAAATCGCTCCGCGCTGAGGATAAATCGCGTTTTCCCACGTGCGCCCTTTAACACCGCGCCGCGCCGCGCCGGTCTATACCCCGGTAGCTCTGAGCGATTTTCTGAGAACTTCCATCTGTGAGAGCGTGATCTTTGCGAGGAACCTGCCCACAAAAGCCAAGGACATGCTTTCATGAGCGAGATGGAAGGCCATGCGCTCGCATCCTCCGGAATTTTTGAAGGAAAAGAGAAAATGAGCACGAAGAAGCACCGATACGAAAGTAACTCTTTTGGAGTGAATTTTTTCGTTGGGATTTCATGAAAAATCGCGCAACTCTCTTCATGATGGAATTATCCTTTAATAAAAATATGTATTTTACGAGTTTATAGAATATCAGGGTTTATAAGAATATTTATTAATCAAGTATTTCTCAAGTCGCTTCACATTTCTCGAGGCTGACCCATCTCTTTCTCTGAAGAAGGCCACTGGAAATTTTATTTAGAACGTCCGCGTCCACTGTTTCGTCAACGTTGTGTTCGTTCAAGGAGTAGGTATAAAGAAACTTGGCAGATAAGACGTCGAAGAGCGTGCCGCGGAGAGCTCGCGCACAAGACACGTAACTGTAAATTCCCTTTCCACTCACGCGATGAAGTTGCCAAGACTCGTCCTTTCGCCGCGAACAAACGTAGGAAAAGCTATTCGCACGCACGTCACGCGTGCCTTTCGTGTCACGGTACGAAAAAAAAATCTTTTTTCGCAGGCGACAAAAATTCGACGTGTCCGCGCGATCTAGCGCGATTTGACAATCGAACGGCTGCACAAAATGTTCGGAACGTTACAAAAGCACTTCTAATTTTGGAGAAATTGACACGAAAATTCGAACGGAATGAAATATTACATCGTTCCTCGATACAAACGATTACTTTTATCTATCGTACTAAATATTATTCTTTTGAAATGATAAATATTAGCTAAAGAACGATAAAAAAATTAAACATTTATTTTTTCGCGATTTTTGGCCCGATAGATTTACCTACCTGTATTTCATTCGGGTTGCAATATTCACGGAAAATTCATCATGTTTCTATCAGTAGGGTATATATCGTATGGCGAACGTTGATTGATGAAGGCGCGCCCGTGGATTCAATGTACGATTACAGTCATCGCCGCTCGCTTGTTACTCGGCGAATTCCTAATAAAGCATCGACCGAGCGAGCCCCGTGCACAATTACAAGCGTAATATACGAAGGAATCGCGCGGACAACGGACTCTCATTGTGTATCCCGCCGGACGATACATTTTATTCGCGTGACTTAAGAGAGTGATCAAAAGTTTCGTTAACTCGAGTTGTTAATGACCCAAGAGAAGCGAGAAACTTTCGCGCGATATATTTTCATCCTCGTGACACGAGAATATCTTTCTTCGTTATGAATGCAAATTCGAGGAAACGATCGTCACGGGATTTAAACACGCGAAATGTCAAGCAAGCTTAAATTTCGGATTCGACGCACCGAGTACGCGCGGACAGCTGATACTTTTGCGGGATCGCCGCACGTGAATAACCGTAAGAGCGGTATATATACGTGTGTGACGCGGGGAGACACACACAATTACTCGGATGGCGATTATAAAACTCGTATCTTGATCGCGGCGTGTGCAGTGTGCAGCATGGCGAATGGCCGTTGATACAATAATTTACGACACGTTGCGCTAATTCGCTCACTGTCGAGGGCGACCGTTTATCCACGGCCAAGCGTGTTATTAATTCATACATGCGATCGCAAACTATCACTTTACGATATACCGGTCAACGGGATATCGGACTGTAATTCAGGCTCTGAATTAAAGAGTCGTTTTTTTTTACGTATCGATTTCTCTTCGCTCCACTTACCGCTGTAATTACTTGAAAGACTAATTAAACGACGAGATTGTGAATTAGATATCGCGAAATGTATTTTTGCGAGATACCTTTGTGTTTTATATTTAATTAATTTATTATTGCGCGCGAGACGTGAAATGGCAAAACATTATTTATTTACACGTCAGACGTTATTTTGTAACAAGAATTTTCAGAGAGAATTATTATTGCGTCAACTGGCGCGCAAAATTACAGTCGCGTCCGGGAAGAAATGTGATTCATGCGGAGGAAAGTCCTTACCAGCCTCGACTGGTTTCCGAGAAGTCTCCCTTGAATCACATTTCTCAACGACGTGTCCGTTACTCAACGAAGACAGCTGAAACGTCATTTTCCGCGTGTCGCATGATAAAAAAAGCACCGTCATAGGTAAGTGATAATTCACAAAATCATCACATGACACAAATATGAATATCAGAAATGTCATAATAATTCATTTTCATTATGAATGCAATGTAACATCGGTGCAATAATAATACAGTGCAATGTCATTGACGATGCACTCTTGAATCCGCAAAATAATATTAGTACAATGTAACGTTATATGTAACGGTCTCGTATCGCGATATGAGATTCAAATTGATATCGATCAATATTAAATCCGAATTTACGTCGCGATGTTAGTGACGCGTACGCGAGTGAATCGAGTCCACGTTTCGAGTGATTCCCGTATCGGCAAATAAACGGTCGAGTACATAAATCACATCCCGATTACATACGCGCTCGGTGCTGCTTCTCTCTCTCTCTATATATTAGCAGTTATTAGTTCGCATATGTATGCGTAAATCACGTTACTATGACCGCGATCGTTGTTTCGACCTACAAATCGCTCCAGTTTCCATATCATGCCGGCGCAACCAGCACGCATAAATCACTCTCGTATTACCTGTTAACCATTGAATCGACAGAGCTTCGCTGCGCGTCTCCGTATATATCTGGTTCCGTAAACCGTAAGACCGTCGGATTTACCGTCTCTTTCGATCCTCTCTAAAAGGAATCTTCCGATATTTAACTCATTCATTATACATTCATCTTTCGTCACTAAACTCTCATAAACATGTCGCTTTAGTATCGTAAAGTAAATTTATAATTCTTAAATCTTGTGCCTCGTTAATATCGCGCGTAAAAGACTCGTTCAATATTTCCCAAATGATTTTTAGCGATATACGTGTATCGAACATCTCTCGGAAACCGCGGAGATTAACGTTAGAGAGAACTTCGGGAACGCAAATAAAGAGCGAGTAGTTAAACAAAATTCCAATTTAGCGGCGGTAATAAAGTTTTAAGAGAGTCAACGATCCGTCGTTTTCCCATTTGTTGAATACTTTGAACTCCAGAAATTACATTAATTATACACGTGGAACACTAATATTATAATATTACAGTATTCGTCTGTACCAGAAATAGCTACGAGAGTTTCTTCTTTCCGTCTGCGCTTTTTACCTGCTCTTTTTTTTCTCCCATTTCGCACAAACCGCAGGCGATATATACTACGGACAAAACCGGTGTCCCGGATCCGCGTTGCCGGACAAAGGATCTCCATTTTTCTCGATCGTGTATTAGCAACTCGAATCCGGCGCGTCTCGGCGTCGGCGTCGACGGCCGGTGGTCTCTCTCGCAGCCAGCGCGATCGCGCGATCCGAAACCTGTTTTCTGCATCCGTAACCCGATACGGACAATTCGTACGAGATCGAGCCGCGGCGGCACCGGCGCGATCGTGAGAAGAAAGCCGTCTTCGGAAACCGCACCGTCGACCGGTGGATTCGCGAGGCTTCGTTATTCGAGCTTTCGCTCATTCACAAATGACCAATTTAACACCCTTATTCGACAGTGTTCGATTAGCGACGTAATTTGCCGAAATTTTGATGATAAAAAGAGCGCGATCGCCCGAAAGATCCAAGAAGAATGTCAAAATTAACGGTGTAATTTTTATTATTATTATTATTATTATTATAATAACGATGATGTGATTGCACGACTGTAGATTGAGATTCAATAATATTGACGATGTGAAAGGAAGGAAAAGATACATTTGGCATTTTGCATTTTATTCTTCCCGAGTTGAGTAACGTTCGTTCGTGGAAACTCGCTTGATTTAGTAACCAAAAACTTCGGTCGTGCATGAACAGAAGCGACGAGCGGCGGCGGCGACGACAAAATTCCGCTCCGTGCTCACGACGGGATTTATTGCCGCGATAGAACATAAACCTCTTTTCACTGCATACGTATATATGTACCTACGATTGCGCAACGCCGTAAAAATCGTATTCCGACTAGCCAGAGACGTGTAATTGAAATTGGTTTTACGGCTACAACACTTAGAAAGCAACACGTATACACTTCATGATAAATCAATAAATAACATACAGAATAAATAATGAATGATGCATAAAATAATAGTAAATTAAAGTGTAATGCAAGATGAATAAACACAATATACATAATGTACGCTATGCAATAAGAGTGAGGTAATGGATCAAACAAAACAAATTGCGTAACAATTACTGATTATTTTTACCGTCATTCGCAATATGGTAGATAAATGTAGCTCGTGTCTCCGCGAAATTGCATAATTCCGAGAAATATTGCCTAATATATCGTTTCTATTAAATGTCGCGCATGGTAGTTGAAGAAATATGATTAATCAAGGCGGGGGCATATGTAAAAGGGTATCGGCCTTTCTCGTCGTCGTCGTCGTCGTCGTCATCGTTCACTTCACGTAGTTGTACCCCACTCTATCCGAGAAACCAGCAGCAGCCAACTGGTTTAACTTGGCCGGTTCCCCCTCGCCACGAGAAGCATGACGAAGGCATTCGAAAATTTGTATGCCTCCGAGGAAACATTGTTTCCGTATATGAAACATTGTTTCATTTCTCTCACGACTGGTATCGTGTTCGTTGCGGGTTGCGGATGCCGCGTAAGCTTCGTTGTTTAAAGGAGACATACCAAAAACGTTCGTCATCGAAGGCGATTACGAGACAATTAGGCCGCATTAGTTCTACGAAATTATTCTACGGCCTACGTTACGGAATATTGCAAGAAAAACATTTGCGCAATTGTGCGCCTTTTCATTTAGATAATATCTATATACATATATCCGACAGGTTCTATACATAATTACTGTCTCGAAATAGAACCGTGCAACATTTTAAAGAAATATATGATTAGACGTGAAGAGTAATTTATTAATGTATGGAAATCTCGCATCTAAAATCAATTCTTGCGAGCAGTGCGCTACGATCGTAAATCTGCTGACGGTTCAAAATTTCACGCACACCGCGTGTGTACAAAGTTAGCACCTTTTGCGGTCAGAATAATAAAGTCTACGTAGTAAAGTTCGCGATCTCGGAATTCGTTCTACGACGCATAAGGCGAACATTCTCGCTAACAAAAGATTCCCCACGTAGAGCGACTTCTCGCAGCGGCCTGTCAATTAATTAAGTAATAAAATTCCGATCAACCGGAATACGAGCTCGTCTATCACTCTTGAATTTTATGGAGAATATTCTGTCGCTCGAAACACTTTTGTAAAGAGAGACAAGTATTCGAGGCTTGGCAAACTTGTTGTCTTCATGAAAAAAATCCCGGTAATATCGAAAACTAAATAACTGTATGAAATTTTGCAATTATAGCAGAATTATACCATTCAGAATTTTTATTGTTATGGAGTAATACCATTTTATATTTTAATTATCTCTGCGACGTCTTTTATGTTATAATTAATAACCGTATAGTGATGCCGGACGCATTTATACGCGCATCTATTCTTTGTGCGGTCGTGATATTAATTAATCATTACGTCATGCATTAACGAGAATATACTTCTCGTGACTGCGGAATAACGAGCGTGTTCTTTAGATGCGCGCGTATTAACGCAAGTCGGACAAGGCCCAGCCCTCTATGCTCCTATTATTATCACGCACGAAATATAGTTGCAAAGCCACAACAGCTCGAGATAAAAACGTAAGCTGTTTTCGCGCGTCAGTTTTTTTTTAGATACGAAAGAGGATTTTTTTTTCTATAAACCTTGAAACAATAGCAACGATATAATATATCAAATTTTTCTTTCTAAATTCGTCTATATTCTATAAGATCAAAAAATGAGGGTTGAAAATCCAGATACGGGAGATAACTTAACCGGTTCGGATTTCCACGCATGAAAAACGGGCCTTTGTTATGACTGTATTCTGCAAAAAGCGCGTTTAGGTGGATGCTTTCCGAGGATGCATCGAGCACGTGTCGTTCAACAGAAACCAAACCCGACGGTGACGAAAACCGAGAGGGAGGCAACCCGGGCATTCCAGTGTCGCATCGGGCTATTGTTTCCCGACGAGACAATCTACGAGGTCGAGGTGTGTGGCGCTTAGGAGACGGGTTCCTCTCGCTCACTCATTCTCTTTGTATATCGATCTCCTCGTACACATCTGCCATTTCCGGTCGCGAGCGCGACGTTATTACCACGGGCATATACACGGGGCGGTGAAGGGACCCTTTTCGCCGAGGGTTCCGTGGGTTTTCGAAAGGGCGGCACAGGGGGGAAACAGCCGCGAATCGTCATCCCGCGTTACTCGCGCCTGACAATCTCTCGTCGAATGAAAGCGCGGTGAAGCGCGGTTCCGCTTTTGTTCGCTAAAAGCCCTGAAGGAACGGGAATAGTTGTATTGCGAATAGGCGAACGACATTTGTCCGTATTCAAAGCCAAAGGGTTTGCCCGTAGAAACGAAAAATTAACGAAAACTATATCTTAAAGCTGTCTTTTAAATTCTCATCTTAAAAAGCTTTGAGTTGTTTTTTTACGAATATTTCAGATAAAAGATTTTGACGAGAGACATCATGATCGGTCGATCTAGATTCTATAATCTAGCAACTAAACTTCTGTCGTTAATTACATCGCTTATCGTAATATCGCAAATCGAAATTCAATTAGTTCCTCAAATAGCGAAATTGGGGATCGTCGCCGGAAGGATCGAATAAGATTGATAGTTCGGCTCTTATATACGGAATGCAGTTTGCCATGGAGTACTATTTACTACCGCAGTCTACAGTTGAATTAATTACGAGGTGATCTACTGCACTGGCATGGCGAACTCTGCACAGCCTCGTCTCTCTTTCCTAAGCAATACTTACGCGATTCAGTCATTATGAATTACTGACTTATACGATAAGAATGCTAATGCCTGCCGGCATCTGATTCAATGAAACGCACTTCTAATCGCGATCGGCCAGCTGCCATTCATTAGGCATAACGGGAACGTAATCCGATTCGTCAATCGAAGACAGCTTTTGCCTCGTTCGTACTCCTCAACTCCTTTGCTAAATTCATTTCCATAAAACTTAAGAGTCGTATGTGAAAAAAAAAAAAAAAAATATGCCTTCAAATAGAAAGTCTTTGCGTTCTTTTAAGATTAATAATTTTTAAAATAACGTAATCAAATTTTTTTATTATTTTTCTCATTAGGGAAAACTTCAGCAGTTAATGGCTTTTTAATTATGAATAATAAAGTCGAAAATGAAGCGTCGGGGATCAAAGTAAACAGGAAGAGCTCGTCTTTCATTTAATTTTATGTACGCGTCGCTTTAGCAAAATGTTAATTTAAAACTCGATTACTAAAATAAAAATGAGAAACATATGAAAGAGAGTGATAAAAGATATTATACAGGATTCCCGATGTTTTAAGCCAATTCTCGTTCATTGACGATTCTGTCGATGATGATATAAATGAAGCGCTTCTTTTTTTTACAGATTAAACGAAAATGGCGGTGTTTGGTTTGGTCTCGGCGGTCGCCGGCTTCGTCAAGGTGCGATATCTGATCGACAAGGCCATTATCGACAACATGATCTTCAGAATGCATTACAGGATCACATCGGCCATTCTCTTCCTCTGCTGCATCATCGTCACTGCCAATAACTTGATAGGTAAGGTACCTTCTTTCAATATCTGCCACGTTGTCGCCGGCACGAGGGAATTCTAAAGAGCCTTGAAAGTCTTCTAGAAACACCATCGAGGAAACTTCCTTGTGCTGCGATTACGTTTGATTTTTATCGACGACACTCGAAAACACGAAGCTGAGATTATTATTATCGACGATTATTATTACCTCAATAGTTTCCTCAAACCTAAAGTGGGGTTACTT
Source organism: Temnothorax longispinosus (assembly GCF_030848805.1). Classification (NCBI taxonomy): domain Eukaryota; kingdom Metazoa; phylum Arthropoda; class Insecta; order Hymenoptera; family Formicidae; genus Temnothorax; species Temnothorax longispinosus. Next base: position 1,895,104 of record NC_092364.1, on the reverse strand, counting down.
AAATAAAAATGAGAATTTATCGCGCGCGGTACAATAGCAAATATATACGATAAATGTGAAGAATTTTAAAATCATAAAAGTGCAGACGAAAGACTCGGCGATATTTCGTAACGCGAAGACCGAGTTTAAAAATAGACGTCGCAAAGATGAGAATCGTTTAATCTGTCCGGGTGGGACGTCGCCAGGTTCAAAGATCAACAGCGACCACTTGCATCGCAAGCCGAGTGCAGCCGGCCGCTACCTAATCAGGCGGTGATTAGGGACTTGAACGGAGGCGTGACGATGACATCGCATCGCGTCTCACGTCTCTCTCGAGAAAGTATGTTTACGTCAGTGAGGGAGACCGTGGTCTTCGAACACAAATTCTACACCTTATCGCCCATGTGACGAAGACGATGTTTCAACGTCGCGGTTGATCAGAAGCCGTGTTCGCACCTACAACGAACGCACCTAACGATCATAATATACCACTCGGTGTATGCCTTTCTTATTACGGTTGTCTGCGAATCGAGGTCGAGTCGTGCGACGTGATTAATGACGAGTGGATCTCTTTGATTACGCGAGATGAAGCAGTCGGGAGGTAGCAATTATGCTGTAAATGATTACGTGTATGTAACACTGGGAGAGATGGTACTCTGTTGTCTACTCCTCGTTGGCACTGTCGTCGGGATCGACGTGCGAGTACGACAAACGGATCATGTCGAAGAGGCTGTGTAATTTATTATACGGCAGTGATAATTCATCGTAATTTCGACCCGCGAAATTAGGCATATTCCAAAGATCTGCGCGATCTCGAGATTACACAGGATGATCAAATAAACGGTGTAGCGTTGCGTAACTTAATTGCCCATAAGCGGCACGATGCGAAACATCTGGCACGCATGTGTGCCACACATTACGCGGCACACATGTGACTTGCATTTGCAAAATGAAAAATCTCGGGGAAATCTATCCATCCTATACCAACCATGTTTCCCACCCTCATTTCTCCCCAATGCATCAGTGTACATCAATTTTTCGTTATATAAAACAATAACGATTTTATCTCTTTTTGTAACATGCTGTAAAAAATTGATATTCTGTAAAAAATGGTTTTGTTTCTTTTACATTTCTAAAAGTAACGTTGAAATTTTTTGTTCACTATATCAAAAATTCATGGTCTTTTCGAATATTTTCTTATTTAGGAGTTCAAAAATATTCGACGCTTCTCATAAATTTCTTTATTAATTTTTTATTACCTAAATCCGTTGCTTTTGTTAATAAATTAATGAATATTATTAATTCAATTGCTTCGACTTTATAAAAAAAACTTGAAGGAACAATAGTGCAGAAAGTATATACGTGAATGTTGTGCTAATAAAAAGCAAATAATACTATCTAGACTTGCGCGAATAAAACGCAGAGTATTGCGAATTTAATGCTTGGAAGATGCATCAGCATATTATCAAGACGCTAGGTAAGATACTTGATGCTCGGGTTTCGAGTGTGTAGACACTGTGGGTAGACAATTGCGCAGCATCTACGACGCATCCGCGGCGCATCACATGTCATGTATAAAAAGAATTATCTTTGCGAGCGCGATAATGTCTGCCTCTGATGTTCGCTAATCATGAGGGATTAACGTGCATTACGGCAATCCCGCAGGATAAACTCCAGTGTTCAGGAGATAAATGCGCGAGGTAGATGTACGAGATGCTTCAGAATTACAGAATTATAACTTATTTTATACTTATATAATTATGCGATTTATAAGTCAAAATACAGAACAAAATTCTGTCTATAATTTTATGTACCGTATAATACGAAAAACTTCTCAATAATTATTCAAAAAATATACCTACATATGTATATGTACAAAATATATATATTAAAATATTCACAAAATATACGGCACATAAAATTATAAACATTCCATCCTGACGCGAATTATAAATCATGTACAGTAGACTTTCGACATTTTAAGATTCGAAAGGTTCGAGAGCTATTCTGCATTTCTTCACGTAACTTACGCGTTATATCTCGCATCTAACTGGTAAATATACAGAGAGAGATCATCGATTTCATCGATCGTGATCGTAAAACGGCCGCGGCCTGTAATCGTTTGTCTTTCCTTCGCAGGCGATCCCATCAACTGCCTGTCGGAATTGCCCTCCGGCCATGTGATCAACACGTATTGCTGGATCACGTACACGTTCACGCTGCCCGCGAACAGCGCGAAGCCCGTGGGTAGCCACGTGGCCCATCCGGGTCTGGGTGGCGATTACGAGGAGAAGAGGTACCACTCGTACTACCAGTGGGTGCCGTTCATGCTGTTCTTCCAGGGCGTGCTCTTCTACATGCCGCACTGGATGTGGAAGCAGTGGGAGGAGGGTAAGATCAGGATGATATCCGAGGGCATGAGGGGCGCCATGGTCGAGACTAAGCAGGAGCGGCAGTCGAAGACCGAAAGACTGGTCCAGTACCTCATGGAGACCATGCACCTGCATAATAGCTACGCTGCCGGATATTTCTTCTGCGAGATCCTCAATTTTGTCAATACCGTGAGTATACGTTTGCAACACAAAGAAGCTTTTTGATATTGGAATGATTTGGAAAGTGCTGTAGCATTTAAACCTCGTTTTTTTTTATATAGTCATGTAATTTCTAATTCCATCGCTGTGGAATGTCTCTAAGTTATCCTAAGATTGTAAAATCACGCAAGACATAAAAATATCACTTTTAGAAAGAGAAAGAGTAGAGTCAAGCTCTTCGTATTGAATTGATACGATATCTTCGCTCCAGGTCGGCAACATATTCTTCGTGGACACCTTCCTGGGCGGCGCTTTTCTTACCTACGGCACGGATGTGCTGAGATTCAGCAACATGAATCAAGAGCAACGTACCGACCCGATGATCGAGGTGTTCCCGCGCGTGACCAAATGCACCTTCCACAAATTTGGTGCCTCTGGTACAATTCAGAAGTTGGACGCGCTCTGTATTCTCGCGCTCAATATTCTCAACGAGAAAATCTACATTTTCCTGTGGTTCTGGTTCATCATATTGGCGGTCTTTTCCGGCCTGGCGGTGCTGTACAGCATGGCCATAGTGTTGATGCCCAGCACGCGCGAAACGATCCTCAAGAAGCGCTTCAAGTTTGGCACACCAACTTCGGTTAACTTGCTCATCCGAAAGACTCAGGTAGGATTTTTTATTTTAAATTGCTCGTAACTTTAAGCTCGCGAAAAGAACGCCCTTTTAAAAGATACCAACGGAACATTTGTTCCGAGTAATATAACACAATAGCAAAATTTATTCATCCTAGACCGTTAAAATATATTTTTAAAAGTTTTGCTTCACCGGATGATTATCATAAACGCGGTAATCCACTTAAGAATTTAATAGAAACTTTCAAATGAAAGTTGAGGAACTCTGTAGCTGTCGGCACGAAGCAACTTTTGTAAACGAAGTCTCCGCGGATAATGTAATTGGAGACAGAAAAGTGTCTTCTGAAATGAAATTACAATTTTACATTTCAACGCGACGTTTCATTCTGTAATTTAAAGAAGAAAATCGAATTTTGCAGGTCGGCGACTTCCTGATGCTTCACCTGCTGGGCCAGAACATGAATCTCATGATGTTCAACGAGATGCTGGACGAATTGTGCCGCCGCATGCAATTCGGTAGCGGTAGCGACGCGTCGCCGACGTCGGTGCCGTCGGCACCCAGTACCCTCGAGATGTCACCGATATATCCGGAGATCGAGAAATATGCCAAGGACACCGAGATCTAAATGCGAGAAGAGGCCTCGGCGACTCGGCCGTCATCGCTTTCCTCCACTGCCCTTCTCCCCCTTTTACTTCTTCGTATTGTGATAATATCGAGGGCGGTTCTCAATGCCGTCGTCTCGGTGCCAATAAAGAGACAGGTTCGTGCCGCGCCGTCGATTACCTTACCGCGAGCGCTTGTAAAACCGTACCGGACGTCGCTCCTCGACGTCTCCCTGCTGCCCATCGGGGCTCATGTTCAATGCGGTCTTATTATCGTGACACTCGTAAAGCGTAAGCCCGAGCCGGCATTAAAAAGCGTTGATCCTTGTCTCCCGTCAACGAGGAGTTTCGCTCATTACTGCGCGCTCGTTAAAACGCGAGACCAGTCCTTGACATTTATGTCCAACGAGACTTTCAATCGGAGATTTCTGAATGGGGAGACCACTACGTGCCTTTGTGAAATGCACGCTAATCTTTATTTTCTCTGTCTAATCGTATTTTTCATTCAACAAGATCATTATGCGAATCATCTCCGATTGGTGCTTCATTCGAAAGTTTCATTATATTCGCTCGTGTATAAAATAATACATCAATAAATTAGTGCTAACGCGCGAATCACCTCGTCAGCTTCTTCGTTGAAACTTTTGTCATTACGAGATGTTCATTTAACATTGTTTGCTACAATGCAATTTTAATATCTGAGTTTGGATTGGAGAAACAGCATGAAAGCTAACCTTCGTCACCTCCTTCAGCCGTTACGAGATTTTCATGTGCCGTAAAAACAAAGTCGGGGACGTGTAAGATCGCACAAGCCAACGAGGCTTCTTGCCGATTATTTCTACGAGAGATTTCCATTATGTTACTTAGTTTTTCTTTTCCTAGAGATATTTCCGCTTGAGCGGTGCAGTGCGGATCGTAGCGAGAATTACATAACGAGCATTGTGTTTCGACATGTCGAAGACAAGTTGATTGTCTTACACTGACTGCAGCGGCACGAACCGAATGTTAGATTATCAAATATATAAACGTATAGACGATAACGCGCGATGCTCTCGCATCATAAGACGTACGCACGTGTAACTGTTTACAATCGTTAAGTCGCAACAAGTTTCCAAATGTGATAGAGTCATACATTCCCACTCGCCGTAAGATCGAATCATTTTGATTATTAATCGTCTGTTTCATGTCAACATGTCAATGCCGATTTATTTGCGGTAACTTGAGGAGAGTAACAGCCACACGTGAGACGCACGAATTGATAACGGTGCTCCTTGACTCCCGTTCAAGTCATAAATGCAACATTCCTTTCACTACTGAGCAGAAGACAAACCAGACATCGAAGCGGTATCGTGGATATATACTACTGCATTACTTTTGATACTTGCTTTTGCGATACGTAACAAGTGCTCCGCAGATCGCTTATATTAATTAGGGAGCGCGGCAATAATTTACTCGAAGTGACGTAGAACATTCATTAGCCCATATTAATTGTGATGAGAAATATATCGATGTATGTACATCATATTTTCTCATCACAATCGCATAGAAATTAAAAAAGACACAGGTGGAACATGCTGCTCAACAACGAATTCTCTAATCCTTTAAACAATTGTACGAATATATTGTATGTATATTAAGTATATGTGGACATCCGAAGGTTTTCGTGCAAAAAGCGATTTATTTGACGCTTAATGTCCGAACGAATGCACGCGAAATCTGCGAATCGCAGAATATCGCGTGATTATTAACAACGAAGACGTAAAGATATCGCAAATTATTTTACATCATAGATGCAAAGTAATTACACTGCCTATAGTAGCCTAATGAAGATAAAATAGCATGTCAATATTCTGATAAGCAAAAGGAATAGAAAAGAAGAAACGAACGTTCATGCATTCCATGACTCGTTATTTTTTTCTATTTCTTTACAAGTATTTTCACGCGACTGGCGCTAAGATTGCACTGTAACGAGAATTGAAGCAAGTAGTATAATTGAAATTCGACTGAAAAAGAAAGCACTATACATACGAGCGATCCCGTTGATCGCAATGTGTAGTCAACATTTCGCGTTTAGTGTCTTCTTTTTCTTGCAGATCGCTATAGACGATTTCCGCACATCTTAAGAAGTGAATCAAAACAATGTTTGCGCGAACATAATATTAGTTCCTGAACCGTGAAAATTAATTACGCCGAAAAAAAGGGAAAAAATGATTTAAATTTAAAACACAACATAAAGCAGAAAGAAGATCTGTTAAGACGTATAAATAGAGTTTCTCTACATGACTATATTTCGCGATATATTATATCTTGCGATACATAAAAATTGATCTACGCGTGCGCGCTCGCGCATTTTTAATGATATAATTAAGTACTTCATTAACCTTAATTGGGATTACTTTAACAACTTGTTCACGAAGGAACGATATCGTCCCCGAATATTATGCTGTCTCCTAAGTAGACTTTACTTTGCGCGATGAATTATCACGTACGCGGTAATCTTCCTTCCTGTTAATAGAAACAATATAAACTTTCCCTCGAATACATTCCCCACGTCCTCGTCCGCGAAGATGATGTATAAGCACCACCGACAATAACATTATGTATAATGACAATAATATAATACGCTACGACCCTTTCCCTTTACGGTATCCGTAACCCGTTAAATTACCGAGAATCGCGCTCTGAGTGATATCTTAAGATAGTTTAAGATGAACGAGAGAGAGGGAGAGAAAGAGAGAGAGAGCGAGAGAAAGAGAGATCAATTATAGGTGTAATAGGTGTAATTGTTCGTAATAGTTGTTCGTAAAATATGTGCCTTCTATATACACATATATGTATATAGAATACGAGACAAAAGATTATACATTAGCGTATTCTTTAGGAGGAGCGAAACGCTTCCCCTGAAACTCGCGTTTTGATGAGAGGAAGACTGCCGACATGTGCAACGTCGTTATAGCGATTAATATGAAAGAGAATGACAGAGAATAAAAGAAATTCCTGCCAACAGTGTCGTCTATTATTCGCTTTTATCCGGCAATCGCGCGCGCAAGCGAACTTAATTAGCGCATGGTCACGCGAGAGCGAATCTATTCCGATTCCGAAGTTCTCTTCCTCAGCTGTAGTAAGCTGAAACTATTCGGTGCAACATTGCTATCTCTAATTCCACTTTGCGCGCAATTATTTGACTAAAATGTTTTTCCAATAAACATTGATTTTTATATATATATATTCTAGATTGGAAAATATAAATTTTGATATTTTCGTTTCTAGAGCTGTTCGTAACTGCAATAACCATGATTGCTAATAAAAATCAATACGTTTGCGCCAATGGCGAAACACGGTGAATATCTTGCTCCGATTATATTATTATCGATGTGCCATCGTTAGAGAAAATGGGCGCGAATCGACCAGTAATTAAAGAAACTCAATAAATCTCTCCCTCATAAAAGTATGAATGAAAGGAGGGATGGTTCTCTATCCCCGACCTCGTTCCTGCGGCACGTGCCGCGAATTTAATGCGGAATAGCGAAGAACTTTTTATGCCGACTTACCGATTCCCCCAGTCCACTTTATTGATTATCCTCAGCTTCAACTCCCGCGTCTGATCGGTGGTGAGGGTGCCGGCCAAAAGTTGCCGCCGCTGTTCCAATAGCTCCCGCATCACTTTACGCAACGCATTGAACTTGTACTCCTCGCGCTCCTGCATCAGACAGCCAGGGCGAAGGATTACGTTTTAAAATCACTAAAAAAGTTTTATACGTATCCCCGAAAATAGAGAGAAAAAGAGGCGTACTATAAAATCAATCCTATATTTACGTGTTTCGCATAACTTTACGTAATGTGAAATATACAGAAAAGTAAAAGAAGTTTCGTGCTTTTTCTAGAAAGTAAAGTAGAGAAAATGGGAATTATATGAAAGATAGAAGAAAGTTACGTGAGTAATAAAAATTCATATTTATTTAAAGAACCTCCTATTAATATCGAGATATATAAATAATGCAGAAATCAAATGCAAAAGGAAAGAAATGAAGGAGAAGGTACAAGAGAATCGCAATTTTTTCTTCATCGATCGCATTTTTATAATAACGGGAAAATATCCTCTCAACCGGAACACAAAGACAGATATTTTCCCAATGAGAAGGGAGGAGGAGCGGAAAGAAGAGTACGGGATGCGGTGTACTCACCACGTACAACCTCTTCCAAATGCCACCCCATTCCCGTAGGACCAGAGTGACTTCCCGGACCACCGGATCCTCCAATGGTATAACGGACTCGAAGAGGCCCTCATTGTCGATTTTGCAGGGCTTCAGATGCACGTAGGAACTCGGGAAGATCCCCTTCACCGCGCGATTTTTCGTCGAGAAGCCTCTATACCAGCCTGCAATCGTCGGGAATCCCCCCCCATTTCAGTTGCATTTCGCCGAGCGCATTCGACTTACGCGTCTGAGGGTTTAATATTCCTGGCACCAAGAATATAGACGCGCAAACACGGCTAATTTAGACGTTAATTTAGACAATAATACCGAATATGAATGAACGTTAATATCGACATTAAAATTAATTAATGTGAAATAGCATTATTTCATTCATTATTGTAAATTGATATCAGTCAATACAATAATTTTGCACGAACTATGAAATACGATCTTCTACCTCTATTATTATTTCATGCTTGATAAATAATTAATGCAACATGTCTGCCAAATTCCGCAAGTTAATTTGAGTTGATTGCCTAAAATTAATTTTAACGAGGTAACAGGTCAAACACCGCTTGATGTATAATGATGTAATAATTAATGATGAAAAGAACAAATAGGGCAAATTAGTGAAGTCTTAATGCAAGTCTTAAATTTTTAAATTAAAAAAAAAATGATATAATATATTGCTCTCTTAATTTTTTCTCTCTTTAATTTGTATCTATTCTATATCACTAGCGATTCGTCGCTCCAGGATGCGTGATTACGCTGCACTATATCACCACTTCCTGGTGAACTTCATCATTTCCCTTGACCTTAAGCGATATCAGAACTCGCCATCGGTACAAGGCGAGGTACAAGGTAAGTACATCGATCTCTTGCGAGAAATAGAGATAAGATCAAGTATATCGGATTACGTACCCGCGCACTCTTCCAGGATCTGCACAGTTTCTCCGATTTCCAGGGGTAATCCATACCGCGTGTCCCCCCGCCAGTTGTACACAGCTGTAAAAGAGATCATAACGAATCGTTATCTATACGAGAGCTGTGCGCCACGGCGAACGGCGATATGACGCGATGATATATTTTTAACGAGCGCAGCCGCCGTCATTCACCAGTAAACTAGATCTCGTTACATCGTCCGCCGCGTAAACTAACGTGACCACCACGACTGATATCTGTTAATAGCACGCGACGAAGCGGCACAATCATGTCTATTTGCATTCGCTATAATACGGCTTATAAGCAGTGCAGCATAATAATTCTTGATATCAGAATTAATCGAGACAGTAAAATTATGGCATAATTAGGTACACACAAGAATTACAATTCACTTCGCATTGTGCTGTAAAGTATTGTAATATAATGTGCAATAAAAATTAGAGCATTTTGCGCAATATTAGTTTATGTATATAAATTGTAGCATATATAATATCAATATACAATTTATGTACATAAACTAACATTATCTTACTTATTAGTATTAATTAATATTAATATTACACATACATATATGTTATAATTATGTATACGCATAATATATATTTATGTTTAATTTATATAAATCATATAATTGTATATTGTAATATATTATCTGTTTTAATTATCGATATAACGTAAGTGTTGTTGAGCAATATCGTCAAATGATAAGATTCTATCATATTTTATAGAGATACGGCTTTATATTGTATTAAGTCTGTATCTCTTCGCAGTTGTATTTTTCTAAGCATTTTACTCAACGCGTTGATAACTGCTACACTTGAGCTTGTAACAATAAATGACTTCGATCGGGTTAATGTTTCCCCGTGGAGATCGGTAGCGCGGGCCTCTTTCCTAGAATTGTCAGCCACGATAAGCCGGCTCCGGGGTGTACCGGATATGCGTGGCGATGCACGTATGACGAGCCAGCTTCCGGTCCTCGGCCGCCGGAGAAACGCACGCGAGACGCATCTCAATGAGCGCGTCTCTATACTTCTTTTTCTTTCCCGCTTCTGCTTCTCTTTCCTTCTCTCCCTCTCTCTTTTCCTTTTTCCAGCTCTTCCCTGCGTTTTCTTATAGCTATGTTTATGGCTTACACACGCGTAGGTAGGTAGGTATATACATGGAGATGTCGAGAAAATAACGAAAAATTTAGAATCGATATTTCTACAGCGGAAATTTAATATAATGGAAAGTTAATCTATTTTCTAATATTTTTATCAATATAAGATAACACAGATAGGATCCAAATTATCAAAAGGTACTTTTTCAAAATGTTTTCCTAAGCAGCTCTCCCGCCATTGAAAACCTCCGTTAAAATATCACTAAAATTTATTTGAAACTTCAAAGATAATTTTTAATTAAGAAACATTATTAGTTATTATTATCTAACAATCGATATTAAATAGCGATGCAGTTCGACTTGTATAGAAACTCGCAAATTATGACGATGACAGGATGTCGGTTATTCATCTTTTTTTGGGACATCCTGTATACGTTAACTGGCCCTACGCGTTTGCTCGCCCACGTTTGGGACTGTCTACGAGCAACGTGCGCGTGGGACAGCGTGGCACAATTTTTGACAGCCACACATTCATGCGCCGCATGGATTGCCCATTTTTTTTCCACGTTCGCGAGCGATGCGTTTTCATTCACGCGTACATCGATTGCCGCTACGCGTCATAAAATTTGACGAAACAAAAACGGACGTGAATGCAAATATCGACGATGTATAGCGTGATATAATTTGCAACAAGCTGCATCAACCTAGGGAGGATTGAAATCGAGTTTTAAACGCAAAACTCGTTGAAAGTCAAATTAAAGTAATGAATGACGAATAAATTTAATACGTATAGAGAGAATAAATATAAAATAATGAGTTTAAAATTATCGATCAGAATTTCAAAGGCGTCCCTAAACCCCAAATTTTGCAAGATTAAAGAAGTAAATTCAGATTACGCCAGCGAATGTAAAATACAAAAGACGCTTTATGCAGTTCTCTTCGACGAAATAAAGTCAATCGACGCTGCAAATCGTTCTTTTTAGATTTTACGACCTGTGGGATCGCGACGACAGATAAATCGATGGCACGAAACGTCCGAATGACAGACGGCGGTCTTTTTTTTTTCTTCCTTCCTTTTTGCCGGGCAGCACAATGAGGTATTTTGCCGTGATCCGTGGGCAGAGGTCCGCGACAATGCGCTGCCACGTGGTTTGCCGCGACAGAGACAGCGCGATCAATAGAATGTCACTTATACGCGGAATGTTTTGCGTCACCGGATGGCAGACAGACCCATTCCGCATAGTGTCTCTTCTCTGGCCTTAATAGAAAATTTCCCCGCGTAATAGAGACAGATCGGACGAGCTGCTTTCTTCGTGGATATATTTTTCCTGCATACTGTTAATTTCGTATTCAGAAACGTGGAAAATTCATGGGCAACGTAAATTAACGTTTTCGGGACAATGAACGCACCAGTTATCTCGTCAAGATAACTTGAATAAAAGACAGGGAAATATACAGTGAAATTAGTTCAAAGCAAATAGTTCAAAGTGAGCTTGATAAACGAAAGGCAAAAAATTTACCGTAAAATAAAAGTAGTGAAGTGTAGTGAAGTAAATGCAGTAAAACAAGAAATATATAATACGCGCGGAATGAAAGATAATACCAATATATATGATACATATACGGGTACAATAAAATTCAGAGAAATAAAACTCCAGGTTTCCCCGTATTACATGGAGCTTCGCTACGAGTTCAATGCCTGTTCATCTTTTTTATTTGTGCCTCTTTGTCGTTTTCTCTCCTTTCTCTCTCTCTCTCTCTCTCTCTCTCTCTCTCTCTCTCTCTCTCTCTCTCTCTCTCTCTCATAATAAAATAAAAAATTATCTAAATATTCAAAAATTACGCTCCGAAAGGATTCTTTCGGCGCGGCACGGAACAAAGGACAGACCGCGAAGTGTACACGTCGCGCGGCTTTCCCCCATAGCTTTTCCCGGGGAATTAAATCGATAACTCCCTTTCTCGACCGTACGAAACATTCGCGACTGTAGGGGGACCGCAGGCAGACACAGATCCTGGCGCAGCCATGTCTGCCGTTCTTTTCCCGAATTTTCCGCCCTTTCCGCACGATCCCCTACGGTCCGCTTTCTCCCGGAGCGTCAATGATGGTCTTCGGTGGTGCGCCACTCCCGAAACTCAAAAATTTATGTGCGTCCACTGCGAGTGACGGAAAACGCGAGGAAACGCGACGCGAACAAAGAGCATCGAAAACATGTACAAAATTGTACACTGATAACTTTATAAACGCTGTTAAATTTTTATTAGGCTGTGAAAAATTATATGTGAAAATGTTCATCTTTATTTAAAACATTCCTCTCTCTCGCAAGAAAAAAACTGTTGCAGACGTAAAGTAAATTATACGAGAACGAGATTTTGCAATAAACATGACAGTAAACAGTAACAACCGAAGATAAGTTCGCACGAGGGAACCATCGGAGCTCCCACCTCGTATACTCACACACGTGGGCAGAATCACACGTGCGGAGCCAAAAGCGTCGGATATCAATAATGTCGGTGGAGGATAGGGTTGCAGCGCGTCAGAAGGGTCGCGAAATGAAGACATAAACAATGACATCTGAAATCATAATGCCCCTTTTGGACCCTCTGACAGCGCCTCGGTCTTCTTTACGCGTACATTTGCCTTTGAATAATTACTCTCTACTTTGTACTTATAGAGAGCATATAATTAGACAATTAAAAACGCGCGTTAATTTACAAAAATTGGAAATCTTTTTTTAAATTATCGTAAATGCTGTTTTCGAACTTTAATATAATATATACTATTATATATTATTCTATTTCCTTATCGTTTTAGTTTATCGTGAATCTCCGGAAAGTCGAGAAAGAATACGACAAAATTCTCCGCGGTTACGCAAAGTAAGTATCGTCGGCTATTTTCGCCGCGCGCGCGGCAGAAGCGAACGCCGCACATTTTTCGCGCCAACGGAAACGTCGCTTTATGCACGATCATAAAATGTCAAAAGCGCCGGTGGGTCATATCCACGCGTATATATACATACGTACGTGCGACGGCTGAATTACCGGGGGCAGCTTTTTGCGCGCGTAAAATGTGGTTAACAAACGGTGAAGGAGAGACGGCAGGAAACGCACCGATAACGTCACTCACATTGCGAGATAGCTGATACTAATATTAACATTTATGCGCGGCTGAGTGGGTTCGAAAGTTGCATCGCGTAATAGTGTCTCGTCGATGGACGTGAGACTCGTAATCGTAATATATGTATCTTGGAGGATCATGAACATACTGATGGAAAAGTTTTATTTCTCGCGGAGTTCATTCGTCATCTTTTTTGGCATTTTAATGTATTATCCGCGTTATACGTTGGGCAATACGTTTTCCACATGACTTGTGCTCGTAACGCAATGTTATTGATCGCGAATATGAAATTTGTCCGCATTAAATTTTGCGAAAACAATAATAACGCCAAAAACATAGAGGCAAGCTGATGACGTGATTCCACTCTGTAATAAAAGTAGAATTACAATTTTAAAAAGAGCGCTATATGTATAGTATTATGGGACACCGGAAATGGCACCGGCGGGATACCGTAAAAAGAGAACGGCGCTCCGAAGGCTTTTCCGATATGTTCGAGTTAAAATGGACCTGCCTTTGGTGTTCGGAGCTTATAGCACGAGGGGTCACGGTAATGGCAGGAATAACGCATCTGCAGACTTGCCACGAGAGAGAGAGAGAGAGAAAGTGAAAGAGAAAAAGAGAAAAGAGAGAGAGAGAAAGAGAGAGAGACGGCGCAGTTACGGTTCTACATCTACAACGATCCCGCTAAAAAGAAATAATGCATAGGGGCATGACCGCGTGAATAGCGCCGTACATTGGTAGATTGGAAGATTGTGCTTTAATCGCGTCACTCACATATACACACACTCGGACACCGTGCGAGTCCGTTCGTAGCCGAGAAAAATCCCGGAAGCTATCGCGCGCGAACAAGGAGTCTGCGAAGCGTTCCATATATCTGGACGGAGATTGAAAAACTCGCGAAAGAAATTCCGAGATATTTTAACTTGTCGGACGCTCCGTTTAATTCTAAGGCAACGTCCGTTTTCAGAAAACTTTGCGATATTGCGCTACTCATTTTCATCGTTTTGTCGAAATTATTTTCTTAAATATACCTGTCCCCGTGAAAGTGAGAAGGTATGAGACATGTTTTGACAAAGAGAAGAATGCAAGGTTTCAAAACAAGGCGACACATATTAGAAAAGATTCTGGGAGAACAAAAAGGCAAGGTTTAGAGCTTATGAAAAAAAAAATAGTAAGAGAGAGAGCGAAGAAAGAAAAAAGAAAGGGAAGGAAAAAGCAAAGAAATAAAAGGGGATGAATAATGAGAAGAAAATATAAGAAACGGAAGAGAGAATGCACATGTGAGATCTAGGACAACCTGGAGAAGCTATAGGATTATAAAGATGTGAGTTGGGTCAAAAATTTTGAAAACTTGAAATATGACAAATTTAATAAGTTTATATACGTCAATATATAAAATATGCAGTAAAATATTTAAAAAGATAATATATAATGTTAAAGTAAAATTGTGTATAATTGTTAACATAAAAGCAAACATAAATGTAAAATGTAAAGCAAAGTAAGTAAGTTGTAGTTGGATAAAATGAGCAAAAGAGAACAATGCAAAACACTGCGTATTGTACGGAACTCCATCCAAAGTCGCAAGAGGCAAGGATTAAATAAATATATATACCTATATATATATATCTTTCCTCGTAATTATTCACCTTGCTCGAAACTTTATCTAATGAATTTCATAAACATTTATCCCGGATAACTGGCCTCGTTGAGGAACGCCGACACGAGCAAAAGGAGAAAGATCAAGGGATCGATGATCCGGTTTTTCATCCTGATTAAAGGCGCTGTTTATCGGATTAGAGCCGCTTGCACTGCTTGAAAGAAGATTGCGCCGACGGCGATGGTAACGACCTTAAACTGAGCGCCGGGGGGATTAACGCGAGCGTTAATTAATCGCGAAAAAATGCCGGGACGAACGACGAACGCCGCGCCGTAAATTGATTCCGATTCCGCAGCCGGAGTCTCGTTCCTCGTCTCCTCGCGCCACTCTTTTCGCCGCGTCAGAAATCCTCGGCAGAAACGCGGTCACTTTAACGCGGCTAATCGCTGCACGTCGACATACCAGCGATAAAATTCCATTTCCATGTCGCGTTTATCTTTCGTTACGCATTTTGTGAATCGCAGAAAATATCCCGTAATCTTTTTATAAAAAAAAGCAAAAAATGTAATTTTATCTCCTTTCTTCCTGTAAAAAAATATACGTTTCCTTATGCGTTTTTTTATATACGTTTCGTAAACCGCCGGCGTCTGTGTATTTTGATTACGTTGAGCGTGGATTTTTTGTAGAACCGCGCGAGCTGCAGCATTTTAATAAAAGACAATGTACGTTAATTAAACTTCCCATCGGACTTTTCTACCTCATCATTCGAAAGCTAGCGATTGCAAGGATGAATTTGCGACTTCTTGTTTACGGTTCCAGGTATCCTGTCATTGAGACTCCTGTGCTCCGCGCTTATAATCTTTACTAATGACAAAACATGATAACGAGTAAGTACGCGGGGCTTGGCGGGGCATTCCCGTACCGAGAAACAATAACGACGCACTACTACTTTAGTCCCTAATACAGCAAATTACCCAGTACGCGCACCAAAATTAATACCGTCGACGGCGTCATGCGAAACGTCGCGTCGCGTCGTCACGAAGTATATTCTCATTCATCCTCTCGTTCTATTGAAATCGTCCAAAATCCCGCTACCGGCGAGTTTCACGTTCCAGAACGTTCGCGAGCCAGGAGGGCAAGGATGCCCCGGAGAGGCATTCGTCGCGCATCAAAAGAGGCGCGGAGGCGCGAAATCCGGGAGCGGGCCCGGCTTGTCAAGCGCGGACCTTACTACTCGCGCGCACGATCAATGCATGAATGGAGCACACGCAGGGGCACCCACACGCGCGCAGCGCGGTGAGAGCGCACGCAATACACGCACGCATGTTGCCGCCGCCGGCGAGCGAGAGATCAGGCCCGGTCCATCACGAGGATCCTCGCGGACGTTTGTCCGCGTCGTGAACCGCAAAAACTGCTACGCGCGAGCTGTCACGCCGCGCGATCTCGCCGCGCGATCGTTAAGCCGGGCCGGGCCGGATTCGCCGCGCCGCGCCACGCCGCGAATTTGACAGCTCCGAAGCGAGCGCTCCGGAGTTATTATAGAGCGGCGGAGGGAGAGGACGCGGGAGCGAGCGGGCACAGCCTCGCCGACCGCAAGATAAATAAAAACTCGACTTACCTACGCCGTACTTGGTGGTTTTCGTCGTCGTCCACATCTCGAGGGCGGCCGGACGGCGCGACGCCGACGACGTGGGGCCGGTGCGGCGGCGACGGCGGAGCGATAGCTACATACCAGGGCGGCGCGTCCGCTGCCGCGCGCGCGCCGAGCTCCAATCTCCGCGCGCGAGACAACCGCGAGAGACGACCGCGACGAAATTTTTCCCGTTATCACGAGCGGCACGAAAACACAAACATTGGGTGTGTTTGGCCGCGCGAATGTCGCACACGCCACACGGTACACACTGCGCCGCGACCGACGACGACGGACGGGTGGCCGTGACGAGCGGCGTTGCCGGTACGGGCCGCGAGCCGCGGCTGACTGACGGCAACGCCGCCCCGCCGGCCCGCCCGCCCCCGCTAAGGCCGGCGGTGGCGGTGACAACGCGTCACGTGGTACCACGCGTCGAATGCACGGAGCAACGAAGATAGTTAGAGGCACCGGCGAGGTATTATCACGAGTGTAAGTATTATTATTAAACGCCGACTGGCTCCGCGCGCGGAAATGCGTGACTGTCGGACAATTTAAACGGTCAGTTTGCAGGCATTAATTTTACGATTTATTATTATCAGGATGTATTGTAGATCGAAATAATTGTACGGACAGCAAAATGTGTAATTGTAACTTGTCCCATTGTAAACGAAGCTTTATTTCGGAGTCAACGCAGCGTGTGCCTGTAAAAAACATCTTAAGGCGCCTGCGGGATCAATTGCACGTCTGCGTTGGACACCCAGCACCGTTTAGCGATGAAATTATATAAATAGACAAAAGATCTATATATATGTATTACTAATAATGGCTACGGTCAACGTGACGCTACAAATGCTTCGAAGCATTCCTCTTCTCTTTTCTTTCAATGAAGAAAGAAGGAGAAGAAGAACGCTCCAGAGTATTTGTAGCGTTATGTAGACCGTAGCCAATAATGTATGATATTTTTGTAATTTTTCAATGTACAATAAAATGTGCATTACTGATACAAGATAATTGTCTTCAAAATATCCCTCCACACTCCTATTTCCATACATGAACGCTTAATTTCTCAACATAAAAAATTTTATTAACATTCCAGAAATTTATCAACAATTTGGCAACTTCCGAGAACTTTATATATCAACATAAAGAATTTGTCAATTTTCGAGAATTTTATCAACATAAAAAATTTTGTTAATTTCCGAGAATTTTATCAACATAAAGAATTTTTTTTCCTATTTTATTTACATCAAGAGATTTTAATTACATTTCTATAAAACCTCTTCCGCCATTGTTGTACAAATTTCCCCCAAAAATTGCATTTTCGGTGGACGTTTTCGGGTTCACCAATCAGGTCGTGCCTCACGACGCGGGACCCCATAAAAATGTTATAGGAGTTTCCTCTCTAGCTGTTACCACGGGGTATCAGGTGGTTAAAAAGATCGTTCGGAAAACGAAACGGTTATTACCAACGGTCGTGATTGCGTCGGCTGCGTCTCGTCAAGGACGTCAAGTCGTCAATCTCGTCATTCGGTTTTAGGACGGGGATCCAGGATCACGACGACGGTACATAGGATTGGACGGGGCACAGCTCACGAGGATGCGGCCGGACTCGCGCAGCGTCTCGTTCACGTTCCACCGGGAAGTGCTGGGCGTGCGAAACTCGCCGGAGATGGTTCCGCGGAGCTCGCGGAACCTGCGTCAGCGCCTGCAGGATCGATTCGAGAAGGACCGGGGATCGGGCGGTAACGATAACGCGAAGGAGAAACCAGCGAAGGCGAAGGACTCGGTCGACCGGGCCTGGAACAACATCAGCCTCGGCAACGTGTCCGCGGATTCGAGGCGAGCGTTGAGAAACGGCGCCGAGAAGCTGTCCAGGACGATATCCTCGGTGCGCACCACTTTCGGCACGATATCTCAGGTAAGCTGAATGAACATTTACGAACAAATTGACGAGAAGTGGATTTTATTTTCTATTATTCTTGTTTCACCTGGACTTTGCTTGTAAACTGCAGTATTAGGTTCACGCGTTAACATTATCTTTCGTTCATCCGCATTTCATTTAATGTCTAATAATAATTCCGATTATTTGATTTAATCAAAATTGTCAAATTACAAAATAATAATTATTTTTATTTTAATTATCATAAAATAACTTATTGGAAAATAGCAGAAAGAAGACTCTTGACTGTCTGTTAAAAATTTTACTAACAATAAGTGAATGTTTGCTCGAGATATATGTCTAATGCTTCATGATAACAAAACAATCACATAAACAAATGTACCAAGCGAATGACACTGAATGCAAAATAATCCTTTCCTATGTGCAGAAATTTAAGAGTTCCACACGTAGACGCCAGCGACTGGAGGAGCAGCAATCGCCGTCCAACATGCAGACACCTCAGACTCGTTCCCGCCAGCTCTTAGGTCGCACGCCGACCAAACTCTACAGCCCCTTCGGCATCGAGTCGCCGCGACACGCCTGGAACAAGGAGAACGAAGTTGGCACGCCGGTACGTGCCTCGTCGTCGCCGGAATGCAACACGCATTACATACATTGTAGACCATTTCGCTTCGCGAAAGTGAAAGGGTTCTCCATGCTGAGATAAGGGAAGAGATATATGGGAAGAGGAGAGGGGGGGGTCCTCCTCTCCTCTAAAAGTTACTGCACGTCGATCTCTCTTTCTTCCTATAGCGAACGCAGTCAGGTTTGCGTGCCTTGTGTGCAACATTTATATCGAATATAATTTATTTGCGTTTTCAATCGCGAGGGGTTCCGTCGCGAGCGACGCGAATCCGTCGTTGCGCCACAGCAATGACATTTTTTTTTATATATATATATATATACAAGTAGCATTTACAGGTATGCCAGCGTACCTTCCATGATATTTATATCATTCCATCGCTTTATTCGCGTGCGTATATCGCGAACTCTTTCTACTTTTTTACACGTATTTATATAAACGTATACATGCAATAACGTATGCAATATACATGTATGGCAGGGCCAATGCTTTGTACTCGACCGCAAAAACGAAACGCTAGAAGCGGCAACTAAAAATCCCGAAGCTGTTCGCGCAAAATATCAAAAATATGTATCGAACTAAGGTTCTTTTTTTTTTTATACGAGCGACGCACCAAGAAGCAATCTCTTGGGCAGATTTTTACGATATTCGAAAATTGTATTTTAAGTTCGTTACGTCGTGAACTGAGGATATTTCACGATCATGTTGGATTGTGACGATCTCTCGTTTGAGAATGGATAGAGATGGGTCTTCTCTCATTGTCAAAAATCAGAAGACATGAGCGAACGGTTTTTTTTTTTTTTTTTAAACTAATGTTAAATCTCGGCTATTATACTTCGTCTATTTATTTCTATTATTTCCAGGATGGTCGTAAAATATCCTCGGTTGCGTTTTATTCGATATATGTATTTATATAATGTGTACATATATATTTCTGACACGGCGAATGGTTCTCAAGAACCATTGCTCCAATGACAAAAGATAAGGCAGCTCCGATACACGGCCTCGACATGTAGCCCTGCTCTCAAGCTACGACATATCTAATTTATATTTATTGGCACAATAATAATGAATTTTTATGAAGAAGAGGCGACGCCGTCGTATCAACTAGTTTACTACTAATACCTTCGTCGAATCAACCCGGGGGACCCCTCCCTAACGATACGTCCTTGAATTAATCCCAACCTTCGCGACATCATGGCGGCCGATTGCAGTGCACAATCCATAATCCGCAGCGCGAACAACGGCGTTGCTCCGTCACGCCTCGTCAGGATTAACACGCGCCCGTGCGTCCCGCTCGTTCGCGCGATCACGAAGGGACGCAAAAAGTGAGTTGAGAGAGAGGTTCTCGATCGTGACTCGGTTACCGATATTGTCCGCTCCTACGCATCAGCCGAGCCGCGCTCGCAAGCGTTTCGCGAAGTCGCGAACGCGAGAGATAACCTAATTATCCGATCCGCCGCAACTTCACGTCTCTAGTCGTAACCCTTGTTTTTTTTTCCTTCAATAGCGCGGTCGCGACCGGAGGTACCGACGCCCGTGAGACAATCTCGGCGAATTTTCTCAGCCAAAACGACTCCCGGCGTCGGCGTTTAACCGTCGCATATCGCGCGGCGGCGATCGGGTTGGTGAACGCGTTGGTCGCGTTGGCGCGCGCGCGCGCGCACGCGTTGTGTGTGTTTTGTCCGTGTGCGTGTGTGCGCGTATCCCGGCGCCGTGGAATGCGCCGCAGTGGCGGTCGAGGGGCGACGTCGTGAAAACCGACCGGGATCGTTCTCGCTGCGGCAAGTGCGGGGCAGTCGATACTATGCGCCACGACGGATCGAGGCACACGAGTGCGCCCGGAATTGGCGCGCAGAGCAGCACGTGAAGTCCCAAAGGCGGGTAAGTGTCCGAGACCGGGTTCGTTTCCCTCTTCCTCCCCCCTTCCCCCCCCCCGCTGGCGGATCTTGCTCGCCGTCGCTCGATCTATCGACGTGACGTTGGGCGCAATTGGGTCGCGAAACGGCCGATATTTTGACGAGAAAACTTCACACGGTAGTTTCATGTTTCATCGAGAGTAAACACGACGCGCGTATCGTGTATACTTATTCAGGGGCGTAGCCAAGATTTTGATTTCGGGGGGAGATATATTTGAAAAGATTTAAATTAATATCAGCACGTATTATATGTACTGAAGGTGGTAACTAGTGAACTTTCGAAATAAAATTGAAAAAAAAAAAAAAAAGAATTTCTTTCTCGAATTATGTTGTAAATCTCTTAAAGACGCTTAGAATGACTTTTCAAAGACAATATAGTAACAGGCAAAAAATCCCTGCTCATAATATATGCAGAATATTTGCTTTGTATTTAGATGACTGTACATTATTTAGAACACTGTATGTGTGAATGAAATAAGAAGTTGCGTCTTTTTTCAGTGAAAACGTAGTAAGATTTCTCTTTCTTATTTCTCTTTCATGTCTCTCTCCGCTTTCAACCTTTCGTTTTCGTACTTGGTTCCAAAATTTCGGGGAGGGATTTATCCCCCCAATCTTCCCCTGGCTACGCCACTGTACTTATCATATTCATTTATTTATTTCGGCCGTGCTTGATCCAGCAACGTCAAGTTTTTTGCATTAAGGTAGTTCTCCTGTCCTTGTACTAGAGTAAATCGATTTTTTATAGATTTTCTTGAAACTGTGAATATACGTTAACTTAGGTGCGCTTTATGCGTGGTATAAACTTCAGTACCTCTTGCGGTATAAAAATCGAGACACTGAGCCTCCAAAGTTTCAATTTTTACCAAAATTTAGTAAAAGTTGAAACTTTGAGGCTCAGTATCTTGATTTTTTATACCGCAAGAGATACTGAAGTTCATACCACGCATAAAGCACACCTAAATTAAAACATATATTCACAGTTTCAAGAAAATCTGTAGAAATCGATTTTCTCTAGTACAAGGATCTGAGAACTACCTTAAAACCTTGTCGACCGAAATGAACGCCGCCGGAGGATGCGATTGCGCTTCTCGCGTATACCGGCGTAATGAAAAAAAAAAACGAACCACCTGATCTCGCGCAACGTTACGTCGACGAGATAAGTATCTTGGAATTTTTTCTTACGACGCGCGGAGCGTCAGTCGATGATTAATTACATAGCATATCGTCAGCGTGATCTCGCGAGAGGAACCGCTCCTTTCGTTTCCGCGGCGCGGGAGGATCGACTCGCGATCGTCGTAGTCGCGGAGGACTTACGTCTATTTTTAAATCGCATTACATAAATCGCACGTCGTCTCACGAACGCGAGGTTTACGAGTAAACGATCGTGACGCGCCGTTCGCACGTTCGGGCCCGCGAAACCCCCCGTCGCACGTGTCCCGCGAAACCTTAATAAGTGCCCATCTACAATAGGTGCTTTAAGTCCTAGTCTTTGTTTTAGAGAGAAATTACATAGGTTCTAAGCCTCAAGCCCTAAGCTTTTAAAGATAGGAATTGGCCAACTCGCTTCGGGCTTAAGAGCAGCGCGAGGAACACTCAAGGAAATATGTCACAGTTTAGAACATAAGGCTTAGGGCTTAAAACACCTATCGTAGATGGGCACTTATTAGGCTTTCATCCCGTAGAGCCTCTTGTTTACTTTGGTCCATATTCGCGGCCGGCGGATCACGTCGCCGAACGCGGCTACGTACGTTCGTTCGCGCGCGGTTTTATTTATCTCGCGCGAGCGCGCGCGCGTGACGATCGCAAACGTCATTCCCGAGCAATGAGAAATTCGAACCGTGTCGCGCTCCGAGGCTCGTAGCCGAGGAGAGAATCCAATTTCCGTTCGGCGGAACTCCGCGTTTTGCCGTCGTCGACGAGGCGTTATCGTCATCACCGTCGTCGCTCGTGGCAACCGCGAACGTGCACCGCTGCGTGTGACGTGACTCTCGCGCTCTCGTCATCCGCATTTTCCGGTCGCGCGGTATTTCACCGGCCTACACCTATATGCACGCCGTCGGATAAAGACAGGCGCGTAATAATGAACGGAAGACGTCGCGATCGCGCGCATCTTTTTCGCGAAGGTAATTCGATATATTTTTAAGAAAACGCGCGTTTACACTTTACACTCCCGACGCCGAACATGCCCCCGAACGCGTGAAATTACGCACGCTCGTGTGCCGTGCGCATCGTGTGAATTATTCGTGTGTCGTGACTCGCCGAGCTGCGTCCAACGGCGGCTATGGGCATTTATAAATGAACGTAAGGTCGAAGAGAAAATGTCACACGATATTAGATTAATTAATGAAGACGCGGTCAGTCGTAAGATTGCGTAATTTTTATAATATAAAATAATTTATAAAGAATTTTTGAAGATGAAGATATTTTATTTTTATATGATTTTCTCAAAGATAAAACTTTTCCGACTTCTCCCCCTCGCCGGTTGTTGCAAAGATGTTAACGTGACCCTGTCGACAAAAGAGGTCTCAGCCTCTAGCCTCTAGCGCATATATTAAAACGCGAGCGTGCGAAGCGACCTTGCGGCCTGAAACAAAATACGCGAGGCGGAGGAGAAACGACTGTCGCTGCCGGGGCGGTGCGGCCCCTCCGTCCTGCGAGATCGGTTTGTGACAAGGAGAGAATCGCGGCATCCTTCGCGTCTTCCTCGAGAGCTCGCCGGACGACGACGACGAGGCAGCGTCGCGAATCTGCGATGTTCGCCGCCCCCTCCTGGGAGGCCGCTTTGAGGTACATCTTCGGTAGACTCTCTTTTTTTCCGGAAGCGAGAAAGGTTCGACGACCTCGGGTCTTTTTTTGCGGTATTTAACGTGAGGTTGGAATGACGAGGCGAGCTCGGGAAAAGATACCTGAAAGAGGAAACGAAATAAATTTCGAGGACAAATTGCATTAAAACGAACGTCGGAAGAGATTCAGTCGCGAGATTCTGCTCCGGTTATTACAGCGAGGATAAGATTCATCGAGTCGCGGTTTGTGGCCCCGAGCATGTACCTTTTCATTCCCGAAAGTTGCGCGATATCTATTCCCGTGCGCGTCTAATTAATCATTTAAAAGGCCGAGTTCGTCGACACCTCGTCGAAAATTATCGACCGCGAGTCGCAATTTCACGCGGCGTCTCTCGCAGCGAGGTGACGTACTTATATACTTATTTCTGTGACAACCGTCTATATCTCTCTCAACGGGCGACAAAGAACGCGCTCCGGGAAACCGAGTATTCTCGGCGCGGATTTTTGTGAAACGCCGCTCCACGCGCGCGAGCGGTCACGTGCGCGAGCGATTAGCGTTTTATCGTCGATCAGGTCGATCCTACTCGCGATCAACGTGCCTTTCGTGTTTCGCGACCTTAATCGTCGCCCCCCTTTCTCCCGCCCCCTTAACGCGAAGCGATCGATCCTCGCCCGAGAACTTGCACCGGACACGTGCGATAGTGCCCTGCGAAAAGCGTTGCGGTGTCGCGTGTCTCACTATTCCCCCCCTCCCCCCGAAGGAAAGAATGGGTTATATTTCTGCGAGTTCGCAGATGCCCGTCGTCGTAAATGCAACGCGCCCGTTCCAGATGCGATGTAAAACGGTCATTTAAAGGCCCGACCTAATTTCGCGAGATTATCCGGGGACGATAAATTGGCAGACGATTCGAGAATCGGGGGAAACGCGCCAGAACCCCCCCTCGACGCCCCCCCGATTGTATTTCATCATCGAGATGCGTTATGACCGAGGCGCGTTTCGCCTCGCGATGTGCCCCTCCTGAGAAAAATCGTTTCTTCTTTTTTATCATCTTGAAAGTAATTTGGCGAGTCGCTGAAATATTTGCGTGCCAGCCAGCGAAGAAAGCTGGGGAGTTGGGGAGTGCATATACTTCAGGGGAAGAGTGCATACACTTCCACTATTATGTATCTTGAAACGAGGTGAAAATCACAAACGTGAGGAAGTTCACTAGAGTATCTACGATTTTATTTACCGAAATCCCAGTAAATCTGTGAAAACTGTAATTTTCACCTCGTTTGAAGATACGTAATCGATCCCCGGATTGAATGTGTATTACGGAAACGACCGGGAAATAATTTAGAAACCGGGAAACAATATTATCGCATGAGCCGACAGATAAAGCTCGAGATCGTCTGTCGCCAAAGTTCGAGACGTCCGAAGTTGTAATCGATATTTCTTACGTAATCTAATCGCCCTAATCGGACGTTCGCACTTTTCTCCCGACGTTTTCAACTCATGTTCACTTATCGCGGCACGTTCGCCTCTCGAGGTATTAAAAACAAAGGCGAGGAGAAAAGTTGAGAGGAGTTCGCTCGAACCTGAGATAGTATAAACATGAGGAGATTTCAGCAAACGCCTGTTCGCTACTTGGTTCTTTTCTTTTTTTAACCCTTCGTAGTCACACTTCTCTAGAATCCTCCCGCGGTAGTCACACTGGGTCGTATTGACCCAGTCGATTTTTAATGGTTGCCATTTTAATGGTATCAGTCCGATCGGGTTCAAATAATTCTGGAACATACCTTGAACATTCTAGAATATAAAACAACCGCGGTTTTGTGAGAAATCAAATGGCAACATGTTGAAAAAAAATCGTGAACGAGTACATGATTAACGGTCTCTACCTATAGAGGATAGGTACTTCAAACTCTTATAGATGACGGACCAAGCCCCAATTTAAGCTAGGCATTTAGATGATATTTAGATCCAAATGAAGATGGGTCAAATTGACCCATGTGTGACTACGAAGGGTTAAAAGGTTTGAGATGAGTTCAATCTTATCACCGTGTCTCCCACTGGGGGGTTCCAGTTTTTTGACACAAATCTTTTGGCACCTTCTTTTCTCGCTTGCTTGTTCAAACTTTCGTTACTTCGTGCTCCGAAGGGTTCCCAGACAGCACAATATACAAAAGCGGGACACAAGATGTCTTATGATATGAAGACGTCTTGAAGACGTCTTAATGACATCTTTAATCTTAATGACATCTATGCCCCGATTTTGGACACTGTGTCGTCTGGGTTGCTGTATACGTTAAGCATTAGCTTCCAACTTGGTTGCCAATTACGACAATCCATCTGAGCGCGATAGGAGCACTCTGACCGATAAAACCCTATATAGGCTGTTCCGCGCGACTCCGGTAAAAACGTACCGGTATCTATCGACGTTTTATCAGTCAAAGATGCGCTCGCACGCTAACGTTTTTAAATAACCTGCGCGTATACGGGATGTAAGTACCGCGTTGGCGGGCACACGCGGTGCGGGAAGCAGGCGAGTGACCGAATTCGCTATTTAGGCGGGGGGGCCGGGGGGGGCCCGCGCTACGCTGCCGCGTCGCGCACGCCGCGTTCCGTCACGCGGCGCAGCGGAGCAGAGCGCGGGGCCGGGGGCACAGCGCAGTCGGGTAGTGGGGCGGCGTGCCGCGAGAGGGTGTCGCGCGAGAAAGAGAGACAGGTCAGGGCTGGGGCTCACTGGCAGCCAGTCAGTGCGCTCGCGTGCGGTGTGTCAGTCGTGTTGCATCTGCCTGCCAATCCTCTCCTCTCGCTGCCGCTCCCGCGCGCGCGCGCTGCACTCTCCTTCCTTCTCCCTTTCCCTCTCCCGTTTCTCCCGCCTTTCTCTCTCTCTCTCACTCACTCCTTCCTCTCCGCCGCGCGGAGGAAGTCGCGCGTTCTGCCGAGCGCGCGGCGGCCAGCCGAGTTCCCGGGCGCCGCTGGAGTCCGGCGGAGCGGAGCGGAGCGAAGCGCAGCGAGCGCGTTCGCGGCGGATTACGTATCGTATACGTCGCGTCGTGTGGGCTGTGCTGCACGGCTAGTAACACGACGGACGCAATGCTGACGGTACGCGCGCTTACATAATTGCCCCGGTCGTCGGTGCGCATTAACGGCGCATTAACGCGACGCGAGACAAAGAGCGAAAGAGAGAGATAGAGGGGGAGGGAGAGAGAAAACGAGCGAGCGAAGTGCGTCCCCACGGCAACGGCGCGCGGCGGTGGTTGTTCGTACGCCCGCGCGCTCTGCTCGCCGATTTTACTCCGTTCCGCGATCACTCGGGTACGTATACGACACGTAAAAATCACACGTTACACACATCCCCACGCGCACATACATAATATACACATATAATATATATATACGTGAAACCAGCCCTCCCTGCCCTCTCCGTCCCGCTGTCCGCGTCCCGCTTCCTTCTCCCACCTCGGTACGCCTATGCGTATCTCCTTCTCTCTCGTACCCTTCCGCTCTCCGTTCCCCTCTCCCTCCCTCCCTCCACACTCTGACAGCTTGGTCGATTCACGAATCCGCCGGGGCCAGACAGCTCGCGCTCTTTCCCGGGCCTCTTCAAAATAAGGCCAAAAGGTTACGTTCCTCGCCAACTTCGAAAATCCCCCCTCCCTTTCCTCCATTTCCCTTCGCCTCCACGCCCTTCGGTCCTTCCCTTCCCTCTGTCCTCGTTCTGTTTTTATTGTTTCTGCCCGTTCGCTTTTGTTGACGACGAAAGGGGGACGTCGGCAACGGTGTCGTCGTCGTCGGTCATTGTCGTTGAAACAACGATGACGATCACAAGCGGAAAATCGCTTCGGAAGGCGCTTTGTAAACATAGGCGAGTACGTGGAAATTTTCTTTTCTCTCTTCGCGTCGCTCGCGCGGTTCTGTTTCTCGGCGCTCGAGACCTGAATGAACGAACGCGCGTGACTCCTGTCTCCCGTCGTCGTGCGAATTCCCGCCCGGGGGGGAAGGGGAGGGGGAGGGGGTACTCAATGAAATTCGATACCGCTCGGATCGCGGTGTCGTTGCACGACCGGATACTCTCACCGCGGCGCGGCGGCCGGCGATATTAATCGCGTAACAACTCCCCGAAGCGAACTCTCGATCCTTCGCCGATCGCGTTTCTCAGATTTCTCCCCGCGGATTAGATTGTTAAGTAGGTGCGTTAAAGTTGCATCGACACAAATAATTCCGGAAACGCCGATATAAAGGTATAAAGGGGAGGAAATCTCCGCTAAAGTTCACGGGACACGACATACAGATCGATATTTCTGTAGCGTTTAATTTTGTTGCCCCCCCCCCCCCCGCGCAAAGAGAGTTTTGCGCGATACTCATTACTACTTACGCTCCGCCCACTTTGCATCTTTGATTTTCGCCCCGCCATCTGATTCTGTTTTTTGTCCTTACTTGCCTTTGTTTGTTTGTTTCTCACACACAGGTCTGGCATCAATACATATATTGCACATTTATTTTCTATTTATTTTGAGACTTGCTTAGAGAGAAAGCGAGAGAGGGAGAGAGAGAGAGAGAAAGAAAGAAAGATGAGAGCATACGAGGGCGCAGGCTGGCCTACGAGCGTGGCGGCGTTGCCGTGCGGGGAAGACCTAGTAATGGATTTGTTTATATTTTTTGTATTTGCCGATGATCCTCCCGTCGATGGTCGTTTCGCTGGGCGGTACCAGTTGGAGTATACAACAGCAACCACAACACCAACAGCTGCTGGTGGTGGATTCGGTCGCGCAGCAGCAGCAGCAACGTCAGCAGCAACAGCAGAATCAGATCGTCGCGTCGAATCAGGCGTCGTCGTCGTCGTCGTCGGGAGGTGATCTGCAGCAGCAGCAACAGTGCCGCAAAATGACTGACCAGCGAGAGCAGCAGCAGCAACAGCAGCAGCCGCAGTCCCAGTTTCAACAGCAGCAGCAGCAACAGCAGATCAAGGGCAATGACGAGCCGAGAACGAATCTGATAATCAATTACCTTCCGCAAAACATGAACGAGAAGGAGCTGTACAGCCTGTTCGTCACGATTGGCCCGGTCGAATCCTGTCGGGTCATGAAGGACTACAAGGCAAGCTGCCTAATTCCTAAATGAAATCTCATATGTCGGCTTTTATGTAAAATTTTTAACTTTACATCTCATTTTCCAGACTGGTTACAGCTACGGCTTTGGCTTTGTGAACTACGCGAAAGCCGAGGACGCGGCGACGGCGATAAGCACGTTGAACGGGCTTCAGGTGCAAAATAAACGTCTGAAGGTGTCGTTCGCTCGGCCTTCTGGAGAAGAAATTAAGGAAACGAATCTTTACGTTACGAATTTACCGAGGTAATTATTTTTGTTCTTACTTGGATTTTCGTCTACCGATGGATCCAAGGATTACGCGATTTATTTAGTCACGTTTCTTGAGATTTATATTTTAGTGTTATTTTTTTTGTTCACAGTAGAATAATTCTTCCATTTATAATTCCTTATATTTGAGGTGGTAAGAACTGGGAATCGAACCCGGGTCTTTTGCTTGGCAAACGATTTCTCTAGCGCCAAGCTATCCTGGCTGATCCTGATAATACGAAAAATATTGTATTGTACTGAAAGACACCATTTTTATATTTACAGAAATATAACGGAAAGCCAGATCGACGAACTTTTCAGTAAATTTGGCAATATTGTGCAGAAGAATATATTGAGGGATAAACTGACCGGTTTACCGAGAGGGGTAGCGTTTGTTAGGTGAGCGAACGATTAGTTTCTATAGTTAATTCCGATTTTTCTATCCTTTAAATATTGATGAGCAGTTTGCGTTCGTGAGTACCGTACTTATACACGCACGGCAAAAAACGGTAGCCTCGGTGGTTTAACAAATATCAATTTATGACACTTGCACATTTTCGTCAAGTATAAATAACGCGCCGGTATTAAAGATTGGAACAAATTCAAAACAGCTGCTCGCGGCAATCATACTATATCGTTACACAACGACGGTCGTTGCATACATCTGTGCGCGCGTTATTTACTTTGCGAAAAGTTTCCTGCCAAAGTATTTTTGTACAGCTCCTGGTTTCAATTGCACAATTCTGATACGCTCCCTTTAGTCTGGCCCAGATAACTGCAAAACGTGAATAAACTAGGGATAGCGGAATTGTGTGAGAAACAGGCTGTGTTGGAAATAGCTGTTGCAATCTATGCCAACAGCTGAGAATCTCGCTAAAATGACCCTTGGCTATCCCGTTTCGATTTTGTCAAGCTTAGAAAAAGGCAGAGGAAACAAAAATAGATAGCAGAAATTAACGCTCCTACAGAATATTTTGAAGAGCGTAAAAATGTCTTGCGCGTATCGTTACATACTTAAGTTATTATCTCTGATAAATAGATATTTAACGCATCCACGATTTTGAAACTTGATTTATACTGATAAATTTCAATTTCCTCAATTTGTCCCGATACAGATTCGATAAGAGGGAGGAAGCCCAGGAGGCTATCGCGCAACTTCACGGTACAATACCGGAGGGTGGATCAGAGCCGCTTAGCGTAAAAATCGCGGAGGAACACGGAAAACAAAAGGCGGCGTATTACGCAGGCTGGCAGGCGGGGTACAATCAAAGCCGCGGTAAGTAATTTTATACCTTGCGAGACCGCTGCATTAATAGACTTTATCTCGTAGCTTGGCAGTGGTAATCAATATATTAAGCGAGTTTCTTATGCGCGCATTGTTCTTGGACATTGGAATTTAGAGCTCTCTCAAACGAGCAAAAGATAGGGTTACCACTGCCTAGTGGGGCTTGCATTTTTGGCTTCTACGCTAAGAAAATATATATACATATATGTATTAGCTGAAATATATGGTTAATATATGTATATATACATTATATAATTTATATAATTTGCATCTTTATTACGATTGTTGTAATATGTCTAGTCTATATAGGAGAGCACTAGTTGAAACTCGATGTTTATTACAATTATTTCGTTTGATCGAAAGATTATTATATTTGCCTGATATGCCGAACACGATTCTTTTGATCGAGCGTACACTCGATTTTTCTCGTATCTCGATATATTTCTCAAGTTTGCTAGTGTAGATCATTTTTATATGGCGCAATGCTTCTTATCGCGACACACGTTACTATCGTATCGTCGCGCTTCGAGATGTCTCGCTTCGCACATTCAGCATTTTTCCTCCGTCTCGGATAAAACTGTTTAATTTTACCGCGTGCGTATTAGCATAGACAGACGATTGACTCTGTAGCATATATAGGTTGCTATTCATATATACATTATATATATATTTTTTCTTTTTTTTTTTTGCCCTTTTGTCATACTGATATCTAACGTTAAAATATTTTATCAGATAAGATGGCTGCATCTAAATCAGACCACCACGACTTAACGCACTAAGCACCTT
This sequence comes from Temnothorax longispinosus, assembly GCF_030848805.1. NCBI lineage: Eukaryota > Metazoa > Arthropoda > Insecta > Hymenoptera > Formicidae > Temnothorax > Temnothorax longispinosus. The sequence goes on along the minus strand of NC_092364.1, from coordinate 1,864,140 downwards.
TTGTATACACAGAGAACCGAAAGGGTGTTTATATTCTGACACGTTACACAACACGACCACACACGTTAAAACGCGGAGAGAGATCTCTCCGAGAGCCGAATGACTGGAGACACGGTTTCCCGCGTTTCTTTATACTCCTTTATACGTCTTTGTTTTCTTTTTTTATTTCTACTTTTTCGAAGTCGTGCGCATGATTCGATATTGAGAGAAAAGACTCTGCCTCGCTCGGGCGGTTCTCGGGCGAAAATGGAAAAAAAAGACAAAGACAACCGCTTAAAGGGCTCTTCGCCGTATATACGATCGAGCGGGCAAGAATGTAGTGCTTGTCTGCTTGTGATAGAAGAGTCTTGTGTGTGATCTGATGACGAGAGGTACGCGTGGTACTATTATGTACACGAGACACACGGCTAGTCAGTCAGTCAGTGACACGCGGCGTTTATGCGGTATATAAACACCTTACACACCGGGAGACACACCCCGTTGCCGCACGGAAAAAAAAAATAGGAAAAAGAGGGAAAAATGCCGTTGATAGAAACTTTCAGTTTGGATGCTGGCTAGCTGGACCGATTACTTACGATTCGCTATCTTCTGTTTATTTTTTTTTTTCTAGCTCTGCTGTTATTGTTCGTTTTTTGCTTGATACTTTGTTGTTAAGAGTACTACCGTTGCCCATGTACAATGTTATATCGAGCACACAGTAGCTTCGCGTTCGCCGATATTAAATATCATGTTCCATATGGCTGATGCTGTTTGTGCTTTAGCGCGACTAAGGCGTTGTTTAAGTTTCTGTACGATACAATTTTGTTAAACATATATATATATAATATATTATTTCCTATATATAGTGTCCGAAATATATATTTTGTTTTCACAAACATGTGTACGTTCTGTCTTCCACTGGTAATTCTATTCCAGTCCTGTTTAATTTTAAGCGAATCCAAAGCGAGGGCGATTTGTAAATTACGTATTGTCACAAGCGTTCGATTATTATGTTGTGAAGGAAAGTGGAATTAATTAGTGCTTGTTTCTCAAGAGACGGATGTTTTTAAGTTACCGATTAATTTCCCAATTGGTTCTCCGTTTGAACGTTAAATTCGTAAAACCAAGAGGATACGAAAGCTCGCTCGCTCGCGAAAAGACACGCGGATTTTCGTCTTTAGCGAATTTGGCTGTGATTGATTGCGATCTTATATGCTTTAGTAAGGAATCCAAGTGCATGATGCTGTGTCCTTATCGAGCCGTTGTAACGCGCGAAAATGGAACACCTATATGAAAGACCTAATCAATGACGTTTTCATTTCTATGCATGCCTCGTGACTCGTGAAGGAGAGCGTCTGTACCCGACGAGGAATAAATATCAGCGCTATGCTCATTACCTATACTGAAAGGGGCGAGAAACGTTGTTGTTATTGTTGTCGCCGTCGTGCCGTTGAACGTTCCGAGAATGTTATATATATATATATACATATATATACGCGTACGCAGCCGTCCTTGCAGTTGTAATCAAATAAAGGCTTCGCGAATTTTATTCACGGAATCGAGTCGCGTATACTCGCAATGTGTTCCACCGAGACGTGACTTGTAATCGCGCGAGGAACGTTCTCCGCTCGGCGGTTTTCGAACGGTTTTAGATAGCGAATTGTTTGTTAATCATATAAATTGCGCTCGCCGAATCGTTTGTTAATCGTATAAATTAATTCTACGTTATGTAGCGTCTCGTTTATATACAATTAGAACGTACGGTAATTTTCTAATTGAGACTCAATTTTAGCGTTTAAGTTGACGTTGGCGAAAGTACCGAAGAATATCGTGTGTATTCCAACGGAAGTGTGATATGTAAATTTATATACAAGGCAGAAAATGAACGTGGAGTAAACTATAACGCGACTAATTTCTTTAATGTCGGAAAGACTCGATTTATTTTGCACTAACATAAACTTAAAAATTATACTTACTTTAGAGAGAAGCGTTAGTTTATAAAGTTTTATAAAATAATTTTCAAATTTAATCTCAGCCAATAACCTTGGCGCTTGTATGGCAAGAAATTTTGAAGAGAGATGTGACTCTATTGAATAGAAAATTATAAGAGTCCTTGATATAACTCATGCAGCAATGTATTCGAAGGTCATTATACACCAAATACCGCAATATGATTTTTGCTCAACGAACGTAAACTAGTCGCAGTTATTCGACGTGTCTAAGAGTTACAGTGTATATATAAATCTGTTTCGTAACTTTTAAGTCTTTGCGACTTTCGTTGTCCCGAACACCATGGTAGAAACGTTATCGTATACTGCGAAGATCGATATAATTAATGCGCAATTTGAATTAGATTTCAATAGCGTGTTTCTTTTGAGATATCTTTTTTGGACTAGATACAGCGATCCTTCGTAAAATGTTGCGCGTAATACATACGAGAATATAATCAATCCGGCGAGATTGATCTCAACGATCTAGAGAATAATGAAATCCGAGAATAGACTTAACTTCTCAATTGTCTGCTACATAGATAGTGTTAATTCTCAACGTACGAAAAAGTGGACACACGCGGCAGATCTTGTAGTTACGTAACAGCCGCTACGGTCTTTAGTAAAATTTGCAGATGAAATGAATAATCAATAAACATCGTTTCTCTTAGTAGGGGTCGATATCTTTCTAAAATTTATTCGATAGCCAAGGAAAAAAATATCACGTACGCATGCTTTCTCAAGAATGCGTCCGACTATGTTCTCGGTGGCGGTCTCGAATGGTAAAAGCGAAACGAGTAAGGCAGTATAATACGTCGATTTAGCTACAGGATATTATGTCTCAAAATAAACACGTATTTTAAATACAGAGCAAAGACGTAGGAACATATATTTATTAAGAAAAGAAAACTAATTTGGCTGCATAATGTTCCTAAAAGAATTTTCCCCAAAGAATTCTTGTTTCCTGTTATAAAATTAACTTGAAATAGCGCGAAATTAACTTGGAAACCGAGAAACCCCGATCTATATAAGATCGGAGCGATGAAGTTTTTATTAGAGTCTGACGAGACGAAGAACGTCGTGAAAAGATGTTCAAATCAACATTAAAGAGTTACAAGTAGCTAAATCGACTTTTATAGCACTCTGAGCACGTGCTCTCGGTGCCTCAATATATCAGCCACCGGATGCAAACGGATATCAACGGGCACATGGCCTTCCGTTTGTCCGTATCGGCCTGTGATGAACCGCGAGGAGCTACGCCACCGAATACATTTGGCGGTATCAATAAATTAGCTAATTAACGATACACAATATTGAGAGATAGACGAGGTCGCTCGATTTTTGTAGAATAGAATCTTGCATCGTCTCGCGGACTCTTTAACGATTCTCGCTGTTAGACTCTTTCGTCTCCCTTTGAACTCTTCAACGACGCTTTAAACGACCGAACCGGCGGCGAGAGTGCCGGAGAGAGGTGGATCCTGAAAGCTAGAAGTAAACGTGTATGTCCTTCGACCCTGACAATCGTCCATCCTCCGTGGATTTTTATCGCATCTTGCCCAGTTGCGTGCGACAGAAGGAAACAGAATGCGATTACATTCGGGGTGCAACGACAATACGGGTAATTTTTCTCATCGTAAATGGACATCCGTGATTTCGCGAGATCCCCCTCCTGATAATGCGCCTCCTTACCGCGCGTGTAAAATAAGACACCTTTACAAAAATAAGAATATCGTCTTCAGATATATAGTCTTTGATCGTTATACACTTGTAAAATAAAAATTTGTGTTAATATTATTGCAGTGCCATACGTAACAGCGCTAAACTATTTGACTAATGACTGCAAAAGTAGTTAGAAAACACTGCCTAGAACTGTGGTGTCGATTCCGTCGGAGATGCAATTCAAGTACGAATCATCTTCGATGCTTTATAATCTTTATATTACGAATTTTATTGTACCAGCAGTAAATCGTTTGTTCCTCGTGTCTGATCGCGTTCCAGTTTCTTCTGTCTTGTCGTAGATCGCGTTTTTGCAAGAGGGAGATTCGTTCTCGTCCCTAACTGGCGTTCGTGCGGATACACTTAATATACAATAATCGTAGAATTAATTACATAATAATTATGGCAAAACTTTTTTCTCGGAGGACTTCGAGAAGATTGTTAAAACCGCATAAAAATGTCACACACATCTCGATTGAGGTATACCCGACGAGCATGCTAATTAGGAAGTCAATAAAGAGGAGTATGTATATGAACGCCCCAAGGTCGCTGATGACGTTGCCATCAGTTAGGGACTGAAACCCCAATCGCGTAACGCGTTCGAGGACACGATCCACCTTGCTCAACTGTAAGATACTTTAGACGCTGCTTCGCGTAAGGGAACTTTTAGGAATTTAATATTGCGAATGCGCCGGCGTTTGACCCGCTTCGGTTTACTGACCGATCGATCGTCGGCGAGCTGCGAGCCGATGGACTACATTTTTAAACGCCAATGCGCGTTCGCGGATATAGTTTTATATGCCGAGTGTTGCGCAGGGATCTGGTCTAAAACGACAAGACAATGTATGCACCGCCGCGCCGTCAATTTTCTAGTAATTATAATAGTTGTAATACTTTTCTTTTTATTTTCTTCTTTTATAGTTTGTTTTATCTCCTTGCACAGTTTATTTCATCTTTGTCGAAGCTTCGTGTGAAACGTGTATAATTGGCTATCTTTTTCTCTCTCTTTTTATTTATTAAAATATTTGAAACATTTAATTAATCGAAAGTCTTTAATGCTTGTCATGAAGAATGATTTATATATAATTTAAACAATCTTCGACGATCGATTGATCGACGAACCGATACGCAATATGTTGCACAGCACGATCGCTGCTAGATGATAAGAAGATCGATTAAACGTTGAAAACTTCATCAGTAAGGTAGACAGATTAATATAAGGCATCTTTCCACGCGCCATGAGAGAAACTTTCGTCATTTCTCTAATCGCAGACAATCTATGTTGAAGATTAAACGTCGAGAGTAACAAAATGTGGATAATCGGCGAAGGTATTATTTAATTAAAAAATCTCGACGAAATGTAAAAAATTAGTATTAAACGCCAACGTATCTTCGGATAATTATTTATCATCAAACGTAAAAGTTTATCAAATAGTACCTAATTTGCGAGCGTGGCGTCAAAAATTATGATATATTGTATTACAATATCGAAATCCGTTCTTTCTTTCATCAAAAATTGCGACTGGATACCTGAAATGCGAACTTGACTTGGCGTCATAATCGAAAGATGCGATTGTAATTAGATATAACTTTAAACTGTTAAGTAGTAAATTGTAAGGTTTAACGGATCGAAGAATGTGCGAAATGGTTAATCCCGAAGTCCAGTAGTGCTAACGATGGCTGTGATAAGGATAAGGAAATACTAATGAGAATTGCAAAAAGAAAAAAAATATACTGACGAAACAAGCGGATTAGCGAAGCTTCTCTTCCTCTCTTTCGATCTGATTTTTAATGCCGATATAAATTAATTTTGATGTATCAGCCGTGTACAATACACCAGTATAATTACGTTCGAAAAATAACAGCGAACTGACACATTGGACAAATAGCTTCTTCGTAGCGTCTTAGTTGATGCACGATATTGATTGTGGCTAAGTTAGCGAACAATACACGGGAGGTTTACAAAATTGTCGCATTTCTCTTGGCTACAAAGTAACGAATTTGTAAAAAAAAAAATTATTGATTCCAACTTGTGACTTGAGAGCTTTTTAAATTTTTAATGTTAAATATTTTTGTAATTTATCGTACGTTTTAAGTCGTTAAAAATCTTAAATAAATTTATTATTAAAAATCCTGTTATAATACAATGTAAAATATATAATCTTGTTAATTGTAAAGTTATACACATGAGTAATTTTATTTTGATTTAGTGTCGAATAACATTGTAATTAATTTCTAATTAATTAGACATTTTTTGTGCAAATTATGTCTGACCGAGGAAAAGTGCGGCAGTTTGGGGAACACTCTAAAGTTTTGGAGAGGAGAAATTCGGCTTTTTCGGCCTCGTTTAAGAACACCCGCGACATTTTCGATGATACATTCGTCGTATTTTTCTCTTGTTCGTTATGACATAAAATTACATATATAATATATATACATATAGTCTACGCAAATCTCTGAATTAGCAAAAGTTATCGTCGTTAGGCGAGTTTAGTGTCTCGTTAACATCAGTGTTTACAAAAATGCGACACACGTACACACAGCGATTAAGTATACACGCACACACACACACAATAGATAGAAAACACGGAAAACTACGACACAATATAGTTACGGATCAATGTTCGTATCTCGTACGGATATTTGTATTTAAACGTATTGAGAATTAAATGTATAAATTATTGTACCGACCGCCGCTTTTTGTGCTGATGATGTATAAAATCGATGGTATCCCTCGCGCGACGTTAAATCGACCTTAAGCATCCAACGACACACGGCGAATTCAATTTCTGCGAAAGAGAAAAATGAGCTATGTCACACCACGCACACACACAGAAAATAATGGGCTCTCTGTGATACTTTTGTACAAATTCGTTTCCCGCGGGGATTACGCTAATTAAAATTAAGTGTTGAAAATCAGAGCTGCAAGCATTGCGCGCCTCGCGAATGTCTCTTTTCGCCTCCTCCCTCCCGATTTCGGGTGGAGTTTTTTATAATCTTGACAATCGGAGAGTTGAAGTGTACGACGAAGTTTCCTTCGCGAGAGAAAGAAAAATCATCAGGACAAAAAGTAAACCCTCCGGAGGACTGACGTTTCAAGAATGAAAATAGGAAGAGAAACGCGTCGTTAACGATCCTCCGGAGATCTTTCTAATCGATATCTTATATCTTTCCTATTCTCGTTGCCGCAATCGCGAGTTTCCTCACCGCGGTCGCTCATTAAATTTGATTAAAACACTAGAAACCGACATATACCAAGTCTAAGTCATTCGCGCCACCCTCTTTCTCTAATAAAATACGCTCCTCCTTCGTCTCTCTAACATCTCTCGAAAAATTGAAAGTCGATCATAAATACATAAGTATCAGAAATGCGCAGCAGAAAGAAAAAATATGCTATTTTTTTTTATAATATCAAGAAAATACTTAAGGAAAACAGATATTGAAAAGAAACTTCAAATCTTGTTGTGTTTACGAATCTACCACTATAAATTAGATAACACAAATAAATTTATTTATCACAACAAATGTATATTAAGATATATAAATTTATTAAATTAAAAAATAGTAAAGAGTAGAACTTCTTTCAGTTAAAAATGTCGAATCGCGTTAGCAAAAAAGATATGAAGGAAGAGCGTCGGTATCGAGACTCGTTTTTCGGAAACGGCTTGTAACTGCTCGCTTTCATCTCAGACATTCTCAATTTTCCAGGAGGAAGCGGGATCAGCAGCGGTGGCGGCGGTGGCGGCGGCGGCGGCGGCGGCGGCGGTGGTGGACGGGCTCGCAGCATCGGGGGTCCACCCGGGATGGGCATGGGCATCGGCGGTAGCGGTCCGGGCATGTTGAGCCGAGCCGGTGGTTTTGGGCCGCGCGGTGGTGGACCCCACAGTGGCGGCTTCCTAGGCGGTGGCGGCGGCAGTGGCGGCGGCGGCGGCGGTGGTCCGGGTGCTATGCGGATGGAGAAGATACACCCGCATCGATTTAATCCGATCGGCATGGGAGGCGGCGGTGGCGGTTACGTGCAGTCGCACTTCTGGTGACCGTCGCGACGTGACGGCGACGACGACGACGACGACAATGACGATAACGATGACGATGACGGTGACGGCGGAAATACGCTTACATTCGCCGCGACGTTGGTCGCTGGCTGAAGCCCTCTTCTCGTCTCGTTCGAAATAAAGCTCGCGAGTTTGGTCGCTCGTAGCGTAGCCGAGAACTGGGGAGGTAGGTTCGAATAGAACCGGATTAGAACTGGCTTTCCCATTTACAGGGTGACATACGAGAAGATTGCTCGATGTTGATATCAGTGTCAATAAGAATTTTATTAATATTGAAAGAAAAAATAACGAGTATTACGCTTTGAAAGGCTGTTTTATCGTTTGTTAACGCATGTTATTGGAGAATGTTGTTTACCGTTTAAAGATTATGCTGAGCATATTTTACTATTAATAAAATAGTTTTGTCGATATTGATGTTGAGATCGGGCTTGTGGACCTTCTCGTGGATCATCTTGCATTTTCGCGATAGCTACGGCAAAACTGGATAGTTGTAACTTTATTGAACTCGAGGATGCCGTGCATCCTTAATCTATTCAGTTTTTATCTATTGGACGCGTTGGATCTATTCGAAAATTATTCCGATCGGAATCAATTTTCCATTCGTTCACAAGATATCGTTCGGAAATCTTGCTAACGTTTCAGATACTATCCGAACGTTCGTAACAGGATAACCGAGGAAAAATTGAACCACGATCGGAATCGCTATCGAATAAATCCTTGCTATCCCGATTTGTCTGTCCGGTTTTATTTCAGTTCCTTTTACCTCGTGCGCGATCGTGAAGCTCATGAAAAATTTACATTGTTGTTTAACGCTAAAGCATGATTATAGCAGCCTCGTTTTTCCGACCATACGTTGATATTGATAATTTAAATTGTGTATTGTAAATTACACACTGATATTATTCACTAATAAAGCTAAATGAAACGCGACACGCACTTATAATCAGTTTTGCAATATTAAATTCAATTTGTTTTAATAAGCTCGTGACATTCTGATTCGTCGAACGTTGCTTCACGATCGCTCGAACATTTGTTCGTCAGTGTTCGGCTTATATTATGCAATACGATATAAAGTTTAATAACAATTTCCCTCACCGGTGAACTCACGGCCATGAGGGGTTGGGGGACGCAGAAGGGCTGCGTTGTGCAAAAGAATAAGAATTCTATGTGTTGTAAATTTCATTTTTTTTTTTTTATAGTTCTAATTCTTGAAACTTTACAAGACATTTAATCATAAGACAGAGTTTTATCGTAGGTCGAATTTGGGGGGGGAAGTCTTAGGACACGGGGAAATGTTCTCCGTTCGACGCGGCGCTGGATATCGGTGGTATCCTGCGGCGAACGAAAATTTGTAATATATTTGTGAAATACGAATATTCGTTTTTTTTTTCTTTCCTTTTTTTTATCAGATAGGATGCTCGTGACAAAAAGTTCTTTCGGGAAAATCCAATATCTGCAAATGAATTAATGAAAGAGTTTGTCATACAAAAGGGATACCAAAATTAAAATTTGAAAGTATTATTTTACTAATTAATACTTATTGTATTAAATTATGATTTTAAAAAATATATAATATTTACGTTTAAAGTGCGATTTTTTATTTTGTGTTTTTTTATTCTCGTATTCGTTCATGGCCGCTTTTATTTTAGGTATTGGATCTTCCGAAAAGGCACGTTTATAGTTACGATCCACGATCGAATTCCAAATCGTTCTAGTTCGTCACGAGGCCGAGAATACGTGATCCGAACGTGTGCTGTAGTTAATTTAGATTAAGAGAATTTTAAGCACGTGCCGCGCAGGAGAACAGGGTGAATGTAATTTATTTTAATATTTGAGAGCAGTATTAGGACGAGATCGCGTATTCTTTCGCAGTCCTGTGGACACACCTTCGGCACACGTCGCACGGTGTATTTAATTTCATCCGATTTCATCCGTAAATGTGTTGCTGAAGAGAGCGAGAGAGAGAGAGAAAGAGAGAGTGTGAATGAGAAAGAGACACATCGTAACACATGAAAGAAAATATTTATGTAAAGCCGTAAACTACTTCTTGGAATAAATACCATTAGCAACTATATGTTTAACTTTTGTTAATTGATCGTTAAGCAAGTATCTCAAGTTTTTAATTAATTAATATCATTTTTATTAATATTTTTTTATAACGCGGATGAGTCGATATCAAAATTTTGTACGTCGCGTGTACTTAAGGTCTGTTGATTAGCGTTAGAAGACTTAGCGTCGGTGAATCTCGAGAAGCGTTCGATTTTGAACAAATTGATCACCATCGTTATCCTCGCCGCCAGTGGTGTACATAGACCTCATAGGGAGACTAAGGCACTGTCGCGACCTTGTAGACGATGAGACTGACTTTTTATAAGGGACAGATTTTAAGCGAGTACGTCGAAGTCGCGCGTCAATATTTTTAGATAAAAGAAGAAGAAGAGGAGGAGAAATAACTGGAGCTGTACTTGCCCCGAACCTGTGCGGCAGGTTCCAAGGACAGCGCACCAATTGTCTATAAAGAAATCTGTGATTTGTACAAAGAGGAGTAAATGAGAGATAAAGTCGGTCATCTTAGAGAGGCGAAAGGGGAAAGGATCGTTATTTTACGTCCAAGTGCAACGGAGATAAAATCTGAAGCAATAAAGAAATAAAGGTAGAACCAATCCCTCTGCTGATGAAGCATTAAGTTAACGTTACGTTTTATAGAATAATGCGCAGAATCTTAACTTGACAACCATCCATTCTCATAAGCAAATCGTTTAATAAAATCACACTGTTGCTTTTATATTAGATATGATTTAGTAATGTTTTTAAAGTTACCTGAACATTATTATTATTATTATAATTATTACGTCTCTATTATTATTATTATATTATTTTATCATCGTCATTAAAAATAGGCAATGTATAACTATACATATCGATCTGCAGGCTAAGTAGTGTAATTTATTTATCACGTTAATATAATTATCATTCTGCAATGTATGTGTAAATCATCGAGATTTGTGTAATTGCTAAGAGTAATCAACTACGTTAACGAGAACTAAATGGCGATATAAGGCGATATACTTGATTTACAATTGAAACGGATTCGTAACAAGTAACAGCTGAATCGTGTAAGTGACACGACAATCGACATTCGTTGCGAATTTGAAGCAACATACACATTTCCAAATGTATAAGTTCGTGCATAAGAAAAGATCGTAATAAATATCGAAATAATATTGACGAGGAATAATTATTAACACATTTACATGAATTGTGATGTCGCACCAATGGATGTGTACCAAAAAAAAAAAAAAATTCAATAAACTACTGTCCGCTGCGAAGAGGAGTTCTCTTATAACGATACTTTACGAAACTTACCGTAGAAGTACGACCTGTTTTGAAGGTATTGCGATTAAGTTTAAGTTCGTGTCTCTCTGAGGAGAAGATTGCGGGAGTGTCGAGACGATTACTGGAAAATATTTTATTAACAACATATCGTCAGATGTTACACAATACAGATCTTTTATTAATAATTCAGTGAAAAAGGAAATGGCTTTGCAAGAGAAAATAAAAACGAAAGACCCCGATTGTGTCGAATGCTCTTGACGCGTAGCATGTTTAAAAATGTTTCTGCGATCAAAATTTCCTATGATGCACATTTAGTTTCATCGACGAGTACGACCGATCACAGTGTTGCCCTTCAAAAGGCAGCTTGCATAGAAAAAGGAAGCAAAGTGCCCGATGACGAGCCGCAACGTAATCGTTCAATAATCTTCCCTGCCAACACTGTTTCGCGCTGTAAACGTAACTGATTTTTACTGACATTTGTTATACAGATATTTATACGTTATTCTATTTACATGTTATCGAAACGTTGAAATCATAAATCACATGAGCAATTACGCGATACATATTTTTAGCGTATATAATATACATTTCACGTGTCCCAAAAACAATTTTCAAGCTAACCAATTTTCTTAATTTACTTAACACTTACTGAATATTACATTTCAATCACAAGATAATTATCTTAAATTTCTACATTTTCCGCGGATTTAACTTGAGATTTATCACAAGAGCTCGAATAATACGTTCTGGAATTTGTCTACTTTTCGTCAAGAATATCCCGCGCTTCAAGCTAGGCTTCACGCTTTTCACTGTTATACATTATTGCGGAGCGCGTTTCGACTAACGTTATTCAATATACCGTCACAACGTAATTCGCGGAGGCACATATTTGGAGGAACGAGTTGCGAGTGAAAAGCGCGCTTCCAGACTGACGACTTCCAAGTTCGACCGGGGAACTTTATAACGCAAACGATTCCACCCACAGGATGCTGCGGCCTAGAGATTAGCTGGCAAACTCGTGAAAAGGAAACAGGAAAGGGGCGGTTAGACCAAGATACGTGAGTTTATCCTGAAGAGCGACTGCATTCTTTCCTTTGCGCGATACTCGTTAAAATAAATTTAATATGCGCATATTCCTTAGAATAATAATACATTTTTTTAAACGTTCAATCGCGTTAGGAAAGGCTACTGCCTGAAAAGGATCCTAAAAAAGAGGAATTAATTCTACAATACTTCAACTTTTTTTTTTTTTAAGCGTAATTTTGATAAGAGGGACAAAGCATGCTTTGATATCCATATCTCCAAAACAATGAAGATCCACGTAATCTCTGTACTATATAGAAATATTCTTTTCCTTTTTGAATACAATTCTAAAAATAATTTTGAAAATATATACATATAGATTTAGATTAATTGTACTTATTTATTATACACATGAATATTTTAAATATGAAAATTATTGCCTTTTGCAAGAAGCATTATACGCTGAAAATGTGTGTTAAGCTTATTATCAGACTCGACAAACTGAAGAATTATTCCAGGGAGATATCGAGACGGAATATCTCATCGCATCCATGTTGCGATCGGTTCTCAACGGTCGCAACATGGATCCATCCGATTCATTATCCAACCTTTGACCTACACCAGCGTCTTTTTTTGTAGGCTCTTCCCAACCGTTGTCGGGAACCCCATTGAACGAGCCGGAGTTCTCCCCAGGAGACATCGGCGAGACTTTAGAGGAATTTCACGCGCATCTGTCCCATGTGTGTTTCGAGACGCGATTCAGGCCCGGTAGAGTTTGTAGGTAGGACCATTGTCATATGTGGTTTTTGTGAAACTTATAAAAATATATCCGTCGTCTTCCCGTGTTAAATTCCCGTGGAATTTCCGTTGCAAGAAAGGCAAGAATAACGCAAGAATACAAGATAAGCCGGCCGCAAACCTCTTCCCATGGTTGATAGAAGCGAACCTTTTATCGCGCGCAGCTGTATACGCTTCACACATTTCAATTGTTACGCGATCGGTTTTACTTCGAGGAAAAATGTGACGCGAGTGTGTATATACAAAAAGAGCTTTCGCATTTTATTTCTCGGAATTGTGACTTATTAACACGTTCAAGCGCAAAGATAACGACGGACGCTAATTGTAAGGAGTAATGCGATAATAATAATATTCTAGAAAAAAAACGATCGAACGCGAATTGAAATTAATTGCGGTCTTTATTAAAATTAGGATCGAGCTTCTGGAACGCGTTTCGCGTACGCCAAAGCTCTCTTCGCGGCGCTCTTCGAATTCGTCATTATAATTTCTGATTAGAGCGATAAGGTCATACATTCGAAGCGCGGAGAGAAGGAGGGGAAACGGCCGGAGCGCATTGTTGCAATGACTCATCATCCGCGCGTTTCAGTTTATTTTCCTCGCGGCCGGAATCAACGCGCGAGTCCGGCGATGACACAAACGCGGGCTTTTTTTTTTAATCCTTTAACGGCTAGTGGGACACACGTTCCACCTATTAAAAAATCTTTCATAAAAAATCCAAAAAATGTGATAAAAATACTCCAGAACATGCAGGTATATTGTAAGAAACTTACACGGCCATTACTACGCTTATAAACCACTCCTACATTGAAGAAAACATTCCTGCAGTAGTTCAGAAACGTTACACGTTAAAAATCTAGCTTACATTATTCTCGAAGAGAAAAATTTTACTAGAACATATGGAAACCACCCTTTCAAAAACATAATAGAATGACACTATTCTAAACGCCCATAAATAGTGTTTCATTGTTAGAGGTGATTTTTCTTGCGGCCCTTTTCGTATATAATTTTGACAAAATTCTGCCTGAACTTTATGCTCATTTTTCATTTTTTGTGATTTTGACACTTTTTGACAAGGTGTGTAGCTGAAAGGTTGCTACCCTCAGCTTCAGCAATTCTTTCGTATCTATAGAGCCTATCCTCTTTAAAATGATACCTTAATGAAGTCCATGAAGTGATGTGTTAAACTCTTGCAAAAAAGTCGGCCGTTAAAGGATTTATGCTCGTTTACGCAACCGCCGTTTACCTAATCGCCCGATAAAACGCACATTCCCCCCGATTTATAATTCATTCACGTGCGGCGATCATGCGCGCGATACTTTCGGCCTGGGTCTCCTGGTTTTTCTCCTTTCCAAAATAGACTTCGGAGTTTCGCTTCGTGTTAGATATATGTCGCAGGGATTTCATGTAATTCGTTTTTTTTTTATCCTTAGGGAATCCATAAAAAACCGAGATATTGTGGAATGAATAAAACTCATGAATTTAAATTTATATAATTATTATATTTATATTTATAAATATAAATTAATAAGAATTTCTCAACGCACAATTACACAGAATCTAGAATTTTGCAAAAAAAAAACGAATTACACGAAATTCCTGTGATAGGTAATACAAGTCAACTGGAAATCGTGCGAAGAGGGAGAGACCACACAAATACAAAAATGGAGCGCAATTCGTGCACACTTTCAGCTGTAAAGGGAAATCCGAACTACAACAAAAGAGCAGAGTTACAACAAAATTGGAAAGAAAATTATATCGGATGTTTGTAACGTTATTTAGAGGGGGAGAGCAGGCACTTCCCGTCGCCGAAGGCTCGCCCTAGCATCAACACGCGCGTTGCTCGTAACGCGCGACACCCAGTACGTGAAGCACGTGCGTCCCGCGGGAGGAAGATACTCGTTTCCGCCCGGCGCGATACTCGCGGGAAATCGCGTTTTTTTTTTTCCTTGCCGGCGACGATAATAGCACGTTACATATCGGTAACGCTTTTCGTTCCGCGACGCCACGCACAACTGTTACAGGCGGTATCCCGAGGACGACTGATTGCGAGCGGAATCCGCACGAGCGGAGCGCGCGCGAGCGGAAAGGGAACCGGGTCGCCGCCGCCGGGAGAGTGCGAAGAAGGGAGAAAGAGAAAGAAAAAAGAGAGAGAGAGAGAGAGACAGCGGGCGCACACGTGGTGCCCGTGGGCACAGCTTCGAGAATTTTTGTGGGCCCCCCCTTCGGGCAAGGGGTCCAAGCGAGGGTCTTTTTTCAACTGTGTGAATTGCAACATGAGATATGCGAGGTCGCATATCACGACTCACGACCTCTGAAATAGAATTTCGAGGTAAAAAAAATGTGTCGAAATTGGAAACGAGCGAAATAAAACAATTTTATTTTTGCACGTACTGCGCGTTATTGCATATCGTGGAGCTTTAGAATTTTTTTTACATGTAAAAAATATATATCTACACTGTTAAATATCTACAATGTTAAATTATACTCAATTTGAGTCATTTTTAATTTCTATATATAGATCGCCACACACTGCTCCTACTAAAAAAAATATGTCGATATTCATCATTAAGTTAACTAACAAACCAATAAAGTTAAAATAATACTGTTTTACGTTAAAATAATCCATTTCGACACACAATATATGTGTTAAAAATAACAAAATGTTATTTAAATCAAGGTATTGGTTTAAATTTCATGCTTTAATATTTAACATATTGTATGCTATTGATATATGTATTTATGTATATGTGTCATAAAAGCGCAGAGGTAAAACGATTCCTAACACAGCATTGTATTTTTAAAATCTGTTATTCGAATTTTATCGATTATTATATAAATTTAACACATAAGTAATTTTCGAAGTCACACGTTTCCTATTTCTGGAGTAAGAAAGTAACATATGGAGGATTAACATACGTACCTGGAACTGAGACAATAAATAAAGAAGAAAGCCGTGATGAATTTGAATTTAAAAATAAATTATACAAATATGCGTATATATTATGTAAATATATACATTTATGTTATTATTATATTTCTTTGTGCTATTTACGTGCGTTATATGAGGAAGCCTCAAATGAAAACGGTCGAAGATAAAATTTTCGTAAAGGCGAGAATTCTCGCTAGTGGAAGAGATATGAAGTAAGGTCAAAGAGCACTGTCCTACGGCACGAGGGGACACGATGGAATTTGCATTTCCTGTCTACGATGAATAATTCCGAGCCGTGCCGGTCGCGCACGCTTTCGAATTAGGCCCCCGCGCGTACTCGAAATTGGGCCCGAAGTATCGAGCCCGTCATATCTAGAACCCTTTACTCTCGAGCTTGTCTATAAGATTTAAACTCGCCAGAATTAATCTCTCTAACCGCACATACATGTGTCTTCCTTCTCAAAATAGAAACATTATTTCATCCTTTATTTCATTTATCGAAATTTTAATCTAAGCGGAGAGTCAAATTCCAAAGTTATAAAATCGAAAATTGATACCAGTACCTATAATTTCTCCCTTTCCTCTTATCGAATAGATCCCAGAGATCCCAGTGAGAAATTAACACTTCTGTATTCGCGTGTTCGAGGAATCTCAAGGGAAGCTCGACTGTTCTTCACTAGAAAGTATAATACAACAACGCGTGAACTTCCTATACAAAGAGAGCCTTCGTTTGCCAGACGGAGGGCCCGAGGCCCGAGATGCGAAGGGTGGCTGAGTCTTCGGGGTAAAGACGTAAGAAACGGCGGCCGAGGGAAGGCAGGGGTGCAGGGATATACTTAGTAGAACAGCTGTTCGTCGACTGGGTTGTTGACCGTGCGCACCTACACAGGGGGAATATATATTCAACAGCGGGCCCTTTCACACAGGCCTCGCTCAGGTATATGCAATACGCGTCGCGCCCGCGTTGTATCCGCCCGTGTTCGAACCGTTCCCCGATGACTCATACGGGGGTACAATGCCTGCTCGCAAACAAAGAGGGAACAGCGGGCCTCCCTGCTGACCTCCGGGAACTGTTATACATCGTAACAAATTTACGCTTTCAATCGTCTCAGGGATTTTCTGCGTGAAATCGACAAAAATTTGTCTCGCTTATTTGTTTTTTTTTTTTATTTATAGAGGCTTCTTTCGTTTATGTAATTATCTTTTATTATCGCAAATTTTTCTCTGTCTCTCCCTCTCGCTCTTGATTTCCGTCTTTTATTAGATAGATACTTAACAAAGTTACTCATCTTTCCAATAGACTTGAATAGACTTTATGAAATAACTGATAAAAGAGAAGCTGATAAAAAGGGAATTATTAATAATTTAATAAATAACTAACAATTTGTCATCGATCTGATAAGTCTAACTATCACAAAATCCAGCTCTCAAAAATATCTTGGTTCATCTTCGAAAAAAGTCACTTGCATCAGTTTCTTCCTAGTGGTCTCTCCCGTTTCGTCTTGAAAATAGGGTGACCGTTTGCGATTGGTCGGTCGGAGAGACGATGAGCGAGATGAAACACGAGGAACAGCCGCGAATGAGCCACGCAACGCGCGGGCGATGGGGCACACAAGTGTGGCCTAGGACAAAAAATCATGCAACATCTGGAACTCCAGGATAGAAGGCGATCCGTGTAAAAACTATTTGTACACCCTGTACGCGTGGGAGCGAGATCCACGTTCTCCCTTCGTTAACTCGTAAAGGTCTCGTTTCGTCCTCTCGTTTCGTTGCCTCGAGACATGTTTTCCCACGTCTTCGAGCAATTTTCTTTTTCGACAATTGCAACAGTATGCGCGAACGATCATTCTCGAGTTACCTCACACATCGTTGACGTATCACGAGATTTAAAAAATTTTATCATAAAAATTGACGAGGCGAAGAAGCTTATTTATACTTTGAGTCGTCAATGAATCTCATTAGAGGTGGAAAAAAATGGTTAGGAACAACTAACATATTTATTTCTATAAATAATCGACATGTGAAAAAAGGTAACGAATTAATGCGACGCGCAAACGCATATGTTCTTATCTTTAAACTTAAAAACTTAAAGACTCGTTCAGTTTTTTTAAAGAGATATTGCAAGATGTAAGATACAATATCACGTATAACAGGATATTTTTGACAAGGCTCGACATAAATCGCTTCGTCGAACAAATTCCGACGACACGCATCATTACGCACATCCGTGATTATCGTGTATTACAAACGTTCTCGGATAATGATCGTTAGTACTCGATGGTGACCGTCTTCGTCTTGAGATACTCGTTGAGGGCCTCCTGCCCCAAATCCTTGCCGAATCCAGACATCTTGAAGCCGCCGAACGGTGCCGCTACGTCTGTCTTGTTGTACGTGTTGATGAACACAGTGCCGGCCTCGATTCTCTCCGCGAACCTGAGTGCTCTGCCGATGTCTTTGGTGAGGATTCCCGAGGCCAGGCCGAATTCGGTGTCGTTCGCCCGCCCGATCACCTGATCGACGTTCTTCGAGCTGAATTTAGAGATCACCATGACCGGACCGAAAGATTCTTCCTTGGCGATGTACATGTTGTCCTCGACGTCCGTGAACACGGTCGGTTCAAAGTACCAGCCGGGACGATTCAACCTCTTGCCGCCGTAGACCAACTTGGCACCCTCCTCGACTCCCTTCTGCACGAACTGAATAAGTTTGTCCAGATGAGCCTTGTGATTCTGCGGTCCGTGAGCCGTGCTCCTGTCCAATGGATTGCCGATGGTGATCTTCTTTACCTCGTCGATCACACGTCTCACGAACTCGTCATGGATAGTTTCCTCGACGAAAAGTCGTCCTTGAGAACGGAAAAGAATTATTAAACAATAGACAATTTAATTATATTAGAACATTAAAGCCTATCGTATTATTAATTTATGGAAGGTACAACAAACGAAGTTTCTGAGATTGATTATTAAAAAAAAACCACCGCTTTAACTCCGAGGCAAAAGAAACAAGTGTCTTACCGGCAGCGATGCAGTTTTCGCCCTTATTGAAGAACACGCTGCCCATACCGACCCTGACCGCCTGCTGCAAGTCGGCGTCCTCGAAGATGACGAGGGGACTCTTACCGCCAAGCTCCAACGACACTTTCTTCAGATTACTGTCGGCGCAGCATCTCATGATGGTCTGGCCGACCTGCGTGGAGCCGGTGAAGCCCAGTTTTCTGATCAACGGATGCCCCACTATGGCATTTCCGACAGCACTGCCGACTCCGCAGACGATGTTGATGACACCGGGTGGAATTCCAGCGCGCGCGGACAGCTCGGCGAATTTCAGGGCTGTTAGAGGCGACGCCTGGGCCGGCTTCATCACCACGGTATTGCCGGCCGCTAGACAGGCCGCCATCTTCCACGACAGCATCATAAGAGGATAGTTCCAGGGGGTGACCAGACCGCAAACGCCGATCGGTTCGCGCCGTGTGAACGTGAGATTCTTGTTTGGACGCGCGTGCGAGATGGGTATAGTTGAACCATGGATCTTGTCGCACCAACCGGCGAAGTAGCGCCAGGTCTCGATGGACATACCTACGTGGGTTTTCAGAGCGAGAGTATAGACCGCGCCGGAGTCGAGAGTCTCCAGAGTAGCCAGTTCTTCCTTGTGTTCCTCCATTAAATCCGCCAACCTGGAAGACAATTAAAATAAAAACGTTAGAGAATTGGAAACGAATCTTCTTTAATTCCATCGGGAATCAAGAAACTTATATAAAAAATTAATTCTTTTTATTCTTCTACATCTCGCAGAGTTAATTCGAGCTTTGCCTTTCGTCTAATCAATTTATTTTAAAAAGTCTGACGTGTGACGATGATAAATAAAAAAAAAAAAAGGATTACTTGAATCTCCTACCTGAACAACAACGCTCCACGTTCCCTGGCGCTGATTTTGCCCCATTCACCCTCCTCGAAGGCTTTTTTAGCGGCCCTGACGGCCAGATCGACATCCTCGGCGTTCGCGCTTTCCACCGAGCAGATCACGCTTTCGTCGTGAGGATTTATCGTATTGACAGGATTACCGTGGCCGTTAACAAACTGGCCGTTGATGAAGAGCTGCCTGGGGAATCTTAGGGTCATGTTATTCGCCTGCACCTCCACCGCGTCATACTTGATCTCATTTGCGGCTAGATTTCCCCGAGCGGTAAGTACGACCGTCGTGACGAACTCCTTGAAGACCGGTGCCATGAAGACGTCGCTGTTCTGCAGGCTAACACCAAAGTTGTCCTTGACTTCCTCGACTAGTCGCACCACGTCCATGCTGCCTCCGCCTAAGACAAAAATTTCGCAGGACTAGTTCGAGTATCACTTCTTGTACAATTAATCTATTAAAAAAGTAATGATAATGGCGAACAAGAAATTAAAAAATTAAATTTATTATAATTATATACATCTTCAATCTTTTAACGTAACATATTTAACAAATGTATATTTAGGGTCAAGCTATCCAATGATTAGAGATTTCTATCCAAGTTCAATTGCATAAATTTGGGTGAGATTTTCCAGAACGATTGAAGCTTACCGGAAGCAAAGAAATCCGTGTCGTCGTCGACGTCGATTTTAAGTATGTCCGCCCAGATCCGACGCAGACCGTCGGCAGTCTGCAGCTCCTCTTCCGTGAACTCCACGGCCTGGCTATCGTCAGTCTGTCCGTATTTGCTGGCGAGAATGGTCTTGGTCCCGATTTTGATTCTCTCCACATTAACGAATCGCCCGTCGACGCCCTCGATCAGCAAACCGCCCTGATGAACGATTCCTTTTCGCTCCACGAGGTCGACTATTTTCTCGGCTTTCGGTTTCTTATCGTTCCACAAAGATGATCCGAAAAGACGCACTTCCTGCGGTCCAGTACCGTCCAGGCCGTCCAGTATCGTCCAGGCTCCAGGTGTACTGTCCAGACCACGAATAAAATCGTGAATTTCCTTAGCCGGCTTAGTCAAGTCGATCTTCTGGAGTTCCTTCTTGTTCAGCAGGGGGTCGTACGTCGCACCCTCCGCTGGTTGCGGTACCTTAGGCGCGGTTCCCTTGGCGACGAGATCCACCGCCTCACCCATGGCCTTGATACCCTCCGGATAGAGGAAATTGTTGTACAGGCTGTCCACCGTATCATTCGGCTCCACTCTGCAGGATTTCTGGAGGAGAATCGGCCCGGTGTCCAGGCCATCGTCCGCCCAGAAGATCGAGAATCCTGCGGTATCGTCTCCTTGGATCAAGGTCCTGAAAATGGTAGATTGCAACATGTTAAAAACTTTTTTTTATATAATAATATGCATTTATAATAACATAAACTTGCTACTCATAAAATGAAATCCGTTTAATATTGTAAACATAAATTAACGTATAAGCTATTATCTAAAAGCTAAATTTAAAATTTCTGTTATATGTTATATTATAAAAATATATTATAAAATAAAAACATCTGTCATAAAGTTAACATGTTTATAAATTTTTACTTGCAAACATCGTAGGTGTACGTCTTATCATCATTCTGCGTTAATTAGTTGGTTCTAAAAGTAAGAGCCAATCACGTTCGACTGCTACTGAGCGGCTTGTGCTGAACGCGACCATTATTATTCGAATAGAATATGACGGGGTGTTTGCTTTTGTCGAGGAAACATTTTATTTTTTCTTACATTTTACTTCCTTATATATCACGTTTTCTTTAGAGTAAGAAATTTTGAAATGTCTTGTATTTTATTCGAACTTTATCCTTTTCAGCGACTAACTATAATAACAGATCTCAAAAAAAGTTAATAATAATTACATTAATTTACATGTAAGCAAACTGAACTATGTATAAGAAGCATGCTAATTTATACCTAATAATATAATTTCTATCATTATAATATATTAAAGTAAAGAAAGCGAAAACATCAGAGTTGATTTAAGAAACGTATAATTTTTGCAATCCGTCGAAGAAATCTCAACTGGCGAGAAAGATTATTAGCTACGAGACGCCAGTATAACGCGCCGAAAATGTGCGATACAGCAATATATCGAATCATAAAGGTCATCAAAAGTGTAATAAAACGCGCGCGATATACGCGGCGGCATGCGAACGCGCATAGTCATTCGAATAAGGGATCATATGACGGGCTCGTGACCCGCTTATTATCGTTGTCATTATCGGCGCTTTTAACGAGAAAGTAGTCTCGCCTCGCAATCTGGAACGCGAAAACCACGGCAAACCGGTTGTTGCGGCGCGCCGATATCGAGAGAAAGAGAGAGACATGATACCGCGGCCTGACTGACTTGTCGCGATTAGCAGCGAGCTAGATCGTAAAATAAGTAACAAGTAAATTAGCTGTAATCGTAGAAGTACATATTAATATAATCTCCTTTAAGAATTTAATTGAAAAAATTTCTCATATTTTTTCAGAAATTTTCTAAGAATTTCTCATGTATTAGATTTATGAAAAATTCTAATAAATTGCGCGGATTTTCTGTTATATTTATTCAGATTTCTACAAAGATGTGTTGACAGGAAAAATCTGAAATATTTTATTATTATTTTGTCTAAATTTTTCTGAAAAATATTCCAATTTGTGTAAAAAATCTGAAAAATTCTGAGAAAATCTTAAATTTTTCATAGTTTAATCACAAATATTTTCTAAGTCTTTACAGTTCACGCGGATACGTATCTAGTTTACCCTAGCGAGTCGCAGTGTCGAATATTGTTTGTGTTTTTTTACCGTTCCCGCTTACCGTTATTTATATTTATGTTTTCCAAACTAACGTTTTTCCCTGTTTTACGACCTCGTTATATCTTACTTTAGATTCAAGATCTTTCGACGGTTAAATGTGGCGATATAATCGCCACACACAATAGAAATTCTGATTTATAATAATATGAAGAATTCTGAAAGACATTTTTCCACCAGGGTTGACTTCGATAAAATATCCTATTCCGAAAATCGTCATCCATAAAAATATTCTGGAAAATTTCCGATAGAATCGGAAGACGCGTAGATCGAAGTAAAGATGAGCCTCACCAGCTTATGGCGCTCGCTCCTCTGTGCCTGGGCAATATGGACGGATGATAGCATATGCTACGGTGAGGGGGATGATTAATGACCTCCATGGGAATGTACTGGCTGCAGAAGGGAAGGACGTTGAGATCCACCTCGATGCCCTTGTACAGCTCCAGGATTTCCGGCAAGGCCACTCCCTTGCTCCTCCAAGCCTTGATCTTGAAAACCGGCGTGTTGTCGGCCTTGGCGGTGGTCGCTGCGGTCGAAAAGCGGCGATAACGAAGAGGAATACAGATCGCAGGACCATCCATTGAATGTCCCGAAGCGTTCTCCGCGTATTTTGTTTCATTCTCAGAATCAACGATCTCGAAGAAGCGAGAACACCAATGGATGATTCCGAGGTAATTCATCCTGCGATCGTAAGGACCGCGAAGATAATCGTAATAGGAACGTACCTAGAGGATCCTCGCGGTTTCCCTTATCCGGGATCGTGAACACTCCGGTCACCTGATGTCCATTCTGTCGCAAAAGCTTGTAGACTTCCGCCGCGAATGGACTCTGTCCGATGATAGCCACCTTGAGCTGCGCCATCGTCGACTGCGATTTTTATTTGTGAAAGATTTTCTTTATTAATTTCTACGTATTTTCACTCCCAAAATTTTCGTTGAAAATTATATCGAGCTCTTAAGTGAGAATTAATCACATATTGAGAACCGTCACCACTGAATACACTTATACATCCTGCTATTAATGGATTGCACAATTTAAAGTCTAAACACACAATACACAGATACAGGCAATAGGAACAAGGAATGAGCCAGGCAACAGAAATAACTATATTTCAACTTATCAAAAACTGTATCAACGCAATGAAATATAGGAAATAGGCAATAGGAACAGAATTTCCGACGTGTCAGAGTTCTAATATTCTCTATTGCCTGTATCTAATCAATCACATCTAATCACACAGTAAAAAATATCGTGCGTCCAAATGTTAAAATTTTCTTGTGTTACCAAGATTTGACTATTATTTCAATGTAAAATTAACATACAACAGCTATGTTATTATTTTCGTAACATTTTTATGTGTTATATTAATGTCAACGTGATAACTTAACACTTTATGTATGTCATTTAGAAATTGAATATTATTTTGAGTTCTTTTAACATAATTATTTCAAAAAATCAACACGCCTTAAAGTTATTTTAACATGAACAAAAGTTAAAGTAAATCTTCAAATAATCGTAAACTTTGACATACAAAATAATCAAATTTACTACAATCAAATGTTCAAAACAACATTTCTCTTAAGTTGAAATAACTATCGTTTATTCAAATATATTATATCGACATTTTTTACAAGTTATTTTTACATTATACTTAAAGTTAAAAAAACAAATATAAATGTAAAATATAGTGTCAATAAATTAACATTTCTAATTTCTCAACAAGTAACAAACGATGAATGAATTATTTTAACTCAAAATTTAGAGTGGACTTTCTGGGACATTTGAAAAATGTTACGATTAACATTTTATTTTTTACTGTGTGAGTCAGTTTTATCATAACTTGAAATCGAACAAACTCACTGGCGAAGAAAAAGTATCTTATAAGTTGAAATATCGTTATTTCTGTTTGTCTTTCTGTTCCTGTATTGCTTCCCATTGGTCCTATTCCCTGTACCTTTGTATTTATGTTTAGGTTTTTATATTATCGATATCTTGGAATGCGGTTCATTATTTGATTTATATTATCTATTATCTATATTATCTATTATCTATTATCTATTTATATTATCTATTATCTACAGAAAAAGTTAATTTTTCGACAGACGTCTCTCAACAGTAAATATGTTAATATAAAACGCTGTAAATTTCATACATTTATTTGTAAATACATTAATTAAATGATATTCAATCGACATACCTATAATCCAAGGTTAGTCCAACACCAGTAACAGTTTTTAAGCACACTGCAAATATACATTTACAAAGTTTATTTACAGAACGTATCACCGAAGTCTCAATTATTATCACGCACACACCGTCACCGCATTATATACCGCATACACATAAAAAGGGATATATTAATTAATTATTGTTATAATATATAAATTAATATACCAAATATACATAAATAAAAAAAAGGAGTACAGTTTAAAATTTAACTTGTTAAGGTTTTCAAGTTACGTATATAAACATTAATTTACTCGAAATTATCATTAATATTTGCGTATATATATTAGGGGGAACGCGTCTCCCGCTAACAGCGCCTGCAATACGGCTTATTATGGTAAAAAGACAGAATTTGTGCACTTTACACATATACCGGATAATAAAATAATTATGTACATTGCAAATTGACTAATTGCACAAATAAATGTGCATTTAATTACGTCACTTAAATAGTGAACCCCGCATGACTTCTTTCAACTTTTAATTTATAATCGTATTTTTTGTGACAACGTACACGTTACACTTAACGATTTATGTTACACCAATGCGATCGCCGTAATATTTAACGTGTTAGCAAAAGCGTGTTGTTCTAGTAATCACGACGAGGTAATTAATCCGAGAGAGAAATCCGCGTCTCTCGAACATGTCCACGCGGTGATCAGATTTTTTCCCCCTCTTTTCTCCGAATTTCGTAGTGAAACGCGTCCGGATTCACTGCTTACGGTATCCAAGACGAAGTTGCGCCGCAAGATGAGATTTCTGAGACCCAGCATCGGTTGCAGGATCGCGAGAGTATCGCGCGATGTGTCCACGTGGCCAGCCTTCACTTTCCTCACTGATTGCAGTCTCGAGCGAAACTTGCCCGACGATCGAAATCGGTTCCTCGCCTGGACTGCGCGAGCACCCGGGTAAAAGCGGCGTTTATATAACGTAGGCGAGAGATATCTCTTCATATCGTTATCGGCTGTCATACACTCTCAAACGAGGGTCAAGATCAGAATTCACTGATCCTTCCATTGATCTCCTCGGAGTCATCCTCGGATTATCTCCGGATGTCGTGGGGGACTGATATGTACAAAGGCATGCGACCAAGATTACATTCGAGTGACTTTTTCCGTCGTGATTACCAAGCTAAATGTTTAATTAACGAATTCAGAAGTTGATAATTATCGCAGGATAAGATTGTAGCATACGCGAGATCATAATGATTATTGTTACAAGTTAGATAACGATGAAACACATCCTGTTTTAGTACTTGGCATTTTTGGCAACGGTTAGACCATATAAAAGGTAAAAACGAAAGAAAAAAAAGATAAAAGATAAAAAAAAAGAAAAAAAGTGTAAAAAAAATGTAAAGAACAAAAAATAAACGACTAATAATGTATTATTTTTATACGTCTGTTTTTTTTCTCTGATCATGATACGAGGTGGTATCTTAACGTAATTATTTTTCTCTTTACCAGATCTCCTCTTTACCGGATTGATCTCAATCTGAAATGAATTTGCAAAAAGGATATTTGCAACGTAAGTCTTTTCTTTAGGCAAACATCGATATCGGTTTAAGTTTATTCACGTCAAATATATGCAACATCGGGGAATTGGCCAGATATTTTTTTTTTCTTTTTTTAATGACGCCAATGACTTTCTAATTCTAATCGACGCGGGGGTCGCGGGACGCGAGCGTAAACCGGTTTGCTCCAGTTAAGAGGAAATGATTCGCCGGTTTCGCGAGTGTTAGGTCACAAGTGAGTAAAAAGTCTCGCTGATAAATTTGTTTTTATACTGGGAATAATCCCGACCGGGAAACCGGCGCGAGTCGGTTTCGGGTCACTCTCCGCGGCGAGGTGACGATCTTTATCGCAGAATCATACGAGAGTAAAATGCGCGTTTAGCATTATCTGATTTACGCATTCGTAATGCCACAGAAACGGTCATCGCGCCGTAACCCTGTTACATCAGTCATCTAACTGCGTCCTCGTTCCATGCAAAACCGTCTAAATTATGCATCTTAAAAGAATCGCACTCTCGGATAAGCCAAATGAATTTTCTCGAATAAATACTTTTCAGGGCCAGCGTAGACACATCTCTTCCGTAACCAATAAAAATCTGTCTTCAAATTTTATTATTAAATTAATTTTATTACTTTGTGTGTCGCTTCTAAATTAATTTATTAATTAAAATATAACGCGAAGATACAAGCTTTTCATAATTGAAAAGTGAAATGAGTAACGCATTCGAAAAAAACATATAGTAGGTGCATATATTACATATCGGCTAAAAATGCTATGCATATATTTAATGCTATTGAGGAAAAATATCTCGCAAAACAGATTATTGCGTAAAATAGATTAATTTAAGATTGTATTAGATTCATGTGTCTATGATACAACATATACAATTTTCTTATTCAAGTTGGTTCCCTTTGGACCACTTTATATATAGCTAATATAGCTTATTTAATTATTTAATATAATTTTATGCTACTAAAAAATATATCGCGATAAGGATACAATTTCAAAAATCGCGAAGAAATTTTATTGTATCTATACAGAAAAGAAAATTTGCTTTTGTCGATAAAGCGATTTTTCTTCACGTCTAACACGTACCTAACGATTCAAGAGATGATTCAGTTTTAAATTCTTTAAACCTTCTCATCCATGCGATAAATCAAAACAGATTCGCAGGTCGAGTCGTTCAATATCGCGGTACTTTGAATTCGGATGCGCCGTCGATCGCTGTCGTCGGTTTCCTCTTGTTCATAATGTTCTGGATCTTTTGCCACTCGCGATCGAGCTCCGCCTTCTCATTCTTCTCCTTATTGTACTTCCTGGTGCGCCTGCCATCGGCCATCTTTACGCCGTACTGGAAGGCTGCCTTGGGTAGCGCCTCCTTGTTGTTCATATATTCGCTGTATTCCTCGGGCGTGTCGAAGTCCCAGCGACCAATCGGGCCCTTCTTGTTACCCAGGTCCATCTTCGTGTAATCCACCTCATCGTCCGAGTCGTCGATAGCGTCTTGCATCTCGTCTAAGCCTGGATAACACTCGGCGTATCCTTCCGGCTCGGCCGCGAGTTTGTTCAGCAACGCACCCTTCTTCGGCGCGTTGCCATCCGCGGCGGCGGCTACAGCGGCAGCTACCACATTCGGCAAAACGTTGGGCAATTGGGGCGCATTTGCCTTGTCGTCAGTGTCCAAATTCGACTCGGGTTTATCGAAATATGAGCTTTTCTTCTTCTCGCGCTGCTGCGCGTCCTTCTTACTCGCCACCGTCGGCACATAGTCGCCAATATCGCCGTAAATGCTGTCGTCGGCGGCGGGCGGTCGTGGTTGGATATCTATGTCGTTCAACTCGTCGCCGCGACCGCGTCCATCCTTCAGCTTCTTGCCCTTCTTGCTGTGGCGGCTACCCTGGCGCAAGTACGACAGTATCTGCGCCAGTTTGTTGATCACAATATCGTTAGTCGTGAGAGTCGGCATGTTGTCGATCGTCGGCACGTCCGCCTTGCTTCTGATCAGCGTCGTCGGTATGTCGACGTCGGCATTTTCGTCATCCAACTCGATCACATACGCCATGCGACCCGGCGTGAAAAGCTCGTTTCTTTCGATCTGCTTGGATTTCATAGTCATGATGGTCTTGTACACGTTCCGGCCGATCTTAGTCTTGAATTGCATCTCGTCGTCCTTCTTCTCCGGAAGTGGCTCCTTCTTCGACTTCACCTCCTTCGGCTTCACCAGCTTTTCCAACTCCTGCTCCTGTTCGTGTTCTTTCGCTTCGATCTCACTGCGTACCTGTAGAGCGACATTATATTAGTCATATTAAACGTGAAAATAAAAAATTTAGGACTGAAATACAATGCATTATCTGCATCTTGTATAAGTTGTATTTTATTGCAATCAAATTACTGTAATCTAAACTATTCTCAGGATAAGCTAAAGTTTTCTTGTCACCAAAATGTAACAATTAAGTTTCATTATAACTTTCATTATATCGTTTTTTTTTTGTTAAGGCTTTAATACATCCTGAAGGCATTATACTTTTTGCAGAAGGGCGTAATCCAAGCCTTTGACCAAGTGAGTGTGCTCCATGTCACCACCCAAGAATTTGGACTGTTGAATCATCTGTCTCCTGCGCTCCGCGGCATCCATGCCGGACTTCACATCCGGCGCGACGGCTCGATAAGCGCTGGCATTGTTCATAGGATCCTCCGCTTGATAATCCTGATTGGTGCCGTCCCTGCGTTCCCTCGCGCGATCCCTGTACTTCTCCGCGAGCTCGGCCATCTTATCCTCCTCCTGCTTCTTCAGCTTCGCGTAGAAGCTCTTCTTCTTCCGACGCAGCTCCGCCCGGCTGCCCCCGCTGACCTGGGGGGTCTGAGCAGTCTTCGCGCTGGCATCCCTCGCCGTACCGGGCACGGAGGCCGGAGTGGCCGAGGGCACTGACGCCCTCGGGGTCATCAGGAGCTTCCGGAAATCATCGTTCGTCAAGCGAACCGACATGCTCACCTCCTCCTCCGTTTCTGGCATCTTGGCTGGCTGGCTGGCTCTTTTCCTGCACCAGGTTATAATCAGCAAAATTTTGGAGAAATATATTTAAAACAATCAAGTTGTTTTCTAAAAAAAAAGTAAGACACTCACCTTTAGTGTCGTTAAAAACTGTAGGAAGTAAAATAACAATTCCTGCGCGACAACGAAAACGTCAGTCAATCAATTTTGTGTGTTTACCGCAGAGTGTCAAGGATCGGGCGGTCAATTTACAGGAATTACAAGCAGGACGAGTCAGGCTAATAAAAATCACTAGAAGCAACGCAAAAATACCAAGTTCGTAGTTCACGGCTGTTCCAGAAGATGGCACCGACACGACAGCGGACACGTGGTTATGTTATGAACACGTATGTCTCGCGGTTGACCCATTTTCCTGACAATCAACGAACATAATTTACTTGATATTTGTAAAAGCCGACTGCGGACGATCGTCGTCGAGTGATCCTGCGATTATCGCGTTCGCCGAACGCGATGCCCACCGACAATGCTGCTCCTGCGGCCGCAGGTGCCGTAAAAAATGACGGGAATCGCCGTGCCGCCCGTGCCGGCTGGACAAGGCAGAGAGGTAATTTACTTATACTTTGATAACGAGCATATTTCGTTAAAGGCGCATTTATTGAGAGATAATTATTTCCCTGCAGGTGGCTGCCAGAACAAATCTGGTGGGAGGGGCTTCAAACGCGCGTTCGACCGATCGCCGCGAGAAAACGCGAAGAGGAGCAAACCGGATGTCGGCAGTAGGCTGAAGGAGTCTGACATAGGAATTACGGAGTACATCGGCAAGCAGCACCCCGGCTTCTTTGCGATAATCAAAGAGAGGTACACCGACTTTCACGTCAACGAGATAGGCCTCGACGGACAAGTGGCCAAGCTGACCAGTCAAGACGTTCCACGTGATCCCTGCGACGACGAGAGTATCGAGGATCTGAAGACGTCGGTGTCGCCGGCGATATGGGAACAACTGCGGGGTCTGGGAGAGGAAAATCCTTCGAGTGTGGAGATCGACGTAACTGGCGTCGATAAGGTCGCGCGCAGGACCATTCATACGATCGCGAAGAAACTGGCAGACGTTGTCAGCCAAACGGTAGACAGAGACGATAAAAAGTTCATCACAATTGTGCCTGTGTCAAATAAAGGCGATCAGACTGGTAGGTTGTAAATTTCTCACTTGCAAAAAGAAGGGCTTCTATCTAATTTTTGATTGTTATAATCAGTTTACAAGATGCGCAGAGATAGGAGGATAGATTGGAGCAGATGCGGCGGGGATTACTGTCACTTTCTGTTGCACAAAGTGAACATGGATACGATAGGCGTCGTTAATCAGCTGGCGGCGAACCTGCGGCTGCAGCCGAATAATCTTTGTTACGCCGGCACCAAGGACCGCCGAGCGTGGACGACCCAGTGGATGAGTTTGAAGAAGGTGGACCCGCGCAACATATTGAGAGCGAGTAAAAGTATACGCGGCGCGTACGTAGGGAACTTCAAATACGCTAAAGACAGCCTGAAATTGGGGATGCTGCGCGGCAATCGATTTAGGATCGCGTTGAGAAGCGCCTGCGAGACGGACGAGAAGATCGAGCGAGCGATGACGTCGTTGTGTGACAATGGCTTCATTAATTATTACGGTTTACAAAGATTTGGCTCGGTGTCCGCTATACCCACGCACGAAATCGGAAAGTGTCTACTCCAGGGTGACTATTATTGTTTTCCGTTGTATCACGCAGCATTTGTTTCATTCATGTATGTTACACTATCTTCTACCGATTAGGTAAATGGGATGAAGCGATTGAATTGATCTTGAAACCGCGGCCGGAACAAGATAAGGAATTGGCGGAGGCTAGACAGATCTACGCGAAAACCAAGGACGCACGTGCTGCCTATGCCAAGCTCAAGAGAATCGATACGATCGAAGCCAGACTTCTGAAAGGTCTACAAGTATCGGGCGACAAGAATCCTCTAGGCGTGCTCGACTCAGTGCCTCGAAACATTCGATTAATGTATATTCATGCCTATCAAAGCTTCGCGTGGAACCACGTCGTGTCGAGAAGAATGAAACAGTTTGGGACAGATGTGGTCGTGGGTGATTTAGTTTACGATAAACAGAACTGCAAGGAGATTATAAGTGACGAAACTACGGATTATCCTTTGAACGATAGCGATGACACGAGAGACAAAACTGATATTTCTATTGAAGAAAAAGAAGATATCGATTCCACGTCAAACGAAGCGAGTAAAGAGAATTCGGAGCAGAATTTTCCGGCAGTGAAAATTCTCACGGAAGAGGATCTGTCAAATTACACTCTGGCCGACGTGGTCATGCCTCAGCCCGGGTGGAAAGTTACATACCCGCCGTACGCGAAGGCTTGGTTCGACGAATTTTTAGCCAAGGATGGATTAACTACCGATCTTAAGCAAAACAATAAGTGAGTGAGTTTACTCGCAGACGTAACATTGCAATAAATTGTTTTACCGTCATCAGCCATCTATTTTTTTTTCTTTTCCAGAAAATACAGCTTGAGTGGGGCCTATAGAAATATATTAGAAATTCCGACGAATCTATCTTGGAAGATTGTGCATTACGAAAATAAACATGACGATCTAATTCTATCAGATATCGACGAAATGAGGAAGTCTACATCTCCGCAAGATAAACCAAGTATAAATCAATTGTTTTTTAACGTTTATTTGAAATCGTTCGTTTTAAAAATAATTCTCGCAACGTATACTATTTTCAGATGGAAAGAATAAAGCGTTGATCATAGAAATGTGTTTGAAGTCCAGCAGTTATGCCACAATGGCTCTGCGCGAAATTTTAAAGCACGATACTTCGGCAGAAACGCAGGCCGCTTTATCCGCTGCTCACGATGCAAAGAATACGGAGTCTAATGCGACCACCGTAGATGAATCTGGTAGCGGAGATTTAGTGGAAATTGAGGAAGATAATACGGACGAAAGTCATGTCAAATGCCACGAAGAACGTAGTGATGTAGAAAGAGACGAGACAATGAAAAGAAATGATATGGAGAACATATCTGAGACATGGTAAAGTTCATTGTAAAATAAAATAGCTTTCGTAAATTGTTACGAAACAAGTTCTTATTACGACATATACATTTTTTAATAAAAACAAACGCTAAGAAGTTGTACACATAGCGGGAAGATCCTTCATAATTAATTTGTTAAAAAATTTGTTTAAAAATTTCTCAGAATAAATTAATTGACTATGATAATAGTGATAATTTCGTAGTAAATTTTATTAAAAGTAATCGCTAATATCTTTACAGACAAGCAGCCATCAAACCTGCCACGTTCTCAAAATCAATCTTTTCAGTGATGTTCTTGGTTTTGATGTTCTCATCTTGATTCGCAACGAAGATGATCGATTTATTTTCCTCTTTCCAACCGTACTTCTTGACCCAGTGTTTCAACGTTGCGTCTGTAAAGGAAGAAGCTCAATAAATTTTACAGTCGCACAATTAAGAACACGAAATTTTTTTATATCATACCATCCACACCGCCGAGCAACTGCGCCAGGAGTGTCCTATCTATCGTTTGAAACGTGATTCCTACCACGTGACACACGAACTTTCTTATCGAATCCTGAAAACCTACAATCCTCTCGCAGAGCTCTGACATGGACAGCACCCTGTCCCAAAAATTCTGAAAGTCGCATCGTTCCAAGATATCTCCCAGGTACATGATTTGACTAATGGGACTCTCCGACATCTAAGGATCAATGCAATTGTATGTAGATGTACTTTTATGAAGAAGAAAATTATCCTGCACGTCCCCTCCGACGAGACTCACAAGTTTCTCGCTGAGCAAACACTTGCACAGCACGAAATCGGTGTGGGGTAGATTGGTCAATGCCTTGAGCAGTATCTGACACGCGATATCCATGTTGAATCGGTGCGGGTTTAATTGGTAGAGCTTCAACACAGCCAGATTCGCCTCCAGATCGTAGGCGTTCTCTCTCGATTGTATCTCCACGTACTTCTCTAAAGTCGTGAGGTTGTCCGGATTGTATCTGAAAGCACATTTCGCTGTGGTACGGGAGAAAAAATAAATAATTCTCTTAATAAAATTAAGGGAATATAATGAGGCTCGCGTTCAAGTCCCACGCGGCAACATATCTGTGAGAAGCACGTCACATGTGTCGTCGGAAAATTCATTCGTACGACAATAAATGAGGGAAAAGTGACGCGACGCGGTACCTCTCGATGCCTTTGAGCATCCCAGCCACGGTTTGACGCATCGCCTCAGCCATTTCTGACGAAAAAGTCTCAATTTCGGCGTGGACAGAACTCTTTCGGACAACACAACCTCAAACAACGGAAAACGTCCACAGACTGGGGTAGATAGAAGCGGCCATGATGTAAGAAGACAGCGCCTCTATGTCCACAAAATGTGCACATTGAACTATTAGCATGAATTCCGTAGGTAATGTGCACCATAGGCTTCTCTCTGCCGTCTGCATAACGGAGTCGAAATCGTTAGACGATCGTTTAGACGTCAATGTAATCGTCTTCCAAGTCTTCGGTCGTTTCAAGAGCGAGTAACGACGTTCGGCAGGCATGGCCAAGCATCATCCGGACTTGATCTTCTGTCGCAAACAGCCGGGAGTCGGTGAGTTGAGGTTAAGTCCGGCCTCATGTTTACTTCTACCAATGTAGATCAACTTTAATCCAAATTTAACTTAACTTTTATCCTTTTCTAGCTCTAAGATTAGAAAAAGATCGAAAGTAAGTCAAACCGAGATTGAAATTGATCCACATTGATAGAAATGGACTGATCAGTCTGTCAAAAGACACTTGGCTGTCAAGCACACTCCTTCTTTCAGCTATCGGTCGGCTGTGCGAGAAATGCGACGGCAAATGCGTCATCTGTGACTCCTACGTGAGGCCGTGCACCCTGGTTAGGATATGCGACGAGTGCAATTACGGTTCCTATCAGGGACGTTGCGTGATATGCGGCGGTCCCGGCGTGTCGGACGCGTACTACTGTAAAGAGTGCACGATACAGGAAAAAGACGTAAGAATACCGCCGATTGTCCGCGTGTACGCTTATAAATTTCCACTGCAAATCGAATGTAATAAAACGGTGCCTTTCAGAGAGACGGCTGTCCCAAGATAGTCAACTTGGGAAGTTCCAAGACGGATCTTTTCTACGAGAGGAAGAAATACGGATTCAAAAGAAGATAATTACACTTTTTTTACATAGAACTTTTCCCTAAATGTAACGTTACGAGAGCATCAGGTAATTTATTATTTTTATAAAAGTATCATCACAGCGGCGACACGATTTCATTTCGTAATATCATTAGCCAGACGATTGTGGACACTTTAATTTTATATTTCAAACGTTTTCTTTGGATACATTGAAAGCAATATAATATTCTGACATAAAACGTTCTGTAAAAATAAACATTCAATTTGTTACACGACATACTTCATTGTACAGTTCTTGCTCTGTAAATTATTTCTGAAAACGTAATAATTAAAAACGTCAAAATAGGTCTTTTCTACGAGAGGAAGAAATTGAAAGCAATATAATATTCTGACATAAAACGTTCTGTAAAAATAAACATTCAATTTGTTACACGACATACTTCATTGTACAGTTCTTGCTCTGTAAATTATTTCTGAAAACGTAATTAAAAACGTCAAAATAGGCGAACAGTAAATTTTTCCAAAGTAAACTTCGCCAAGATGGAAGATAAAATAAATCTTCGTCGCACGTTTTGTACAAAGTCAATCGGAGCTATGAACGTAAGGTACGGTCTATGTAATGCAAAATCGCGGTATATAATATAAAAATACGAGCAAACACATCGTCTCTAAAAAAAAAAAAAATATGAAGTTACGTTAAAATTAGCAGCGGTTCCGCCGACGACGGTAACTCTTTCGTTTCCTGTACGACGACCTGTTTTATAATATTCCCTTTCTCGTCTATTTCATCGATAGATATCAAAACGTTAGGTACAACAGGTACGGACTCGTCAGCGCCGCTCTCAGCCGTTTCCTCTTGCGACTCCTGTACGGCTTCCGCCTCTTCTTCCGCATCGGCCTTAACAATCTGAAACAAACGTTATATAAATACGATCTCCAATAGAATAAAAGTCTTAAATAACGTTAACTTGAGTTACCGTAGATTTCACTCACCTTTACTTCCGTTAACGAGATAGTTGGCTTCAGCTCTATTTTGTAATTTACGTCCGGTAAAATCACCTCTTCGATGGGCGACATGTTCTCTTCGTCCACAGCCTCATATCGAACCATCTGAACCCTGTAACACCCGTCTTCGTTCTGCGTGTAATGGAAACGTTTATGCCCGCTGGGCAATTGCAGCTGATGGGCTTCTATAAGATGCTTCGTCAGGCTATAACTCTTTCGGTATTTAATTGGGCATTCGTGGCAACAGTACCATCGCATCATTACACTGTGTACTCGTTCTAAATGCCTGTAATATTCAACAATTTATATTGAACAATTATTATCAAATAAAGTAATAAAGAATACATCATTAATGAAGATCTTTTGTGATTACCTGTCCAAGGTGTAAGCTCCCTTGCACGTGTAAAGGCATCCCTCAAAGTGGCAGGAGAAATTCGGTCCGTTGGTATGGACAGTCATGTGAGAATCGAGATCCTGCTGCGACTTGGCAGCGTGCGAGCACAACTGGCACGGATACGTTCGGCTCGATATGTGACGGTACCGGACGTGTTTCGCCAAGGCCGCCGGTGATTCGCAGCTCATGTCGCACAGGGTACACTTGTAATTGAACACGTGGAATCTCATATGATCGCGCAAGATCCCTTCGGTCGGATAAATCTTGTTGCAATGCGAACAACGGAATCCTTGCACTGTAAATCCGTGACACGTTTTAGAGAGTTTAAGAAGAACCGCGAAAAAAAGGATACGGAAAATCTCGAATACACGATGAATTTATTACATTCCAAGGGGATCTGTCGCTGGCAATGCGTGTGAAATTTCGCTTTAGAGGCGAACGTGACCCCGCAGTCCGGGCAGGCGACTATCTTCTCTTTGGTATGGCATCTCACGTGATCTCGGAGCTTGTATAAGCTGGGATATTTGCCGATGCATCCGGTCCACTTGCACTCGACCCCGTCTTTGACTCTGTTGCCGCGCGGGCAATCCATCATGTGCACCATAACGTGATACAGGTACAATTGGTAATTCGTGAACGGCTTCAAGCACTCTTCCCACCTGCACAGATGTGGCGGCGGGGAATCTATGATGTTCTTCCATTCTGGATCCCTGTGGCATTTCTGTAACGCGAAATCAACACGATGATCTTTAATCTCCGATACCTATTCGGGTTTGACGATCGGTCTCGTTACTTACAGGTAACTTGGTCCTCCCACGAACATTGGATCCAATGCACTTCAGCTTGGTGTGATAGGCGTGATAATTAACATGCCGTACTATCTCGTCGGACACATTGGTGTCGTACGGACAGTCCTTCCACTGACACACGTAGACCTCGTTGTCGTCCTTCACGCTTATCTGGATGCTCGGGATGTGGTTCGAGACGTGCCTCAAGAATTGATCCATGTAACCGCTGCGAAACGCGCACTCCTTCCACTCGCAGGCCAGATTCAGCACCTCGTCCTTGAGCTGCGTTCCCACCTTACGTTTCTTCCCGCCGCACTCGGAGACGGAGTCGAATTCCGAGTCGGTGTTGCACCAGTCGTCGTAATCGAACTCGTCCAGCTTGCGCTTGAGGGTCTCCTCCTCGGAATAGGAACAATCCTTCTGCGATTCCACCCATTTGCCGCATCTGTCCAGCACCACCTTGCTCGCCGTCAGCTTCGCCTCCAGATCAGCCATCTCTAGCTCACCTGGAACGTGGTCTTGTCAATCGGGGAATGCACATATATATCAGAAATAACGAATTACCTGTAAATCTGTACTTTTGAATCGGTCGCTGCAGCGCGACGTGAAACGACGATCGTGCCGATCGATCGGCGACAAGAATTTCGCAGACTCAACACCAAAATGTTGCTTGTTCCTAGCTACCTCCACCCGTGACGTCGACCCTCCGGCAATGCTGAACCAGCTGATCCCCGCGTCTGCCCCGCGGCAGTCGGTCGTTTCCGGCAGTCTCGTCTGGTCTCACCGCGTGGTCGTCACCGTTTCTTCGTCGTCGTCTCGTCGACGATCGACGATATAATACCTGGCTATGCGGTCGTTCTTGTCTCGGACACCTGCGACGCTCCTTCGCGATTGTCTCCTCGTTCGCGGTGAATCATCCCGAAACGCGCGGGTTGTCGCGTTGCGCGGGATATCGCGCTACCACGTCGCCGTCAGCTGTCCCGCGAGCGACCGCAGGGGCACGACCATCTGCGCCCTGTCCTCCGGTGGTTATGCCCAGTTATGCCCGAACTTTACCTGGCGACGGGGAGGAGGGAGGAAAAGGGTCTCGGCACGACTCTCGCGATTTTCTTGACGAGTTCCCCGACAGGTTAAGAATTGCCGCGCTCGCTCGAGCCCGCGTGTCTTCACTCTTCTCCCCTCCCTCCGCTTCGCATCGCCGGCATCACATATCGGTTTCATGTTTGCCCTCGCGTTTATTTTCTACCAATGTAGATTAACTTTAATCTCAGTTTACTTTTTATCCTTTTCCAATTCTTAAAAACCTTGTCTAATTCTAGAAAAAGGTAAAAAATTAGTTAAACCGAGATTTTAATTTACATCGGTAGAAATTGGACATCAAAGATTTAATAAAATATAGAGACGATTGTTGATTTCTTTTGTTCGTTCGCGAACGAACGAACGGCGGAACGATTTGCAATTGTAATGGAATTATCTGCATTTCAAATCGACACGCGTTCGATTGACGCTGAATTAATCTTTCTTCTTCTTTTTTTCTTTGATTTTTGCACGCCTCGCTAAACGGCGCCACGCTAAGCCTGGGGGCGACTTACCAATTCGTCGTCGGTGTGCAAAATTGTTTTTGCAGTCTATTTTTCTTGGCGCTTAAATATATTAATTGATATATCAAGTAAATAGAAACTGAATCTTTAATTGTGTCTAATCAGTCTAATAATATTTAATTAAATACTCGCGTGAATTTATGTACATTTTTCGCTTGGCAATGAGTCACGCGCCGGTCTTGAAACACAGACCGAAGCTAGAATAGTACACAATCTAGAATAGTACATATGCATAATTAATGTAAATTCATGAGAAACACGTCATAGATAAGAACAATAACGTTTTATTATAATTTCATTTTAAGGTCATGGAAAGTGCGGCGTGGCGGTGGTGAGAATATCGGGAAGCCGGTCTCTGGAGGCGCTGAAGAAGATGACGAGCATATCCAAGCTGGAACCGAGGAGAGCCTTCCTGCGAAAGATACGCGATCCGGAAACGGGAGAGGTCATCGACAATGGGCTCTGCTTGTGGTTTCCCGGTGCGCGTCCAAAATTAAACTTCAGATACTACAATTAAACTAAATTTAAAATAATAAGTACTTTTATACATTGAACACAACATTTGCCTCGAAAGTTATACATAAATGTTTTTCCGAGGACGATTCCTAGAGCCAGGCACCGACCGGTGACCGACCGATGAAAGAGAAACCGCCCATCAGGGACGTTCCGAGATTTATGTCTGATTAGAACACCCCGTTTCCAGGTCCGCACTCGTTCACCGGCGAGGACTCCGTGGAGTTTCACGTGCACGGCGGTCCGGCGATCCTGACGCGGCTGATGCAAGCCCTCTCGAGGCTGCAGGTGCATCCGGCGCAGCCGGGCGAGTTCACCAGACGCGCCTTCTACAACAACAAGTTGGACCTGACGGAGGTGGAGGGCCTGGCCGATCTGATAGAGGCCGAGACCGAGTGTCAGAGGAAGCAGGCGTTGTTGCAGGCCGACGGTATCCTGCGCAAGCTGTACGATAGCTGGCGGAAGGTGCTCGCGGAGTCCGTGGCGAGTATCGAGGCGTACATCGACTTCGGCGAGGAGGACAACATCGAGAGCGACGTGATGCAGAACGCGCATCGCGCTCTCAGACAGCTGATGCGGGATCTGGAGGAGCACCTGGCCGACGGCAGGCGGGGCGAAATCCTGCGCAACGGCGTGAGGACCGTGATTGTCGGCGAGCCCAACGTGGGCAAGAGCAGCCTGCTGAATCGTCTGGTGCAGCGAAATGCAGCCATCGTCACCCCCATCGCCGGCACCACGAGGGACGTCATCGAGCTGACCGCGAACATCTCGGGTTATCCCGTGCTGATAGCGGACACCGCCGGTATCACGGAGGACACCGGGGACATCGTCGAAGTCGAGGGTATCCGTCGGGCGAGGAGCCACGCGGAGCACGCCGATTTCGTGATCGTCGTGGTGGACGCGTTCAAGTGCGCGACTAGCGGTATGACGTACGAAGACTACATACGCGAATACCTGTCGTCGCTGGGGATGCAGGAGCTATTGGCGAAACTTGGGAGAGAACGTTTTGTCGTGATAGCGAATAAAAAAGATTTGCTGAAGGAGGAGGAGGAACGGCGCCTCCGCGGCGCTGAAGTGGTTCTGATATCTTGCAGAACGGAGGACGGCTTTCAGAACTTGCTGCGATCGCTGACGGAACGCTTCAGTAATATGTACGTTACGATAAACGGCAATCGTTGACATTTGCAATCGCAATTACGTTATGATGACATTTTGTTTAGATGCGGCAATCCATCCGCAGAGAGCCCGACCATCAGTCAGGCGAGGCACAGAAATCACCTGGCGCAGTGCTTGAGGTATCTGCGGAATTACTTCGAATTGTGTGCCAACGAGCAACACGACGTGGCCATAGCGGCGGAGGAAATTCACAAAGCGATGCGAGAACTCGGAAGGATAACGGGACACGTCAGCACTAATGAAATACTAGACATCATATTCAGAAATTTTTGTATCGGCAAATAAGGCGCTGCTACTTGTGTACAAGAGACGTCGTTTTTGTATTTTCTTATAAGATACTTTGCAATATTTTAAGCTGCAAACCGTATATGTGTATACACATTTTAAAATTATCTTGAAAGATGTATGGAGCACCGGTTCTCCATATAACTGTCTGCTGTGACGAAGAGAAAGACTAGAATTGTAAATCGGAGTTATCTGTGCATATATATATATATGTAAATATCAAATTTTTTAAGGAAACATCTTGATCAAGCATCGTTGCAGAGCATGTTGCGGTAGAGTGAAATAAAATGAATGGAAAAAAGGGGGCCTTCATAAGCATCGTATGTTTATTAACAATGTTACACGCACAATCATACATAGAACAACCTTTTGCCTGATTATAAGATATCGATACCCTACGCGTTATACACAGATAGGGCTCCGTTACGTGGTTTCAAGTCGTTATCTGTATGCCATGTCCGTGTGTTATGTGTGCTAATTGCATCGCGTTATTATGACGTTCATCATAATAACTTCGCTCGCTCTCGCAAAAAGGATAATTTTACTTGGCGAAATAACGAAAGCAAAAAACTCGATTGTGGAAAAGAAAAAGAAAAGAAATAAACTGTATACAAAAATTTGCTTCTCATGACTCGATCAATTTCTAATACATGCCTTGTAAATCTGTGATGTTTGAAATAGAGAAGGACGCGGTTCCCTATTTTAAAAAAGAAGAAGAAAAAAAGATATTCGAGTTATTACGATTGATAATTAAATAAATGATATCATTTACAAAGTCTATTACGCAACTGCTAATGTAATTTTCTGCTTTCTAAGTATGCTTATCGCGTTAATTTCATTTTTTACAATGACAGCGTCCAAATTTTAACAAATATAATCTTTTTCATTATTTGCACGGTGACTCCTCGTCTCTGCCCGTTAGGGGGATTAATTTTAATTTCGCGCGATTCGTTGCGAGTCATCCACGTACGCGCGCAGCGAAAGGTCACCAACGAATATGCTATTAATATATTATGATCAGTCCGTATAAAGAAATCGAACGGCTTATAAATATATATAAAGATTTGGCGGATTCATCACGCGACTCATCACGCCGCGCAGGATTCGTCGTTTATCCCTCCCTTCTGGTGTGTCTTCCTTTTTTTTTTTATATTAATATAAATCCGATGTGTAGAATCCTCGGAGAGAGTAGATTGCTCGTTTGTACAAGTTGCATATAGAATAGTGTTCTGAGATCCTATCCGAAAGCAAACTGACTCGCGCTGCACGTCCGAGACGCATTTATTTACGTTGAAGATCGTTTTCATTTTCTATCTACACATGTTCTACTTTCTTTCACCCGATTTTTTTTTCTTTTTTATATATAAAGCCTTAAATTATTGCGCGCGATCGTCCAGTCTCGCAAAGAAGCAAAAACTTCGCTACGTCTTGTTGCTATTATTTTCTTTCTTTTTCTCTCGCGAGACCGAGCCGATCACGCGCAACCATTTCTGTAATCCTTAAATGCTACTAACATTGAAAGTCTCGTCCAATTCTTGCGTACGACGAAAAATCGTAGTAGCACTTGAGGATTGATGCGTGAACCTAGTGAACCGCAATCGAGTACATCCGTTGTAGCGAAAGAAAATCCACGAGCGACTAACGCACAAATGACTCGCTGCTAAAAACATATAAACGAAAACTAGAGCTGCTTATCTAGTACAAAAATATATAACATCCTTTTATATGCTGCCTCAAATATAATAATCCAATGTAAACCTTCATCGAACAAATCGGAAACGTTACTCGTTAAATACAAAAATATATAACATTCTTTTACATTTCAGGTAACAACATTAATAACAGAATAAATTTTTGTCGAGTTTGTAAGCCTTGACCAGAAAAGTTGATGAGCGAAATGAGACCTCGGATGTAAAAGCGAGAATCGAAAATCAATCGCAATTTTATATTTAAACAATTTTTATCCCACTTAAGAGACACACAGGGCTCGGTTTAGGGCCGAATACGGATGAACGCAAAGCGGTTCAGAAGGCCCTTCGTATCGTGGCAGATACGAACGAGAAAAGAGAAGCGGAAAAAAGTCTGTCGAGGATCGAGTCGAAGACTCATCGATTCCTTCTCTCGTCCCTAAATGATCCACGATCCTTCCCCGCACGGGGGTAGACGTCCACATTCGTCCATTTCACTCCCAATTTCTTTCTCCATCTAACGTGTCCCTTGCACAACGGCGGAGGATACGAGGGAAGAAAAGCGACAGAGATCCCATCGTGGAACCTGGAGCCGAAATTCGCGCAATAATTTAAAGCTATGTGTGAAGAAAGAGGTGAAAGAACGTAGAACGATGGAAGATGAAAACGATCTTGAAGACAAGTCACGAAGGTGCTTCGTGATGAGAACGTAACACGTTTCGTATAAATGCAACGCGAGTCAAATATTTTTACATATAACTCCGCATCTTTGACTGATCATACTATATAGGTAAATTCGTTTGCGATTCACGAAATGCGTATTAATCCACGGAGACCGTCTTTTTATTCCTAAAATGATCCAGAAGACCCGCTTTGTCCGTCTCCATTTCTTTTCTTCGATAATTTTTTCCTCTTACTTCATTTTATTTTATTAAATAAGTTAAAAATCAATTCTTTGAGACTCTCTTATATCTAATTTTTAACATTTTTAATAAAAAAAGATATAGCGGATGGATTAAATAAATTAAAATAAAAGAAAAATCATCATCAATATGCAAAACTAATGAAGCGGAGTTCTCGGATCACTCTCAAGATAACGAGACGATCTTTCTGGACCAACTGGGAATGAGAGAAAAAAAATCGAACAGAAGGTGATGAGTCCTCAGTTCGATCCACGATTAGGCCTTTTACTTGTTCGCTTTTCTCTCCTCTCGTATCCTCGCTCGCTAAAGGCGCCAAGTTTGACGATAATTAGATTATCGCGAGCGTCACCCAGCAATTCGTTAAACGGAGGACATAACAGGACCGCTGAAATGA
The DNA here is from genome assembly GCF_030848805.1 of Temnothorax longispinosus. Lineage (NCBI taxonomy): Eukaryota > Metazoa > Arthropoda > Insecta > Hymenoptera > Formicidae > Temnothorax > Temnothorax longispinosus. The sequence continues at coordinate 1,820,874 of NC_092364.1, read as the reverse complement.
TACAATTAATTTTTTAACAGTATGCTGATTGTATTCGAGACGTTAAAAAATTTCGGTTTCGATTTCGCGAGATCGTTCGAGGGAAAGCTCCGTGGAGACGATCCGCTCCGGTCGTTCTCACTCACTCACTTGCGAATTCCGACCAAGTGAAATATTGTCAACGTTTCTCGCACCCGTTTCTCTTTACAATTAAGCGCACCGATTTACGCCGCATAAAAGTGGAATGTGCGCGTCAAGATTAATTTCGTGCAAAACTTATCAGTTTTGTGAAACATATGGATTTTCTCTAAATCGTTTTAGAGATAACCGATTATACTTTTTTAAAAACGCATGTATCTCAACGCACAGCTTTTAATACCCGCGCCGGAAATTCGCTTGTACATTTCGGAAAGGTAATTCTGTCTCGGTACCTCTTATCGAGAGAGGTAATCCTTGGAGAAATCCGAACAAACGATCGCGAGTTATTACCGCGGGAAATTATATCGGAAGAGAAACTTCATTAAAAAAAAAAGCACAGACATCAACTGAAGGCTTCAACGTCGGGGACAATTAAGTCGCGTCGTTCGGTTTCTCGAATTGGCTTCGACTCGCGGAAATCTCGAGATAAATCGGTAACACCTCGGAACCGAAACGACGACGACGACCCGTCGCCGTTCCTCGCCGGGACGCCGGCTCCAGTTCCGGTCCCGAGGGACCGGGATCAGCAGCCGATGGCACGGATCATTCTCTCTCGTACGGAAAGTAAAGGGGACGAGGAACCGCAATGTTCATCGTCCCCCGCCTCTAGCGAATGTATGTCTATACGCACATACACATTCTATACTTTGCATGTAAGTAATGCCTATTTTCCAAAGATATATGTGAAACACGCACTCCTTCGCAATCACTGAATCACGCGGGCGATTCCTCCCCTCGCGTCGGCTCGCTCGGACCGGTAGATCTTTTTCTTCATTTGCTTCTTTTTTTTCACCCTTGCATCCTCGTCGCTCGATTCACGCGTTTCCATGATCCCTTGACCGTGCAGATCATACCATCCTTACGCTTTTGTACACTGTTGACGCATACACACGTACACGCGCGTCAAAACATTATAGAAACGCGCCGCCGCTGATGAAAATCGCGATATCGCTCTTCTTCGAAGGAGAGTGTGCATACACGATTTCGCTTCTGCAATTTCGCCTGTCTTCCCACCGGGAAGCTAAAGCTAGATCGTGGTGGTAACGTCAATTATTACCGATTAATCCTGGACGATCCAAGGAGATCCCGAGATACTCTAAACGATACTTTACATTCAATTTCACGATTTCGGCATATTGATATTCGATAAAATTAGAAGTTCTCTCCATGCATTTTTCCTAGAAAAAGAAAATATGTACAATCGCAATCGGTATTAATTGACGTTGCTATCGGTCCTAACGCTTATAAATGTTAACAAATCTCTCGCTTTCTCATTCATTCATCCTCTCTCACTCGCTCGCTATCTTACTGTGCCACTTTTACGCAGCATTATGTACAAAAGAATATACTACAGATTACAACAGTGATTTACCGTGAAATTTCTGAACCATCGCAACTCAAAATGGCGTATGCACACGCAGATATATGTATAATTTTTAAAGAAATAAGATATCGAAAGTAAATCGCCGATCGTAAGAAAACTAAGGATTATGCCGTTCGTTGGTGCTACACCAAATCTATTTGCCGTAAATCATTCTTCGAAGAATTGATCTACAGGCGATTGGACTAATCCCGATCAGCGAGTTCCTTATTCCTCCGCTTTCAGGAAATGAAAGCGATGAACTAGGACTAAAAAATAAATTTCAAAATAAATTTAGAAGTTTAAATTCAAACGAATTTAGAAACGCGTTGAAGTACACGGCTTCAGGTAGGAGGATCCCCGCGTTTCTAAATTTATTCGACGGACCAAAGGGATATGTCACGATCCGTGAGATGTAACGGCTGACGACTGGACCGGAAGTTCTCTTCGGCTCTCTCCCGATCGTGCCGTCCCACCGTCCTGACGCGCTTCGCGTGTGTTCGTCTATCGTATATATTTCGCGATGTTACTCTTTTTCATTTAGTATAAAAAGTCTCATCCGGTGACACGTCAATTGGTATACGTAGGCAAATCCGAAAGTTCGTTACACGCTCGACCTATACCCTTAGACTCGACATGCGCACTTTTAATGAGGAATCCTTAACGATTAATCCTTACACGCGTATTTAATATGTGATGCTTATGAGTTTATGAGCTACCTATACTAAAGGAAAAAACATACACCACTGAAAGATTATATTTCCTTATATCCGCGATCACGCGTTTATTAGCTACACTCGGATCGCCGCGCAAAGCTACTTCTTTTTTTTTTGTCTTTTTTTCTTCTCACTTTTTGCACTGTGCATACGCTTAGTGGAGATGTAATGTTTCGCGGTAAATGGGAGCAAAAATTTTCGGAACGATACGAGTCATTTTACACGTGATAATAAAAATCGCTAGACGACTCTGCCTCGTTTTACGTTGATCAATTTTCTAATCAACTCTCCCTTCTGACCCCATGTAATCTCTCTCTTACGCGCACTCATCTCAGACATCATTACACCACCACCCCCATATACAAATAGTGAAGCACATTAAAAACATAGCGGTAAGCTAAGTATTATGTAAGTATTGGAAAACTTCCACTAATTCTATGCAAAGTATAGCTTGTAGAATATCATTCATTAAAACTAGAACTTATACGATAATCGAAAAGAGAAAGAGAGAGAAAAATTCTATCTTTCTTGTACCTGGTGAAGCGACAATTCCTTTCTCTCACTCTCTCTCTCTCTCTCTCTCTCTCTCTCTCTCTATTCTCCTTTTTTTATCCTCTCTGTCGAAGCGCCGTTTCGTTACTCCGCGCGCTCGGATACTCCTGCCTTCCATCGCACGATTCGTGCGCGTGTGACTCGAAAAAAACTAATTCAATCAAAACACCACCGTTTTGATCGCTCACAGCGGTCGTGATTTAGGTACAGCTTCGTAAATAGCGTGTCTTTTGTAAATATCGCCTCATCCTGAAGATTCACGCTATAGAATACATTATATTGTAAAATTACAGGTTGAGCTCAACTCACTATGCTCTGCCGTGTCACTCGTATGACGGAAACAAGTCAAGATCCATCCTGCCTACCCTCGCTTACGGCAAAATGCATCCTTTTAGATGTAACGTGCCGACGAAAACGTCGGCCGCGTATCGTGTCTGCGTAAATTTGCCAAAGTATCGTCTCCCCCGCTCGGACGACCGTGTCCCTGACTCAGATTGGCTAAAATTTATTTCAAACTGGATCATAAATTGAAATAAGTTTTACCATATCCTCTGCGATTAAGGCGCGAGTAAGGTAATCTGACAAACTTCGCGTACACGCGAAATATCTGCGAAACGCTCGAGACAACGATAAATAATCGGCGATTCGACGCGTCTAACTCGTCTCCCGGATCAACAAATAATTTCTAACGTTAGAAAATCGATAAATGGAGACGAGCTCTATCTTACAAAGATTTCATCCAGCATCCACGAATCATAATAATATGAAGGAAATGACGACCATTTGTTCCCAAGTTTCGGTGTATTTAAAAAGAATCTAAAGTAAAGATCTGACGGTTTTACTTGTTGAATCGCGGTGGTCTTCTCAAACGTGTTATCAGCTCCGTCCTGACAGTCCTAGCGTAATTCGGCGTGGCGTACTGATCGGTCACCGCGATCGTGCTCTGAAGACTCTGTATGAATATGGACGAGTCCTGTATCTGACCTACACCCGCCGCTGCCGCCGCCGCCGCCGCTGCCTGATACTGATACTGACTGTTGGCCATGTCGGCGGTCGGGTAGTGACTCGGTTGCACGAACTGCGGCGGATTCTCATACTGCGGATATGGAATCGAGCTCTCCGCGGAGAACTGCGGTATCACCGTGTTGACGTTGACCGGCGTGGTGGGGTAACTGCCCGGGTCGTAGGTCTGATACTGGTTCAGCTGGCCGATCGGCGTGGTGTTGAACGGCGGCGATTGCGGAAACTGCGCGGCGGTCTCGGGGAACAGCACGTTCGCCACCGTCGGTTGCGGGAAGGCTTCCGGTCTCGGGTACGGCGAGATGTTGGCCGTCACCGCGCTGTTCAGATTCTGCACGCTCGGTATGCCGGCGGCGATCGGCGAGGTGCCGTATCCGTGGAACGCGGTCTGCGAACGTCCGGTGTGATCGGCCAGATCCTTCACGCCGCTCTGTAGCGAGCTCATGATATTGAGCTTGGACTTGAGGCCGACGGCACCACCACCGCTGATGCCGCCTCCGCCGATCGTCTCGCTGCCGTGCTTGATACGCGCGTCCGTCAATAGTGGATGCCGCACGTTAACGATGCTCTGCGGGGCGCGCAGCGGTGGAAAGTTGATCGGTGCCATCTTCGGCATCGAGCTCTGCTGCTGTTCCAGTGCCTTGCGCGCAATCGCAAACGCACTGTTGTCGTTCCTCTGACAGGAAGCGGACTGCGGACTGTACGTGCTGGACGGCGTGTAGGTCTCCCTGTGCAAAATCGGCGTCGGGATTGACTGTTGCGTCGCGAATCTTAACGGTAGATTGGCGGTCATCGATCCAGCGATGCTCTTGTAATCCGGACTGTTCACAGACATCGGCTCCTTGTAATCCAATTGGATTGTATAATTCTTGATGCCTGAATTCGTTTCGTTTGGAAATTTCTTCGGAGCGGTGTAATCCTTTGGATTTTTCATCGGGTTCTCGTGCGCGGTGCTGGTTATAAAGGTACTGACAGGCCGTACGCTACTGAACGTGGAACTGCTGGATTGCTTCGCGGTGACGATCGACCCGGTTTTCGTCGTGTTGTGCGATTCGCTCGAGGACTTTCGACTATCATTATTACCGTCGTGCTTTTTCATCGACGAATTAATTTTGCCAGCGGCAATCGAGCTCCCAGACGTTGCAATGCTGTGCAAGGCAGCATTTTTGTTGTTCACCGTGGTGCTCGTTACCCTGACAGGCAATTTGGACGTTCTGTTCTTACCTCCCGTGTAGTTTTGTCCGCCTTTACCTTTTTCGCCAATCTGATTGTTGGCCGATAATACTTTGATGTCCGTATTATTATTATTCTGATTATTAGATGCCAGATTGTGGGGCTTGCAGGTGATGGTGACAGCTGGCAGGAGCAAAGCGCTGGCTCACTTCTTGGTCATGATTTTCAGATATTCCAGGGCATTTTGAGCAGCACTGGCTTGAGCATCTTTACTAGTCACGCCGCAACCATAGCAAACTGCTACTGGCAGGGTAGACAGTTGCACAAGGCACTGGAATTTACCTAGAAGACGAAATGACACCGTATAGATTACAGCTGTAGCATTATTTAATAAAATTGGTATCATTTCGATGTATTGGGCAACAATTAATTGCGCAATCTTGATAAAATTTTGTGTCATGATTCGTGATAACATGTGATACTAAAAGGTCATACTACACATATAGACATCAGTGAACTTGTATAATGCTTAACACAGTTTAACATTAAAAAAAACCGTAAACGTGGATATACTTGAGAGCGAAACGCTATTTACAAGTAGTGTGGTAGGAGTAATCCTACACATAAGCAACAGCACAAATCACCTGCAATATGGCAGCTTTAACATCAGCTAAAAGTGTCTTAAGAAAAGAAATCAAGGACATTCTTAAAAACATTAGCTTAGAAGAAAGAAAGGAGCAATCTGCAAATGTATTTAAAAAGGTGAGTCTGAAAAAAGCAAATAAATCAATAATCTCCAAGCCAGAGGCTTATTGAAGAGGTTATGTTCTGATAAAAAAGCACATTGTGTAAAAAGCAATTATATTTGCAATATTATTTAATTGCTATCGCGTTATTTGCAGTTATGCTTGTTGAAGCAATTTCAAGATAGCAAGAGAATTTCTCTGTACTTGAGTACTAAAGATGAAATCGACACTCTGCCTATCTTGAAACACATATTTGATACGGGAAAAGAGGCATTTGTACCGCAATATTGTGGAAAAATTATGGAAATGGTAAAACTAAGGTCGATGGAGGATTATGAGACATTGCCACTAACACAATGGAACATTAAACAACCAAGCACTACTGAAAGTCGCGAAAATGCATTAGAAACAGGTAAACTCTATGATAAATCAAATTATAATTTAAAAAAGCACATTTTATAATAAAACTTGTTTTGTAAAATCATTTAAGAACTTAAAGTGTATCAATTCTTTATTTTAGGTGGATTAGATTTGATAATTTTACCGGGTGTGGCTTTCACGTCGAATGGTGAGTTTTACTCAATAAATATAACACATTTTATAATCCTGCATGTAACTGTTTTATCTTTATTATTGACTAGGAAAACGCCTGGGACATGGAATGGGTTACTACGACAAGTACTTAAAGAGATGTTTTCAAAAACAAGGTATAAAGCCATATCTAGTTGCGGTAGCATTTAAAGAACAGATACAAGAAGATATTCCTGCTAATGAAGACGACGTGCCTGTTAATATTGTACTTACTGGACAATAAATAATATAATAAAAAAATTTATGATTTTATTCTACGCATAATTATTTCTAAAATAAAATCTCTTTGTATTATATATCATTAATCAACTTACCACTGATAGATTTCTCTTCAATATCAACATAGGTTACTTCAAACTGCTGCTCCGACGCAATTTCTTGTAAAAATTGTACCAAATTTACATCCCCATCGTTGAAACAAGTATTCTGCAACAAAATTAGAATGACTTGCACGCAATCGATTCCAGTTTATGTCGATATATTAAAGACAAGCAAATGTGTCTTTTTGGCAGAACATTTATTCTTCTATTCACTTCAGTGAGCTTGAATACAAACCTGCAGTTGAAAAAGTTTAACACCTGTGGACGACTTGAGACTCTTGTGAAATTTCGAAACTTGGATACTATGTACTGTTGTCAGTGTCGAAATTTTGCTACCTTTCAGATCGGCATAACGGGCGCTCACGTTTGCGTTTCTTTGCACAATCTATAATGGACAATTAATGTTACATGTAAAACTTCTTGATAAGCACATACGTTAATAAATGCTTTATTAACAGCTACTCCACATTTACATAGAAACTAGAAATGAAGTGGAATGACCCAAGCATAAATTACTTTCAAGAAAAAATATATATACAACTATAATGGAAGTTGCACATTAAAATCCGAATATTGCCTAAATAATAGTCCGTTATAGATTTAAACAGATCGGAAAGATAGCTTATTACATCAAGTGGCATTAAAGCTAAAATCACTTCCACTTCTCTAAACACCCACACGTTCGTATATATGTCGTAGAGATTTTGTGTAATTGGTATTTTTTTGCAAAATCCCTGAAGAATTTACAAAAAACCGAAATATTGTGGAATAAATAAAAATTATAAATATAAATATAATTTACACTATATTTATAAATATAAATTAATAAAAACGTCAACTCACAATTCCATTGATAGAGCCTAGAATTTTACAAAATTACTAGTAAGATTGTGTAATTTTTATTCATTCCACAATATCCCCGTTTTTTGTAGATTCTTTAGGGATTTTGAACAAAAAAAAAACCAATTACACGAAATTCCTACGACATATGCATATACGCGCGCACACATATATACACACGCACACACACACACACACACACACACACACACACACACACCCTCATACGCAGATACATCAGATTTAAAATAAATTATCATTAATCATTTGCTTCTTAAGCCTTATGTGGTCACATGTCTGACAGGATTTTTATTCTTCTGATCATACATCATGTTTTAGCTGTTTTCTTTTTTTTTTTCTTTAAGTATTTGTATAAATTTTAAAAGACAATGAAAGATGTTTTTAACTATGAAATAATTCTGATCGGCGAGGTCAAGACTACAAATGCAAAAAGTTAAAAGTATTCAAACGTCAAGACAGTGATGAATAGGAATTAAATACACATCGATATGTAAGAATAATTTCCATTATCTAATGTAAATGCAAAACGGAAATACCAAGTTCTTACCTCGTCCTCATCCACACTGGGAGCTTGATTATTCATATCGTGTAGTGCTTGCCACATCTTGTGAGCGGCATGCCTCTTTGCGACTTTTTTACTTTTTCCTTGACCAACCTCGCGATACTTTAAGATTGAACAAACAATAGTGAATTGTCTCTCGTGAGGTAAACCTTCTTCACCCTCCATCGTGTATTTCGGGGGTGGCCAGTGGCGCGACATACACATTTCTTGTAAGGCTCCGATTGGATTGTTGACTATTTTCTCCTCCCCGTATGTCTGGAGTTCTTGTAAATTTTGCGAGCTACGTAAGAAAACGGTATACAGAATTATTTCACGTCGCGTGTACTTTTGCGCGACGCAACTTGAAGTTTACGTTTGAGCGCAATTTAAGGGCTGAGTGAACATACTCGGGCAAACTATTTGGAAGTGGAGACTCTACACCTTCGGTATTGACTCCAATTAATTTATCCAGCACGGCCTTCGCGGCGGCGTGTTTCGCTTCCTTTTTGGACCGGCCAGTTCCCATTGCTGAAACAATGGGATCTGCATCTGAATAGTTATGCGCTTATCAGTCAACGGCACGCTGCTGTCTGCGAGAAGGAAACGAGCGACGAGTGTTATACGAACCAACGACGTCGGTGACGGTGACTCTGTATCGAAACGTAGGCTCGTGAATCGCTCCCTCGATCTGCACCAGCTCGTACTTGGGTATCGTGCCTCGGCGGGAGAGCAATTCCTGGAGAACGGAGACCGGGGTTTTGCTGGGTAACGACTTCATTTCCAAACGTGCCGCCTCGTGCAACGGTAGTTTCTCCAACATCATGGCGTGCAACGTTACGCGAACTCTATTACGGCGATTGACGTTGTTTGAATGATTAGGAACGCCACCCACACCAGCCATCATGTTAGGCCCGACTTGCGGTGGTTGATGCATTTCCTCCATTGTAGTTCTGGAATCGCAACAGAGCGTGTTATGAAGCTGTAACCTTTTTCCAATGTCAACGCGACCGGGACGATATACAAGGCCCGTGTCGCGACGCTGACAATGAGTACAGAATTTAACGACATGTTTTCCCCTCCGTTTCCCTCATGAAAACACACGCCGAAGATAACGACTCGGGAATTTTCAAACAAAGCTCATCTCGCTCTCTCGTATTTGTATTTATCTCGTTGAGCAATGACACCGCGTACAGGAGCTAATTAGCGTGTCCCGTGTCCGTTCGCGCGATCTTCTCGGCTATAAATATCGAAATCGCGGCCGCTTGCTCCGGATTTCCGGAGGCAACGACGCGCCGTCGTTGATCCGCGATCGAGAACGTCCCGGCGGAGCGGCGACCTCGGGGACGCGGACGCGGTTGTCTCGGCGCGCGGAAACCGCGACGGGGTCGCGTCTCGCGGTGTCGACGGAATGTATCGAGACCGCGAGGGAGACCGGCATGGCCGCCATGATTGTTATAAAACCCATCGATTGACCGTAACGGAAATACGCGTGGGACTCGCCGGGGGAGACGAGAGACGGTGTACAACGTCGTTTCGTTTCGCGGCGATGATGACGACGACGACGATGACGACGGCCTGGGCGAACGCCCTGGGGAACAACGAGCGTCGTCGTCGCCGACCAGTCGTCGTACGTCGCGTATCATTCCGCTTACCGCGGTTCGATCTCGGCGGGCCAAAGTCACCGGGGAGGGAACAAACACACGCGTCCTTCGCGCACACACTTACGGATATTCCGGGGAGACGTAGCTGCGTGGAAAAAAATGTTGTTCAGCCGGCTCCTCGTCAGGCCAATTCCTATGCGAAAAGCGAATCCCGCTTTTTGTGATCGATCCAAGTCTCACAAAAAGCTTGATCCGTTTGACGACAGAAAAATGGTTCACTGGTTAGCGGAGAGTCCCTTTCCTCGTTCGCAGCTCTGCGATATCTGTGAGGGTGCCCATGACCGTTTTCGTCCTATGCGGTGCGCCGCCGATACGTCGCTCGGCTCCGCGCAGGCGCGCCTGGGAATGGGGAACGGTCGGTAAATAGGTCTGTTCGTGTTGCGCCCGCATATAAACATTAAATATTAGTATATATTGGTATATATAAAAAGAACAATATATAGGAATTTTATTCCTGTGTAATAAATATTAGGATATGCAAATTCTTATTTCTATATATATAGCGTTTTCTACTGGAAAAGCTTTAATACTGGAATACTGGTGCACCCTGAGTGAAATTTCATTGTTCCACAATGAAAATCAATTCACATACTTTTATTAATGTTCTGCTGACAAAAATTTGTCAAATTAATTTTTAGACTTTTATTATATTTAATTTTTAGAATCTATTAAAATCTTGCAAAAAAGAGTCACGTGGACGTTCGCGATCCCGATTGGCGCGCGTCGCAACGCGACGGCCAATCGGTCGCGAGGTTCATGCGACATCACGAAATTGAGAGAAATTTTCGGAATTTACGGAAAGTTTCTGATAATCCGAGAAATGGTGCCGTGGAGAATTTCTCCCGGCATTTTTATGTCGATAAAAATGCGCGTATAATTAATTTATTACTAATAATTACACACGATGCGTAGGAAGGGGCCGGCGACCGGGGCGCGTCTACATCACTGCTAGGTTAATGGCGTCGCTTTTTTTCCCCCAGTTCCCCTCTCTGCGTCACTTGGTCGAACTTGGTTGCATTGTCTTGACGTCTTTGACGGAGCTGACGTTCCGTATGCGAGCTGTCGCGGGCTGTTCGTTCTCGAGTGGCGTCATTTAACAGACCGAGATTGTTTGCGCGGAAAGTGCGAGTATGGGCCGCTACAGAAGGTAAGCGACACGACGTGAATATATCGAGTGAAACGAGTCGTCCAGACGTCCACTCCAGTCTAGTCAATCGGGAACGCTACCTGTTCTGTCCGCGTCGATGGGAATGTGAGAAACCACTTGCGGCGTGAAAGGCTGACCTTTCTGTCAGAAAAGTCAAATCTCCCACGGTACTCCTGTAGGTCCTCATGCCGGCGGCACGTGCAATGATTATTTACTAACGAATGACTGTCCCGACCCGATTACTCCGACTTCTAACTTCTCAGTTGATGTTTTGAAGCGTGCTTTTTTTTTCTTCACTGAAAGAAAGGAGCAGAGGAAAGCATTTGTAGCGTTAATTCACAAGTGTCGGTTAACTTTTAATCTTAGATTAACTCACTCTTCGTCTCCTTCTAACGTTCTCCTTAGAAAGAGACGAAGAGTCAGTTAATCTAAGATTAAAAGTTAACCGACACTTGTGAAACTGGTCCTAAGTGGATCGCAGCTACAATGTACAATTTATTTCAGTCGTAGTCGCGACAGAGACAGGCGACGCAGATCACGCACCCGTTCGCGGAGTAGATCTCCGCGCGACAGGCGGAGCTGGGGTGGCAGTGGAGGACGTGACAGACCGTCCAGCAGTCGCAACAGTCGCGGGCAACCGGGAGCAAATCTGAGGAAACCGCGATGGGACCTCAGCCGGCTGGAACCCTTCAAGAAGGACTTCTATATTCCTCACGACGCGGTGCAGAATCGAGATCCGCGTGTCGTGGAGCAATACAGAGCCGAGAAGGAGATCACTCTTCGAGGCAAGAATATCCCGAATCCTGTCTTTGACTTCGACGAGGCAGGTTTTCCAGACTACGTCCTAAGAGAGATCAAGTAAGCGACGGTTGTTGTGTAAAGGATAAGTTTTAGCGTCTTGTAATTTATAATTGCTGAGCTATCTTTGTTTTTCGCATTGCAGGAGACAAGGCTTCAGCGAACCCACATCGATCCAAGCGCAAGGATGGCCTATCGCGCTGAGCGGTCGAGATATGGTGGGCATCGCGTCCACGGGATCTGGGAAAACGTTATCTTACATACTGCCTGCGATAGTTCACATCAATAGCCAGCCGAAATTAAGTCGCAAAGACGGACCTATCGCGTTAGTCCTGGCGCCTACGCGAGAGCTCGCCCAACAGATTCAGCAGGTTGCCGATGATTTTGGACATTCGTCGGGCATCAGGAACACCTGCCTGTACGGCGGCGCGCCAAAAGGCGGTCAGGCCCGGGATCTGGACGGCGGTGTAGAAATAGTCATCGCTACGCCCGGTAGATTACTCGATTTTCTCGAGTCCGGGAAGACAAATCTGAAGAGATGTACATATTTGGTGTTGGACGAAGCCGACAGGATGTTGGACATGGGATTTGAGCCGCAAATCAGAAAGATCATAGAACAAATTAGACCAGACAGGCAGACGCTGATGTGGTCAGCCACGTGGCCTAAGGAAGTAAAAAATTTAGCCGAAGATTTTCTTAAAGATTACGCTCAAATCAATGTTGGTTCTTTGCAACTTTCAGCAAATCATAATATACTGCAAATAATTGACGTGTGTCAGGACTATGAAAAAGAGACTAAGTGAGTATGAGAGTTTCGAGTGGTTGTGGCTTGTTCAGTTGTCGCTAGCAGCTATTAGCAATAATTAACAAGTATCATCAAAGTACCAAAGAAAAAGCTATCACATGTCACATTTTTATAGATTAAGTACCCTACTGAAAGAGATAATGGCAGAAAGTGAGAACAAGACCATAGTGTTTATTGAAACGAAGCGCAGAGTGGACGAGATAACGAGGAAAATGAAACGCGACGGTTGGCCAGCGGTTTGCATACACGGCGACAAGACACAGCAAGAACGAGATTGGGTTTTACAAGGTATTCATGAATATTAAATATATTTTTTTTTATTTCAATTAAAACTTGACGATAAGCGCGCAGGTACATACTTATATCTAATTTTGTAGATTTCAGATCAGGCAAAGCACCAATCCTCGTTGCTACAGACGTTGCCGCACGCGGTCTTGGTAAGTCATTCAAATTTTTCGATTATTCATGACGCAACGATGTCGTGTATTATCAGTCAGTTTTTTTTTTTTGCAACACGGAAAACGAACTGGTTAATATTCACGGTATTAATTTTTCCCCAAATTATCAAATTTTTTTTCTCTTTTTTACAATGCTCTATTCTGACCGAAAAAATTTAACTAATCTTGACTGCAATGTAATGTTCCGTTAAAAGCTGAAAGATATAAGCAAGTTTCACATAACGAACGTTTCTTAAATCGCGAAGGTCTTAGAAGTATAATTTTGTCATGTAAAGTTGAAATGTACCGGTATTAGTGGATGTCATATAGATTCTAATGACATTAGACAAGTCAAATCGCATATGTGCAGAGAATAACAGAAACCAAATGTTTCAACTCGAGTTGCGTAACGACTAACCTTGGCTTAACTCAATTTATATTCCATTTATTAAATGCATTACGCGTGCAACGCAACGTCAATTACAACATACCTTAACATTTAAGTCCAGGTTCTCCTCTTTCTACGCGAACGGGACATTACAATTTTAACGCGTTGCAAGCTCAAAGTCAGCAAGAATGTAGGAATGGAATAGGGCAAGAGAAAAAAAGCAAAAAAAGCATATTGAAGCAGGAGGATGGTTGGAGGTAACCATACAGCTAACGCGGTTGGATCTTTGTTTGTATTGCAGAGGCACATTGCGCGCAGGCCCACGCTGGGTAATGCAAAGCATGTCGGGGGTGCCCGCCGCCGCTCTTTGTTCGGTGGTGCACTGGTTTGCATTGTCTGCGCTGGCCGCGACGCCGTGCCTCTATCCGTCCGTCCGTCCGTCAATCGCGTGTGAAGGGCCAAGTCCGGGCCAAATCGGGATCTACTACTACTACTACTACTACTACTACTACTTTACCTACCTACCTACATACTGGATATCAGTCCTACTGCGCTGCGCCATCCGGGCTGGCTGGCCAGGTCGTTGTTGCCAGAATAGAGTCCCCTGCGCTGGCACGCTCAAGCTAATCAGACAACCAACAACGTTGGTCCGTTGAGGCGGTGGCATGTGATAGCAGATATGCCAGAGCCTCTCTTAGCGCGCCCTGCGCCCTGCGCCTGTAGCGACAGAGTGGCGGAGGCAGTAGCTGGAGCGAGCGCAAATAGCCAGGCCCTGCCCGTACGTTGCTAGCGAAACACTCGCCCACTGCCTAATATTTTAGTATTACATAGTTCAAATTTGATTAATTGACATATACATATATACACGTACATACACACACGCATACACAGATACACACATATCACACACATCGGTATACGCGTATATATAATGTATACATGCATCTATCTCCGCTCGTGGAATTGTTACTAATTTGTTATTTATGAGTAATGTTTGTCAAAACGAAGCTAATCAGCCGTCTATATATATGTATACGTATATATGCGTGTATAAATGCGTAACATTTCACAAACCTACCACTTTAAACTGTATGCATTTTCTGATCCTCTTTCCTTCTAGTCCTTGTGATAATCATACATCAGTCGCATTTTGTCATACTAACTATTGTATCATCACGTGAACTTGTTATATAACGATTCTGGTCTTTTTTCTACTTACCGATCGCCCAGATTGCGAAAAAAGACTTCTCATTTTTTATTTTTTAACACGCAATAAAATAAGAATTTTTGTAATATTTGAGAGAGAAAGATCAGGATTGTTCTCGGTTCCAACGGTTTGTTTTTGTTTCTCGCGTACGTTGCTCTAAATAAATATGCGTAGAACATATTACTTATTAAATGATGAAAAAAGAAATATTATATCGAGAAATTGCTTTTTAATAGAATCTTTATGTCAAGAATTTCTTTGTTGAATCATTAGCACAAAAAGATGAGCGACGTGACAGCTCGGATTATTAGCTTCTCGGAGAACGTATCGAACGTTATAATTTAATATATCGTCCGGTAATATTTCATTTTCATACTCGACTCGCGGTGTTTCACAATCCTTGCGACACTACTACTTTCTTAACCCATGTCTGTCCTGAACGCTGGAACCCTGCGAAGATCCGGCTGGTCTAATGCCAACTCTTAATTTCAGACGTTGAAGACGTCAAGTTTGTCATCAATTTTGACTACCCCTCCTGTTCCGAGGATTACGTCCATCGTATCGGCCGTACCGGTCGCCGACAAAAGACCGGCACGGCGTATACCTTCTTCACGCCTAACAACGCCAACAAGGCCAACGATCTGATACAGGTGCTGAAAGAAGCGAATCAAGTGATAAACCCAAAACTGCTGGAGCTCGCCGACAATAAATCTGGCGGTTATGGCAGAAACAGAGGTAACTCTAAAACGATTGCTAAAAAGACTGTTTATTCGTGTAAGGATCGGTTGGATGGATATTTGACAGGTGGAAGAAATCGATGGCGATCGCGAGGCGGTGGTGGAGGAGGAGGTGGGGGTGGTGGTGGTGGAGGCCGTAATGGAAAAGAGCGCAGCTACTCGCGAAGCAGAAGTCGAAGCTACAGCAGAGAACGCAACGGCCGCAGCAGTCGACGAAGCTACAGCCGCAGCTACTCGCGGAGTCGTAGCCCCGTCAGCAATCGTAATGGTAAATCGTTATGCTAACCGAAGAACTGTTGACCCCCGCGGGAAGACCGATACTAACGAGAAATCGTTTCTCCTCAGAAGTTATCGGCAAGAGTTATTGGAGTAGCGAGAGATGATCTTCCAGCGGCTAAAGAATGTGTGTTGCAACACAGGTAATTTTTTTTTCTTTTTTTTTTACCTCCGACAAAAACGGTACAAGTTGCAATAAACTGTTTCAACGAGACATTCTCTATTCGCGAGAAACGACACCTTAATGGCTGCCGAATTCGAGGGAACGCGCCACTATTTATAGGTCATCCTTCTTGTGTACAGCTTTCAGTCTGCACACAATGCGCGTGTATTCCGTCCAATTCGGCAGCCGGACACTCATCGTGCGATACAATCGATAGTTTTGCTGACCATGTTTACACGAATTTCTAATGTCAGCTATTTTATGTAAAACAAATTTTCTAACGCGGGCGCGCATGCAAGAATGCGTGAAGCGTGCTCGAACAGAGATTTACCGTGTATTTGCTAGTGATAGGAGTGACGAAATGTGCTATCGTATCTTTTATTTCCTTTTGCATTCCCATGCTGCATCTGATTTCTTCCTTTTCCAAGTGTTATCAATATACACCGGTATATAGATTAGGTAATGCAAATCCATTACGGCGCGAACTACAGTTTATACATTTTTATAATGCTAATCCTCACACGCTCGCACGACAGTAAGAAAGGGCTAGGTTGATGTGAGCGAATGTATAAATTTAATCATGCGAACTAAAACTTCCAGTGTATAACGGTGTTTAATCAGTACGTATCTATAGATCATAATAAATTATAAATGTCTAGCGCGCGCTTATATTTGTAATTCATCCGTCTGTATCTAGGCAATTACGAAAAAAATGATAGTACCACTCGATGTACAGTATTTCAACGACGTGATAAATAAATTCATAAATGTCTACACTATCTCGTATTCTAATATCTTGTATAACATCACGCTTCTATATGAGACTTGCTCGATTCTTCTGACAATCATGTTGCATGAGTATAATCACTTACCTGTAATAAACTTGGCGACGATATCTGTAAATTGTACGCACTTTGTCATTTAGCAAAAGAATAAGTCGTTCGTACAAAAAGGTAAGGTAAGAGCTTGTGGTCGCGTGTTTCGTTAATTATCGCTAGAATCTTTATATGGGAAAGTGACAACCAAAGTGATTCACGTGTAGGATCAGTTTTTTTTCGCCTGTTCTGTTTAATTTAATTTTTATCTTAATTACAGTGGTAGTACTTAAAGATCTTATGGTAATTTTAGAATACCGAATTCCGTTTATCCTCTCAACCCGGTTATTCTTCGTGCGTCAATCTCGTTTGGTTCGCTTTGCGGATGGCCGATATACTTTACAGCCACGTGAAGTACTTGACGACAGGAGAACGATCATTTTTATTACTCGACCAATATATAAGATGTACACCGGCGTAATTGACGATCTAATAAGTTCACGTGTGGAAAGATTCCTTCTTTTCTTTCGTTCTTTTTTTTTTCCTTTTTCTTTTTTTATCGGACTATGTGCCACGATACAAATTTATGTTACACATCTTGAAATATAGTGCGCTTAAATGCACTCACGAATCACAAACATGCAATATCTTTCTTATATGTTCTCGAGGCGCGTGCTCGCTCGAGTCGATTGTTCCGCCGCTTTCGCCGGCGGAGGACAATCTTTTCTTTTACGATTATTGTGGACAAAACGTACAATATCCGCTCGTCGATACTTATCCGGGGCGAGCGTGGTTTTTAAGGAATTAATCGAGACGGGGAGCTAGGTGATCGACGTCGAACGATCGCGATTACGAGAAGGTCCTTTCGCAGCCTCGACCGCAACTCCGGATAGCACGTTCGAATTGATTAAAAGACACAGCAAGTTTCCAAGATACTCTATTAGTCGCATCGCATTTCAGTAAATTTATTATAATTCAATGTAAAAACCCAGACAGCACCGTGTCCAAAATCGAGACATAAGACGTCTTTTCGACGTCTTTTAGCCATCTTTTAGACGCCTTATCTCCCGCTTTTGGACAAGTGTGCTGTATGTACGGGAGTTTACCGTGACTGTCAATTTCAGAATGCTGGACGATTCGTGTTCAAAGGATATGTGCCAATACATATCTGGCCGAGGCCGCTCGCGGATCCGTTCGCGATTATAAGAAAACGGCACACCACCCGATACTCCAATCGTAGATAACGTTAAGATCGAAGTACGATTTTCCCATCGGGCTGTATCCGCGCGCGATGCAACGTGCCGCGGATAAACGCGATTTCCTCGCGAGACACGCACGGATATTCGTATATGTGTGTGCACATACGCGTGTAACAAGCTCCTCGCATGAGTTGGGGTTTAAAGGAGGGATTTATTTTTTTTTTTTACAGGGCTCAGCATGCTTCGTTCACATATATTACAACGTACGCATATAACAATAACATTAAAACCCTTTTAGGTGTGTCTTCGGACGTGGGAGAGAGAGCTATGGCGCGCTTATAATTATATCCGCGATACAACAGGATCGTACTTTGTGTGCGTGCGAGGGTCATATATTCATGTGTATGTTGTATAAGTTTTTTGCGTGTATCCGTGTGTCTGCGGCGAGACACTTGGGTGTTTCTTGGTGTGCGGATCGATCTCGCCTGGACCGAAGTGACTCCAAGCAAGCAAGGTGACGAGTGTGAGGGTGAGAGTGAAAATTTTTACACGGTCGTCCTTAACGTCCGGTCCACCACGTATCCCCCCTCAGTGGACGCGAACTTCCGATCTCCACTTCGGAATCTTTCATCTCTCTTTTTTTCTTCTCAGCGTTACGACGCTGGAACTGAGGAGGGTACTGTCGGGGTGACACGTGTGCTTGCGCGTGCGTGCAGCAGATTCGATGAAATCTATAATTAAACGTCAGTCAATTGTCCAGCAGCCGCTAAAGTAGTCGGAAGCCTCGTCTTCAAGACCGAGGAGCAGCGGCTTCTCAAAGAGGGGAAGCGAATCGGTAGTAGACGAGACAACACGTGTTGAAAGCAGTTCTCGGTCGCAAATCAAAACACGCAAATCGAGTCGAATCTTTCATTTTCAACACAAACCACGTAACGCAAGCTAAATAACGCAACTCGGGAAGAAAAAAGGCTCTCGGAGAAAGATGTTTCTCCTCGCTTGTTACAACTTTATAGTTGCGATGTATCAAGAGATCTCATGGTCTTATACGCGCAAAACGATATAATCTCTCGATCGTCTTCTCTCGTGACTCCTCGCGTGAGTAGAAACGAAGCGAAATACCCTCGGAATAGGATACGCGCTTGTCGTCGAAATCGTTCTCAAGAATGGTGCGAAAGGTTTCACGCGGATCATCCTATTAGCGATTCCTAGTAGCCCTGCGAGAAATTTCGCAGCTATTTAAGTCTTAATTCGGACCGTGCGATGCATCGGATGAACTTCGCTAATGTAGACGCGTGTGCGAGAGGCTCGTTCAATGGATCTTCGCGCGCCACGATTCACTATACGTACAGTCGACGAGGACGCGCAAGGACAGATCTATTCGCCGATCTCTACGTGTAAATTTGTTTCGCAAATACTGGCTTTGTGTCCCTTTAAGTCTCTCAACGTAGACACATACGGAGAGACATCCCTAAATATATATGGTGTCGCACCCATGGAAGCTTCGCGCGAGAAAGCCGATAATACCGGATGTTTACGCGCAAATCACGACGTGTCCACGCGTACTATATCCAAACCATACATACACACACGTAGACACGATACAAATAGACACGGAGTAGAATACGAAATGACTCAAACGGGAAAATGAGAAAACGAAGATGACCATCGTCCATCTGTCTACGCTCTACGCTATACATCTACGATCCGATTATTCCATTCAAGAATATTTATATATCAAGAGTATTTGAAACAATCGGTGTGAAGATTGAGTGTCCCTTCCGATTATTGCTAACACGATGCTCGTGATAATACTGTTGTACGTGGTTATTGTTCGTCTACTTGGATTACAATACTGGTTCGGATACCTTACGCATAGACGCGCACCGGCAAATCGTTCCTGATTCTATAAATGTATACATTTGAATCTACGCAAACCTGTCAGCCCTCTTCTCGGGCCGGGATTGCGAGAATCTGGAGAACTTGACGAGTCACGGGTCGAGAGATTACAATGTGCACTTGTTCGATTCTGTTCGATCTCACGCCAATGCTCAATGTTGAATTTCCAGGAAAATCAATATCGGCACCACGAGGTGAACTACTATTGCTCTATGGTGGGAGAATAATCTCCTCTCCCGAAAAGGTCAAAGAGAAACAGATCCGTGCGGGTGTATCTCGAGAATGCCGGGGTCTCCTGAATAAAAAATAATTCTTACTCGCTAGTATGACTCGATCTTCATCCCTCCGGGATTTAGAGAAGTCTTGCCTAATAATGCTGATACTCGAATAATCTCATTTGTGAATCGTGACGTAAATATAAACTCGTAAATATAAACTACCCTCGCAGCTTAATATCTCCTATACCTTTACGGTAATATTTTCGAAAAGTGCGGCGATTCGTTATAAAAAAAAACACATTCACCGTGAATGACACTTATAGTTGCATTTAGACGATTAACGGTTTTCGTTAAGGACACGTTCCGTTCCTGTTCGCGCTTCATGGAACCAGGTAGGCTTGTTGTACCCGGAGACAGATTCACTTCTCGCTATAAAAGCGGATCTCAGAACGACGAAATCGATTTATCGTGTCGACCTGATGGAATGTAATCTTACGGATCGTATTTATTTATTATTATATTCTTTTATGGAAAGAAGTGACTTCGTCTGTTCCTATAGGTACAACACGCGGTCCTACGGAGGCGCGAGATGCTCGCCGATGTCACGGGCGGATTGTCGAACCCGCGAAATTCTCGCTTCTTACGCACGCGCTATGTTATCGGTTGTACGAAGTAAACGAAAAATACGACGACAAACGGGGAAGAACGGGGGTGCGATCGGGCACGTCTCGCAACGACGAAACTCACCCCCTCATCGGAGCCATTCGTCGGAGGCCGAAATTACCTTCCCGACGATTTCCCAGATTCAAAATCGAAGACGCGACGCGTTATTTGCCTTGATCGTGCACCCCTCACTCTTCGTTATTCACCACCACCAGACGCAGAGCCGGAGGTGCGTTTTCGTCGAGTTCTACCGTTGCCGGCAAACGCCGGTGCGTTGTTTCTGTGTGGTCTCTTGCTTCAGGATAGCGTCTCCCGTCGTGTTTCAAAAAATACAATCGTTCGCACCGCTTTCTCTTTTTTTTCGTTTTTTTCCTTTTTTTTCTCTCTCTCTCTTTCTCTCTCTTTCTTTGTAATTACGTTCTGCGTGTCTTCTCCTCTATCTTCCATCTGCGAGGTCGACGACACCGCAGCTCCTCGACGGAATGGTCGACGGGTAAATTTCCGGGTGCGGCGTCGCCGATCTCTTCTGAGCAATATACGTGGGAGAGCCCCGTGCCGACGCGTCGCCAGGAGTTCTTCCCGGGCGAACGCCGCCCCGGGGCAGCGGAAACAGGAAATACGTTGTACGCGGTATGCGCGCGACGCGACCGCTTCGCCGATACTTCGTATCGCGAGCCCGCGATCGCCCTCGGCTCGCACCCGCGTCTGGGTCAATCTTCATCCGGGCTCCAGATCATCTTCGCGAGAAAGGAAACCTGCGCTAGATTCACATCCTTCGTTCTCTCACTGCTTATCTCCAAATTCGCCTAAGACTTCGAATTTTTGTCCGTGATTTACGTCAAATAATCGCTTCCACGAGCATTAATTCGTTTTCTTCGCGAAAAGAAAAGCTGCTCGGATAAGAATTGAGCCTAGCGATACCAAGACATCTTGTATCAGTGGTGGAAAAGCAGGGGGATGCTTCTCTAAAATCCACCGATATAATTAAATTACAATGGTGAGTCCTTTTGTCTCTCCATTTTATATCTCGCGACAGAACTATTTCCTGTGTGCGACACTTTCCTTTTAAATTGTATGGGATAAATAAAAAAATACAATAAGATTATTCAATGCCTCTGAAGCTCCGGTCGCGTCGCTTGGTACCGCTAGGATTGATAAATCCGCCAGCTCATACCAACAGGCTGTCCTATACACCCGAAAAATCATCGGAATATTCGGCACCTTTCTAGATATATAGTTTTCAATATTCTTTTTTCAGTCTCGAACATTCCGCGGTCGATCTTCGTGTGCATCTGATGTAGCCTTGAGAAAGGATAACGCGCGACAATGCCGATCATTTCGTATTCTTGAAACAACAAAACATCTCGCGTAAATGCTCACCCTCATGCGCTAGTGACTAGTCGATGCGATTACCCGTCTCGCGTGGAAATCGAAGCGAACGACGTCTCGACATGTCGCGCGTTATCTCACCCCGTTTTACGGTAATGTTTGTTACCGGATCCGGCGAACTGTCCGACATTAATTTCGGAACGACGGACGCGTCCGCGGTCCGATGACGCGCGATCTCGCGCAACGTAGATATAGATATACTTATAAACTTTACGCTTTTTTTTCTCTCTTTAATTGTTAACAGGCCGTGGCTATACAGGGCCCACTACGCTTTCAGTTCAGTCTGTGGCACGCGGTCTTCCGAGCGGATCATGAGGTACGATGTGCATGTATGCATGCGTATGTATGTGTGTATGTATGTGTGTGTACGTTGTGTAAGATATAGTACGCACGACATTATATGTTATCGTCCTCATCAATTCGACCGTCGCGAGATGTCTACCGAACGTCGCTAATATCCTCGTTGTCGCCTTAACTGATCCTCTTCCTGGAATATTCCCATTTCGGGCGCGGGCAATGGAGGAATCTTCTTGTCGAAGTGCTTCTGGTCGGTCCTCGTCGAGTAAACGCGATCTAATTTGCAATATCGTTGATGTTATAACGTACTAAATTACGATCGGAGCTCGTATAAAATTTGCCTCGGTGTTTCTTCAAGGATTTCTCCGACTTGACAGATCGCACTCGGCTTGGCTTCGTACACGTGTGATTCTGGCTCCGTATACGCTTTTCTCCTCTTTAATTCTTCTCTCCTATGCCCTCGTCACCGTAAAACAGATAAGTAGACCAGTACGTGATATTGAAGAAAGCAAACATGAGGGGAAAGCCAATACGCGAGATGATGTCGATCTTCGCGCTGCCTTGGCAATTACAGGTGCAAAATTTCCGCCGCAGGCGTTCCCAGCAACGCGTTTGCGACGGCACCGTCGCCGACGTGAGCGTCGATTCCGCGGACGTCGGTGCCGCGATCGGCGGCGAGGGCGTCGCGGCGCGCGACATGGTGCGCGACGGCGTGCCCAGGGGCGACGCCGAGGAGGCCGGCGAGGGCCATCGCGATGGCGACGGCGACGACCTCGTCGAACTCCTGCGCGAGTGGTGTCGCGATGCCCTCATCGGCGAGCACCGGCCGGCGACGCAATCTTCATCGTTCAACAGCGAGAAAGACGGCGACGGCGAACGATTCGGATGATTACGCTGATGACGATGATGTAACTGATGAGGGTAGTGATGGTGCTGTTGCTGCTGATGATGGTCCTGCTGATACGTACGCGGCAACGAATGATGCTGCGTCTTCGACGGATTGCCGCCGGTACGATGAGGCAGCAGTCGCTGTTGATGATAAAAATGATTATGTTGATGATTGTGTTGATGATGATGATGATTCTGAGGATGATGGTATAGTTGTCGTTGGCGAGGACGCGAACGTTGTTGTTGCGGCGGTCGTGTCTGTTGGAATTGCTGAGGATGGCCGCGAGCCACTTCCCTTGTTGATCCGAGCGCCTCCTCCTCATGATTTACTCGTCCCCCTCTTCCTCCCGAAACAGGTACGTGGACCAGTACGTTAGGTTGAAGAAAGCGAATACGATTGGGAAGAAGATCCGTGAAATGACGTCGATGCGCTTGGACCTCGTCGGGAACTTGGACAGCCACGACCTGCAGCAGTTTTTTTTCCGTGGTTGCATATGTATTTCGCACTGCTGCAATTTATCCATCGACATGGTATCCTCCGGGTGTCGGACTAGAGGCTTCTGAAAGAATTCGGTTGGTATTGATCCATTAATCTCTCGCGCATCTCAACTCTGTGCTCCTTATAAGGAGCAATTTATAAATTCAAACAGTTTTGATCAATGATCCGTAATCGAGAGAATTTCGAATAATCCTTCCTTTTTTGCCGCATGAGAGACTAGCTCCGTAATCTCAGTTTCATTTAGAACAAGCGTCTATAGACAAATCTCTTCTTTTAATACACAAAAACTCGGAATTTCTAATTGCAATTCTTCGAACGCTTCCGGAAGAATTCAACAAGAAAGTGGCTATCTCGAAAATATCTTAAACGCGCGTCCGGTGGACGGATAAACGCTCAAGGAATGTCATATCCTCGGTACACTGACCATGGCAAAGTTGGCGGATCCATCCGGTTCGAGCAGTTCCGAGGATGGATCGATCGACGACGAATGTTCCATCTGATCGCTCGGCGGGAACTGCTTTTTTATGTTATCGCTGTGCATGTCGCTACGCGACGCGTAGTTGACCAGCGCGAATTCGAGCAGTGCGCCGAATACGAAAGTCAAGCACACCCCCGTCCAGACGTCGATAGCCTTTGTGTAGGAGACCGGTGGCAGTGAGGCGTTTATCCCCGATGTCTGCGTGGCCATCGTCAGCAGTGTCGTAACGCCTGAATGGGAGAAAGACTTTGTAGGTCCTCATAATTAACAAAGAAGAACCAATAAACGCAATTGACGACCGTCCGTAAAACGTGTGTAATCAAAATTTCCCCTCTTTTTCTTTATAGGATCGTTAAACGTTACATTACTGCCGTTTAAACGTTGCAAACTGCTGTTTAAACGAAAGTTCGCAGCAATCAATGCGCGCAGTTGTTCGTATTTTACTTTCAAGACAGATTTAAAAACATATTTTACCAGTAAGATTTACTCGTTTTATGAACAGTATTATCAATTTTCCTTGCTTCTGCGTACAAATTTGCAGTAGACTGCGCACGCTTTAAAAAGTCTATTTCAATCTTTATCTCGTGATAATCCTATTTCGCTCTCCTCGTTACAATAATCTAATATTGCAATTTCAAATTTGTTAATATCAAAGATTTCGTTAATAAAGTAAATTATAATTATTCCGAGTTAACAATTATATGCCTGACACGTCACTCTTTTGCGCTTTATAGATAATAATTTGTACCTAGTGACACCCGGGCAGGCACGGCGCTCTGATCCAGCCAGAAAGACACCCAGGACACGATAACGAGCATGCAGCACGGGATGTAGATTTGAATGAGATAGTAACTGAATTCCCTCTTGAACAGCAGGTCCACTTTCAAGCAACTGTACTCTCCTGTGTATTTTTTTTTTTTTTTTAATTTCATCGTCAGAATCATTAGATTATACGAGCGCAGGTTTTTCTTCTCGACGCGATAGAGTCTTCCCACTTACCGGTGTTCGTCTTGCTATTGCAGTAGTCCGTGAGGAATTTCTCGAGGGTGAACCGGGGTAGATGTAAATTCTTGACTACTTGAACGGGGTCGCCTTCCTTCCAGAGAAAGACCAAATCGTTCGTCGTCCATCCGTCTGTCGGGGTGGACGAAGGTGCGGTTATTATTGGACGAGCGATTATCTCCGTTAACGTTTAACGAATAACACACACACACACACATACACTTATTAGCGAAGCTAAGTCGAGCTAAATAGGGCGGAAAACGAGGTTTTCCGAGTCGTCGAGTCTACTTACAACTGGCCATACGAAGTGAGCAAATTTGTCGATCCAGGGGATACAGTTTCAAATTCATGGGACACGAGAGCGTCAAGGATATCCTGCGCCAGGGAGAAGAAAAACAACGATGGTTTATACAATGCCGGTGGAAATAAGAACCCAATTCGCAATGTAACGAACACGCGCGCGCGCGCGCGTGTGTTTGGCCATCCCGCACGGTACACAGGATAGGATCTCCGCTGTGTACATTATAGCGAAGCGAAATTTCGCGACGTTTGATTATCACGAGGGTGAAACGCGAGCGCGCGACGGATAATGTATTCCCCCTCTGTATATCGAGATTGCGCGATTTTAACGGGGAAAAAAAACGACAACGAAGAAAAAGTGACACCTCAACGATTCTTCGTTAAAAAATTGCGCAATCTCGCTGATTAGGCTGACTCCGCGCGTTTGCCGGACGCCGATTATTATACTCATAACGCCGGTATACTCACCGTATGCTATAAAGAACCGAGCCATTCGGGAAAATTCGTATGTATACGTTGGGCATAATGATATTGTGGAAGTGGCCCTCCTTCTCGTTCGAGAAGAACAGATCCGGCATCCAGACGCGACTGGCTTCCGTCAGGGTTAAATATTTAAGTCGACCTGCAACGTTCAACGAACAGTGGGGATACCACCCCCGTGAAAAATCGGCGTGCGTTAACGAATACGGTATCGCTCGTTAGCGTTCATTCAGTAAGCAGAAAGGATAAGAGCGGTAATTTGCGAAAAGGGGAGATAAAAATAGCCGCTATTAAATTTGCGTAACGAGACCGGGGCGCGCGCGCGCGAATAAAATGTTACGACTCGCCCTTTGCAGCGCGATGTAATTGCAATATGAAAAAAAAAAGATACACACATATATGTATATATACGTATAAATGCTCTTTGTGCGCCCGAATTTCTCGTGTTGACCGCAGGTTATCGGATTGTGTGTGATATTATTGCGTAAAAGATACTCTGGCATTTATATCGAAAATAAAGGAAGGATGAGCTTTTTGATCAGATTTTTTGATTTTTCCATCGCAACCTACAGAGAACATATTTCCGCCTTTTTTTTATAACTATTATTCTCGTATTCACACGGCGGTACCGTTACACGCATCGCATGACCGCTGTATTACTGTTGTTCCTATTTTATCGCATCGTGACTTTTATCGGCGTCGAAACATCGATACCAAAGAGAGAGCGTGGAAATACAAACTGAAAACATGTATAAAATGTTATTTGTGAACTTTTACGTACCTCCAAAGTCATTAAACCGTAATCTCTCATCCAACCATTGTTCCCGAAATGTTAATTGTACGGAGTATTCCTGGAGAGAAGAAGAATAAATTGCGATTAAACAGCGTCGCGCGTTACGGCGGCGAGTAATGTAACGAGTTATTCCTTTCTCTTCTCAGTGAACGACAGTCCCTCTAATTAATAAAGTTTCGGAAGAAACGCAAAGAAGAACGTGCGTAACGAAATAAAAGAAAAAACAGAAGCTAAAATCCATCTCGAATCAGATATCTCATAATGGCGATGTATAGTCTTTGTGAAGAATGAAGAAAATAGCTTCTCTTCGCGTAAATGATAGCTTTGCATTTAACGAGGAGTTGTAATTATAATTGCAATTGCATTTTTAATTCAGTAATTACTATTCTCGGGAACGAGTTCCGGTATCTGCGATAATATTTCAGCGCGACGGAATCTAATAAAAAACACAAAGAAACTTGAATAAAAGAATTTATTTTGTATCACGTAATCTTTTTTCCCTCCTTTCTATATATATACTCGATAAAAATCTCGCATCTATAAAAAAGCGATTATTCACACGTCTCGTAACAAAGAGAATTTCTTTCTATCTATAATATTGTCGCCACTCTGGGAGGTGCAACGCCAAACTGATCGTCGATATTCTTACCGTAAAAAAAAAAGCAAAATATCGTTGATACACAGATATGGATTGTAATTTTATATTAAAGAGCCTGTATTCTCGTAGGTCGAACATTCTGATATCGTTCTGGCAATTGACACAGTTGCATTTTTCTTTTAACGTTTTTCAAACAACAATTACTGAATCTGGGTCATGTCGCACGAATGAATAGATTGCGGCGAGATATAAAAATTTTAAAATTAATACAGCAGATAATTTTTTAAGAAGACTGCGTAATTTTAATCCAAAAATTAACGAGATCAGTGACATTCGTGACCGTTGATCAACATCTGCGATATTAATCTCCCTTGGCGTAATCGCGCACGTCGATAAGTTAACTCGTCACGGATCGAACTGACGCATCCTAGGTGGAAGGACGTCATTTTATCGAGTTGCACCTGAGGCAACGCGTCAATCCGTGACGAACTATCTGTCACCTGGTAATGTGTGTGTCGAGAAATATGGAACAGAAAACCGGAGATGTTATATATCGGCAGCGGGGTGGGAAAAGCGTCCCGGGAAGGCGAAAAATCCTGATTGGATGAATTATTGAAACGCATCTCCGGGGACGCTTTTCCGGGCGGTGAAGCGATCATGCGACTCGAGGACGTACAAGCATCGACAGGACATGAATAGCCGATCTGTCGTCAAATGCTCCGAATAACACTGCGGCGCAGCCAAGGAGATTGAGGCGTGGGTAGGGGGGCGGAGGGGGCAGGTCAAGGGCCATGCAAAAGCGTACACCGAGGACCTACCAGATGTAATCAGATCAAATGCCAGAAATGTCTCGGGCACTATTGCGCAATCTGTTAGCGGTAAAAGAGAGAACGCATGCAGTTTCGCTCACGGTGTTCTCGTGTTCATCAGCTCGCCTGCGGTTCCTGCGGGGCGGCGTGCGAAGTCCTGTGCCCTGTTTCCTATTTCAGAAGGGGGGGGGGGTAAAAGGGAATGCTTTCGCAAATAGAGTGTTTCTTTTTCCTTTCCTCTTTTTTTTGTCTTTTTATCTTTTCTTCCTTCCTCCTTGTTTCCTTCGACCTACCGACCGCCAATTTCTCCGTCCTATCCTCCGCGCGCTCGGTGCAGTGCAGTTTCGCTCTACGGTGGTTCTTTTTTTTTTTAAACGTGAAAAACATTCCGTTGGCCCTTCTCTCTCTTTTTTTTTCCTAACTTCTTTATCCTGTCGGCTTGCGGTATTAGTTTTCACTTTAAAGTGTGCGAGAGCTTCACACTCGTGTGTGTTTCGCTCTTCTCTCCGCTCCTCCACTTCTAACTCGTGTCCGATAGCACGTGGTTTTGTTCCGTCGTTAACTTTTTAGCGACTCGGCCGTATTCGCACGCATCTAATATCGGCGGAAAGTTTCTGAAAAAATTGAGGAACATGCCGCCAAACGAGGATTCACCGATCACCCTCTTTTCGAGCTTTCGTTCGTGCTTTTTTTATATTTAAATTTATTTTTTTAATTTTTGTACTACGCGTTATTTTTCTTTTCTTTCCAGTAATACATCACTCACAGAGAAATATAAAATAAACGCTAAACACGTTTGCGTGGATGCCCGTTTGTACTTCAAGGTACTTATCCTTCCCGTGTAACACGACGAGCTTTTCTTGGGACAGGTATCGTGTGCAATATTACCGCGATTGCGACATGCGCTCGCGATTTTCGCATTTCTCTCGAGATAAAAGCGATTGTCGCTTTTGTATATCCGTTATGAAAAATATATCTTGTGCGCATTATATATAAACGACGTTACGGAGATTCGTCTATCGTGCGTCGTCGGAATATCTCGGAAAACGGGAAAATCGAGTTGTTCTTTCGAATACATGCACTTTGTGCACAAAACTCTACTCGACACCGACAGAAGAAATTGCCATTTTTTTTCACGCTCGATTTGAACAAGGTGGAGGATAGAAATTGCGAGTGAATCGTCGCAATGTTCTTGCGGTGAACATCATCTTCGTGGAGACCTA
This sequence comes from Temnothorax longispinosus, assembly GCF_030848805.1. Lineage (NCBI taxonomy): Eukaryota > Metazoa > Arthropoda > Insecta > Hymenoptera > Formicidae > Temnothorax > Temnothorax longispinosus. The sequence continues at coordinate 1,791,651 of NC_092364.1, read as the reverse complement.
AGCCGCTAAAGCCAACAGCTCGATTCACAAATCGCGCGAAACAAACGGAATAAACATGCGCGATCACTATGAGAAAATTCGTATATATTCTTTTGCAACCTATTTAAACATTTTTTTTTTAAATAATACTTTTATTACGTCATCATACGTGGAGTAAACCGAGGTCTCGGTATCATCGAGTGCACCTATACGACGATAAAATTATGTAATATCAATAACACAGTGACAACACGGTCGGAAGGGTTTCATACATAATCCTGTATAAGATCTAGCACGCACAGTCAAATATCTCAATTTTATGCTATATACAGACAATGACAAATGCAAAGCATCCAAAAAATCATCGGTGTTCTATATCTTGAAAAAAAAGGAGAAAAAAGGGGGGAGGGTAACCGCAATGCAGCCCTCGAAATTTACGAACAATCCCCGGCACAAGATAAAAAAGGACAGCCTCCGATATTATCCCTGGGCTACGTTGCACCGGAAGCTGTTGCGCGCGTAACAGCTGGCTCGTAATTTTTCCCTGGCTCTTACCTTTAACGAACGACAGTCGCTATCTCTCTATCCATCTCACGGGCGGAAATTCTCGAGTTACGCGCCAGGACGATATGTTTGCCGTTTAAGCCGGCCGCTCGACGAAACGAGTGCTCCTTTTTCTCCCGCGCCGTTCGTAATTAACGCGGAAACGGCGATTTGTTACTGTCCCTCCCGCCCCTTTCCCGCCTCTCTCCCCCTTGGGAAATCGCACGGGAGACGTTTAAACGTGTCTGGAATGCACAGACGCACTTACACGGGTAGAGAGGCACAACTCGATTATCGCGAGGCGACGAAAGGCTAATTGGTCGAGTCGAGTCTATCTCGATCCCTCTTGCGAAACGCGGGTCGTTTTACGCGGAGTAAGAAAGTATTATATATATCGTCGCTGTTGTTCCGACAATTGTCCTGATGGCAATGGGATAGTGGGATGTGTCGCGAAAATAACGCTCGCGAACCCTCTATGGACCGTTATCATTATTGCCGTGACTTTTATCTATCTTTAACACGCTCATATCCGAGAAAAGAGAGCGGCGCAACATTTATCAGTCGCTATTAAAGCTTATTATCTCTCGCTCTCTCTCTTTTATATTATTACGATAAATACAATTGTATAATTAATTTGATGGTCGTAACATTTATCAGTGTCAGATGGATCGCGGGAAAGCGATCCATATAATACGATACATTATTGCTGGATGAATAGGATAAGAAGGGTAACCGACGGGAGAATTCAATTAAAGTTAAAAGTTTTCACATCACGTCTTCGTACAAATTTGCTCTACTAATTTCTTCGATCACACCGGGGAAGTTCCCCTCGGGGTTTTTAAACTTCGATCCGCCGTCGCCAGGCGTTGTCTCGAAGTTTTGTTTAGGTCACAGAGGGTTCCGCGAGATTTCGGGGCCAATAACTGCCAATCAGCCTTGCTCGGCGGATATTCGTCCGTATATTCCGTTTCCTTTGCCGATGAGCAGCCATCACGTGTTAAAATTTTGGTTTCGCCTGAACGAGATGCGCACACACGCACAACGCGCTTTCTTCGTGCGCTCTTTACGGAGAACGGGTTATACGATCTCTTCGCGCCTTGTACTCTCGTCTCGCCGTTAACGTCTCTCCGATATGTTTCGCTCGCAATGAAAACTCTAACAGCCGCATTATTCCCACGCGAATTTTTCCTCCATCCCTCATCCCTCCCATCCCGGAAGATTTCTTCCTAAGCGCAGCGGTGTGCTCATTCAGTCGACAAATATTTGTCAGGATAAGCGATGCCGAACGTGTCCGTACTTATGAGAACGTGATACAGAATGAAAGAAATAAAGGAGACAGAGAAGAAGATAAGGCAAAGAGAGAGAGAGAGAGAGACAGAGAGAAAGAGAGACAGAGAGAAGCGGAAGAAGAAGACGAAGAAAAACGACAGAAAGGACGGATTCTTGCAGGGCCTAAAATTGAACGACCGACTTTTTTCGCGATTCAAATGAACATTTATTTATGCCGTGGTTCTCAGTTTAATGATCACGAGCGCATGATGTCCGAATAGCGAAGTACAGGGAGAGGGATATATGCGTATGTGAACAAATATCGTTTTGCTTTTTTCGTGTGATGCTGGCGTGTGAAGCGTAACGAGTCTCTGATTCGTCGAAACAGAATGCCAATTATCTCGACGAGTTCCGCGCGACGGACGGACGGCCGGCCGGGGAGATAGAAAAATCAATGATCGAATCGCGTTGTCGAGAAGAATTCGGATGGGCGTCACTTATGGCGGAGTTTCCTCCCGAAATCGTGTTCGACGTGTGTCAAAGCGAATCGACAAAAAGAACAGCGACATATGATGGAGAATCAGTCTCGTATGTAACGCGCTAAATTCACTAAAAAAGGAAATTCGTGCGAAATTTATTCGCTCGTACTTATTTTTACGATAACGAGACATAAACCCGACGAAAGATATTATTTGGGAAAGTAACAAAAATCGTCCCCCAGTCCCGCGCGTTCGGTGAGTATCATTGCTCTCTGCTCGTCTCGTGACGCAGAATTCTGAGGAATCGCGTTTAAATCCACTTAACGTTTTGACGAACTCCATGGTACCAACCGTTTGCATTTCAACGAGACAGAGACACGCGTGCGTGTGCACATATGTGTGTACGTGTGTATGCGCGTGTGTGCATGGTATATCGAGCTTGCTATCTCTCGTCTGTTCGGCGAGCAAACCTGAGGCCCTGCAACGTGTCTCGGAACGCATTTTGAATTGTAATTGCGAACGCGTGCGAGCGCTCGTGCCTGCGATTGGTAGACACTCGCCGCTCTCGCGGACACATGTCGGCCAAATCTCTATAGCAAAGGTTCCAACAAGGCACAAGACGTGGTTGCAACGTACAGTCAATCGAACGATCAGTACGTACGATCAGTATATATATAGGCAACAGACAGATTACCGATCGTACATCGCGGACGCGATGGCTTCACCGTGGCCGCCTCGTACCCGCCGGACTCTTTGGCCAATCCGAAGTCGATTTTTCCTCAGCGTACTAGGTTCTCGTTACCGCTCGTTCGGCTCGTTAATCTTTCAAGATCGCATACATCCGAGTCTCTCGAAATTAGAACAGATCGGTTTATCCACGCGCAAGTCGTACCCGCGACATTGCGACCCGGAGAGCTCGCATTAAGACTTGTCGATATACGCCAAACCGTTTCTTCCTTCCTCCTCTCGTTTCTTTTTTGAAGGAGAGACCGACTCCTGAATTGCCCAAAAATTCCGTGATCCAAATCCACGGCACGGTAAAGCCGGGACGTCCTGGTACAATACGTATGTATATAGAACGTAACATGACAGTCAATGACATCGAGAAAAATCAAACGAGTGCGACTTTTGATTAGCACACATCCACTGGTCAGCGCGGCGCACGAGAGTATGCATATATATATGTATATACGTATGGTACGTGTGCAGAGATGTCACGCGCGCGGGGGACGAGACTGATAATATATATGCATATATACGTATACATATACACGTAATACAGATACAAGTACAGAGAAGTGCAAATCTTACGGCATCATATACACGTGACGTTTTAATATAGTTAGTACACAATATGTGAGGATATACAGACTGTAGGCCTTGTTGATGATTACTTGTATATTGCACTCACCATATTATAATCATCTATTTTGCTGATAGAGCGGAGAAAGATGTTGACCTTCACATTTGTCGGGCCATCTAACACGTCGACCGGAACAGAACAAAAGAAATCGATTAATTAAATCGGTCGCCGTGAACCGAGGATCGCTGGCTTTGTTTTTTTTTTTTCTTATATTTTTTTCACTTTCGCTTTCATTTAATTTACCGGGATAATACAATTTGCGGTGTAGGTGGATAATTGATGAATGAGAGGTCAGGAGGTGGAAGGGGAGGAGAGGGGTGGGAGGCGCGGGAATGATACCGGGGATCGTGATAAGATGATTCTGAGACTTATCGATTCTCTCGAACGCACGTGTCGCACGCGTCAATGGATCGAACGCCGGATAAGTAATGGATCGATCGCGAATGCCGCTCTTCCGCCGATCGTGCGATACGCATCCGAGCGAATGGACAAAACGACATAGACATTATCGTCACGTACTTCTGTGCCCCGCGATAAAATCTCTCACGCTATACGTATATAAGCCGCGCGATATACTCCGTGTACTTTCGGGAAATCGTTATGACCGAATAAAATTCCCGATAAAGTGCCATTCCCCCGTGACGCGCGCTCGTTCTCCGGCGATTAATTTTTGCGGATGACACTTGAAACTTCGCTTTATTTCAGTTTTTTTAATCGGTTTGAAACTGTCCTCCGAGAGAAAGAGAGAGGACAGGACCCCTTTCATTATCTTGCCGCGAGGCACAGGACGCGTATCTTGTTACGCGCGATATTCAATATGTGTAGTATAAAAAAGCGTAAGAGAGTTTGGAGATGAGCTTTGGATATATGCAGATATCGTGAGATCGATATATAAAATTTAAATAAACGCGCTACGCGCTACGACATTTAAATGGCATGGGGTGATGCGATGGGGCGGCGAACTATACTGCAGCGATTTAGCGAGCGTGTAGCCTCTCCTTCTCCCCGCAGCCCAATTAACATTCTAGCTCACGCAAATAACTATATATAGCGACTCGCCTATGAAAGCTATAACGGATCTACTGCGATCGAGGAAAAAGAGCGAAAGAAGAAACTTGTCTTGCAAGCTAATGTGAGAGAGTAAGATCGATTTGCGGATGACAATATCCTTTTGCTGTGCGATCTCTTACAGGAGCGTTATGCCGCGAAGACGTAGTAATATATCCAGCACTATAAAGCGGCGATTATTGATCCGTGCGCTTCGCCAAGTGTAAATAATCCCATAAGAATACAGGTAAGGAGAATAAAAATCGATGTGCGTATGTGTTGGGTGGCCTACGCGTGGCGCACACCCGAATGCAGAATGCTTCAGCTGTCGCTTTACGTGTAATCTCGGTATACGGAGCGATATAAACACCGTCGGTTGGCTGAATTTTAAAAGAAGCCGGAGTTGACAGTCGGGATAGTGCCGAACGGTTCCGTTCGAGATACGCGAGGAGACGTATGAGCGGAAGCGAAATGAAAAGAAAATAAAAAGAAACCCATAAATGAGAGAGAGAGAGAAAAGAAAGAGAGAGAGAGAAAGAAAGAGAGAAAGAGAGAGAGCAACAAAGCTAGTTGATAATGATATGATTGATAATGATATGAAAATAGATGAAAAGAGACGTATCCGAGGCACGTAAGGCGACATTTTAGAGAAGATTCTACAGATGCTACAGATGCTGCGAGGACATTCAAAATACTGGATAAAGAAATGCGTTCTACTGCGGGCTTTCGGAGTGAATCGGAGCTAATCGCCCCATTACACGGTCCCTTTGATGGCCGTTGATCCCCCGCCCTCCGTAATATAATAGGCTCGACCAGGTGTTATCACCGGGTCGACCTTTTGACGCAGAAGGGGCCTGATTGTCGCGACTTAGCATCTTTCGCTTCTCTCGTGGACGCTGCTCTCGGACGCGCGAGATGTCGTCATCGTCGTCGTCGTCGTCGTTGTCGTCGTCTTCGGCGCGGCATGGGTATACTAGAAACACCTAGGAGAGAATCCTAGAATCCCATTGCCATTGTTCGTGTTTGTCTCTGTCGTTCTCGCGGTGAGATATAATAGGTGGTTGGCGTAAGATGCGGGTCATAATTTTAGATTTTACTTTTACAGAGCGGAAATCACCGCGCGCGATCGTGTACGCCCGACACCGGCTTCATCCAGAATCGGAGACTTCATCTCGATCGCATTATAAATCTTGATACGACGTCATTGTTCGTGACTGTCAATGGAGCGCTTTTCTTGTGCTAGATAGCGCGAAAGGTACGTATATAATGTAATGGTAATTTGCGGTAATATTTCATCGAGTTCGACCGAAGGGAGTGATTTAATCGATATCGCGAAGGAGCAACTAGCAGACGAAAATATTAACGGGCTCTTTTTCATTTTCATATCGCACATAAAAATATGAAATATAGGTTATATTTTCATGACGATTATCATCCATTTTGCTATGAAAATTTATATATTATGCCTTGTGCCTCTTAATTTGCAGACACTGAATAATTTAATTTGGTTATTTATGAGAGGTGTTTGATATTTTCGGCGAAAAGTACGTATTTTACGCTTTTGCTTACAAATTGCAAAATAATTAGACCCAAGGTGTTCGAATAACATTCATTATTAAAGAAAGAGAAGTTCGATAATTGAAAAGTCAGGAAAGAAGAATATAAAATGATCGCGAGTCTAGCGTAGGTGGAGACGCTTAGTAAGTGTATGCGTGACGCTGTGTAGGAAAGGTGGACGTACCTATTATAAAAGAAAAAGCGTATCGATTTAACGGAACGTCCGCGTCCGTTAAATCTTTGACAACCCCTGAAATGCAATTCTTTTCGCTCCGCTGACATTCGCTAAACGCTGACTGTTCAAGCAGCGTCTAGTTTTAACGAACCGTTGAAAAGTCGCGAACCGTCGCTCTCACATTCATTAACGTTTACTTCAGAAATGCGTGACAATTGACGGGGATTCGTATCGAAGCAAAATTCTCGCGACGGCAATATATAAGTTCGCGCGTTTAGGCTCGAGGCATGGTATATATCTTTGTCAAGAAAAAGGAGATAATTCGAGCAAAGGATTTTGACGAAAGATTCCCATATTTTAAACTGTGACAGTAATTTTCCTTACTTTTCGGAATACCGCCGGACCAAAATGCGCTTCTGACCTGGGCTCTATTAAGCGCCGGGCAGATCAGGAAATGTTTTGTGTCGCTAATCGGCGCATTGCAGTTGCATTAAACTGTCGTAATCTAATAAGCGGGCCTCGGATATTGCCGCTCCAGTGAGGCTTACTGGACAATCGTGTGACAATTTGTGAATCGCTGGAGAGAACGGTCGTTTCTGTATTTCAAACGAATTCGAGGACGACGGACATCTTCCCTACTTTTTCCCCGCGGAAAACTGATTTAGTGACACGTAAACTAGGTTTCTCTGATATATTTGTTTCTTACAAGAACACATTCTAAAACATAAATTGCGGTTTATAGCATTGAGAAATTAAGGGGAAGACGTAGCGCGCTACTTTGAAGTTGAATTGAAGGATTAAGTTAATCTGCTGGCGCTTGTAAACAATTAAATGCAGTCAAACTGGATGTAGTAGGCGTCCAAGAATAATTCTACTGTCGCTGGCAATGAAAATATCGCAAAGTTCTATATTTCCTTGCAGTAAGGAGATAAAAGCCAATTAGAGCCAGTATGCAAAAATAAGTGTGTAATTATTTATGACAACTACTGAAATAATAAAATATCATAAGAACACCAGAAGCACGATCCTCTCAGTGACATAATTGAATTGGTTCTTCTGATTAATTCTGCTTCAATAATTGCCATAGATATTTATGTGCTTATAATTTGCTCTCTAATTTTGTATATACAAAATATATTTATATTATATATATATATATAAAGTTGACCTTTGTCTTATTATATTCAAAGAAGGTCTTTTTTATTCTCCAATCACAAATTCTCTCTCTCTCTCTCTCTCTTTCTCTTCCTTTCTCTCTCGTGTCTTCTTTATCATGTCATCTAATATCTATTCCGACAAGTGGTAAGGATATCGGCGCGGATGAAGTGAGCTTCAAGAGCGACAACATCCGAGTACCACCTGATAAAGAGACGGCCATATAATGCTTAAGGAGATACGAATCTGAGATCCGTCGCGATTAACCCAACACCTCTTCGACACTTCGACGAAGAAAAAGCACGTGTCGTATATATCGGTAGCATCAGTTCGCATGTGCGCACTGTGGAATTTTAAAGCTGATAATTTTAAGCTCCTACAGAAATTATTCATCGTTATCATTATATCATCACAATTGAATTCTTGTATAATATTATCGTTTTTGCGTACAAGTTTCCAATAGTACATATATATATTATCATTATAGCGTGTGTTTGATTTTAGAAAATCAAACTAGTGGAACTATCTTCTTTAGTAATTCATGTGCGGGTATCGACTGCTAAATAAATTACGGCAGACACATACCCCCACAGACGTACTGCACACACACACACATACCTTCGTCATGCCCGATAAATTTTTAAATGTCATCATCTTTTCTCGCACTTAGCGCGTGAATATTTAAACGGCGGTCCGCAAACGGCGGTGGGTTAATCACGGAGATCGATCGGTAAACGAATGTGACTCAAAGTGGGGCTCGCTTCGGTGAGAACGCGGGCTGGAAATTGGAGCTCTATAACGAGACCTCCAACGACAAAGTCGCCTTTCGCGTCGTCGCCAGTCCCCAGTGTATAATTAATTGGTACCAGGCCTGTCTAATTACGCTGCCTCCGCGACGTCGTCGTCGTAGTCGCAATTGGCAATTCGCGGTTAATCCCCGGCTCTGTCGCGGCAGCACAATGTCTCGTCGCCGTTGCCGCCGTGTCGCGTCGTTCGCGGCACACAACCCCCGGGCTATTTTCTGCTAAATGAGCGTATTTGCCAAACGTGCGTTCCATTCCTCTCGTCATTGTTCTAAAAGTACACCGACCGGCGCGGCGCGGCGGACCGTCGCCGTCGGTCGCTCGCTCCGTTTGGCCGCGAGCACATCAAGGAAAACAAATACGACGTAAACATATTTTTTTTAAATTTACCGGGACACAAATGCATTTACGTTTAATCACGGATGTATTTGCAATTATAATTCTGATTTGTTTTTCTATGCAAGTTTTGCGCGTTGCTCGATGAAGAGAGTATTACACGGCGCCCTGCCCTACTCCCGCTTGATAAATAGTAGACGAGAGCCTGCACCTATACGTACTCGGCACGAAAACGGAGAGAAATGAAGCATATCCTGAATATAAATCTCTCGGCTCGCGCGCAATGCGGCATGTAGAAACAATTTATTCTTGCAATTAAATTGCATTGGTCGCTGATACGCGCTGGTGATTACATTGTCGACGTGACTTGCGCCTCCGAATCATTTCCGCAACGACTGCAAGGAGCATTTTTTACCGAGATCGTTTTCTCGGATATATTGCACGTAAATGTTTAATTTTCATATAGACGACTTAACTGGTACGGCGTACAGGTACGGTTACTGTGTTCTGTTATAGCAATTGGAAAAAAAGTTCATTACCAAGAATGAGATAAAAAAGGGTTGCACACTACCGCAGAGATGTAGCAGCATGAGAATGCCTTAGCGAGTGTGTTGTCGCACGGTGCAGTAAAGAATTAAAGAATAAGTCAACGTTACATCTGATAATATATGTACATATGTGTAGGCATGTCTTCTATCATGTATGTATATGATACACATAGCGTTATACATTGCGCGTATGTATTGTATGTACGTATATATCTAATGAGTGATCAATGTGTAGCATCAAATATTGTGAAAAAAAGATAAAGAGAGGAGACGAAAAAAGAGACGTGTGTGCGAATAAATGAGGAATAGTAAATGAGAAAGAGGAGGGAGGGAGAAAGAAAGAGAGAGAGAGAGAGAGGGAGAGAAAATGACGTGTGTGTGTGTGTGTGTGTGTGTATGTGTGTGGTATATACGTGTTTGCTGTATTTGGCGAGGCAGCGTGTATATATGTGTATATATATACTTGGCATTAAAGACTCAACGCGGATAAACATAATCGAAACAAGTCAAAAAGAGATGAAACTCCATCAAATCATCTACCACACAACAGCGGGTGAGAGCGACACTATTATACTCTAATGGAATCTCATAATTACGCACAGCACGACGCTAACAATAAGCAGACAGAGGGGAGAAAAATCGCGAGAAAGACACTGAACCGAATCCGGATCGCGGGAATGATGAGATTGCGGAACAAGAAAAACAGATTGTCTCGGAACAATTTAATATATGGAAATACGATTCCCGGGCATAATTAAGTTCCGACGGGTATTAAAATGGAAATTTATGGATTATTTTTGCTGTTATCTAATTTCTGCACAATTATATACATAGCTGCTTCGGCCGTTGCAGTTTACTTTATTTTGCGAACCTTGAAATTTTTCTCACTCGAATGCAGCTCGCCGCGCGGATAAGTAAAAGTAACAGCGATTCGCGCATACAGTTATAGATTGTCTGTCACATACTTATGTAGCTATTATGTATGTTAACAAGTTATAGTATCACATTCTTTCGTCACTCCTCTTCATTCTTATACGATCCAAATTTCACGAGGATGCAGAAGCGCGTCTTCGCCATGCGTTTAGTACAGCTGGTTTAATATCGACCGAAGGCGAAGGCGGTAAAGAGCCGCGCGTCGTGCTATTCGTAAGTCTCAACTCATTCATAGACATACAGAATAGATACTTGCTTAACGTAGAGAACATGACGGTAGGTGGAGATTATACAAAAGAGCCACGAGAGCGGGCCTCAAGATACGCAACGGGTGTTTTGTTGTTTAGCACGAGGAGGAGAAGAGAGACACAAAGAAGTAGATTGAAAAATGTGTCGTCTATACATCGTGAGATCAAAAAGGGCATTAGAAGGATACTATACAGCGACTTAATGATAACAAGTAAATTAACTATGTGTGCGCACAGGCATTTCCCATCAATGTCGGAGGATACGCCACCGACGAAACGCGGCCGATTGGTAGTCGAATTTTCCTTGGCGAAATATAATTTTCCTTGCGTCTCATCGCGGCCTATTTCCGCAATCAAGCTGCGAGCAAAATCTTGGCCGATATATAAGATCTAATCTTGAGTTAAATCAGTTGTGGAGAGCAAGAATTTGTCTATTATCGCAGTATATTTTTAGGGAATAAAGTCCGCAATTTTCTTCGTTATGTCGAATTACCGCGGCGAAAGAAATGAACTCCAATTTTCGGAGAATAACGTCATCAGGCTATCCACCGGTAACGATGGGATCCCCTGTGTATCGTGACTTGATGGTATCGGTAATGTGATCGTTATACATCTCCGCAGCGCACGCGGCATTCGAGACGCGTGGCCGAGGAAAACGCCGAAAACGCGTTCGCAACGCGTGTCGTCGTGTGCGTTACGTCGACGTATAGCACACACACAGCTTCTTCAGGGTATATGCGCTGACTTGTGATACGTGGTAAACGAAACACCCAGCATTAGATAATTGTATTGTTTACTTGTGTACAGTATAGATATATATATATATAAAAAAGGCACATGTGTGTGTCTGTGATCGCGGGGCGTTTTGCATTCTCTTTTTCAACTTACCATAGTAACGTCATCTATTTTTGAGATACTTCGAACAAATATGTTGACGCGGACAACCGCGGGCCCATCTAACATGGCAAACAGAACAAACACAAAATTAATCAATCGCTGAGCAGCAGTCAGATACATCGAGGTAGAGATGTGTGCGTGTGTGTGGTATGATGAAATTTCTTAGGATCCCCTTCTCTCTGAACCATCTGCGATTGACGATGAGTTGTGAGATGTGCTTAATGTACCTTATATATTCGAGACATCTTATATCTGTTCGAAATTTTTACGGATTTTCATTCGACAGTTCTCATTTATCTGTCCAGCGATCTTCCAGTGTCGCTTATCCCTTTCTTTTTCGATTTAGCCGTTACCATCTCCTTGCCCCCCCCCTGTGCCACGTTCGAACGAATCGGATTTAACGCCCGACGGGCCGGGCGTTCCGGCGCGTTTATCATCATTAAAACGTAACGCCGGCCCCGATACCAGGGAAAACGTTTAACCGTGATCTTAAAATGCGCGCAGTAAACTTCGCCCTAAAGTGTGAAGCACTGTTTCAGTAACCGTTTCGCGTTAATCGTCTTTTTTTTATACACGTTTCTGACGTAACGCAAAAATACATTGCTCTCGTTTAGAAGCGTCCCGCTTCTAATTCGTTCATTCAAAACTTATCCGATTAAGTCGACGCGTTTAGCCCCGTATAGCAATCTACTTTCGATCGCATTAGAAGGATTCGCATTCGATAAATTCAAGTGGATCCATAGATTATATTTTAAATCGCGTCTTTCCTCTCGACTATTCGATTTCCTCATTTCGCATCGAGTGGTTTTCCTCGGATCGATCTACCGGATTTCTTCGCGCGGGAGCCTCGTCGCTCATTGAGAAATCGCGGCCGCGGAAATAATGCACCAGGGGGGACGCGAGAGCGTTATTTCGTGGAATCCTGCACGGAATATCGGTCGTCGCGCGATGATACCGCGAAACGAATTTTCTCGTATATATACCCGTCTGTTTACTCGCATGGAACGCGAGTATACCACTCGCGCGCGTTCCCCGAAGGTAATAGCCGGGCGTCCAGGACAATCGATACCTCGCGGGACGAACGACGCGAATCGCGAGATACGGATCGACGGAAGCTAAATAAATTGTGCGCGCCGGCATACAATCGAGCGGTTGAAATATGAAAGATCGGATAAGCGGAAACGCGATGAAAAATCGATGACTACCGCCACCCCGTCGTCGTCGGAACGTTATACCCGACGACGTGCCTCACGCGCTAGTGTCGAATTTAAGCCGATCCCGGGGATGAATCGGGAACTTTGCGAACCGACGGAGCGCGCCGGTCCCTACGTACGAACCCGACGCCGGAGCGGTATATATTCGCAGGAACGGATTTTGCCTGATTTCTTTTTTTGCCCGAAAATTCCCTAAAGCACAAAAATCTCGGAAAACTCTGTACAGAACGAATACACAGAACGAAATCGTCGAGAGATAGAGACCCAATGAAAATATTCATGCCGCGAGGGACGGCTGGAACTTGGTTTGCTTGAACGGCGTTTTCGATCATCGTTTCTCTTTTGTACGCGAAACAAGAAGAGCTTTGGGAAAAAAGTTGACGCGCGCTATATAGAATATAGACGCGAATAAAAATGGAAAGGAAAAAAATAAAGGATATATCCATGGGTGGCGCGAGAGGCTGGGGCTGGGATTTTTTTGCTCGGAACGGCAGAAAACCCGGAGCCAGCCGTCCCTGTTTGCAACTCCTGCGCGATATTATCGAACGAAATTTCCATGTCGCCATCACGGTCCGATTAGTGTCAAAGCGAGACGACCGCGGCCCCGTCCTTTGAACGGTTACGCACAAAAAACGCGCGCGCGCGCGCGGCGAATATACAACGCGGATGTGACGCGCGTTCGACATCGCGCCGCGGAACGCACAATTTCCGCGCTTCGGAGGGTGCCATTGTTCGAGTCCCTCGGGTGGCGAACTCCATGGCGCCGTGTCGACGACGACGCGTCAACAAGCGAGACGTTGAACGCCTTCGCGCAGTTCGCACGTCAATCGTCGACGAAGTTAACGCGCGACGTTTGACGATATTAGAAATTGACGATGTGAAACATCGGCGTCGCACACGGCATCGCACACGGAAAATTGCGCGGGCGTGACGGATGTTACATACGGTAAAGTCAGAATAACAGATGTAATCTCCGCCAAGCGGAGATGTTTCAATCGGTTGCTGTCAACTGATTTCGATAGATCAGGCGGAGGTATCCTTTCGATTTCTAAATTATTCCGCGAATAGTGTATCCTTCGTGGAAAGCTATTCTCATCGCCGTAACCATATTTCGAAATGCTCTCGTTTGAGGCGTCAAAAATTATTCACAGCAACAAGAAACCACTAAGTCGACTGTCTTTCTAATTTTAATCTGCATATCTCCCTGCATATCGATCCAACTAACTTGATGAAGATTGGATTGCGTCTTATTCCAATCATGGACCTGCGGACTGTCAGCAAAACAGCCGGCGGGCAATCGACAGCTATCGGAAGGGCGATTAGCAGCTCGCGGCGGTGTCGTCATTATCAGTGTGGTTTAACCGCGTCTAAACGTCGGCGAACGTCGGCGTCAGCATCACACGATCGGCGGATGCATTCCCTCGTTATGTCATCATTGTCATCATCGGGAGTCTAACACTGTCCGTAGCAGCATGAACGAGCCAGCCGTATCGTCCTGAGCCATACAGAGTGTTTGCGTACCATTCCGCCCTACATGAACCAGGACAAGACGTCGGACACGTAGTGCTCGTCGTCATCGTCGTCATCGTCATCGTTGCCGTTGCCGTCGTCGTCGTCGTCGCCGTCGTTGTCGTTGTCATCGTCATCATCGTCATCACCTCGACCCACTTTTAAATTCGTGATCTCGTGAAACGCGCAAAGCAGGAAATGTTACAAACATCCGAGCGCTTCTTTTCAGAAGCACGAATGCTTCAAGTTCAAGGCGTCCCAGTACTCGAAATCAGCCCCGTGGGGTAAGACGAACGCTTGCTTTAAAGAATCGTATTTTGACGAAGAAGATACACTATTTTTAGAATTTACAAGATCGCAAGTGTGACCATATAACAAATACTTATTTCTTTTACTTGGATATTTCTGAACAATTTATGAGTTTATTACTAACGATTGATTACGGAGACACTGAGTCATTTAAAGTGCGCAAAAGAAAAAATAAGTATTTGTTGCTTATAACCCAACCCGATTTGTCAAAATGTAACTGCAATAATTGTATGAAATAATATATGTAATCTGTATATTCTTAATAATATATATTAATTAGTCGCATGAGATTTCAGCTAGACTTTCATCATCAATAGAAACTTTCCTTTTAGTTACCACCCACGAAAGTATCGAGCAGTATCAATATTCGTGTTGTTGAATGCCCGAGAAGTCGAAAGTTTCGAAAACCGGATAAAATTTAAGCGTCCCTAAGTTTTGGTGATAAATTCTCTGTTGTCGGAAAGCAATTGGCATAAAGTAGATCGACTCGCCTGTATTTTGACTGTAAGCAACGTGTTCTTTGTGCAAGGAATAAACGGGAGTACAGCTTTCTGCTACAAAGAGCGAAGCTGACATTTGAAATTTAATTATTTACGTCATGTACAGAGAGAACGTTTGCAAATTTTCGTAAGAACGCACACAATCGGTCGATCTGACACACGGTGCAAAATAATTCAAATTTATTTATTCACCTTTGAAATTTTATTTATCGATGTATTAATAGATTCTATTATTTTTAGAGAAATTTCTACCGGGATAAATAAAATTCTCTCTCGTCGAATCTGTCGATGATTTCGCCATAAAAATGTAAAGTCAAGCGTTCCGGGATGCCCTGTACAGTACACTCCAGACCGATCGATCGTCGTCGAAATCGCTCTTTGATCTGACGAGCGTTGCTCACAGTGTGCTTTTACAGAAGAGGTCGAACACGAAAAGGCCTTCCTGACGGTAAACCTAGCACGTTCGCTTCGTACGAAACTGAACGGGAGTGCCGGAACGCACTCCGATGTAACTTCTCGACGTGCATTTCCGTGCGGCCCGAGCGGACGAGGCGGTACGCGTAATCTCGTTACCCATTGTGAAACACAAGTTTCGCTCTGCACTCTCTCTCGTCAGGGGTGCAACGGGCCGGCCGATCGTTCCTTCGTGAAATCGCGTTGTTGAGCGTCCCACTGCGAGCATTGCGAGGAATTTTCCGAACAACGTAAGAGCCTGACAGATGTCTAAAGAAACATTCTCCAGTCTCTGTGTATTTTTTTTGTCCTCTCTTATCTTAGAAAAATCTTGGTGGAGAAGACGCGTCGTAATTTTAGTTCCGCGTTCACCCTCGGAACTCGATACAGCTCGCCCCGCCCCGCAATGACGAGGGAGACCGAGAGAAATAAGATTACTTTTGGGACGGAATTCCCCTTCGGTGGCGTTGCTCAGATTGAGGTACGCGGTATGGTTAAAGATCAACGCGGCCGAACGACTGTTACACAAGCGACCGCAAAAAAACCAACGACCTGTGGTCAGTACGCCGGAGGTCCACGTAATCGTACCCTCGACTCTCCTCGTCCGCACCTCTGCAAACCCGATTCGGGGGAGTCGCTCTTTCGTTCGGCCACTCCTCGTCCGATGGTCACTCCGTCCAATGCGACGTAACTAACATACGCAAAATGTATATAAGCTGGAATGCCACATGCCTGCGTCTATGCTATAGAGTGCTAGAGTTTCTGGGGTGAGGTTTCTCGGGCGCTTTGGTCAAAGGTAGTGGTGATGGTGGTGGTGGCGGTGGTCGGTCCGTGTGGATGTGGTGTTCCCTCGAGAAGAGGCTGCTAGCGGTGGTGGCTAGCAACGAGGCGAGGCGAGGCGAGGCGAGGCGAAACGAGGCGAGGCGAGGCGAGGTGAGAGCGAGAGCGAGGGCTATGAGGGAGCGGGGGGAGGGTCTAGGGGGCAAAAGAGCGTGGGTGAAGGAGGACAAGATGCTGCTGCTGACCGGCACTCTGCTACGTTGCTGCTCTCTACTATGTTGCGTGTGTTGTTGCTACCGCTTTTGCCAGCCAGCCTCTGCCTGGTCTCGAAGAAGTATCGAGCTCTCGTCGCCGCCGTCCGGTTGCTGCTGGATATTTTCTCTTTTCCCTCTGAGATTTTGCCCTTTCTTTCTCACACGCACGCACACGCAAACGAACACGAACACACTGTTTGACTTCGAGATCAAGACCGCCTAAAACCTACTTTTGCGCCTACTGCGTTTTTGCAAAGTGACAGAGACAAATAAAGAAAGGGGGTTAATCGCGTCGGCAAGAGAAGAAACGGCGAGAGTTGCGGCCAGTTGCGGTTTTAAAAGGCTTTGTTTGATTGTGTTATTAGCGTTTATATATACTTACCATCTTGATGTCACTAATTGTCGCAATGCTTCGCACAAACAGGTTTACCCGGACAATGGCCGGCCCATCTAAGGGCAAAAACAATACAGCTCCCTTTTAGTGAGTCAGCATTTCTGGTGGCTTACATACTCTACTGGAATGTTCTCGAATATATATTTTTTTTTACCGCGCTTGTCGGCTATTACTTAAGCGGTTCCACCGAGTCTCGATGCGATTCAGGGCTGTGTTCGAAGGACAGGTGCGGAATGACCGAGAGTGAGTCAGTTTCGAATCAGTTACGTCGTCGAACTCGATTGAGATCCGAGTCACGCGGTATTGTTAAAATTGAAGAATGACCGCCGTTCTATAGACGCGTCGTCCCTATTTTCCTCGAGGACCGAGCTACAGAGATTAGCACAGGGGTCACGTATTTGGGGTGACACCTCAAGAATGCAGGATACGAAAAACCCGCGAAGTCATGGAAGAAGATTGGCCCAAGTTATAGTGATTTGTAAAAACCGCTGGAAAGAAACTGTTCTGGAATGAACCCCTTCCCCCCCGTTCACGGAAAAATTGGGGGGGCAGCGCCGTCGTCGAGGAAAATTGTGTAAAAGTCCTTTTCCTGTCGTCACCTAATTATGACACGATAACAAATTGCGGAATCGTGACTCACGTGAATTACATACCTGAACACGCGGCTCTCGCGTGCGGACTTTAATCTGGAGCAGTATTTAAACCTAAATCGATTCGCCGTATATCTCACGACATACATCTCGCGATAAAAATTGTTTTCATTCGCCTCTCGTGACAGCTCGATGAGAAGTGCGGTGCATAAATTGTCAATGTAAGCCTTACACTGTGAGATACATGTGTTATCTAGCATTATATCGAGCTAATTATCATCCGTTAAATACACTCGGACGCGTGCAATTCAGCGATTGTGTGTGTGCGTGTATATAAGAATTCTAAAAGATCCGCGAACATTTCGAGACGGTGAGCTCGCGAGGCGTTTCAAGCGTTTCTTTCGGTATCTCTCGACCGTCGCGTCGGTTGTCACAGGGCGGCTGAACTTGCTCACGCGTGATGTAATTCTGTGTGCCAAGCGGTACGCGGTGCGTTTCGCGTTTGCAAGGTGCTTGTCGTTTTCAAAGAGCAAAGATCGCGAGGTGTGGCAATTACAGGTGCGCGGTTGACTTTAAACTGCACGCGACCGATGTTCTCTCGCCTAATATCGACGATATTTCTCTTTACCGAAATTTCGCGCTTAGCGCCGTCATCTACATCGGCCCACGTGGCGGTTGTCCGACGCGAAATCCGGTCGCGGCCTGCCAAATCCGGCCGCGGATAAATCCCATAACTGCGTTGGACGGCATGCCGATCGCGAGCCAGGAACTCCAGCCAAATCGATGCTGCGTGCTGTATGCTTACCCCTCCTCCCCCCTCCCCCCTCTCCCTCCCTCTATCTCTCTCTCTCTCTCTCGGTATCGCATCCACGCGAATCTCTTTCCGTTATGTGTGTTAACACCTGTTCCGACAGGCAGCCGAGCCCTCGCCTCTCCGCCCGTTAACCTTCGATCGCGGGAACAACGATCGAGCCGTAATGCAAACACGAACGTGTGTAAATATGTACATACGCGCGGCTATCGCGTCTCAATCGATCTGATTTTTATTTGGTTAATGTTTACCGCGTTCCACTCTCACGTACTTCTTATCCGCCCCTTTCGTTTAATCGAAAGCACTCGAGCTATCTTACTACTCCACGCGATCATCATTGAGAGAAGACTAATTTGATCACCCAAAATATATACAATGGGAAAGTAAAGTGGTACGAAAATAAAAGAGTATCACTTCATTTAAAAAAAGCAAGTGTTTTCACAAAATACATGCCCCGTTTTAATTTGATATTAATTTAATGTGTATCAAAATCGCTCCAAATTTCCCGCTCTGTGAAGAGTTAATTGACAAATAACGTATGTACAAATAAGCTTTTAACACGACTTTTATGTAAAAGTTTGCACTCAATCACCGAGTAATATGAGCCCCTTGATGGCTCGTTAAGGGTGATATTCAATCTTCATTCATTATTTTAACCCCGATGCAAAATTTCATTTGTACACGACAACATTCGCCGGTTTCCTTGACATTTCATTCATTTCGTGCATTTATACGCGCATGATTGGCGTATCTAGACCAGCTTTATATGGATATGATTGAAAAGACGAATTCCTTCTCTTTCACTGTAGCGAGCTTAACCGCGTGACAGACTGGCGTGATTAATTATCTAGTAGTTCATATAATTCGGCAACAAAATTTCCCCCGCAGTTCTACCAGCGTTTTCACGCTCACGTATTTCCCTTCTTTTCGCCCCTATAT
Source organism: Temnothorax longispinosus (assembly GCF_030848805.1). Lineage (NCBI taxonomy): Eukaryota > Metazoa > Arthropoda > Insecta > Hymenoptera > Formicidae > Temnothorax > Temnothorax longispinosus. The sequence continues at coordinate 1,772,566 of NC_092364.1, read as the reverse complement.
CCAGTTATGAATCTTCTTCAAGTCACTTACGCTCGTTTACCGCCGCATACGGTAGTTAGTATTCAGCCCAGATTTGCGGGCCGTTTTGCAGACGGAAGAGGAGAGCCGCGCGTAAGATACAGTTAATTCACAGCCACAAAGGATATAGGTATATGGATAGCGTAATGCTCTCTCTAATGCGGCGACCCGCCATTGTGCTCGTTCCAGCTAGAGACCAGATCCTATCTCAAACGGCAACTGGCGTTTAATAGCAACATTTTCCTACTACACATCTTCGTTTGCTTAGCTTAATTTACGTGAGGCGAGCCAAGAGTTGCCTTTTTGGCGCGATCACAGAAACATGGTCAGTAGGAAGTTAATCAAAATATTTTACGATTTATTTGTTTAGATATAAGAATCAAGTTTTGCGTGCCAAACATTCGCATTCTATTACTCGCATTACATAGCGAGATTCTTTGATCAAACAAGGCAGTAATAACTGATTCTCTCGAATAAAATTCAGGTATCTGTTCAGATATGATTCTTAAGCAAAGAGATACTTAATGCCAAAAATAAAAGAATCAATATTTTAATTTTCCAATACAAATTTTGTTAAGAGAACCAATTTTATCAATCTAACTTAGCAGATGTGCGAATCTTGAGTGGCTTTACATAATTTATACCGAAAGAAGGTAAAGTTTCTTTTTCGGGAAAGATTCGAGTATCTTCTAAATAATCTACATCAATTACCCCTCGCATGTGATTTGAGACCAGGAGAGTATGTAAAAAGCCTTCCATAATTATTTTTCTGTTTTACTTGCCCACGCAATCAATAATGAGTTTCTGTCCGTCTACGGCAAATTAGGTACCGCAGATATAACTAATGCAAAACATTGCTGGGCGAAAGATTGAACGACAACAGTTCATCAAGATTGTAATATAAATCGACTGCGCCGGCGGACAATGCGAACGAGAATAGTGTGTTTGATCGATATTGGGACCACGTCATTCATTACGCCATTACATATTGCAGCATGTTAATTGTTAGGTCGAGCGCAAATATAAATTCCGCAGACCCATGAATAACAGATCTATCGCTACCAAAAGATTTATGGAAACGCACGAATTTTGAACGATCTATTTCCATTTCTTTAGCTAAAATGTCGCAAATTTGGTCGGTCTTACGGTACGAATTGGGCCGTCGGAGTCATGTTAATGACACCAACGGCGCAACTCGTAGCGTAAGAACGACCTTATAACATCCAGTCGGAAAATTGACAAAAATTGCAGATATCTTTTTGATATAGCGGGACTGTTTTCTTACCGCGTAATACTAAAATTGTAAAACTGCAAAAATTGCAAATACAATTTTTTTGACTTAGCGGTATTAACGGTTTAATAATTCCGAGTTATAGTCATAACTCTAAAGGGCTGCGCACAATGAAAGAAATAGGGAACAGGGAATAGGGAACGGTTCTCAATATTAATATATGAAATTCATTAACATATGTAATTTATTAACACAGAATAAACGAACAGAGGAATAGCGCTAAGAAGCAGTGATAAAATTTTATTTTATTTCTGTATGCCATATGTTATAAATGAATATGTTATAAACATATTCATTGTGCATGTGGCATACAGAAATAGAAAAAAATTTCATCACTGTTCCTCAGCGCTATTCCTCTGTTCGTCTATTCTGTGTTAATAAATTACATATGTTAATGAATTTCATATATTAATATTGAACTGTTCCCTATTCCTTTCATTGTGCGCAGCCCCTAATGTAATCCCCAATGCGTTGGGAGATATGCGAGTGTACTGTAGAGAGATCATGGAAAATATGTAAAAGTATCTGTAAAATTTGGATAATTTCCTTATTTTTGATGACGTAGGGTACAAGAATGAGGATGAAACAAATACGTCAGCGCTCGCTCCTCGCCTGTTTGATCAAGAGCGAAGGAGAATGACGATCGAGAGTGCATGACGCTGGGCTCGAACGCGTCATACGTGGCGCGTTTGCCGATCTCATGGTCGATTAACTCCACGCGACGTCATCGACGATAAACCGACCGTGATTATGGACGGGGCGAAATTACGAATGCGCGATCGATCGATCGAAAGACATACGACTATCTCCAAATTACGCCCGGAGGGGCACGGGTATACTAGGATACTCGACAGCGTATTAATATCCTCGCATCGCATCACATCGCATCGCATCGCATCGCATCATATCACATCGCATCGTATCCAATTGCATCGCCTCGGATGCGCAATCTTGAAACGATGTTCTTCTCCCAGCCAGTTCAGAAGTGGCGGCCGTGCACGAAGCGCTATGAATTTTCGCCCTTCCATCGCACCCGGCGATGGCAAAAACTCACGGAGCGGCGGACGCGCACTCACGGCTCTGATACTCGAACGATAAAATTAACGAGTGTCGTTTACCCCCGAGGCACGCGATCCGACTTTTAAAGCGCCGCTAAAGTCAGATAAATATAGGTGAACGCGAAATGCGGATGCCTGCGGCCCCGTAGACTCGCGGGAAAAGCGATTAAAGACCCCTTTATTACCGCGCGACACGCCTATAATAAACAGGTGATAAAGAAATCACATAAATCGTGTTCTTCCGAGCTTTAAAGCGATACAGGGTACATTCGCCTACAGTAGACACGTGCTTAGAGAGTATACCGACCGTATTCGTTTAACTGCGACACGTAATTGCGCTCGATGCGATTTACTTAATCCCTCTTTCACCACCTGCTTGCAAGGGGGCTTACAATTCCATCGTGATTTCAATTCTAGCAGCTCGGCAACGTCGATTGCGTCGTCGCTGAAGATTTTTGTGTAAATTGTAACTATATGTACTTTCTCAAATTTGTCATTTGTAAATTTAACCTTTTGTTCTACAAACAATAAATTGGTATTGTACTGAAAATTGTCATCAGGCAGCATTATTTGGTTCTTTAACACATAAACAGACGTTACGTGTTGTATCGTATTTCGCAAAGTAAAAGACTTCGGAGAAAGGCAATTTGATACGACGGGAGAAAATTTCGCGGATGTTACAACACAAAGTGTTGCGAGCATACAAAAAGATATGCTTTACGGATTCTTCTTGGCAACCGATTTAACGACAATTTGTAACGTTACTTTTAACATTCGAACGTAATAAACACACGAGCGAGTAATATTTAATTAATTTTCCGTCTGATTATCGTTGATCATACAGCTGAAAAAAAACTATAGTCGGTCTCGATACGAGTTCCGACACGGTTTCGGTTCGAAACGCGGTTGGATCAAGAAGACGTCGTCTCCCTCGCTGATACGAGGCAACGTTCGCATTTCTCTACTTGGCCTCGTTTATTTATCACGCCGAAAGTACCTCGAATTGCCTTCCGTTCGACCCGTTGACTGCAGAAATCGCGATACGGATTGGCGATTGCCACGGGTTGGCGATCGATATCGACGAAATTCCATCATTCCGACCCACTCGCCGTGTCGTGGCTCGAAATTGCCGCATCGCAAAAAAAAAGGAAAAAAGAAAAGAAGGTAAGTAATCGATACACCTTTCTGCGCGTAATGTGAAGAAGATTGGAAGACGATTTCGGTCGAACTACGCATCGTTTCGCGAACACGTTGTTCGGAGATACCTACTCCGAGATGAATACGTGAAAAGCGGTATTATCATTGTCGTGAGATCATCGCGCGAAGCGCTCTCATCCTGAGATTTGACTTCTCTTTCTTCGTCAGAAAACAGATCGGTCTGAATGAAAATTTATACGTAAAATATATATATTTTCCCGCTCTTTGTAATATATAAAAAAAAATCATAAATTTCTAATAAAGAAAAATTTGTATCGCCAGATTGTGCGAATCTCTTAATATACTCGCACATTTTTGCCGAGTTATAGTAGGAGAAAGTAATACCGCGCGCTAAAGGAAGAAATAATATATGACGTATCCGAGAGACAGTCGCAAGAATATAATATCGCGAAGGCAAGCCCCGGTACTTCGCGAGACCGATCGTGGCTCGCTTCTGAACGCGATACCACTCAGTACGCCGCTCGCATTCGCCAAGTTTATGAAAAAATTTCTCACCGCTCGGTACGCATTCACTCGGTACGGACGTGCGGAAAATTCTCGCAATTCATCTCGCTCGCTTATTATATAATACATATATACATATATTATACATGCACTATATATGTATATATTGCATACATATACAATATATAAATATACATATATATGTACATACGTACGTTATGTATATCATATATTGTCAACGAACTCGCGCGCTCGTCGTCTGCGTCGCATTAACGACAATGTAGATCGTGTTTGCAACGCGCATTCAATTCTCCGCACTCGGCGAGGCTTAAGCCTTTCTCGCCGGAACGTGCGTGTACATCTCTCCGTTGCCCCGTTTCCTCTGTATTTCTTCCCGCTTTTTTATTTTCTTTTTCCACCCTATACGTTCACACTTCTCGGCTGATTTGCCGCGAGATGTCGGTACAAAATTACGGTACATGGTGAGGATGGGCAGAGGGAGTAAATAAGGACTCGCAAGAATCTCTATATTCACCTGTTCCGTTTTCCCCGCTCGGCCGGATGCGCGCATCGTAACGGCCTGGTCCTAGGATGTTGTCGAGCACCTGCTTCTCCTTCTCCCGAAAATTCACTTTTCCTCCCTGCGTACATCTGAAAGAACATACCAACGGCATCGTCGATACAATAAAGAAAAAGAAACCTAATTTCTGAAAAGAAAATCTCCTAGTGTCCTAGTTTTGTTGCCATAAATAGATAAACATTTATAAAAATATGAAGAACGTATCCGAACGTTTTAAATAATTTATAATTTCGCGTCAAGAATGGAATTCAGAATGAAATTCTATTTGTAATTTTATCGGGTATCTTAATTAGATATTTTATATATGTGCGTTCATCAGATTTTTTAAATATTTTTTGTATCATATGACACACAAAGTTTCATAAATAGAATTTTATCCTAAATCCCTATCGCGTCACCGACGCGGAATTATAGGAATAGTTTAAAGTGGATTTTAAAAAATGTACACGTTGTCGCGAGGAATGCACGCAATTCTTCTAAATTTTTTAAAATTGTTTTAACAAATTCTATTTTTGTTCGCGATTCCGCTCGTACGTCCGGGCATACAAAATTTCGGATGCGGCGCACGTTGGTCCGCTCATAAACTTTCCGTATAAACTTTATGCACCATAACAAAAATTCTGTGGGTCAATAACACACCGTCTTTACGAGTCACAGCTCGTAGTGTCTTTCCCAGAATTATGTTTCTATCGTCGGGGATCTTCCCGCGGAATCCTGTCTTGACGTCGTTCCAAGAGAGCGTAACTGTTTTATTATTAATTCAGGCGACAGTTGACTGAGCGCAATCAAGACTTGTCTAAGAAACTGCCAGCGATAATTTGACACGCGTTTCCGTACGTCCGTCAATAAAACAACCTACCTCGATGGATGCAGCAGGACCGCTAGTAACAGCAGTAACGGTAGTGCTCCAGGCCACATTGCGCCGGCCTGCAACCGAACAAGATGCACACACCTTCACAAAAATTCTGCGGTGAGCTGCGGAACGAATCCCTGTACGCGGACTCGCATTAGCGATGATTAAACTTATATCTCATACCGCACCGATGCAATCTACATAATTACTCCCCCGCGGTCCGTGATATCCTCGTCTTCATTTAGACTCATTTTTATTTACGTTATCGGCATGGCGCCAAGTAAAAAAAAAGAGAGTCGACACGCTCGCCTACTTCTTGCAAAAATGACGAAAATCTATCCGTTTGGAATTGCATCCCGTTAAATTCTGTTGATTTTACGCGAGCTCGACTGATGTTGTTTCCAAACTAGACCGAGTTAATTGCGATATCGTACTCGCGATATTTAATAGCGGAGAAGCCCGACGAGCCCAAGTACAAAGCCGGGGATGCCTCCATTTACCATGTCTCAGCAACTTCCCGATGATTGATCGAATTAAGGCGACGTGTGTGTATGTGGATCAAAGTGCAGCGAGGACCGATATGCTCCTTTGCCCGTACCGCACAAGAGTATCAATTGTCTTGCGAAATTAAATTGATTATACGTGTAGGAGAAGATACACACACTCTCTCTTTCTCTCTCGCTCTCTCTACACGAGTATAGGTACAGTACGATTGGGTTTCAACGTAAAGAAGAATCGGAGCGATGCTGATCGCTGTTTGCGTGTCACTGAGAGCCGAGTGTCGGATGCGACTTCTCTTCGAGGTCCGTCCGTGAATGACGGGATCTATTCGCCTGTCCGTCCCGTCTATTTACTCATTTGAAGAGCTAACTCAATGATAATTACGAATTGGACGCCCGCCCCGGCCGTGAATCAAGGTGGAAGCTGGTAAAAGTGGTCGCGCGTTACATTTAAGAATTGAATCGATGCCAAGATACGCACACGTGGCCTATTTTCGTTGGGTAAACGTGGAATTCTAATGGATATGTAAGTAAGCGATCGTGTGGGAAATTTCTTCTCCGCACATGTCCGCACCGGAACTTAAATATACCCCGGCGATTCTACGCACAATACCGTATATCGCGAGATATATATTTCGCGAGCGGCTGGAACGCCCACGGAATAACCGCGCAACGATTCGCCGAGAATCCACGGGTGTTTTAAGAGCACACAGCACGGAATATCGTGGGTGCCCCGGGCGACGTCCGTCGGCAATATTGCCGGGTAACCCGAAAGTTTCGAGTACCGTGACCCAAACCCGACCCGCGTTACAGCCGACCCGACCCCGAAGCCTCAAGCTCCGGGATATCCACAGATTCCGAGCACTTGAGAGACCTTAATCGGCTGTTTGAATGCTTCGCGGTCAATTCCTCGCTCCTACACCCTTTCTCCTGTACATTGTTGTTCAGATATGCGCATAATTTTGAATTTTAATTAAAAAAATATCCAGAGGTTTGCAAAAAGATACGCAAGGCGCAATCTATCTTACCTAAGCAAAGATTTATCTCCGTTTAAATACTTTTTTTTTTTACCGCGTGACTGTCTCGGAACTGAGAAGAGAATTAAACGTCTTTAAAGTGTTCCGTGGATGAATCTTGGTGCAAATATTTGCTGCACGTTCGATGCATCAATCTTCGTTATTTTCATGATTTCCGCCGAAGTATTAATATACTACGCATGGCCTCTTTGTTTAAATCATCCGTAATTGACGAGCGCGATATATGTACGACATTGTACGACGAAGTACGTCACCGCGATTTTCGTGGACTCCATCCTGGATGGCGGGACGCGGGAGGAGAATGGATTAAGCGTGATTGCGGCTAACGAGGTCCATACGCGAAAGGCAAACAAGTGCATGAGCAGACAAGTACGTAACAAGAGGTCCTTTTCAGTATCAGCAATGTCAATGTCGCGTTCGCGGCATCGGGGGAAGGCACAACAAGAGCCCACCCTTATCGCCGCGCAATATCTTCGTTCGTTATCGCATTACCCTCGCTTCGCTAACACGTATCGTTAACGGATTAGCATTTTGCCAGCGGGCGCAATAACGAGCGGCTTCTGCCAGTTTTATTGGTAATTCATGATATCTAAAATATCACGAAACTGAATTATCGTCGTTCGGAAAAGAAAATTCTGTGGCAGAGTCGTATTCTTCGCAGAGATTCGCGCGACAGGAACGAGTGACAGGAAGAAGAGCTATGAAAAACTTGCAGCAATCTATGTAAGTAATTGAAATAAATGTTTTCCAATCGCTTCGAGTGTCAGAGTGTAAGATTTGCCGCGAGTGTATTAAGAATGTATATCGATCTCCTCTGTGGAGATCTAATAGACCCTATCTTCATACCGAAGCTACATGAATAGACCACGCGCGGACACCATAACTCATAATTTAGGTAACCGGTGCTGACAAATGGCGACAAAAGAAGAAGAGCATGCAGGTAGATTAGCGGAGAGGGGCAGGCGAACGATTTACGACACGTACTGGTCTCCTCCCCGAGTTAGTTTGCCGTCCGCATTTCTATCTCTTTCGTCATTATCGCGGAGTGATGCCCTAAATGAATACGTGGATTTCATCCGCGACAGATTAGCTTATCGCACAAAATCAGGGATCATCAACGCGATCAGTCATCGATTGGTAAAAGCCAATTTGATGGAGGGTAAATAAAGCGCTCGAAAATGCATCCGCGCCGCAGTTTAATGGCATCGTATATTTGACACATCCCTGCAATTTATCAATCTTGATGCAACCTTAATGGCGAAATGTACATACGTCATGCTTATCATTACGCGAAATCTGGTGGAAAAACGGAATTAGCATAGAGCGCGTGATAAAAATCTAAGTATTTATAGCCTGTCCCAGAATTATGTACATATCCGTTATCTCGAAATGTCATTCTTTTTGCTCGCCTTCGCTCTTTCTCTTGATTTTATCATCGATTTAGCTTTACAGATACAGATATGTAGTGAACATTTAAGGGATCGATCAGTACCCCAATATTCGTTATTTGCTGTTGCAGTTAAATAAATACACGAAAAAATTAAAAAAAAAAAGGATATATTTATCCGCGGTTAGATTTACGACGAAATACAATTTTTTCGCCTTTACGATCTTCGACAATGTGATTCGGGCAATTGATCTATCAATCCGTTCGTCCGTATTCCGTTACGTTCGTATATCTGCGAATCCGTCTTTCCGTTCTGCCAATTGCCCATATTTATCTGTCCGTCCCGTCCGTTTCGGCGTTGCCGTCGATCCGCCCATCGGGTCCATCGGTCCATCTATCAACCTCTACCCGTCCATCCCGTGTCACCCACCGAACTGCATGCGTGCGTGCGTGCATACTTATCCAATCTATTCGCCAATCTATCTCTGCACTTGTCCCCGCGAGCCTTCTCTCGCATTTACTATTTCTTTCCTTTTCTCTCTCCCTCTTACTTTATCTGTCTATTTATCTATCTACCTCTTCGCAGTCCGCTGCCACTTGGATCTTACACGCCGCCTACAACAAAACGACCTATCGCGCGCCCATTCAACTCTTTCTCCACTCCCGAGTCCCGCGGGAGTCCCGGGGATTCCCCGAGACGCGATTCTCTCGCGCGGACGTCGCACCGCGGGGACCGAAATCCGGAAGAGAGTTCGCGCGCCGCGCTCGCGGCCAACGGCACGTTGCCGTTGACAGGACGGAGGCTGTCGTTGGACCCTTACCTGGAGAGGCTGACAGTCCTAGACGCTGGACACCCCGCTGCTGCGCTCGATTACTGCTGGCATAGCGCCGCTCTTCTCCGGCACGACACTAACAGGCCGCCGAACTCTCTCCCTCTCTCTCTCTGTCTATCTAACTGTCTCTCTCTCTCGTTTTCTCTCTTTCTTTCTCGCTCGCTCTCTCTATCTCTCTCTCGCTCGACTCGTAAAGTGTCCTACCTCGCGAGGTTCGTCTCCTGGACTGCCACCGTGGAGAAAGCTACATGCACCCATACCTACTACCTGGTTGCTGGCGCTATTGATCCCGGACCCCCAGACACCAACCGACCCACGCAGACGCCTCGCGTTGCTGCGTCGCTTTAGCAACGTGACGTCATTCACCGCCCCGCGACGCCCAGCCCGCCGCCAGATTTTCTATACATCTTTCGCCTCTCTCTCGCGAGCCTTTCCTGCGCTGCTGCCACCACCGCAGCTGCGGCCGGCTACCACCACCGCTACCGACGACGACGACGACGACGACGACGTCGGCGCCACCGGCTCCTCTCGGTCCCAACATCCCCGTGTACCACAACATCGCGTCACCGATCTCACCAAGAACGTCCGAGCCAACGAGTTACATTTATAGCGCCATTGATAATTGAAATATACCTAGCTACCTGGCGAGTTTATTAATAAAAGTTTATGCGAATAAAAATACACTGTTTTTCGTGATTATTGCGATCGCGATATTAATTTTATGACAAACTCGGCCACGGCATTCCTGCCGACATTGCTTTTTGTTCGAATATCTAGGGATGCCCAATATTCATTCAATATTTAAGAATGTCGACTTTTTTAACACTGTCATTATGATCGCCATTGAACCGATTAGACCTGAAACTTGGCCACTTCCAGCCATCGGCACATACCTGTTTACGGGATGCTCGTTCGCTCCCGGTTCTCACCCTCGAGCCAACCGGAGGTGTGAAAATCCGTAATGAGAGACCAAACGTGAATTCACGCCTGTAATGAATACGGACGTGCGCGCAGAGATATCCTCGCTGCTTTTTTTTTCGCACATTATTTAATTTAGCGTAATGATGGCAATGCACGCCTCCTTTAAATGTCCTTTTAATTACATTAAAAAACATGTTACGGTGTAATAACGATAATAATAGCGATAATAGCAATGACGGAAAAAAATAATGATTCTTTCAAGAAAATGATGCAATATCAGAATAATCTTACGAAAAAATTCTTTTTCTTCCCGTTATTATTTCATCTTTCTGCTAATTCAGATGTATGTCTCTCTGTATAAGCGCGTGTAGACGAATTTCGTGCAAGGAACGAGGGATTACGTAAAAATACATGAGGTTGTCCCAGATTTTCTGCCACGCGATTCTTGATCGAGTTTCGGTTCTTGAACGAGCAGACACGCGTTCTTAACGAAAATTTATATCGCTGCGCCTAGATTATCCTTCCCCTCGGCGGAAACTTGCATTATGGCATCTACATTATCAAAGTGTCAGAAGTCATTTTATTATACGTCGCGTGCTAACTGCGAATTGCAAGCTCACGGCCGAGATTAAACGTCCAACGCGCGTTTCTCTTAAATACACGCGATAACCTTTCAGAACTACGCAGGCACGTCAGCATTCATCTCATGCGATATTTTCATTATTTTTTTACAAAGCGATATTGTATTAAGATGCATCGTATCGCGAATACAATGTGTGCAATGAAATTTTTCAATATCTGTTATCTACCTATTGTTATCTATACCTTTTTCCTAGGGCTTAGGGTACGAGAACTCGGTCAGTTATTGTGTCCTGCGCGTCGATACAAAGAAAAAAAGGAGAGAGAACTATATAGCAAAACGCAACGATTAACCCTTTTGTTACGAAGAATCACCGTAATGGCTTTCGTCGTACGTTCATTACGAAGATCCGGTACAGTTGCTCGTCAAAAATCCTCGTCATGCTCCTAATGCGATGAAAGATAACGTAAATACTAGTTATCATCAAATTACGACACAAATTATATCTAACATTTCATTCGTCAGTCTAATTGTAAGATTAGAACACGCGCGAAGGCTAATCAACCGGTATCTGTAATTAATTCCACTATCACTGGAAAAACAATAACAAGGAAAACAGCATTTCTACGACATATTTATAGTTATCGCGAAAACAATATGTGTTATTCCTCGCGTCGATCGCGGCAGCAATCACCGACGTCCCCACTGTGCGCTAAATGAAGAAAATCTTGTTCCGCGGCCTTGTTGCAGGTCGGTCTTCTGCATGTAAGTGCAACCGTACCGAGCAAGCACGTCACAGAGTGTTTGCACTCGGTCATATAAAATCGCAATCGCTCTCGGTGGGAAGTTTACGTTGACGGCTGCATCTGATCGAGTCACAATGATTCCGACTCACAATCAGTAGAACAAAACGGTTCGTAAAATGGACACCTGTGCAATGATGAAAAATTTTGCCGCGCCATCTGTCTAGTTTTTTGTAATTAAATAAAATTTGTTTGCATTGGAAGACAAAGGCAAGCAAACCTATTCTTGTTCAGTGGTACGAGAGGCGAAGTGGCATGTGTCTATAGAAGGGATCGTCGAGTCTACGGAAGTAAGATACGCGCGCCCGTGGAAGATTGTTCGATTACGCTCCTCGATTGTAAGTGCACGTTTTGTCCCAATTGACGCGGTGTTACATGAGTGCGTAATATACCGCATAATATACTGCAAACACATTGCTTTCAATTCTGTCATTGTGCCCGAACCCGAGTACGGCTGTACTGGGCTGTACGGGCGATAAATAGTTTTATAACATACGGAATCTGTTTCTTTTTTATGGTAATTTTCGTTATTTTATCGCTAAATCCAATTATATGCTCAATTTATTTACAGACATGCAACGCAATGTATGCACTGATTGTGAGAAAAAAAAATTTTAATCCAAAAAAATATTTATTAGGTGGCTCCTAATAGCATATTTACTTACTTTTTACACATATTTATTTAGAATTAGATATTTTTATTTAATTGAAATACAAATATCTAATTCTAAATAAATACGTGTAAAAATTAAGTAAATAATGCTATTAAGAGCCACCTAATAATTTTTTTTTTTTTTATATTTTTTTTCTCAGTGTGTGATGTTAAAAACATGGAAATATTTTACATATTTTACTTCTAACGGTAATGATAAGATAAAACAAAAGTGCACCATTTATAGCGGACGAGTTTACACAACTGGGCAATTATATTCTGCATTTGCAATAGTTCAACAATATCGTGCACGTCAACTGCTAGTATGAACAAATTTATTGGCTAGTAGATATTCGTTAGCATTATTCCATAGCATTTTACCAAAATCAAACATTCGCGTGTTGTTGAGTTCTATTTGGAACTGATATGACCGAGAACGTGCAATGAAAGGAATCGCGCATAGGTCAAATTAGTTAGTTAGTTTGTAATTCAGATACTAAATTTCCGCATGGCAAATAATATCGAGATATAATTGTCGATAAAGTGTGAATGCTGACTAGTTCGACCCACCTCATTAAGAGACGCTTCGAGCCTTCGAAGGTAGACTGCGTCATTCTTATTCGACACAAAAAAAGGAGGAGGAAAAGAGAGGAAAAAAGGGAAGAAAAAGATCGCGGTAGGTAAAAGTTACACGGCAGAAGTTGCCTCATCAGGCGTTTCCTGCATTTGGAACTTGTAATAACAAACCTGTCGCGCGGGGCGACCACGGAGGGCAGAAGGGGTGAAATATGACCTATTTTCGTCACTCACCGGATTGAAAGTATTTCCGACATCTGAGGGTTAAGCTAAGACGGGAAAATGTCGGACGGGAAACGAGCGCGGTGAGAGGGTGAAAAACGGGGCGTTCGGTTCGTCGTCGTCGTCGTCATCGGCGTCGTGACTCGTTCGTGCTATAATAACGTGGGCTGACGTGTGTCGATATAGAGGCGTTCGCGTGTTTCGGTCCAGCGGCGGCAGCGCGCCGAGTCTCTCCGGGACCATAACTCGATATCTCCCGGAAAAAAATCCCTCTATCGCGTGCTTTGCAACCCGTACAACGCCCGAATTGAATGTTAGCCCAAGACGAACGACCGCCTTGTAAATATCGCGCGGTCGCTCCTTCGTTTTTAATCCTTTGGCTGAGAGCGTTACAATGTATCTAATTAGAATCGTAATTTATATGATAAAAAGCAATTTCGAGCTTAAATAAGCTTCGCCTTGTTCATATCAACACGATAATGTTGATATAGAAATAGAGGAGTAAATTCGAACGGTACAAAATAGTTTCTTATCCATTTAATGAATTAATTAAACTACGCTTGATTGAAACTTCAAAGGCTCCTTCGATTTTGTCGATCCTTTCTTCGTTTCAGACTTACTGCGCCCGCAAACAGCAATTTTAAGTGTACGCGGCACAGCCAAAGAAATTAACCTTTCTATCATCAAGTAGCGTAATGTACCCCGCCGCAGTAATTCCTCCACCGTGTTTTAATCTCTTACTCGAGATTAAAATTCCGATCTTGGTCTTTCATTTTTCACAGCTACGACGTGTGTAGAGAAGTTCGACACTTATTCGTATGCCTTAAATTCCACGTGCCGGCTACGTGATATTTTTCCATTAGTCTGAACTAATATTCCGAGTCGTATATTTACTGAATAAACATGGTTTCGTTGCCGTAAATAATCGCAAAATGTAACTGCATGCATATTGAATGCGTTGAATCGATATCATTCGGTAGTACCGTTTATGACGAATGTATATATAGCTGTGGATAATTTTGCAGAACGACCAGATCGAAAGGTATCCAGCGTCAAAAGCATGATACGTGCCAGATTTTTTATTCGCGAGATCAATGGCTCGCGTTTGTCATCAAAAGTGCAATGTCGCGCAAGATCGGTCGCTTATCCGATCGAACATAATGAAACGAAAGATGTGAACAACGAAACGCAATATGCGCGGCCGACCAAAGATATTCCCGGACCGAAAGCGTTGCCTTTGCTTGGCAATTGGTTCAGATTCCTACCATACATAGGTAAGAGTTCTCTCGTCACACACACACACACACACACACACACACACACACACACACACACACACACACACACATAAAGCGTGTTCAAAACATTGATTATTTTATTATTATCGGATTATTCAAGTTCAAATTTAAATATGATATTTAAGTCAGATCGGAAGTTTATGTCCATGGGACGTATAACTGCAATATAATTTAATAACTAACAAATAATTTATTTAACAGAATGTCAATTTGTATCTCGAAAGATTATTTTGTTACCTGTTAAACAATATCAATTGTTTAAACGTAATATATTTCCTTTGTTTCTTCACGTACGTGTAAAATGGCGACCACCGATTGACGTAAATGCAGGTGAATACGGCGGACAAGACACTATAACGCAAATGCGGATGCTGCGTGATCAGTACGGCGAAATCGTTAAATTGGATAAGATAGGAGGCCGCAGATCGGCAATCTTTCTATTCTCACCGGAGCTATGCGAGAAAATGTATCGGGTGGAAGGCGCGTGGCCGACGCGGATTGCTATGGAGACTCTACACTATTATCGCACAAACAGGACACACATCTATAATGGGCAGTACGGCCTCGCAACAAGGTCAGTATAGAATGCTTTGGAAGAAATGTCATTGTCAAGAGAGAGAGGGAATTGTTTCTCTTTCTACATATAAGATACACGACTGTGTCTCAATCCCGTATTTCTTCACAATTCTTAAAGACGCGGTAATAAACATTTCTTTAAAAAATTCTTAAAATTTTGAGATTCTAAAATCCAGAAATAGAATTACTTGGAAAGAAGATTGTCAAGTTCCATAGCTAGATAGATGAGTGATAGTATATGTGTGCGTGTGTGTGTGTACATGTATAAAGAGCGCCCTAGTTTCACTGTACTTCCTCTTATTCTTACCGTCTATTATTAAGATATTAAAAAAATCTGAAAATGGAAAAGAGTGCAAGAAGCCCGACTTCATTAAACGCTCTTTTCAGCTTACGAATCGCAATATTCTTCTGCTTATCTCAGATCGCTTCAACAATCTGCACTAACGTCACGGCAAGTTTCGAAGTTACGTCATGCTAAATTATTAGTTTAATATTTATCAAATCGCATAATATTTGTACGCATAATGTTAGACTAAGCATTCTTGAGATACGTATTCCATAACTGATAAAATTTATCGCCTCGTCCTGTAATAATGGAACAAATCCGATTTTACAGTATTCGATTTCTCATTTTAATCAATTGTTAGATTAATAACATAGCTATTATGGCTCTCGAGATTTCAACGTGATAAATGTAGGCGTTCTCAGTGTAGTATGTTAGATATATGGTCAAGCGCGAAGGTCGTCGATATCCCGAAAATTCGTCAGAATATGGGAACACCAGCTGACGAAGCAACCTTCCTCTCCATCGCTATCCTAACTCTCTCTCTCACATACTCCTCCCCCTCTCTCATCTCTCTCCGTCACTCTATCTCTATCTCGCTGGTCTCTCTTGTGTCCTGTACGGTCGATAGTCCAGCGAGTGTACGAAGAGCCACGGAGAGACCAAACACAGAGGCCTACATAAATTGCGTACGATGTAACATCTCGTCTCTCGCTGAAAAGGGCGCTCTCCTGCTTTTAGCCAGGGCAAATTGTGGCACGACTTTCGGTCGAAAGTCAATCCGCACATGATGCAACCACGTACGGTTAAGGCACACGTAGCGCAGATCAGCGAGGTGACCAGCGAGTTCGTGGACAAGATGCGAGCACTGAGGGATCCTGAAACCCTGGAGTTGCCGAGCGACTTCAAGAACGAATTGCAAAAGTGGGCCTTAGAGTGTAAGTACGAGAGTAAGTGATGCGAGCGGCGGAGATATTTACGCCACTGATGTTTCGCGCTCCTCCACGAAAATGGAGCACCTAGAATAATATAGTTATATACGTATATCACGGTTGTAACAATGGGGCTGATAAATTAACTCGCACTCCAAATTCAATGCACTGCGGCATTGTATATTCCAGTGGATCGTAATGCATTTATCAACGATGCGACGAGAGATACGCGCCGGGCTGAAAGTTTTAAAAATATACGCCGCTCTATATTTCGATATTAAGTGACTCCGCAGTCACGTGACAATCACTTACCGTTGATTAACAGCAATATGTTCGATCGCGCTGGATTGCCGACTAGGGTGCTTGAAGCCTAATCTTGCCGCGGATTCGGAACCGCAAATAATGATTAATTGCGTGCACGAGATGTTCGATCTCATGTACCGCATGGAAATTCTACTGTCTCTGTGGAAGGTGTACAATACACGGAATCTCAAGAAGTTCTTCCGTGTGCTGGATACGCTTAATGGGTAAATATTGAAACTTATACTCGTTACACTACTACGTCAGCATATTACTCGCAAACTCCCACGCGAATACGCGAACTTGTTACTTCACATCGTCATTACCGTAATCCTCGATATGTTTCCTCGACATTCTCGTGTCGCGAAGTTAGTTATCAATAATGTATCGTGTGTCATGTCACGTTAATTACTTCTTGCTTAGAATTTAACGTTTTACGTCCGTTCAGTTACTTTTACTTCTAGAAGTTACGCGTTACCGCTACCTCCACATTTTTCGCTCGCGCATAATTCATTCTGCATGTAACAAGTTTGAAAACACGACTCGTCGTATTTGCGTATATAATTTTATTTACGATCTATTTATCTACGAATTTTAGAATTGCCAGTAAACACATCGAGGGAGCTAAGACGAAGTACGAAGCAATGGGCGATAGCGCGGATCTGGGCGAACGTAGTATATTACAGAAACTTTTGCGTATCGACAAGCAAACGGCACAGGTAATGGCGCTCGATATGCTAACGGCTGGTGTTGATACGGTAAGTGCGAGATTTTAACTCTTCAAAATGATTTTAATAGCTCGATCTTCTATCGAATAAAATCTCGTTATCTCTTTTTCGACGAACATAATAATAATGAAATAATAAACGACTCTGATTAAAATTAAAAAATTTTTTTATTTTTAAAATAAATTGCTACACTATGGCATCTCGTATATCTTTGAAAGCTCTATAATTTTTTGTATATTTAACTGTTAAAATCTTTTTTTAAATGCATCGGAAAGAGCAAGAGAAAGAATTCTATTATATCAAAATTCTGAAAGTGGGACTGTACTTGATTAAGTAACGACTTGTTACAGACTGGCAACGTGTCCGGCAGCTTGTTGTATTACATCGCGAATAATCCAGAGAAACAAGAAAAACTGCGGGAAGAAGTAATGTCCGTGTTACCGGACAAAACATCGCCCGTCACGCAGGACGTCCTAAATCGTACGAAATACGCTAAGGCCTGCATCAAGGAATCCCTTCGATTGTTCCCCATCGCTGTTGCCAATCTCAGAACTATGCAAACTGATGTTTGCATAGGAGGGTATAGAATACCAGCAGGAGTACGTGCCGTTTTCTTTCTAATTTGTTATTTATAATTAGAGTCTAAGATTCGTCTGATATCAATAGATATATCTAATTAATGACTCATATCTATACCATTTCATTAAAATATTTAAAAAAAATTTACCGATAAAAAATGTTTTATGAAAATTTCAAAAACGCAGTTAAAAATAATATTTATTAAATATAATATATTTGATAAACTCGGATTTTTCAAGGAACTTGGAATCGATTTTCTTTTAATCAAAATTTAATCGAATATTATTTTTCTATTATATCATAATTGGTAATTTTTATAAATTTAATGATTATATAAATATAATTATTTAATTTAAATTCTATTTAATTCCTTGAGCTAAATAAAATATATAATTTTAGTACTCATTCGCGAAATCTAAGTCCTCAAAAAATTATTTCCATTTGTTTACTTAATTCAAAGACTATCAATATATTTGAGCGTTATAGGTATATTGTTAAAAGAAAAAATTCACTCTGAATTGTACAAAAAAGTCATAAGTTTATCAGGTATATATGTCGCGAAATAAGCTACATCCTACATCAATGAATTTTGAAAAAGGGGGGCCAACTTCACAGACGTATGAATTCTCAGTGGTTCTCTCTTTTTATACCGTTAGACCGATGTCATTGCTGGCCACTCTCTGATCGCGAAGGAATCCACGGAGTTTTCGCGAACGCAGGAGTACATTCCCGAGAGATGGTTGCGAGATAACACGGAGTTTCCATCAGCCAAGGAGGCGCATCCCTTCGCGTACATGCCTTTCGGATTTGGCCCTCGCACCTGCATCGGCCGACGATTCGCCGAAATGGAGCTCGAGACGTTACTCTTGACAGTTCGTAAACTTGCTCGTGTCCTGCTGACAATTCTGTTGCCCGCGGGATTCAGTCAGTCGAATAACGATAACCGGATTTCCATTTCGAAATAAACGTGTCTTATATTAGGAGAGTAACAGTGCCAACCCAAGAATAAATGCGACTGTGTCCTAAATTTGTTCGAGCAAAACGGTTAAGACGTCTTGATAAAGATCGATTAATATTACATGCTCGTACCTCGTTCGACAAGATCAACTTACAATGCCAATCAGTTCGTCAACAAATTCGTTCATTATTAATAAATACATTTTCTTTTTTTCTTTCGTTTTTTTAATATAAAGTGATTTTTTTTCGCTGTCCGCCGTTTACAAGATTTGTCAAGAAATAGAAGAAAACAACCATTACGTCTAGTGGATGTTCTATTAATCTTACCGCATTTCACTTGTTCACGTGCGCTTTCGCGCGAATAACCGAAGCGAATGCAAACTTCCTTTTTAAATGAATGTAGCGCGGAAAAACTGATTTTTGTACGTTTGTTTTTAATTCACTCGCAAGTCTCGCGAGGAGGACTACGTTCTTCTTTTCACCGATGTTTTATTCATACGCGATAAGCGCAGATGTTTAATAAGTTGAAAGGTTTAAACGAGCGCGCGCGCACAAAAAGTATATCGCATGCTGAGATAATAACGGAAACAGACGACACGCTTGCATAATATGCATATTCTCTTGGAGCGTCGGACTACGCGTGACTGTGCATGGCAGTGAAATAACGATGTTGCGCTCAAGTACGAATTCCCGGAAAACTAAATATTCTGCGCGGATCCCCGTTGGCGCCGTTCCTCTCCTCATAAAGAATTGAGAAGCGTGATTCCGTAATTCGCTCTGACACGACAGTTTGGCACGAACATCAACAGAAATGACTCTCTTTAATTCCGGTTAATATCCACAAACATATCTATCGTCAAGTACTCGGATATGAATGTTTCGATTTATATTGTGAATATGTTATACCCTCGTGTATTTTATTAACATTAAAACATTTGTTTCGCACGCGAATTAGACATTTGAGACTTTTCGCCAGACACTTTTGATGCAGAAATTAATCCTCCGGTGAGAATTACGAGTCTCGCGGAACCACGCTTTTCAATTGAATCGCAGATTCTCGAAATGATTCCCGGGCGGAAAAGCCGCGAGAACACGACGCCTGCATATCACTCCCCCCGATCGCGCGCGATGCAAATTGCGAAAGGAGTTTACTATAGAGAGATGCGTTTTTGTTTTATTTAGGTCATACGAAATTTCCGGATCGAATGGCATCACGGACCGCTCGAGTACGAAAGCCGATTTATAAACACGCTGGTGTCACCGATGCGATTCAAGCTCGTCGATTTGTAGATCGTCACAAATTTTCCCACGAAAACTATACCCACATGTTTCACGGAGAAAGCGGTCAGAAAAGTGTCCTGCCGACGTTTTGCGCGATTTTTCCTCTTTAATAATTACGACGAATGTCGGCACGGTTACCGGTTGTACGAGCATCTGACCCAAAGAAGCCCGACCGAGGTGGAGAAAATGCCATCGGCCAACCACAATTCTTACAATTTTAATCTACGCCCGAGGACAGAGAGCGCGACATTTTACAGGAATTTTTTAGCGTAAAAGCTACAAATTTTTAGCAAACTCGTGTAGAAGCACGAGTGTGCAGGTGTGTATGCACGTGTATGCTCGCCTCTAAATAGCATAAAAATACGAGAGATATAAATTGTACATATTGTTGAAATTTTCTTTAGCAAACACCAATGTACAATACCTTTTTATACTTATCTGTTATTTATGATAGCCTTGGGAAAGCATAATGCGATGCTGTTTTATTTATACCTATACCTATTTGTAATGCTAATGGTAATAAAGTTAAAAATATTTATCAGGCACAGTCGGTGGCTGTTTCATCAAATATTTATCGTCCATATTACTGATAAAAGATTCTTGATAAAATGTATAGAGGAAAAAAGAATGCATAATTTGCAACGTAGGGTGGTCACCGCGTACACGTAGACCGATAAATTGCCATTATTTAGGCGAAGCCGATTCGATCGATCTAACGTCGTTGCGACGCTAATTTCGTTATATGCCATTTATAGTTTAATTATGCCGCACAACGTAATAACAGTATTTATAGCAAAGCTACGATACTACTACCAGCCTTATCTATCGCGCGACGCATTCAGAAATTAATTTGAACTTGAATTAACCGCATAATAGGCTTGAAATATCACGACGTTTGAAATAGGTCGTAATTCCAAGACGCGCGCTCCGTGTAGGTGTGCATGTCGCGGGTGCGAGTTTAGTAGGAAAATCGATTTACGCTTTTGCGATAGGAAGCAATAAAAATCATTCTTACGTTATGTCGAATAACGCGCGACACTTCACGTTTCCACGCGATAGGATAATGCATTATCGGCGAAACGAATCTTAATGCGACCTAGTTCCGGTTTACACGCACGACCTCGATAATACGACCGGATAATAGAATACTGCCGCGTGCATGTGTGAATCTGCAATATTTAATTTTTTTTTCAAGCCTATCTCGTTTTCGTTTACAGAACCGTGTATACGTAACAGAACCGAATACATTTGCATATGTTACAGAGATGAAAATAATGCGCGGGAAAAGCAAGGCGGGTAAGATAAAACGCAACGAAACAACTGCCGAATAAAATTTGCGTATTAACTACGTCATTGTTCGCTTATTTTATGCGATTATCGGTTTTTCGAGGGATTTTACTCTTTTATAAATCCGCGTGTGACCAACTAATGCGTGGCCACGTTTAATTCTACAAATTTTATATATACATAGATATGTATATAAAATTTAACCATACACGCGTCAATGAATAAAATAACAAATTTGTGCAGCGAGAAAAACGTGGAAAAGTAAATCTATGGTAGTGAATATTCCCGGTGAAAATTGACTTTAAACCATCAGAAAAATAAACTCTAACACTGATTACCACGCTTCATTTTACACAATATGAATAACGCAGATAGAAATCCGTGTATTGATTGCATTCTCTGTACTCTCTAAATGTCATAGAGTGGTTTCGCCAATAATATATTAGAGTGATTGCGCTAGTGTCACTCCACAAGAGAGAGTTGTCACTCTAACGTGAGTAAATTCACTTATAAAGTAGAAGTGAATTTTTCACTCAAATTTTAAGAGCGGCTACTCTACTGGAGTGATGGTGCGATCTCACTCTAAAGCTATAGTGAATCACGATTCACTGAAGATCGACTGATAAATGACTCTAATAGGATGAAATTTTTCACTCAAAATTGTGTAGAGTGACATAATTCACTCACTTCTACAGACACTGATCTTCATTCAAATGGAGTGCGATTTTCACTCTAATTTATAGCGCAATTTTTACTCTTTTTTAGAGTGGCGAATCGCTCCAGGTACACAGGCTCAATTTTTATTTTCCGTTACACTTGCATTTCACTCGTTCTGAGTGATATTTAAAACTCTTCGACTTTTAGAGAGTATAGATATTTACGGAGTAATAAGTACAAAATAAGTGAGAGGTATCCCGTTTTCCACCCGATGATATCGCGTCACTTGAGCGCGCTTCGAAGAGCGACTTTATCAGGGCACGCGTCACCGTTCGCGCGCATTGTAAAATAGTTGATACTCGTAGAAGAAGCTCGCTAGAGCGAGCTCGGAAACTCGAATGCCAATGCTGCTTTCACTGCCGCGAGTGTCGCGATAACGCGTCGCCGACTAGCCGTTACCCGGGGTCTTATATAACGCACCGTCTCGAAATCGTCGGTTCAGTCTCCGCCGAGACAGCCTCGTTCTCTCACGCCAGTTTCCTCGCGTTCCGTCCCACAGCTCGAAAAAATATACGAATTATACGATGGCATCGGAAAACACGATCATGGACTCGGACTGCATGACGCTGACGAGATTCGTGCTGGCGGAGCAGCGCAAGGTGCCAACGGCGACCGGCGATCTTACGCAGCTACTGAATAGCATACAGACCGCCGTAAAAGCCGTCAGCTCGGCCGTGAGGAAGGCCGGTATCGCTAATATGTGAGTAAACATTGCGAGCTTTCGAGGCTGAACGAGAGCCAGCCTCGCGCCAACGTTTGCGAGAGAAAAAAAACGCGAACGTAGTGCACGCCGTGGAATGTGCGATTCGGTGTCGCTTTCTGCATGGCCGAATAAGCGAAAGAGGATCAGCGCGAGAGAAGTGCAAAAACACTTCGTGATCTCATAAACTAGACGTTCTAATGGCATATTTAAACAGCTGAAATAGAGAGACACTTTACGAGATATTCAAATTAATCTAATTATAATTTGTAATCTTCATGAGTTCGAAACTACGCTGGTTCACGCGCGACTGTACGTTTTATTGCGCAAATATTCCCCACGGTTTAAAAGTTGCAAAATCACTTTGCGACAACAAATAGAGGACTTTCATACGTTATAACCGGTGTACGGATGCAGCTTACATGTGCGGTTTTACATTTTCACGCGGCACTCAACGGTCAGAATTTAGCACGCGGCAGAGGGAGACTCGAACTAGTATACAGATATATGTGTACAGCGTAGGTGTAAAGTCTCCGCAGTATCGTAACTGAGGCTAACGTTTGCTGTCGAACCGGCGCTCGTCTCTATTTTATTCAAATGTATTCGGCAGCGGTATAGTCCCGTGCATTTACCGTGCTCAAGCTGCCAATACACGCCAGTAAACATTAATCTCTACGCCCTGACAATTCTGTAACCTTGCATGTAAATAACATATAAATGATTTCCCATTATTACAGTGGTGCACACACCGCAGCGACATGAATAAAACAATTTCATGACTGGTCGCTCTCTATCGAAGTTTCGGAACAAACTTCCCTTATCAATAAACTGATGTAGATTGTGCCTCGAATTAAGATTAGATAGCTGTAATGAAGTCCGTGAATCTTGGATAATATAACGAATAATTATTATCTTAATGTTTTCATATTATCTCCTGAATAAATTATCTACCTCACGTTTCTAACAATCCTATAATTTATTTTCTAAATAAAAATTTTACAATATTCTTTAACGTGTTTGCTATTGAAAAATGTTCCAAAAGACAATGTTGCACATTTGCCCCAGTATTTTAAATAAGTGCTTCTTTTTCCCCAATATACTTCTTTCAATTTCAAAACAATTTAATCACATCAAGATTCGCGAACTGTTTCAAATATCATTTAAAACCAGAAAATCTTCTCTCTTGAAAGGTTTAAGCCCCCAGAGAGTCTTTTCTTAGATACGGGTCGATATCTAAACGTTCAAAGTTCTTAAAAATTTCTGTCTACATCTGATTATAAAATAAAGAATATATTTAGATGTAAATGTATTGATAATTTTAAGTATAAAATAATATAGTATAATTGTTAAAATAATCGAAACTTTCAAAAAGCTTTTTATTTTAAATAATATTTGAAACTACTTGTATCATATATGTTTATCGCGTATTCAAACTATTTCAAGCCCAAATCATTCATAATTAATTGAATCGGTAATGCAATGCTTATTTGGGTGTACTAATCAGCTATTAAACGCACGACGCATCCCTGTTCATCCATCAGGTATGGCATCGCCGGCAATATCAACGTTCAGGGTGAGGAAGTCAAGAAGCTGGACGTCCTGAGCAACGAGCTCTTCATTAACATGCTGACGTCATCCTTCACCACGTGCGTGCTCGTGAGCGAGGAGAATCAGCACGCTATCGAGGTGGAAACGGAGAAGAGCGGCAAGTACATCGTGTGTTTCGACCCGCTCGACGGCTCCTCCAACATCGACTGCCTCGTCTCGGTGGGCTCGATCTTCGGAATTTACAAAAAATCCGAACAATCCGGGGAATCCACGCTGCAGGCCGCGCTGCAACCGGGACGGAACTTGGTCGCGGCCGGATACGCTCTATACGGCTCGGCGACTATGATAGTGCTCTCGATCGGCCGTGGCGTTAATGGGTTCATGTACGATCCGGCCATCGGAGAATTTATACTGACCGAGAAAAACATGCGTATGCCCGACAGAGGCAATATATATAGGTATGATAAAAAATAAAGGGAAAAGACAGACAGAGAGAGAGAGAGAGAGAGAGAGAGACGAAAGCTGCGGGATGAAATATATTCGGTGCACAATTTTTGATGTGCGAGTTACAGTTAACATCGTCAGCGTAATCACGAATTCGATAAGATAGTCGATATATGTTGAGTTCAAGTTGACTTTTTATAGGCGAAAGTACATCTTTCGAAACTCTCTCTCTCTCTCGGTCGTTATTGACCGCACTGAAATCGCGGTACGATTATTTGCAGTATTAACGAAGGCAACGAGAGCACGTGGGACTCGTCTATCAAGGAGTACGTACATTCCAAGAAATATCCCGCAACCGGAAAGCCCTACAGTGCCAGGTACGTGGGCTCCATGGTCGCCGACGTACACCGTACGATTAAGTACGGCGGTATCTTCTTGTATCCCGCGAGCAAGAGCAATCCCAACGGCAAGGTAATTTCACGACGACTTCTGAACTTTATATTGAACCAACTATCTATATGGTACGGAAAAAGAACAAGACAGATCGAGACAAATAGCGATAAGCGGTGTATATTACGACATATTTCGAGTTAATACGTATCCTATTTATCTTCTTGATTCTCTCTTCGCTCTCCGATTATTGCCAAACAATTTTTTTGTAAATTCCTGATCTCGCGCTTATCGGATGCGCTTATCACTACACATCAGACGCGGATTGAGTAATAAAATAACCCTGTAACTTTGCGTTATAAACAGGTGTTTACGCTACCATCTATCCGATAAACATGCAGGAAAGTATCGGACTTTGGAAATTATTTTATCTAAGCGCGGTATAAATATATATCCGGTTTTAACTTGGACTGACCCGCGCGGCGGCATCCCATGATTTCTATGTAAATTTCTGTAAAACATTATCGGACTTTGCGTATTATCCACTCGGGTAAACACGATTGCAGCTCTCTATCAGAGAGGCCGATATACCGGGGTCAGAATTTCAAGAGAACGTATTTACCGATAATTAACTTATTATTAGACTTTAATTTATTACAATTTATTACATGCATTATGTAACGCATTTTAAACGTACTTCTCATCTATATTAAATCTCGCGTATTAAAGCATGAAAATTTCGCAAAAGTCAAATCAATAAATATGCGCTATTTGTATTAATTTCGTAATTCCAGCTACGACTTCTGTACGAGTGCGTACCGATGGCTTTCCTAGTCAAGGAAGCCGGCGGTCTGGCGACAAACGGAAAAATTGATATTCTGGACATCGTTCCGGAGACCATCCATCAGAGATCGCCCATTTTCTTGGGCTCGAAAGACGACGTTAACGACGTAATGGCGTTTATAAAAAATAAGGCCGAGCGATAAAAACGAAGAATCTCTTCCAAGCACACAATAATCGAGCGTTATATCTTTTTTATACGGATTGTTATTTTACATTTTACAATAAATTAATTTTTTTATTAAATTACGTATTAGCTGTTATATCAAACCCCTCAATTTAAATGTTCGAATAATTTTGTTATCGCTCAAAAGTAATACCACGGCGGAAATAATTAATAACAATTAATTAATCAAAATTGTAGTCAAACAGCGCGGAAATGTAATAAATCCTATGTCATCAGGCGCTTTTACAGGGCCATTACGAATAATTACGGCCGATTGTTGGCAAATCCGGTAAATCCGAAAATTCATCATGTTTCGCGCGGAGACCTGAAATTATACGCTAAACGTTAGCGCGTCGGATTATTTAATTTATTCGGCGCGTACACGTGAATGCAAATAAATCATCCGCGTTCGTTATAAAAGCGACGTTGATGAAACCGTTAAGAAATACCGTCACGGGGAACAGCGTTAGCAGCACCGATCTCGTTAATCTCTTCGAGGAACTCAATCTAATTCGATCGGCGCGCACGGTGTGACGATAAGAGACGGCGCGTCGTGACAGTTTTTCTTTTTTCCTTTCACGAGCGCCGTATAGGTACTTATCACTTGCCGGGCGTGAATGCAGCGCGATGCGAGCGGCGCGAAGCATCGCGTCATCGGTCAGGCTTAACCGATGTCGGACTATATCATTTCCGTTCTTCCGTTTGTATAACCGTTAAGCGAGACGGCGGGCGCTGATAACGTTGCTATTTATTCTGCACGCACGCCCGGCTCTCTCCGGCTTAACCTCTTCACGGCGTGCAGCCCGGAATGCATCATAGGAGCACGACCGACTATTGATCGGCCGGTCGACAGTGCGCCAGCGCAAGTCGAGGCCGGACGGACGAAGAGAGGCATTCATGAGCGCGAGCCGCCCTCGGCCGTAGTACGTTTTGGTCGACATTTGGCTGCCGTTATGCTCGTCGTCCCACGGAAGCGCCCTTAGATTCTGCCATAATGTCCGGTGGTACGTAAACGTTTTATTTAAATAGAAATTGTCGCGTGTTTAACAGCGAAAGTGTCGCAAAATTGTCTTGTTCGTTTTCTCTCTCCGAGTCGGGAAACCGGCTCGCTTCGCTATGATACATGTAGTAAATTATGCATTTATTGACGCCGTACATGCGTCGCGTTTACCAGTCGATGAGTCAGCCAAAAATCAAAACGCAATCGCGCTCGCACGTAATTCTATATATGTTCGTAGTTTTTGTATTTAAACGTGCAACGCGCTTTATTAATTATCGAGTGTTTGTCTCTGTATAAAAGACGGCGAGAGAAATTTTACCTAGGTATTGATATGTCGCGAAATTAACGACCGTTTGTTTCGCTCAGTAAGACAGGGATTATATCGGCTTCGCGACGCTGCCGGAGCAAGTGCACCGGAAATCGGTGAAGAGGGGCTTCGAGTTCACCCTGATGGTATTGGGTGAGACCGGTCTCGGCAAGTCGACGCTCATAAACAGCCTCTTCCTCGGGGACCTGTACAAGGACCGGCGAATTCCGGATGCGGCGGGTGCGTGTGATTTTCATTTTAATTTCATCCATAAACGCGATCTCCTCGCGAAAACTAAGACAGTCCTCTAGTCCTAGTCAAAGCCCTGTCAGTCCCCTCTGAAATTATATGCGCGGCCAATCGAAATAACAATGACACCGTTTAATCGCGATGGAGGAGGGAGGACGTATATAACGCCACTGCGCCGGGATATAGTCTTGCCCTAAAAACCTCCCGCGTGCCTCTTGCGAGTTATTGACACGCGAAAAATATTTGATCAGCTTACATCGTGGGTAAACTGCCCACGATCTCGAGGAGTCGATAAATATTCATCGTTCACTTCCAGAGCGGGTGGCTAAGACCACCTCTATCGAGAAAAAGACAATGGATATAGAGGAGCGTGGCGTTCGGCTCCGCTTAACGATCGTAGACACGCCAGGTGAGAAATATCGCCGAGCCTATTTTATTTTCCACGTTTAAACAAGTTTATCATCTGCATATTATCTTGTTAGTATAGACACGTTGAATTAATCACGGTGAATTTCGTAAAATTGCTGGATAAATAATGATATTGATTTTTCGTAAAATTCAAACGATACGACTTTATTAAATAATTCAATAAGTAACGATATACCGTTCAAGGATTCGGCGATGCAGTAAATTGCGAGGATACGTGGAAAGCGTGCTCGGCTTACATCGACGAGCAGTTTCGCCAGTACTTTACGGACGAAAGCGGATTAAATAGGAAAAATATCCAAGATAACAGGGTACATTGTTGTCTGTACTTTATACCACCATACGGCCACGGGTACGTGATATAATCCAGCTCTCCATCATATATTCTCATTTACAGGATTAAAGATAATTTTCACCCCGCGGTATAATATCGAGCGCGATTATACATCAGACTCAATTACAATCCTTAATTTGAATACCGATCTTTCTTTATAGCCTCAGGCAGATCGATCTCGAGGTATTGAGGCGCCTACATCGGAAAGTTAACGTCGTTCCCGTAATCGCGAAAGCGGACACTTTAACCACTCACGAGGTGAAAAAGTTAAAGGAGCGCATTTTGGCGGACATCGAGGAACACGAGATTCAGGTTTGACTTTTTCCTCTTGACGTAAAGTAATGCGAACTTTTATAATTTCCTGATACGTGCAACAGCGCTCGTTCTTCTTACGACGCGCGGCAAATGCTAATTAATTTCCGTAATTGTCGCACAGATATACCAATTCCCGGATTGCGACAGCGACGAGGACGAGGAGTTCAAGCAACAGGATAAGGAGCTGAAGGCCTGTATACCGTTCGCGGTCGTCGGAAGTTCGACGGTGCTGGAGGTCGCCGGAAGGAAAGTTCGCGGCCGGCAGTATCCGTGGGGCGTAGTGGAAGGTGAACTTTTATATATATTCTACATACAATTCATAATTTTTCGATTGTACTAATTCCCATGAGCTACGTGCGAGGTAAGTATAACGTTGAGGAAAAAAATTTGTAACGTAAATAATTTTTAATAGAAAAATTTGCGCGATTGTAATTTCACATTTGCAACAAAATTTGCTCCAGCCAAAGAACACGATTTTAATGATCGTTATTAGATAAATCTCCGTCAACAATTGCTATTTGAAAGAACCGAGAGTGCACTTCGATGCGGTAACGTCAAAGGAATCGAAATTCAGAACAAGGATTTCACGTACTCGATACCCTTTATTACAAGAATACCGCGACTTTTCAATTAGATCGTTAAGCAGAAGCCGAATCAAAAGCAATTAGAAATTTAATCGATAAAAGAGCTCCCGAGGCTTAAGCCTTCTGCGATTATAACCAATCGGCGTATTTGAAAGCAGGAGGGACTGAATGCATTTTAAAGTACCTCCGGCTTTCGCATGTCGGCGGCCGATCTTTTAACATTTCAATTCTGATTGATCATAGTCGAGAACCCGAAGCACAGTGACTTCGTCAAACTGAGGACGATGCTAATATCGACGCACATGCAAGATCTAAAGGACGTCACGCAGGACGTTCACTACGAGAATTTTCGGGCCCAATGTATTTCTCAAATTTCGCAGCAAGCGATCCGGGAACGGAGGTATTTACGCATGTAAATAAATATTGCATTCCAGTAGGTATTGTATACATACGGACGCGCTTATCGCGCGTTCGCAATGCGTACGGGGTGTCTCGAAAGTGTCGCGTTTCGGAATAATATTATTTTTACACTAGTCTGCGTTTCAAGAGCTTTCCTCGAGATACGAAATGGTAATGGACTATTAATATTGGCTCTTTGAAGAGCTTGATACGCTTTCGAGTGCCCTGTACGCTTTGCATGATTATTAAAAGCATCTGCCAGCAATAGTTTCGAACTAGTTTGCGATTCACACTAGTTTGTGGTTCCAACGGTATGATAGTTCAGTGGAGAATAGTTGGAATATTTTATATATAAATTCTATATTGTCCAGTAAAAATTGAAGAACGTTTTAGATTGATACTTTTTGAAAAATTGCACGGTATTGCTTTAACATATGGTGGGGTAAAAGCAGCGATAGTGGTGTAAGTCAAATTTTTTTTAAATATCTATTAACTCGTGTGCATAGATGCAATCTATACAATACATAAATTGCATCTATGTACACGACTCAATATTTTAAAAAATCTGACTTACACCACTATGGCTTTAACCTTCCATATAACTCATGCTTCGATTGCATTTCGTAGATTATTCGTAGCCCCCTTTCGGATAATCGAGAATAAAAATACGCCTCTCGTCTCTTTTTTTACAGCAAACTGAAGAGAGATTCCGGACCGCACTTCGAGAACAGTATATCCGACACGGACAGACTTCTTTTGCAGAAAGATGAGGAGGTGAGCACGCAATTTAACGGTCGCGCGTTGAAACTTTTCAGGGATACATTTTTTTAGTCAGAAAGTAAAGTTTTTACCATGCAATTACAAGACGTAAATATTTTAATACTTAATATTAAAATAAACTTATTATTTTCAATATTTTAATACTTATTCATCATGTGGTTCGATTTTTCCTTTGTGAGTAATATTAGAATTAAAAAAAAAAAGGATCAAACGTACATATATGTCCCTGAAAAGCTTAATCCAATTCAATTTTCTAATCTAATTCGATTCTTATGAAATGTTTTCTCGCACCACTCGCTATCATCGATTCACGTTCGCAGATACGGAGGATGCAAGATATCCTGGCGCAAATGCAAGAGAAGCTCAAGGCGACCGGTCAGGTCGGCGGCGGTGTCGGATTGCGAGGCCGCGTGGGTAGCCTCGGCAATGATCTCGATTCCGCAGATGTGGACAAGAAACGTAACAGTATTATAGACGTTTGAAGCGTAGGAAGCGTAGATTATTCTCGGGATACATGTGTGTATCCGGAATGTATAGGGCTTACCCTCCCGAGAGATCTGTACATATTTCGTTCGACAGATCATCTTGACATTACATATAATTCTCGAGATCGTAGCTTTAGTATAAATTTTCTAACTTTCGAAATTATATAAATTTTTAAATTACATTTGCTCTAAATTATAGAATATAAGTATAGAAGCGAATTCATTATTAAATATTTCATTAATATTTATTATTAAATATTCGCTCGTATATAATAAACAAAATTAAAGCCGATTAATTGAAATTCGAGTAAAATAAATTTGTCTGTATCTAGAAGAATTAGAAGTAGAATTAAAAGTAATTATTAAGATCATTAATTTCTTCTCGATCACGTGCTATCTTTTATCACCGTTCGAAAGGGTAGACAAAGTAATAGAACTGCCAAAGATTCACCGATGCTTATCCGAATATTCGATCAAATCGAATCCTGTACAGATCTGTCGACTACACTCAATACCGCTAACGTCAGTGATACGCGAGATCGGAATGTATTTTATACTTATACACGTGCATAGCTAATTTATACAAATAATAAACACGCGTAGTCGTATCAGAAATTATCGGGAGATATATATGTATGTAACACCGCGTGTTCGTTGCAAAACGGACGTCGTATAACTGATCGCACAATAAGCATTGAGATTCTCGATGGAAGATTCTCCCGTTTGGTTTATCGTTTAACGCTAGTATCAGATTTAGAGTCCCGAGTGTATGCCAAAGAATTGCGAAAAGTATTAATTAGAATTAACGTTCTAAATATACGCACAATAATCCATAATTATATAGAATTCTATAAGAAGAGTGTGTGTGTGTGAGAGATAAATTCAGTTGGAGAAACCAAAGATCCGCGATTTGCACAGTCACTATTTTACTGATTTTTAATATTTTGTTTAAATTCTTTTCTTGTGAGAAGGAATGCGTAGATGTTTTGTAACAATAAACACATTATACCGTAAAAACGATACGGTCAACTCGAGTCTCAACAATTATGTTGAACTTTATTGCTATTTCTGTCCCATTTCGCTTTCCCTTCCAATATCTTTCTGTCATTTATTTTAAAGGAATCGACTAAGAAAGAAAAAAAATACATTTTAATTTATATTTAGAATAAACATATATGATAAAATTGGCTAAAGCAGAAAAATATTGTACGTCGCCAAATTTACGTCGCCTTCGGCGTTTAACCCTACGTTACTCGCGTAAGGCATAAAATACACCCCAACCTTAGAAATCCACTGAATTCAAGGAGTAAAACTTTTAACGAACAAAATTTCTAGTTTCGTACTCACCGTTCGATGTGCCACGTATATTTCGCGACGCTGGCTCGCCGATGTCGACGACGCCTGTTGTCCGGCCACTCCGGGGATGCTCTCTCAGAATCCTCTCTCGTCGTCCGGCTCCGATATTCACGAGATTTTCACACACATACGCACTAGCGTCCGTCCCATCTCAATCGTCGTCCGACTCGGCGAAATTGCGCGAAGACCGTCTTTCCGCGCGCGGAATTTTTACCACGTTTTACGAAAATGACGACGCGCCGCAACAGCGTCGAAGTAGAAATTCGAAAAGGCAACAGGTAACAGCGCCGCGATCGTCGGACGGAAAATGGTGGACGCGGCCGCGGAAAGTCACCGTTCGCGCAGTCACTTCCGCTTGGGTTATCGTTTCCGGCGCTCGATTCACTCAGACAGAATAATCAGCGACGAAACGCGCGAGACCGCGACGTTCGTCCTCGCGCAAAGTTTTCACGAAAAGACGCGCACCCATTGCCGTCGCGATGCGTTCAAAAAAGATAATGGCGCGGCGGTCGCGGAAAGTAACGGACGCGCCGACGCGACGCGGCATCCGAATGTAGCCGATGTAGCCGCACATAAACGCACATTCGATTTCATCGCAAAACTCATCTCGCTGGCGATTGTCAATTTGTCACACTACGACGGCACTCGATTCCGCATCACTGTATACTCCACAGAATCCCCGACGGGGCGGCGACGCGCGACGGCGCTCGATTCGGCAGGATCTCCGTCCCCCGATGAACGTACGCGTGCGAGGCTGGTTGCAGTGACTGTCCTCGCACGAGATTTTCCCAAAAATGAAGATGCATGCGAATTATATATTGACGAGTTCATTCAAAAAAGACAACGACGCGGCGATCGCGGAAGCAACAGACGCGCCGGCGAAAAAAGGAGTCCGAACGTAGCCACGCGCGTACGTTTGACGAACTTGTCGTTCACCGTGTCACCCGCGTTCACTTACGTACTCCGATTATCGTCCCCGACACAACAATGACGGCACTCGACTCGACAGAATTCATAGAATCACCGGCGAAACGCGCGACGCGACGAGCGCGCGTTCGTTGATCCATGCGCGACAGCGGTATAGACTGAACTGAACGCCGGCCGCCGCCGGCGCGCGGCTCGCACTTCGCGTCGCGGCAAGGTCGCGCGCGACGTAGGTACAAAAACCTTTGTAAATTCGTACGTTTGAAAAATGAACAATCGTATCTCGTTTTTGTCAAAACGGAGTTAATACTTTCTCCAATATACCGGGAGGTTAAATTGTATAACAAATAAGGAATTTTATGTACATTATTACTAGTTCCTAAGACACGATATTTAGAAAAAACTCGTATTGGAAATTTTCACAGAAATAAAACTTTTAAATCCTGTTTTCTCTTATAACATGGAGGCACGACGTACGATTTTTTATCTCTAAGATATACGATATTACCATGTATTACGATATCAATGACACGTTACGATATTTCGATAGCTTTATAAAAATTCAATAATTTTCTTGTTGCTCGTACGGAAATTCTAATTTCTTATTTATACATGTATGTATATAATTGGAAGAATTTTTATTCACGTAGAAACGACTGTGAATACCGTCGAATAAATATCCCTTTTTAGTATTTCGTTCACTTTGATCCTGTCGAAAAATTACTGGCGAATCGGCACGACTGCTAAACCACAATGCGTAACTCGATTCTGTTCTCCGTTCACGCTATGAATTTCGTTACAAATGGCGAAACGCGAATCGTGCATAATTTACGCCTATAGTCTTACGATTTTACTACACGATTCGTGAAGTTTCGTATTTGCGAAAGAGAAAAAGATACCGTAGCCGTAGATTCTTGCTATAAATCAGTACGATAGTAAATTGTCGATCGGAAAATGAAAAGAGAACAAAAATAAGCTGCGAGAGAGAATTAATAAGTTTATTATGCGCGACACGTCGAAGACTCGCCAGGATCCGAAAAAACTCCCATTCCACGAAATTCCTTCGCCTCGCGGCGCACCCAGTTCTCGGAATTATTACGCGCATCTGGCATCCAAAAAACGCTTTCCCCATACCACGCGCGGTTTGTTTACGTTCGTCTAGCAGAGTCTAGCTCGTTTTGCACGTGCATTCTATCCGCTACATTTTCTATATTACGACGTCGAAATATTTCGACAACGTGCACTTTCAATTTTGTCTTTCTTTTTCTCTCTCTCCCAATAAAATGTTGCTCTAAAGTCGTTTGTCGCAATTTCAATCGTGATATCTATTACATTATCTTGCGACAGATCGTTTAAGTCTTGCGACGTGTCTACGGGAAGGGACGGTGACGCAATCGAAAAAGAGAATTGTTAATCTAGCTTATTGTTATCTCTGTCGCTTGAGTAAGACTTTCGTGCAAATTATACGGTAGCCTCTCGAACCCGCTAACGAATCCTTTGTGGGAAATTGCCAAACGCGATTTTCACGTCGAATTAATAACAAACTATCCGAAACGCTTTATCGGTCTGTGATATTAATACATAATCTGTATAAATAAATTCAGGATTTGTCTATTTAATAAATTTTTTAGTTAATATATATGTAATAGCTTAGAATTTTTGAAAGTTACGATAATCCAGCTTCGCGAGACGTAAACGCGACGCATATACGAGAATCTTCTAATTATTGCAACTCGGGGTAGAATTGTAACTAACGAGAGGAAGAAACGTGGCTTCGTATATCTCGACAATGTTGCACAGAATCAGGAACCATCGCGATTATGCCAAACGAATGGTTAGGGCCATTCGTAGAAACCTGCGGTTTTATTATTAGCCGTAATTACGGTTATCCGATCGCATTAAAACTCCCCGAATAACGAATATTGCGTACTCCAATCATCATCCCGTCGGGAATGTCGGGAATTGAATTGGTCGCTATAAAACCGGGGTTGTCGAGATGAGCCATCTCAGTTTCGCGAACGCTCATAGAATTTTACCGAATTTCTAATGATTCGGAAGGTTGGTACAAAACCAGGTTGCTGCGAAACGCTTTGCGTTTCGCAGAATTCGATAAATTCCGCGGAAGATTTTGTGTAAATCTCGGCGAACAGGATATAAATCTGCGTTAATTAACTCTAATAGAAAAAAAATTATTACCGTATGATAAATATTATCATACGGTATCGATAAGGGTAAAATTTTGTTATTACATCGCATCGAATATCGTTATGTCGAATGGTGCACGAGACGCGATCGCATCGGCGGGAATCATCCTCTCGTTAGTCCGTTAAGCCGACGCCTCTCTTCTTTATCAATATACGCGTACAAGTTTTTGTGCTCTTCTTTCGAACAGGCGGCACTATTAGCGATGGTCCTGGTAGGAGTTCGGAACGAACCGCAAGGCCCGGCCTATCTTCCGCCCAGCCCTCCTCGGGGAGGAGGCGGGACTGGTCACCCAGACGATTGGGCCGGTGTAAGTATGTATTACATATATCTTTGGAAAAAAAAAGACAAGAAAATTTAAGACCGATAACTTAGACAATCAGTTTAGGTGATAACGTAATCAAAGATCCGCTGATTTCCGGACAATAAAATAATTCTCGCGACGCGACGCCTTTGTCTGGTTCAGAGCTATGAACGTGTCATTTTTACTGAAACCGATATATGTTAGGATCCGGCGAACTATGAGTTTTCGTACGAGGTCCAGGACGCGGCGGCGGGTCTGGACTTCGGGCATCGCGAGAACAGGAAGGACATGGAGGCCACCGGGACCTACCACGTGCTGCTGCCGGACGGTAGGACCCAGATCGTCGATTACGTCGCCGATCAGAACGGGTATCGGCCGATGGTGCGATACGAGGGAACCGCCACTTATCCCGCTGGTCCAGCGGGACCTGCGGAAGAGGGCTACAGATATTAGGCGGCCTCGGCGCTCTTTCTCTCACAATTTAAGTATCAATCTTTAGCGCGTTAAAAGAATCGATTTAAACATCGTTATGGTATATTTATTGAACAGGGGTCGGCACTTTTTCTATATGTAGAAGACCAAAGAAGGGTTTCGCGGGTCAAGAGACAAAATCGAAAATATTATGTACTTATACCGAGAGAAAAATAAACTTCCACGTATTTTTTATTCGACGAAAATATTCAATATGTAATAATAATTTCAGAGCCGACCTCTGCTCTTAAAAGATACACGACCAACACGATCGTGGACTTATGCGAAATGTTAGGACGAATACAATAACATGCTCGAATAACGTAAGAGGACTGAACTTTCGGTTCGGAAAGATCGAAATGGTACGATGTAGCGAAACGTGACCGTGACAACCATCATTTTATCTGTAACGTGTAATAAAATAATTTGAGGATGAAGTAACGAAACCTTTCTCCCTTCGCTCTCTTCGACGTTCTAATATTCTACATGTCAAAGTCAGCTCCAATCTGGATTGGGATTTCTGGAAGCTGGGAATTGAGGACGTCCCGTATAAAACGTTCTAAAAAACGAAGTGAAAAACGAAGTCTGCCTCTTGTCTAATGCGGTATTGATGTTGAAATATAAATGATCATATAAGGGGAACTTAAACACATTTATTGATAATTACTTATATATTGTTCGTTATATTTCTTATAAATATTTTTGTACGAACGAACGACTTGAGTGTTTCATCCTCGTTGAAGCAAGCCGTTCATTCGCGCTGGGTACGATTAAAAATAACAGAAAAAAAGCCAAGGCGATAGTCATTATAATAGAAAAGGGAAAAATTGTTTCTTTTCGAAAATAAGAATAACATAGTTCTTTTGCACCGAAATAACAACAATATAAAGAATGAAATAATGAAATGATATAAAGGGAAACCTAGTAGAATCTAGATCTAAATAATGAAATTAGCTATTGTTGAAATTATATAAACAATCGCGAGCAGTCATCCAACATAAATAACGTAACGCATCCGAGTCAATTGCGGTATCATCGCGGACGAAATTCCGCCATTTGCAATGCGACGGCGGAAAGGAAATCATCAAATCACGCGTGAGTGCGCCATCTCGGTACTGTGCCAGTCGAAGTTTCCAGAATGCCCGAGAATGCTCCGCGGATCGGGCGCCAGCAGCCAGGCTCGTTTCTCCTCCGTTCAGCGTTCAGTCAGTCCGTTCATTCCGTGGCGATCCGCGAGCGAACTAGCGGAGCAGTACCTACCAGTCGAGATTGTTGACTTCGACAGCGGGTCCTGTCGCCGTCGCACGATAAACCGTCTGGCGAAGCGTCGTCGCCGTCGCTTCGAAGCGCAAATGCTTTAGTGGAACAATTTTACGAGCAAGCCGTCACGAAAAAAACTCAGCCCGACCCGACGTCAAACTCGAAACGCTTGCCTAACCGCCGTTCGTCGGACGACTCGTGCGTAAGTACGAACGCGAAACTCGCAAATCCCGATGAATCTCGCTCGTTAACGGGCCTCGCGTCAACGTTAATGACGCGCGCGAGCGTCTCGTCGCCGTTTTAATCATAGGTTATGTTACACAGGTTGAATCCCAGTGGCTGTAAAGTGTAAAGTCGAGCTAGAAGGTTACCACCGCATCCCCTCGTTACTTCCGCCGGCACGAGTCTGAAACTTGCCTGAATTGGAATAATCGTTGTTGTTAGATTCTCCGGACAGCCAATCTCGGAAGCATGGCAAAATGGGGCGAGGGCGATCCACGCTGGATCGTGGAGGAAAGGCCTGACGCAACCAATGTTAATAACTGGCATTGGTACGTTGATTGACATAATTGTATTAATAGGGATATGTCTTTAAAGTCGATATCTTTAAGTCAATTCAGTCTGATAAAATATATATCGGCATTTAATTGTCAATTTTCAAAGTGCCCATTATCCTTCGTACACTTTTTTAACGCATTAAAATTATGCCGCAGGACGGAGAAGAATGCCTGTGCGTGGTCGCAGGAAAAATTGAAGGAACTGTTTGTAAATTCAAAAATCGAGGGAGAAGGAGGTTGGTAACACGTATTTTATAAATTCGAAAATTAGTATTTATACATTTTTATCGGAGCAACTATATTCGTAATAAATCTTATTTAATTTGCAGTGTTATGTAAAATAACAGAAATGGAAAAATGTGAAGGTGAAGCAGTAGCAAATAATAGAAAAGGGAAACTTATTGTCTTTTATGAATGGAATATCGTTCTTAAGTGGGTATCAAATGGAAAATCCACCGAGAACATTGAGGGTAAAATTAATATTCCCAATCTCTCTGAAGAAAATGATATCAGCGAGGTAGATGTAAGTATTTTTAATTGAATTATATATAATTATACAATTCGGCTCAAACTTTTATTCGTTTTAATTCAATTTTGGTTTCTTAATCAGGAATCATTTTCTTTTGATATTTAGTTTATTAAGTTGTGCAAGAATTTTAATAAATGTATATTTCGTGATTTGTAGGTTGAAATTACACTAAAAGATAGTACGGATGAAGGGGAGAAAGTAAAACAATTCTTACATACTAAAGGTAAAGATGCAATAAGAGAAAAATTGAAGAAATATGTATCTTCCTTAAAAGAAGGTAAGCTAATGATTTTCTAATTTGTGATGTGAATTTCTTGTTATATTAAAAACATATAATATAGTATCTTTATGTAATCCATCTTTTTTTTTATTTGCAGAATTTACGAAAGGAATGATACTTCCCAAAAAAGATAATGTGAAGGAAAATATTTCGAATATAACATCTGGTTTTAATGTCAAGGTATGTAATGTGTACAATTGGGCAGGATATACTACCGTGTCTCTTGACCTATTTACAATATAAAGGGATAAAGCAACTAACAATGTTTTATTCTATTTCAAGATGCAAATGAATGCCGCAGTGACACCAACGAACAATAATAAAACGATGGGTAAAATCTCAACCACTACGATTAAGCAAAATATAAAGTTCCAATGCAGAGCGGAAGAGTTTTACAATGTTCTCTCTTCGGTCAAGGTAATAATTTTACTGAATTGTCTCATGATAAGCTATTGATGTAGTCTAACTCCCTACTAGCCTACTTATACAATAAAGTCTTTAATTCTCACAGATGGTAGAAGCCTTCACGAAGAACCCGGTAAAACTAGAAGCGAAGAAGAATGGTGAATTCGAGCTTTTCAGCGGCAATATTCATGGCGAATTCGTAGAGATTACACCAACGAAGATTATTCAAAAGTGGCGTTGTAAACAATGGCCGTCCGAACATTTCAGCGAAGTAACGATCGATATTTGTGAGAAGAACGATCATACTGAGGTCAATTTAACGCAGAGTGGTGTCCCAACGAGGTAAGCTCGAGTGCGATGACTTTCTGATAAGATTTATCGTATTATTGACAAGTAAGATTGATAATGTCGAAAATGTTGCGATTTCCAGCGAGGAGCTCTCTACGAAGGAGAATTGGGACAGGTATTACTGGGACGCCATAAAACGGACCTTCGGCTTCGGATACTTCATGTGATCTAAATTCCGTTTAATGGATATTTATTTATTGCTAAGTAGAACAATCGTGGAAATTGCGAATCACACGCAGTCGCGCGAGCGCTTGTCTTCTGCGGGAGCATAGATGAAACTATGGCATGATGGGAAGGAAGCGTATACAGGTTTACTCTGTTCTATCTTCATATATTTGGTACCGCCTTGTGTAAAACTTAATATCGCTGCGTGCACGCTACGATGCCGCGCGACATTACAAGTGACTTGTATGTCTCTACCTATTAGATGTGTCTGTCTAATAAATCATGAGATAAGATGATTTTTAATCTGTTCTTTCCGTATGAGAATGACCGATGTATCAAGCCTTTTTCCTTAAACAACGATGCAAATTCAAATAAATCATTTAAATAAACATTTGTAGTTGCTGCAAACTCCGCGTATTTATTTAAAAAGAAAAGTTAATAACGCAATCAGTCTTCTCATAAAAAGAACGGACATTCTTTTACATAATAATTATAATAACAATAATAATAATAATAAAATTGTTTTTCATTGCTTTAATATCACTATATGTATTTGGCTCGTTAAAGTTTTTGAACGCGGTCGCGCTCGCGTTCGTAAACAGATCGAAAATCTTGGAGCTGCAGCCCGCCATGCAACCCCCCGAAATCTTACGCGATCCTCTTTTCGCACGCGGACAGGACCAATGTCCTCGGCAGCCAGGCAGACGGGAGCGGCATGAATGGGCAGATCCAGAGAGCACCAAATGCGCGCGCCTTCGAAAATCAAAATCAATGTAGTCCGCCGTCGTTCGCACCGGTCCCGTTTGTTCGCTCGCTCGCTCGCTCGTTCGCTCGCTAGCTTGCTTGCTTGCTCGCGGATTGCCCACGCCCTTAGTGCGCTTCGCGGTCCCAGCGCGAACGTTATCGGAGTATAGTGCCGTTTGTCGTTTCCCTCTCTCTGTTTCTCTCCCATTTCCCATCTTGCTCGCTCGTATGGCTGCACAAGCGCACACCGAGATGCATATATACACGCACACCAATCTGTTCTCCCCCATTTTTCCGAGTCTCCCCTCCTATATTTCTAATCCTCTTCCTCTCTCGCTACCCTCTTCCGAACACCCTTTCTTCGTTCCTATAGTCAATTCTCTCGCTTTCTTTGTCCGCATCTCGATTTCTTCTCCCTCGCTCGCATCCCTTGACCGAGTCACTCGAACAAAATCGCGCAGAAAGAGAGAGAGAGGGGAGAAAGCGGAGGTTAAATTATCTCCCTTGCCCGAGAAGCGCCCATCAGCATCACCACCACTATCATCACCACTACCATCGCAGTCAGTCTCTACTCCGATCCGGCGCCAGCATCATCGGCGAGCTCGCGATTTATGCGTGGAGCATCCGTGTTTAACGCGGCTCCTTTTACGCGCGCCCCTCCTCTCTCTCTCTCTCCCTCTCTCCTTTATCTTGGCCTCGCTCTTTCTACCCTTTCCCTTTCTTTCTCTTTTTCTGCCCCCCCTCTCCTCATCTCTCACCCTTCGAGCGGGAGCATTATCTCGATCTCTCTCTCGCTCAATCGCATCCTCGCGCTCGCTTGTCCATCCCGCCACCCCTATCCGACTCTCCTCTTCCTCCATCTCGTTCGGAGCACGTTCGGGCCGCGGGTACGGACGCGCGTCCCACCCCGACAGCATGTCTCGGGGCCGCGTTAAACCATGCGTGTAACCGTTCACGCGTCCGTCAGTCGGTCGGCGACAGTCTAACGGGGTCCCACGCGCGCACACCGCGCGAGATCGTCGCACGTCGACGTCGACGACGAGGACGAGGACGACATACGGCCGTTCGCCGTCGTCGATTAGCGAGTAGCGCGCGCAAAGAGCAACAGCCTGCAGTACAACCGGCGACAAGCCCAGCGCCGACAAGAAGGGGGAGGAGGAAACAGCCAGCGTCATCCTCGTCGGCGTGATGACCGCGGGCCCGGACCGGCGCTCGTCCTCGCGCGTACCCCGTCGTCGGTGATACGGGAGTACGCCGCGCGCACGCCGATTTCACACGACAGACATGTGAGTGCGAGAGCGCCTTCTCTGAATCCCTCGGCCCGCCCGCCCTCCGCCGCCTACTTTCATCCCTCTCTCCCTCCCCTTTGCCCTCGCCCTCGCCCTCGCCCTCGCCCTCACCCTCGCCCTCTCGATCCCGTGCGCACCCTCCGGCCGAGACGCACGGCGGAGAAGCGGAGCTTGTCGCGGACTCTCGCAACGCGCGCGACTCGCGAGAGAGAAGGATCTCCGTGACGAGACCGCCACGACCGCGCCGACGAGGGGTGGTTGCTCGCTCGCTCGCTCGCTCGCTCTCGAGAGGGAGGATCGGGGTCTCTCCTGTCTCTCGCATCGCCTCGCCTCGCCTCGCCTCGTTCGCGCATCGCCGCAGCCTCCACCGCCTCGCGCCAGGAATACCGAGAGGATGCGTGACGCACTCGACACGGGCGAGTATAGCTCGGGGGTGTAGAAGGTGGCAGCTCTCTCTCTCTCTCTTTCTTTCTGTTTCTCTCTATGTTTCTTCTCCTCTTCTCTATCTCTCCCATCTCCGCCCTGGTATTGTCCCCCGTTGCTATCGCGCCGATTATCGGCCGGTGTCGCCGAGCGAGAATCGCGGAGAGATCGGTCTCCCTCGGCGTTGGGCGGGTACGGCGTAACGAGCACGCTGCCGGACGAGCCACCCTACTTTTCCTTCGGGGTGGTTTACTTTCTCGGGGACTACCCTGGCTAGTCGCGTCGCGTCTCTCGCTCGGCTCGCCTCGGTTCC
This sequence comes from Temnothorax longispinosus, assembly GCF_030848805.1. Taxonomy (NCBI): domain Eukaryota; kingdom Metazoa; phylum Arthropoda; class Insecta; order Hymenoptera; family Formicidae; genus Temnothorax; species Temnothorax longispinosus. The sequence goes on along the minus strand of NC_092364.1, from coordinate 1,730,118 downwards.
CGTGTCCTCGAGGAACCCTAAATAACGCGATTACGGGCGGGCGGACGCCCCCGTGTCCTCGGGTGAACTCAATTCGGACTCGGATTCGGAATCGGAGCGTGGTTGCGTGCCCGGGGTGAGTTTCGGTGAGGGATGATTCTCCGCACGGCGCGGGGCAGCGTTCGGGAAATTCTCTCGGGAGACGGAGAGTGTTTTTTTTCCGTAGCAGTGCTTTCCCCTTTGGTGTGCCGCGAGAGATTCGCGCGACGCAAAGTGGAACTTTCTGCAAATTCACTTGCTCCGGATGCGAATGGACCTCGATTTCGTAACTGTTCGACGACGGCAGAGTAAACGGATTATTACGCGGTAATCCTTTCGGCTATCTACGGTATTTCCGCCGCGCGAAACAGGAAGAGAAACGTTGACCCAGAGTAAGATTTCGTCACGCCAATTGTTCGGAAATAATCGTCCATTCATATTGCGGCTCGCGCGCAAATAACGCTTTAGCTTTGCATTCATAAATCTTTCAGTGTAAGTTAAAAGGGAGAATCGATAATAGATTTATACATACAATGAAATACAAATCGCCCACGACGCGTGCATTATAGCCCACCATGCGCTTGCTTGGACATATTTGATCAATTCCGACGTTGCTGTGAACTCGCAACCAAGTTTCCGTCATCGATATCTGTTATAATCCTAGCTTTTAATTTATTTCAAACAGAGGAAGAGAGAAAGAGAGGAAGGAAGAGAGCGTAAAAAAAAGGAGCACGGTCTCTTCGCTAATCTATTATACAATCAACGATACACGAGTATCGAAAGTCGGGCTCGCAGGTGCATGGAGCCGCGTCGATTGTTTATCTGTAAATGCACGCGGTGATTTTCCGCGTTATTGACGAAGGGCATGGTACGTGAGAGTTTTTCAGTATGCGGGGAATTCGAAAATAAAACTGACGATAGACGAAGGAGCGGAAGATATCGTTTTTCATTAAGATAACTCTCGTCCGATCGCCGTTTTTCCGCGGCCGTTCGCGTGTGCGTACATACGTGCACATACGCGGTTTTGGCTCGCGCATCTGTGCACGCGTGCGTACGTGCTTGCTGGCGCGGGGAGGCGCAATTGTGATTTAAGCTTCTGCACGTATGAGCTAATAAAGTAATAGATAATAAAGTAATGAACTAATAAAGTAACAGCTAATTGGAAATCTCTCGCTCCTCTCTCTCTTTCTCTCTCTCTCATTCTCTCTTTTTCTTCCTTTCCTTCTCTGCGATCGAGAATATTCGAATTTAACATTAAACGCTACGTATTACACTTGGCTGTTAATTATGTGAACGACACTTGTATTTTCTTGAGATTTATGGCGCTTGCGGACGATGATTTTATTTCCAATTTAATTCGTTTGCGTTTAATAGACGGGTAATGTGAAATAAGAGACGAATAAAAGTCCTTCAGACTTTAAAAAGTTAATGTAAAATGGTATATTTGTAAAAAAAAAAATGCGAATCCGATTCAGATACAAGCTGTAGCAGACAGTGCTAATAATAATATATTGATAGCTTTCGATCTCATCGTGATAAAGAATGTCATAAACGAGCCGATTGTGCGTAATGTGAGCAAGAAGGAAATTGTTTCTCAAAATGAGCATTCGCGATTTAATCCGGCATTTATCTTTCCATGGGCGGAGACGCGTTTCCGCTTGCAATTCGCGACTTGCAAGACGCGACTCGCGACACGATCGGCACCACCGACGATGCACTTCCGGCTTTACGTAAGATTAACATAGGATTCTTATCGCTCGACCGTACGTGTCGTCGCCGTTATGTCACCTCCGCTTCGAGTCGCGAGCGAATCTTACTGATTTTATCGGCGCTTTCGGTGCTTTGATATCATATTCCAACTCTTGACGCTAAAAGAGACGATAATTGCGCGCGTATTTACAACAATATCAATTTTATCTGCGTTCGTTCCTCTTAATTCATTGAAATTTTTTCCCCTCATTATCGAAAACATGTCGGTACCTTCGGAAAAGAGTTTAGTAATCGACTGCGACGCGCGGGTTTAAGATACCAATTAGACAAATATTATCACGAAATGTTTTTAAATTTAAGGGTGGCACCATACTTGGAAGTCACAAGGCGACGATCGAATCGAGCGGACGTAGGCAACATTTCGTACGATATTAAATTGCAATTGCAGTTCCGGTCGCATCGCACGAGAGCGATTTTGAATTCCCTCGACCCGACCTCTGCATGTTGGATCCGTTCTTTCCAGCTGCACTTTATTAGACTCTCGGCGCTCTAAGTGAAACGGCGTGTTATAGTTCACGCTTGGCGAAGAAAAACGAGAGGGAGAAAAAAAATGAGAAGGAGAGAGAGAGAGAGAGAGAGAGAGGAAAAGTGTAGACAAGTGCGAAAAATGGTAGCTGAAGAGAGAACGAACCTATTACAATCCACGATAACAATCTGTCGCCTGTCCTGCTCTTCAGCTGAACGTGTGACAGCTTCCAGCGATAATGATAACGTCCGCTATGCCATTTTCGCCTTATCGAAAAGCAAAATATTTCGTTAATTTCGAATCTTTCCTTTCCCCGCACGATCTTATCGTCCGTGATAAGAGATTTCGCGAGAAATGATACCTGAAGACTTTTGTTCGTTGCGTAAACTATATACGCGGTTGTAATTTCATATTAGAAGACGATCTATCTCGCGGGGTTCACGACATCCCGATCTTATATATATACGTTAACGTCAGTTTAAGCATTAAGTGGATGGGTAAACGAAAGAACGAGATCACGTGAATTTTAATCGAGCGGCGAATCACTCGCTATACACGCGTTCTATTTCCTATCCATTAGGAAATAGAAACAGGGGAGTCGTTGGTCCCCCGTGGTATCCGCGAGAGGAAAGAGTAATGCTCCGACTTCGATCCTATGCATCTCGAATTCTTACCTCGCTCTTTGACGCGAAAGCGAAGGCCTCGGTGCGAATGCTACAAAGGGTGTATCAGGAAATCGCGTTTTCTCGAGCAGTCGCGGATTCTCAAAGGCTTTTAGGAAGCTGATCCGTTTTTCAGCCGAGAAAACTCACCCGAAGATTTACGATTAGACGAACCTTACTGCTTCTGGCACCGTCAACCCCTTCCCCTTTCAAATTCTATTTTTATAATCGCGTAACATACTTCTCGTTATATACAGCGCCTTTTAAACTCGTTTGAAGTTTTTTTCCCTTCCGCCTCTATTGTTTCTTCTTTTTTTTTCGGCGTTAAATATCGCGGATTAGCGAGAGCTATCGGGTTAAATGCTCTTTAAAATTTTGCTAAAGAAAGCTCGACTCGAAATCCGCGAAGCGAAGCGGATCCGACAGGTAGGGAGGGACCCGGCGGGACTTGCGATGCACCGTGTACATATCGACGAGAGATACCTGGCCGGTCGACTATGTGTTGTACCCCTTTACCGAATTAGGTTATACATACATCTACCGTTTTCTCTTAAGAGACATCCCCGACCTACCCCGCGCCGTATAGCTACCCGCCGATATAGTCCATCTCATCGTCAGGTATGGCGCGCGTTAGAAGTAATTCGATCGACATGTCCCATTTATGTCGACTAGCGAGCAAAATGTAATAAAAGCCGCAGCGCGGTAATAGGCGAGTGCCACCTGTTTCACCCTGGGAAAACGGGGGTGGCGTGCGCGACGATTGATACACGATTGATTCCTTTTTCCCTAATCGAGAATCCCTCCTCATTCCGTCCTTAATCCGCCGACAAACGGCGGCGGTGGCTTTGACGGGGGAGGAGGGGTATCGAGGCGGCACATCTTCGACCGCGTGCAACCGCGCGATTATGCAAACGTCTCCGCCCGATTTAGTCCGTATTCCGCCCAATTTAAAGTGTGATCGATATGGCCGTTTGTACATTAACGCAGTTAATATTTATCGATCGAATCTGAAGAGCCAATTCTTTTCCTTTTTTTTTTCTTCACCGAGTGCGAACAAAAAGAAATATAGGCCGCGGCGGTTCGCGGAATTTTATCATTCCTGACAGTATACGCTTCGCTTCTCGCGCTCTCCGGCACACGAGAGGGAGACAAATGTTTAACGTCCAGAGAAGCGACGCTTTATTATTACGTTCCTCCGTAACCTTTCCGAGCGAGAAACAAAGAAGTGTTCTTCATTAATGAAATATCAAAGGTTATTAACGGCGGTCTCTCTGGTCTACGCGGCGGCACTCCGATGGACTTCGATTTTCGAAACGCGGTTTCCATGCTCGCGGACGCGCGTTCGAGGAAGGGAGGATTTTTTTACAATGGGATGCGCGCGGATCCGGAGGTCGGTTGACGTTAATGGCGACCGCGTGCACGAACGGGCCCGTAAAAATATGCACGGCGCAATTTACGCGCGTGCAGGGAAAGAATACGTATAAGTGTGTGGGTATATATATATATTTTTTTTTTCATCGGCAAAAAGAGCAGCGTATCGGAAAATTTATTTATAGTTCAACTGTGTAGCCGCCGGGGTGGCCGCAACACGGCCGCCGGCTGTAACGCCTCGTAATAAGCGGAGAGATGCATATAAGTGGATCACGACCTTCTGCTATTTTTTTTCCATTTAGTCATTAATATGTTTTACGCGCGCTCTCGCCCCCTCCAGCGCGTTATAAACGTTATCAATTTTCGTGGGCGCGCGGCAGGGCGCCCCGGCACGATCAAAACGCTATCTTTCCGAGGCGAGGGAATACCGAGCGGGTGGCCCGCAAAAGCCGATCGACGGGATCGACTTTTCGTTAATGCCCCCGCGACTTAGACTTAGTTAGCCGCAATCACGCTCGGATCACGTATCCCGATATATACTCCCCATAATAAAAGAAGCGGCGCAGGTCGACCGAAATCGATAGCCGATAAAAGTGTTTACATTATTACACGCGGCTGAAACATTATTTTTAAATTTTCCGCGAGCCGGTGCATTTACACACGGATCCTTTCTCAGGATAAATATCTTTTGCCCGGGCACAATCGCGATCGCACGGCGGAACGCCGGAGCGTCGCTGATGCGAAAACCATATCGCGTTTATTTTTCCATGTGACTCTCTTCCGCAATTGTGACTTCGTCTTCTTCTCCTCATGTCTCTCCCGCGAGTCTTATTGTTATAGAGTCATGCGAATAAGAGCGTAGCGAATAAGATCGGCGAGACGCAGCGACTCACGAAATTCTTCGGAAAATTGTTTTGAAAATTAAAGAAAAATATCCTTTACGTACATCATTTCAGAATACACGAGTCGCAATGTTTATTTTTGTCTCTCTCTCTCTCTCTCTCTCTAGCTTTTTCTCTCTTCTCGCTCTTATTACGTCAAGAGGAAATTTCGTAGAACATTCAGGATCAAGCTCTTTCTCTCGGTCATACAGCTCTCGCGCGAGCAAATGTACATTTATTTATTCCCGCGCACAAGAGAACCGTGATATTCCGTGGGCGTGGGAAGCCGAAGGACTTCGATCCGATCGCGCGATACGGCGAACATTGTGCATTACGTATTATTAGACACGCATCCTGGCAGCGAATAATCGCGCCTCGCGTCCGCGCCCGCGCCCGCGCGGGCGCGGTCTACCGCCTGTCCACTTAACAGAGAACATCGCGGACAGTGACGCAAGCGATTTTAATACTCATCATCCGCCGTCTGTATAGGTGCGCGAAGTAGATCTCTTTTAAAAGATCGTTCGCATTGTCCGCGATGAATGCGCACCCGCGCGCGCGCGCGCGACACGCAGTTATCAGCACGCCTGCAACTCGTGGCTGTCACCGGCGTTATTTTAAAACGGCATTACACTGGACTCGCTCTCTCTCCGTAATGCCGCGATGCCACGGGTACGATAAGTGCCTCGTGAACGCCGCGATTCACCGATCCGCTAAAATGTGAAACTGCCAACTACCGTGGCGTTTTTAATTATCTTCACGGTATCACGCCGGTAATCTCGTGGACGCGAAAACTATTGAGAGTTAAATTTCAGCGCGTTTAAGTTTAAAAAAAAACGCGAGTATTTTAATCCTTTCTGAAGGCGTCCTAGGCGCTTTTCTCCGCCTCCAAATCGCGAAAGGACATCCGTCGTTCTTGTACACCCTCAGACGGACGGTCCCAAGAGATTTCACTTGGCGAATCGCGCCGAATCATTTCCACCGGTTTGTCCTAGATCGAAGGCGGAGTCCTTAAGGCCCCGAGGCGACCGGCGGCACATCGTTAATATTTTCCGGAATCGCGCGGGAAACTGACGGCGATACGTGACGGAGTCGTCCGGGTGTATTAACAAACTAATTAAGGCCAGTGTTCGTTACACGAAGGTAACGCCGTTAACGAGACCGCGGGTTTCCATGCGTTTCTATATTTATTTATGGAGCAGGTCGCGCGGCGATGTAGGGTCAGCGCAGCCACTAACCACCGAGCGTTTCTCGTCGTCGTTATAGCGTCTATTCTCCAGCGGATCGGATACCCTGCGAGGCGGTGTAACCATAGTTACACTATTGTGACACGCTAGCCGTCCTATACGAACCAAAATGCGAGCACGACGACGCGACGGTGGGAAACCGAGGTTTTCCGCCCGAGCGCACAACCGCTTTTATATCCGCGAACGCGGCAAAATCGGGAATTCTTTCCACAGGCGGAAGAAATCACGCGTGCTGGTTGACTATCCGTGTTAAGTCCCCGACGTTCGCGAATATGTTCAAAGTCGATTAACGTCGGGCTCTCTCTGTTGGATTATGATAATTTCGCATTTGCTTTGGAAAGCGCGATCTCAATATTTTCAAAAATCATTAAATCTTCACGCGTCATTCTGCACCATTCACAGCTAGATGGTTGCATGCTCATTCTTTTCACGGCAGAAATCTGGTTGAGACGAGATGACGCGGCCATGAGCTTTCTCGTAAAGAAGAAAAAAAAAGAAACCGCGGAGTTCATAGTGCGTAAAGTAACGATAGCGCCATAATATTACCGTCGACCTCTTGGCAAGCATCCACTGCGATTTAAACGCCTTCGTCCCGGGACCACCTTTTAACGCTCTGTTGCGCTTTAGTCTCGGCTTTAGTAGTCAAACTAAACATCCTGCCGCGTGTAATTTCCGTGTATGGCACGTGCAACATTAAGAATACATTCAAGAATACATTTTAGATTTAGACTATGTTGCGAAAATATCGCGATTCCCTGTACACCCTCATTGGGTGTATCGTGCGAGCGATATGAAGGGGATTTGTCCATAAAATGAAGAGAAATATTGTATTCGGATGTTAAAAACGTCATTATTAAGAAATTATTAAGCTCCGATTCGCGGAGCTTTTCCATATGTATATGCATACGTTCGACGTATAATGAAATGAGGCTACCCGGAGGGATGAACAATTCAATGCCGTCGTTAGACGGCGTAAGGTAAAAATTACAAGCCCGGCATCGATTTTCGAACGACGTCCCGTCACTCGCTTCCGATTATCTCGAGGCGGACGCGAACGCCGTTCGACCTTCGCAAACGTTACGAGAGAAGCTCGATACTGAAGTTTGCGCCTACTCGTCGCGCGAGAGAAACACAGTCCGCGGAAACGCGTTAATACCAACGAATAACAAACGGCAAAGTACATGGCGCTTTTGTTCTCGCCGGCGCGGTAAATGTCGACCGGCGCGGCGTAAAACGCCATTGATTCAGCGCGAATAATATATCGCATGATTTCCCGACAGCTCTCCGTTCTCGTGCGAGGAGAAACTAATTTTGGGCTCCTCGCGAATACTGGATGAGTTTGAGGATTAAAAGGAGAGGACGTGCGTGCATTATTTAAACTTCAGGACGCAGATTCGAGGATTTATTTATGCGCCGCACGGTTGTATAAGATTGTAAAAACAGTCACGGAAGATAGGTAGTAACGTAGTAATAAATATCCTTTTAAATATTTCCCAAACGAACTCGGCGCTCGAGGGAAAGAGGTTTTCCCTCTCTCGTGCGAATGGTCGACCGAGCTGTTGGATTCTCCCGAGGAGGGGGAACGTTAATTCGTCGCTATCCAGTATTCGCGATAGTCCTGAAATATTCCTGCACGGCCACTCTCTCGCAAAAAGGTTTAAATATCGCTGGCGTTTCTATAATTACAGGCGTCGAGCATGCCATGCGCACTTAACGGGGAGGTAATCGCGTTGCACACCTGGCGCAACATGCATCCTTCCACGCCCTTGCCGCAGCAGCAGCTCGACCGCCTCGCCAGGGATATCGAACTGGCCGCATTCGATGAGGAATCTGTCGCAATTATGGCAGTTATCGAGTACGTTACTTCCCTCGTGGACGTTCCTCCGCTCCCCCCAGTGTTCCCACGTGACAAAGACAAGACTCGCGAAATTCTTTCGAAGGAATCCTTCGATCGGGAGGGCCGTCCGAGGGAGCCTCGGCGGCCGAACCACTTTTAATTTGAAGTTAAACTTCAAAGTTTAAGCTGACGCAGTTTTATTACAGCAAAATCCACCCCCGAAATTAAGTTAAGGATAAACTTTGCTTACTGATTCTCATCTCCGGGGCTTAATTCGCAACAGGGATCGTACGTAAAGCCTGCTGACGTCCTATAATTCTTGCGAAAGTCAAACGAAATTTAATCGAATCGAGAACAGCTACTCTTTAAAGTCTTCGAGTCCTTTTTTTCCGTTCACGATTCAATATGAGAACCTTTGATCGTGGAAACGCTAGGAGGGAACTGAAAGTTATTTATTTAATGTGTAAATGCACTTTATTTGCCGTCTCCTATATTTCATCCGCCTGTGCTACAAACGTCAGTTAATTGTACAAATTAACTGGGTTCGCGAGACGGGCCCTTTCGGATGCACCGCTGCACAGGCGGATCTAATTCGTGACACTCGCAAAATTTCCTGAGCGTATTAAGGCCGGCGCGCCGCGGCGAAGCGGCGCCCGTTTAAGCGGACAAGCCGGCAAGTGAAATACGTCAGTAATTGGAGCGCCGTCGTACACCCCGCGAGTTGGCACCGTCGTCTTCGACGACGAGACGAGAGCGCGAGGAAAACGCGATCGAATTGTGATTCTAGACGATAACAAGTTTCGAACTTTCGACCGACCTCTTCCGGCGCAAGCTGCGCTCCGACGGCGTTATACTTCCCGTATTAAAACGCGCTTATTACACCGGGAAATCTCGAGTACTCTTCGCGTACGTGTCCGAAGTCCTGGTAAAAGTTAATCTCTCTATCTTCTGAATTTTTCAACGGAACAAGTAAATCTCTCGTTAACGGAGAAATGCAACGTCGGATCTGAAAGTTTCGTATATAAGAGTTTTTTTTTTTTTATAAAGAATGCACGAAAGATTCTTCGATGTGGCTAACATTTCTACGGAATTAAGATTCAGGAGGTCGCGCCGTTAGAGGAAAAAAAGGACCTCTGTCTGATCATCGATAATCCGTTTTCTCACTCTCGAGTTCGATATAAGCGACGTGTACAAGCTGACACAGGCGGGAATCGCGGAATAAGCTCATTCATAGTCGTGTGTACTCTGGAAACGGAAGTGCGAACGCGCTTTGAGATGTATTTGGAGATACGCGATGCACCAGAGACTCGCTCCGGTTCACGAGTGAGTGGCAAATAAGTAGCTCGTTAAAGATGAAGTGGCGAATAAGCAGCTCGTTAAAGATGAAGTGGCGGTCAGGAGAGAGGGGAGAAAAAAAAAGGAGTGTAAAAGCCTTCCGCGCTGATCCGTCAGCGGAAACGGAGTGGAAGCCCCGCGGCATTGGTTGCGCTTTTCGCGGTTCGTCTGACAGTAGTCTCGTGCTGCGCCGAAGTACGACAAAAGAACTTTCTCTCCCTCCTTCTCTCGTCTCTTTTTTTTTCTCTTCTTTATTACGCCCCTACAGTGACTCTCGGTGCGCGATGACGGTAGACGAAGGATTTAAGACAGGTCGTCCGTCGCGCGAAACAAGACGCGAGCACACTCGTGTCGACAGCCCCGTGTCTCGACAGCAGGGGAATTAATCTAGCACATTGCGCAGATGTTACCTCTTACTAAAAGTCACGTATTAGTTTATATTTCAAGTTCTTTTATTTGTCATCGCACAGAAGTATTCGTATACGAAAGCGTTTCTATGTTTCACACAGGTAGACTTTTGGTATTCAACGTTTACTTCGACAACGTCGAATGAAATAAATATAATATCGGAGTAAATAAATGTACCGAATACTTATGCGAGAAAGTAGATATCGGTCCCAATTGGTGATATATGATTTCATTAAGATTTTTACGCTAATAATTCGTGATACAATTTTTCGGCATATCCACTCTTTGCCCGCAGATTCAATGTCTCCACCGAGAGGAGTAAACGTGGGATGTAGTTGACACTACCTTCCACCTAGCGAGAGCACGACGACGGAGGCGGTGGACGAGGAGGAGGAGGAGGAGGGGGAGGAGGAGGGGGAGGAAGAGGAGGAAGACGAGGACCAGGAGGACGACGACGACGACGACGACGAAAACGAGGACGAGGACGAGGGCGAGGAGGAGGAGGAAGAGGAGAAGGGAAGAGAACGTGACGGTAGCGTCGGTGAAGGTGGTGCCGTTCGCCGAATTCCGGTGTCCAGCGACGAGGAGTACCGGAAGCGTGGCGTTCGCGCGTTCGCGCGTTCGCGCGTACGTGCGTGCGTGCGTGCGGGCGGGCGTGCGTGCGCGCGCACGGGCGCGTGGGCGAACGCGCGCTCCGTCAGCGTATTCGCCGCGCGCATGGTAAAGGGGTACGCGAGAGCACGGGCGAGGGTGAGGCGGGCTACGCGGGACCGGCGGTGGTGCCCCGAGGAACGGGGTTTGAGCCGAGAGCTCCAGAGATCCGTTCGCGAGAGAATCAGAGGACGCGCGATCGCCCGCGCGAACCGGTAACTGTACCGGACGCGGAGCGCTGGAACGACTTTTCGAATTAAAGAGAGAGGGAAAGAGAGAGATAAAGAGAAATAAAGAGATAAAGAGAGAGAGAGAGAAAGAGAGACAGGGAGAGGACAAGAGATAGTCCGTCAGACATGAACGTTACTCCGACGGTGGAGTTACTCGGCAATGACAGCGTCTCTACCAACGGTCTCGACTGTGGCGGTGAGCCCATTCAATATACGTTTTGGGAGCGTGGAGTTATAATAGTGCTCACCATCATCCTCAGTCTCGCCACGGTCATCGGCAACATTATGGTTATGATATCGTTCAAGATTGACAAGCAACTGCAAACGATCTCCAACTATTTCCTCTTCAGCCTGGCGGTGGCCGACTTCGCGATCGGCCTAATCTCCATGCCCCTCTTTACGCTGTACACGGTGCTCGGTTACTGGCCGCTCGGACCGCACGTGTGCGACACGTGGCTCGCACTTGACTATCTCGCGAGCAATGCATCGGTCCTTAATCTTCTTATAATCAGCTTTGATAGGTACTTTTCTGTCACGCGCCCGCTTACCTATCGGGCCAAGAGGACCACAACCAAAGCGGCCATCATGATCGGTGAGTATCATTTCATTTTTGGAGAATCTTTTCTTTCTGCTTGAAGAAATCAGAGAATTCTCGGAGAACTTTGTCGAGACTCGGGAAACTTTGACTTTTGTCGAACGTGTCTCTTTGAAGATTTTGTTTTTCATTTGTGATTTAAAACTGCTCCACGTCTCTCTTACAAAGTTCAAATAAATATCCTGATAAAATAATTTATATTACGCTTATAATAAATTACGGCATTCTAATATACTTCAATATAGTATTCGTTGAAAAATAATCGAAGCGACGTTAATCGTTCCAGGGTCCGCTTGGGGTATATCGCTGCTTCTTTGGCCACCATGGATCTACGCGTGGCCGTACATCGAGGGTACAAGGACCGTGCCGGATAACGCATGCTACATCCAATTCATCGAGACTAACCACTACATCACCTTTGGCACCGCCATCGCCGCGTTTTATGTTCCTGTCCTTATAATGTGTGTTCTTTACTTCCGGATCTGGAGGGAGACGGAGAAACGTAAGAAGGATCTGCCAAACTTACAGGCCGGAAAACAAGATGCGAGCAAGCGCAGCAACTCGAGGTGGTAACTAACGCTTTCACGTGTTTCTCCCTTCGAACTTGTCGTCAGCACGTCACAAAAAAAAATCGCACGTGCAACCCCTGCACAAGAAAGATGGTAACACATTGTCCCGTTTAGAAGATCAGCCCTTCCCTTGATTTAGGGCACAGATGCACTAGTGAATGGCCGATTGAAACGTATTGTTTTAGAATTACGTTCTTCCTTTCATAAAGATATATTATTTTAGTCGAGTACTTATTGTTTCCTCCTTGGAGATATTAAATCGAACTGAATGTGTGTGTTCCCTTATGGTTACTTTGATGTTGTTTCTCGTTATTCTTTAATGTTTGTTCATGATCTTTACAACAATACGTACTTATTATCTATTTTGTCGAGATCTACGGATCTTGTTGTTTGAATATTTTCTATTTGTTTCATTTTAATTTGATAAAAATATTCTTCCGTTAATCTACGTAACGAGATGCTCCTTTCGACAACGCGAACACGTGTGCTTTGCGAATATCGCGAGGTCGAAAGACCGAGATGCGATCTGACGTGCTTATCGTCACTTTTCCCTCTAGCGACGAGGGTTTAGACCTGGAGGAGAGCAGAAGACAGCGAAGCGAGTCGAGCACCGCCGACGATGTTTCGCACGCCACGCACATCGCCGTTTCCTACATTGATAAGCACTACCCGGAATACAAGAGCGTAAGTAACAGTCGTAAGCGTGAGTTTTGAATGCGCGTACACCAGTGGGAATAAGTTTTGCACGTTTTCTCGTCTTTACGAATGCTACTGAAAGTTATAACCTTGTACTTACACAACTCGCGCATTTCGGGATTGATACGCGTTATTACTATGAAAATTTCATATCTTCTTGCGTTTTCATTATTAATTTAAGGAGAAAATCGGGAAAGATTCGGTATTCCGCTATGACGCAAAGTTACGTTTGCGGACGCACGCTTTAGATCGACCATCGCCGCGACTACGATCTTATCCGTTTTTCCGTTTTTCGGGCGTGCAGCACAGGCCATTTTCCTGGACCTGGCTGAAGATGTGGTGCATCGCGTGGTGGCACAGCGGTCGAGAGGACGAGGACGACGACGAGGAGATCGCCGGGGCGGAAAGCAGCCGCACCGGGGTCGCCTACGAGGACACGCTCACGCCCCTGTCGGCCGAGACGCCGCTTCCCAGCACGGTATCACGGTGTCCTTCCCTCAGCGCGATACAGGCCACGGGGATCGTTCTGGACAAGGCCGTGTTGCAGCACGAGTACAAAAGGCCGACGCGACCGGTCGACCTCAAGACTATCTCCAGCGATTCCGTATGTGACGCTGCTATTCGTTTCTATTTGGAAATCGAGAGAACAAGTATCATCTTTTAACAAGTTACTGGGAAAAATCAATATGCTATTAGAGTTACATATTATTGAATTAGGATTAAACTTATATATTATTGCGATTGACTCACTCGAAGATCTATAGTATCTATTCTATGCTATGCGCGTGTCTTCTTTGTTTGCAGGTTTATACGATTCTGATCAAATTGCCGAGCAACGGCGAAAAATTCAGCGAGGGGACGAGCATAAAGATGATCCATGACGAGTCCGTGTCGATTCAGTTGCACAGCATGATGGAAGATAGCGACGACGGTGGTGGTGGAGGCGGCGGCGGCAGCGGCGTCGGTGCCAGCAAGTTCTTCCGTCTCGGTGGCGGTTCCGTGTCGAGTCCGGCCTCCTCGACGGTGACGAGAAGGTCGTCGCAGATGCCGGACATCAGGATACCGCTGAACGCGAAGAACATACCGAAGGCACTGACGGGCAAGTGCATCCTGAACAAGCAGCCCAACAAGAAGAAGAAGTTACAAAAGGCCGGAGAAGGCCGCGATAAGAAGGCCGCGAAAACGCTGACGGCTATCCTGTTTGCGTTCGTCTTCACGTGGACCCCGTATAACGTCCTGGTACTCATCAAGTCCATCTCCGCCTGCACCTTGCACATACCCCAGAGGCTATGGGACCTCTTTTATTACCTTTGCTACATCAACAGTACTGCGAACCCAGTGTTGTACGCTTTATGCAACGCGGCTTTCCGCAGGACCTACGTGAGGATTGTAAAATGCAAGTGGCGCAGCAGGAACCGCGGCACCGCGATGGGGTGACATCAGTAATCGGACGATGCGCGTTTCGACCTTTTTTGCATCGGGGAGAGGGGACAGCCCCCTCCTCGCGGTTCCTGCTCGATATCAGCACATCACAGAATTGGGAGTCAACGACCACGCGCGCGCGCACGTGTGCACACACACATACATGCATACACCGAAGCAACGCTGTATTATTATTATTATTACGATTATTATTATTGTCATTGTTGTTATGTTGCCGTTTACTTTTCCTCCGTTTTACGCGTTTCTCAGAGCGCACGAAAAAGCGGAAACGAGGAGACCGACGACTGCCGCGAACGAGTTTGGCATTCGGCGACTGCCAAACCACCCTGTTCCTAACGATAACGCTCGTTGTTACGGGTACATCCGGTTGTTTGGGCCGCGCATCGAGCCCACCCTCCGGACCGTCGGACCGCACGCGACGTCTAATATCCGATCGACCAGGAGAAGAAAGGCTAGCGAATTTTCTTCCGAACGATTCTCTACTGAATCGCCATGGAACAAGAGATTAACCCCTTGACGACCGCGTTGTTCCCGCGCGTCGACCGATCGCGCGCATTTTTCAGTGGAAATTCTATTAATCGTCAGTAATTACATGGATAACTCGGTTATCCCCCGACGTGACGTCGGAGTTTAACGCTCTCTCGAACGTAATTGTATAACTCCATAATTACATTGGTATCCATGAATGCGTAAAAAGAATTAATCACGAACTAATATATCCTTGTCGGGGGGTTAACGATATATGACGCCGAGCGACGTGAACGAGCCTCCCTCCTCGTGTAAGAGCGTAGGGACGGTTTTGTTTGTTCATAATATTCCCGGATAATTTCTCGAATTTCCTACGGCACTGATATCGATCGTCTATATCAAGGCGCGTGAATATTTAATGAGGCAGTGGTTCTTAAGCTTTTTTGAGTCGCGGACTCTTGGGGAAACCGGGGGTTCTCAGTTTGATTATTATTTCGAAATCTCGACAGCTGGAATCTTTTCACTCTAAAAAATTGATGTGGGTGACAGGGGTGACGGTATTGCGTCGGAGAATTGGGAAATTGAGGGAGAAAATCGAGAGGAGGGAAAAGGAAATGCGGGCTCGTTCGCGTCGCGCACGGGAAGCGCGTGCCGGCCGTCAGCGCACTAGTCAAAACGCACGCAGCTCCGGTCTCCGAGTTTCGCCGAGAAGTAACGCGATGTGGATACTGCCATGAATATAACGTATTAATATCTCTCCGAATGTCGCGCGTACCTACGCGAGTTCGCGCGAGTTCGGAATTATATTGCGTATCCGGTGCCCCTCGGGATCGAGGGGGGAACCGGTATACCTTCCCTTCCTCCCGGTACGATCGTCATCGTCGTCGCCGTGACACCGGAAGCATCCGGTTGCTCCCGGGAGCTTTTCTGCCGGAGGATGGAGGACGAAGGGAGCGGCGGCGATGGCGAATAGTAACGGGGAGAGTAGATGAGGGGAGAAAAGCTAAGTCACAAGCACAAGAACCTATTTAAGTAAAAAAAAATATATATCGAAAGGATAACGATAATCTTCTGTGCGTCGCGTAGAACCGCGACGGGCGATACAAACACTCGATGTAAATTTTACGAAGTAGCGAAGTGTAAAACTGTAAATGAATGTGTTTAAATGTAATAATGCTGGGAGGGGCGGGAGGGGAAGGAGATGGAAAAAGGGAGTTGGCCACGGGGGGCTGGCTGGGACGGCTAGCGGAGTATGTGAAAATAATTAGCGATTAGGGAAAACGAAAGAGAGAGAGGTATATAGGAAGAAGAGCGAGAGATTTAACGCTAAATCGAATTCTTCCGTAAAACTAAAATACATTCTAATTATATGTGCCAAACAAAGCTTTAAAAGATTATACCAAGATTATACGACGTGAGAGTAAGAGAGAGACGAGGGCGGAGCGAAAAGGAGGAATGTCGTAGCGCACTCTCGATGCTGCTGAGAAACGAGATACCGATGAAATATATAGTTAATAAAAAAAATTAAATAAAATAACAAATAAAATAAGAGCACTGTGTCGAGCGATACACGACTTTAGCGATCGAAAGGCTCGTAAAGTAATCAAAGTCAACCGTACGCGCGCCGACATGCCTATAGTGACCTCAAGACTGCGGAACTCTTCATTTTCATCCCTTTGTGACTTCGTGTAATTAAATACCTCGCGCATACCTCGAGTTTACATACAGCCAGAAGATGCAATCTTTTACATAAGTGTACTTTGAGTTCTTTCTTTCCTTTTTCATGGGTCATACGTATTCACATGAATGTTAAAGAGTCGATCTAAATTGAGTCTCAGCTAATTTCCACTTGCGGAAGTGCTCTTCGGAGATTCCGGGAAGGATTCTGAGGATAGATTCTCTAGTTTCTTTCGCGTATCGTTCACTCGCCACTCGAAGCAAGAAACATAATCGCTGCTCGAAAGAAGAAGAACGAACAGCGACGTTCCTATGTACGCGTCGGCACGCGTGCGTTTGTACCTTGTACAAAATACCCACGCACACTAAACACGCACTCTCGTGCGATCAGCATACACATATATACACGGTGCAGTGTCGCGGATAGTAATACGTACTCGCGGGGATGCATCTGCGGGTGCGAGGAGCCCGTCGAGAGTTCACGCGACTCCTCTCGGTCTCTCGCGACGATCGCGGAGAGATCCGCGAGATTCTCGGCTGGATCCCGTACGGGTAGATCGGCGAGGAAGGGACTCGACGACAGAGAGAGAGACCGTTGATCACGAAACGAACCTAGGTACATCGGATGGACGCGACGGTAGTTATACGTATCGACAGCGTATAATTAACGAGTACAATTAATCAATGATTTCGATCTATTATTCGGGTACTTTTGATACGAGGATTCGCGCTGATTTGGAGGCCGTTACGCGAGCGATTATACTGGATATAAGCTGTAAACACGATTTCCGTTTCCCGGAAGGTGCGATAAAAGCGACTTCGAGCTGTTTTATAACGAATTTTAAAGCATACTTTCTCTCAATAGATGTGTTAAAGAATTTCAGGATCTCCCGATAACAATTAAGGTATTATAAGCATATAATTATTACTGTTGGTGTCGTAAGTCTTTAGTGAAAGAGGCAATGTGGAGTGTCACACGTGAGGAAACAAATACGTAATAAAAAAAATAATAAAATTTAAAAAAAAAAGATAAACGTATGTACATCTGTATAATCTCTCGCGTTTTCAGGCATTTTTGAACGCCGCCGAACATACGGGGGAAGGGAATAACGTAAGACTCGGTGATATTTTTTTACCTTTTATAGTCGATCTCGCGCGACGAGACCTTTGACGAATCGCGTCGATACTTACCTAAAATGCGACGGTAAACGCGAATGAGATGAGTGATATAAGAACATAACTGACGTTCGACGTTTTCGTTGCGCTTGTATTTTCTTCGCGACGCAAGAGACGTCGCAAACGCGGAAACAAATTTCGAAGCGAGAACTTGAGGCTTATAGCACTTTTTGTCGAATTCGCGATTCCGCGAGCATGAGCACTGAAACGGGGAGAAGCTCAAGACTTTCGAGAAACCGCGTTTCTGGGGAGATTGTGGTAATTTGCGAGAGGATCGATATTTCGGCGCAGAACAGAATCGGGATCCAAATCGGAATTTAGTCTGAAATGTATCAGGGAGACTGCGTATAGATTTTTAAGAAAAAAAGGAGACCATGTCAAATAGTGGAAATTTATTCGAAAAAGACGAACGGCACAGAGGGGTCGATTATGTCGCAGAATTCGTTTCGCTTTCTCGATCCAAAACAAAATTTAAAAAATTGTGTATTGTATTTGTCTGAAAGTAAACGTTATAATGTGTGAGATTATTAATGTGGCAATTATGTATGGCAAGAACACTTGCGGTATTTTAAATAGAGGAACGAGCGTACGCGGCTGTCCGCTGTACAAAAATTTGCGTTCTTACGGAAAGGAGTGTCAGAAACATCGCAACTTTGGGGATATATTCTAGAACCTGTCGTCACACGTTGAAGCTCCAGCTCGAAAGAAAAACGTTATACTCAGAGATCCGTGAAAAGCATTTTCTCCCATGCTCTTACGCAAACACTTTATTTATTTATTCCAGCACCGGAACATATCTTCAAAGTTCGGCTTCGCACTATAGGAGATACACTCTGCGGGATATATTTATTTCGATATTTATTATAAAAGAATCCGTAAACGTAAGACGTATAATAACAAAGAGCGTGTTAGCCGCGAGATTAAAAATTGCGCGTGGACTCACGCGATGGTCGACTTCTGGCCAGGGTGTTGGACCTCCGATCGAGGGGTCGATATAACGTGAGATAATAATGCTAAAATAACGACTGGACGAAATCCGATTGAAAGCTGCTGCTACTGCTATGTAAACGATTATAACTGCCTCTCTTTATTTACCTGTTTCCTTTGTAGTACATCACGTCGAGACGTAATGTAACGCGCGACGTGCACGTTGCGCGCCGAAAAAGAAAAAAAAAAGGGAAACACTCTCCTTCGTCGAATGCGTTGAAATGTACAAAGCGAATATATTTCATCGTGTGTTAAACGTAAGATTTAGGTATTTTCAAAGGAAATCTCAAACATATATAGCGCATGTACCTGGGTACCCTCTTACGACACTGCACATTCATACATAGTTATATATATATATATATAAATATATATAATATATGTAATATATATATTATATATATAATATGCACAATATTATATATGTAATATATATAATATAAATATATATACACTTGGAATATACGCGTACGATGCGTGCTATTTATCTCAAAACGAATGTTCTCGCATAAAAAAGCGTATACCGGAGATAAACGAAATGATGTACGACTTTTTTTAATCGTAGATTATTGTAAACACCGATGTAATCAGTCTATGTTTATATACGTGTTTTATATTAATGAAGAATTTACGATTCGAGAGTAACGTATAAGACGCCAAAGAGACAGAGACGTTGAAGATAAAAAGAGGAAAAAAAAAAAGAAAAAAGAGAGAGGGGAAAGACGAACGAGCGTGTAGAAAATTGTGTAACGCGATACCGATAGAATTTGGAAGAATATACTCCGTTGTCTGTGACAAAGAGATTGTATGTAAGTACGACACTGTCCGACATTCCTTTTGTGTTTTCGCATTCTTACGACGACCCCTCGGTCGCACACTCACACATTTCCGGTCGATTCATAGATACTAATTTCTACTTTCGTCTCTAATTTCTTCTAGATTCTTACATGGATTTTTCTTTTTATTAACTAACTAACTGGTATCGGATGTTTCCTAAGCTTTTACTATAAAATAAGGCTGTAGATGGAAAACTATAGGTTTTCCCTACTCTTGTACTCTTTTACTGTCCTCTAAACTTATTGTATGGCCCCCCCCTCGGACTTATACGTATTTCCTAATTCATTTCGGGAAGTCCTTGCTGTCATTTTCCGTGGACTGTCCCTTCCTACGTGGTAACTGTAGCGTGATGGGCTGCACCGCGTCCTGATGTTGCTTCCTAGGTTGGGCGGCAGGGTGGCCGATGGTGGTGGTGGTGGTGGTCGTCGCGGTGCTGCCGCGATGGAAGGTAATCTTCAGGTTTGGCACGTGCTGCTCGGTGCCGGCCCAGTCGAAGTTGAAGATAGGCGCCTCCGGGTGTCCGAGCGTGTCCGAGTCGGGCGTGTTGACGGGCGTGGTCGGCGTGGTGATGTACGGGCTCAGGTCCTGGTGTACCACGTCTGGAACCCTCTGTAGCGCGTCCGACCACGCCGTGCCCCAGTTTTCCAGGGGGGTGGTATCGGGCGGCGGCGGTTCGGCCGTCGCGGTGGCGATCGAGGGTGGCGGCGGCGCGAGCAACGCCTTTGTCGGCAGCCGCTTGTGCAGCAACAGGCCGCTCCGTTCCGCGCTGCAGCAATAGTCCCGGTCGAGGTCGGTAAGATAATACTTGGTGCCGGGTACCGACAGCACGTCCGCGCAGCCGCTTGCGTACTGCGTGCCGTGACACTGCACGAATTTGGCCCGATAGCCGGCCAGATGCAACGAGCTCTTGTGGTACTGCTTGTGGTGGTATCTGACCGCGTCGTCCAGGACGTGCTGCTGATGATCGGAAATCGCGCCCTGGACGCCCCTGCCCTCGTGCTGCTCCGCGCCGCTTATCGACATGTCCACTGGCTCCGCGTCGTCCCGCAGAAGCCGCCGGTTGGGGTAATCCGTCGACTGCGCGATCTTCGAAGCACCGTGCGACTCCGTCTCGGACCGGTCCGAGTGAAGCGACGGCGAGAGCTGGGTATCGGTGGTGTCGTTGGAATATGTCCGAACGTATTCCTGGACTTGATTGGTAGGAGGTCCTGCGGAGGGATAAACGGTACCGCGACCTTGACCGCTGGGGCAGAGCCCGTAGGTGAACTTCGTTTGAGACGAGTACTGGTACAGCCATGAACTGGAGCGCATTACTTCGGCCTCCCTGTCGCTGTAATTATTGTATATTGCGCGACGTTATCGAAACTAATTCGAGCGAATTACATTACCGATTAATTAGATAAATATAAAATTTCATAATTTAATAAACGATTAAAAGAGATGATAAAATAATCGTAAACGTACGTGAGCACTTGATTCGTGCAAACGATTATAGGATGCTGACACTCGTCAGAGGTGTCCTTGACCTGCAGCACGCAATGGACCCAGAACCACCTTCCGGAGCGGCTTTGTAGCTTCAGTAAAGCGGTGGTGGATCGCTCCTGATCGGATTGGATGACTAAAATCAAGTTTAGAGAGAACAAATCAGAACACGGAAAAGAAATGGCTTGTCGCAGGATTTTCGATTTCTTTATTATTAAGAGAATTTTTCGTAGCGTAATTACCGGTTTGATGCTTGCAATAGGCGGTCCTTATAGAATCCCAATGAAGTAGATTATACCACGATACGTTGACCAACTCGGCGCGCGTGTACTCCAGGTGACTTTCCGCGCTGCAGAAGAAGAAACCTCCAGGAAAACAGAACTTAGGCAACGCGAATTTCTAAACTTATCAGTGGCGCGTATTATACGTTACGTTTTATCGATATGCAGATATTTCATGTCCATCGAGTGAATCGTGGTAAAGATATTCGTCGCGCCCTGAACGATGCTCTCTCGGGTCTCCGGCAGGACCACCGGGGTGCACGACGCCAGGAAGACGAACTCGTTGCGATTGCAAACGGGAACGAAGGGCAGGAAGTGACCCTCCACGAGAATTACCTGCGAATAGAAACGAACGATGCCGCGGTATCCGTATGGAAAGTGGACGATATCTTACAAGTTAATCAGCGGTTTTTAATCACCTTCTGATCGCCGAATCGCAGCTGCCTCCGAGAATTTCTCGACACGTTGATTCGACACAGGAACAGCCTCCTGTCGCTGGGAATCGGACTGTTTCGGGATAACTGATTTTGCACGACCATATGATCCTGCTTGTCGATCACGTCGTACACGCTGTCCCCGTGAATAAGCAAATCCTCCTGAAAATCTTTCGTCTTATCACGATTGTGATGACTCAGAGACAATAACGCTACTAGCGTTTTAACATTTACAAAAACTGTCGCCTACGTTACATAAGATTACTGTACCATAGAATGCCCGAGATAATCTGCCGCATTTTCTGATATGTATAACAATTTTCCTTGCTGCGTCATCATCATAATAAAACCGGACATCGCCTGGAAAAGACGCACGGACTGTATTCCAAAAATGTGTAGTAAATAGCAGATATAAATGTATATAAAAGATACGATCGTAAAATAATTACAAGTGATCAATATATAAATAAACTTCAAATAATTACTTTTGAAAATCCTATATT
Organism: Temnothorax longispinosus; assembly: GCF_030848805.1. Lineage (NCBI taxonomy): Eukaryota > Metazoa > Arthropoda > Insecta > Hymenoptera > Formicidae > Temnothorax > Temnothorax longispinosus. The sequence continues at coordinate 1,708,097 of NC_092364.1, read as the reverse complement.
GGGTGTTGGAATATTCGAGGACTCGGACGGGCAGTTTTTCAACGCTGAAACGGAAAAAATAGAAGAATCAAAGTTATCGAGATAAAAATACAACATTTAAAAGCACAGATAAATCAATATTACGTGTTTTATTGTAGCATTTGTTGAAGAAACAAAATAGTATAATTGTCATGCAAGAGAAAAATAAATCGCTATCAACATATACGTATGGTACAATGTGGGTTTACTGTCAGCAATAGTACGATAAGGCGAGAATCGTTATTTCTATTTTTATTTTATGCAACGCGAAAACGTGCGAACGCTTTTGATAAGCTCGTCTGTCTATCGCGAATTGTAAAAAAAAGCTGTTGTTTTAGCCGCATTCCTGACCAATGTCCTAGAAATGTAAACGCGAATCTGAGAAAACGCGAAGAAAATAGCTGGAAGGCTAGTAGAAGAATAGCGGAGCGATCGGTTGGAAAGTATCATCGATCCCCGAGGTCATCAGAATGCCGCCTTCCGTCAGAATGCTAATTAAATTCGCTATTTTTCAAATGTGCAGTCTCTTTTTAGTTCTATTCTCTTTATCTTAGATTTTCTTAGACCGCGCGTATCGATTCTTCGTTCTTTGCATGCTGTTCTTACGCCTCATTGTGTCTCGAGTCTTAATTACGTGCGATAGTCTCGGGGCACGCGCGCGGGCTTCCAACGGACCGAAAAGAGAGAGAGAGGGGGGGGGGAAGAGAGAGAGACAGAGAAAGAAAGAGAGAGATTCATTTTAATCTCGTACTTTTTCACGCGATTGCTCGCGCGCTTGCCACCCTCTTCGCAGGAGCTTCCCCGAAAAAGTAAAGAGGGGAAAAAAGGTATGCACCGCGAGACGAAGGAGAGAAAGAGAAGGATGAGGAAAAATGCGTATGCTAATGCAGCACGGCAGCGTTTACTAACGGCGCTACATGGGACTATAGTACCCGATACCGCGAGACAATGAGCGCGAGAGAGAGAGAGAGAGAGGGGGAGGAAAAGAGAAAGAGAGACGGCTAGAAAGGGGGAGGATAGGGGGAGGGCAAGGGGAGCAGAGAGGAGAACGGAGAGAAGAAGAACGCGAGAGGGGAAGGGAAGCTGCGGCGGGCGGCAGAGGAACGATAGGGAGAAAGAGGGCGAGAGGGAGAGAGCGAAGGAGAGAAAGAGAGAGAGACAGAGTGAGAGGGGGACGCGATGCGGGGAGGAGGAGTGTGGGTTACAGGAGCGTGAGAGTGTTGTTGCAAAGGCCGACAGGTCAGCGGATCACCCGGAACTCGCGCTTAGACTCCGCTGAGTTTGAACGCGCGCCGGCCGATCTTGCCTTCTTGCATCGCTTTGCTTCGCTTTGCTTTGCGCTCGCCTCGCCTCGCCTCTCCTCTCCTCTCCTCTCCTCTCTCCGGCGAGTCTCTCTCGTTGTTGGTATCCACCGGGATACCGCGTTCCCCGCCGTCTCTCCCTCTGTCTACGAGAAGCTTACAGCCGGGTTACCCGGCCGACTCCCGCAACTGAATAGAAATTCTCCTTTGCGCGGATCGTTTGAGCGGGTCACCAGCCGATTACGGCCGACGAGGTGAGGAGAGATCGAGAACCGAAAGCGGATTCTCTAAATTCGGCAAATATCTCGGATTAGAGCGTTTAATCGATAATATAAAAGCGACCAAACAATCCTCGACTAACGATAATAACGAACGTTTTCTGTGTATCGAGAAGATAAAATTCAGAATCAAACGGTAACATTTTGCGACCTCCGCTTTTGCATGTTTCCTTGTTACGAGTACTTGCTACAAGTAACAAGATGCTCACTCTTCAGCGAGATAAACTAATACCAAAATTATAAAATTATTATCGACAAAGTTTCCATAATTCTCATTTTTAGATTAACATTTTAATTATCAACAGTTTTTCAATCATTTTTCATCGAGTAATCCTTATGGGATTAATAATGAATTTTCTCACATCGCATTATTGAGATAACTCTCCAAGATTCTTCATTTAAGATATAATTTCAATGATTTTAATCTCTCGTGCATACTTTGTTGTAAAAAAACCGATATTGTTAATAACAATAATCGCAAGATTTATTAGGTTTATTACTTATGCCCGATTATATACTTATTAATCAAGAATTGTCCGTCAGGTCATTTTTGCGTCCGATGGAAATTTATTAACAATCCTTAAGCAACAGTAACATCAATTTAGCGTGTTTTATGGTCGGTACAATGCATCCCGATCATTACGTATAGCACAGTACGCCGAGTACCAATGCGCTCGCTGAAATATCAGAGTACAGACGCGGGGAATTGCATGGCACGAGCGCTTGCCGGCATTGAAGTCTCGGCCGATGGATGTGAATTACTGTAAAGATATAGTAATCGCGATACGCCGATGGGACTCGCTTTATCACCATTCTTTATTTTATAGTAACAAGTTTGCAACTCGGTGTGACGCGACGTGCGTATCATATCGCAAATTTCCTCGATGTTAAACGCAGGTATATATAAGCCGTACTTTTGAGTAACTTAACAATTCTCGATAATAGTTATTCTGAAATCATTATATCAATTTGATATCCAACATTAAGTTAACATTAATATTTGTTGATATTATCATCGATATAGTAAACGTTCAGTATTTAACATTAGTAACTTTTTAAAAATAGATATTAAGAAATAAAAAAAATAAAAAATTCCACGAGTGGCTGTTATTTAGTATTGCCATATATTAGTAATACTGGCTAAACTATATATTAGTATTACTTTAGTATTTCAACGTTTTTTTCCATTGCACCTTAGAACTTCGAGAAACTCTCGGCAATAAAAAATATCGTGCGTCGCTTCCGACATTACGAGTTGAGAATCTTATGAACAACTTTTTCATATAAAAACTTGCTGAGCGAAGAGAATCCGCTTGCAACTTCGAGACACTAAGAGAGAGCTTTAAAATTTAAATACGTGGGCAAGCTCTTTCTCTGATGCTCGCCGTTCGCCATACCTTGCTGAAAGTAGTTGGCTTTTCGCAGGAACACGCAGACCAAGGCCATAAGCTGCAGCTGGGAAAGCCTCTGGCGTGTCGAGGGCGGTAACGGCAGTAAGTCACGTAGATTCGCGATTTCGGCGTTTATCAGGTCCCTTCGAAGTTTGCTGGCGCCTTTCGTAGACTTGCTCGCATCTATCCTTCAAGCACACGCTGACGTTACCGTCATTTGCCGCGGCACACGCACGTGCGACACGTGCGTTCCGTCCCGGTGTCGTTTCGCGAGAGATCGTTGGTGGTCGCACCCACTGTCCACTTCAACATCCCGGGATCCGTGACATCTCGTACTTCAGCGAGGAGCGGCCCGAGTCCTCCGCGGTCCTCCGGGACCACCCGCCCGCGCGTCTCGGCGGGGAAGGACGTCGCGAGGGTGCACTCACCCCTGAATCGGCGCGAGGATCACCGATCCCCAGACAACGCAATGTTCATAATCGAAATATAAGACGTCTTACGTCCCCCGATTTTGGACATTGTGCGGTCTGGGGTCTGGGTCGGTTCTCCATTCAATTTCTCGCGACTAACATCATTTTTATCAAGTTTCATCCGGTCGAAGAGTAAAGACGCAGAAAGCCTCGGGGTGAGTTTTAACGCGCGACGCGTCGTATCGCGCATTCAGAGAGAGGAGTCGGTGGTCCTCGCCAAAGTACGGGGGCGACAACTCCAGCGACGACGACGACGACGACAACGTTGATGACGATGAGGGAGGGATGCCGGGGGGACGGCCGTAACTTACCGATTGAACATATTTCGGTGGCCAGGAAGACATCAGTGGTCGAGCACTGGTGGACAACGAGCGGGAGGACATCCGGGTCGGCAGGTTCTCGCGAAACTGCGGCTACGATCTAACATCCGGGTCATAACGCGCAACCACACTGAACACGTGGATGGACTGGCGGAGGCTGGTTCTCCTACCACCACCAACGTCGCGCGCGGCCGCCGCCACCACCTCCTCCTCCTCCTTCTTCTTTTTCTCCTCCTTCACCGCCATCACCTCCTCTTCATCCACCTACTACCTCGAGTCTTCGCCAAGCTTCTCCGTCCTCCTCTCGCACTCGCTCGCGGCACCGAGGTCTTTCCTCCACCTCCTCCGCGCTGCTTAATCCCGCGGTCTCGCTTTTACGCTTGCCCGCTGCATTTACTCGCTCGCTCGCAGGTCACGATCGAGAGCGCGGAGTCCTGGTACCTCTACCACCGCCACCATCGTCGCCACCGCCTCCGCTACCGGTTGCACCGTCTTACCTCTCTTTTCTGCATGCGGTTTCTGCGCGCGGATCGCGACTCGCGACTGTCGCTCGGCTGGGCTTGAGAAATTTTCGGAAACTATTATGCAATTCGCGCTAACCGCGACTTGGATTTGCTCGAATAACTGATGAAAAATGAACGAAAATGTCGGCCGCGCGCCGACGTCAAGAGAATTACTGTAAATTGCGAAATAACAAATATATACATGAAATTGTGAAAATGATTAAAATCACTTTGTTTTATATCATAATTTTTTATTTAAATGTAAGAGAGAGAGAGAGAGAGAGAGAGAGATGGAGGAAGTTTATTTTAAAACGCCGAGTTCACATGGAAATTATTGTACGGAGACTTTGTAATTTAAAGAAAAAATTTGCATTTACTGAAAATATTGCGATTACAATAGTCGTAAAAGTGTAGATAAGTTTTGACGTCCGATATTGTACACGGAAGTGTATAATTTGATTTAAACTCTCGAGGGGGGCCGCCGGTCATTGCACTCCAACGTGCTGGAAGTCGCCGAGCACCCCCTGGTTTAAATACCGTTGGAACTTTGTCGGCGTAAATCCCGACGCTCTCTCCTTTCATATCGGTTATCAAAGTCCTGAAAGAATCATAAATCCACTTAATCTTTAAAATTTTTATAATTTTACCAACAGCATTTTCGCGCATAAAAGGGAATAACAAATGGAACGGGGAAATGTAAAAGAGGTGTTTCTCGTTTTTCGAGAATAAATCTTGATTTCAACACGCTTCAACGAAACATTACAATGTCGTGAGCGAGAAAAATTGATATACTCGCGTCCGAATGACCGCGAGATCGATTCGCAACATCTATTACAATCCATTAAAAATTTCCTGCCCCCTTCTGCCGACAAAATGGCGGACGCGCGTCGCTCGATGGATCGCCCGCGAATATCAATTCCCTATCCGACGGCCAATCAAGAAACGGCCGCTTCGCGGCAACTTCGTCGTGCTCGCCGAACGATCTTATTGGCCGGGACGAGCCGCGTCATTCAAAAGTCCCGCCAATCGGCTCGTCGGGCAGCCGTCGCCAGCGTCGCCGCGTGGAAACGCGGCTGCTGCCGTTTACGCCGGTGGCGCTCCGGTCGCCGAGCGCGGCGCGGCGATCGAACCGAGATTGTCGCGCGTGTACGCGCGTGTATGTGTGCGTCGGATGGCGTGGCCGCACGATTTGCTTGAGCTGCGTGCCTTTGAGAGGTTGTAGACACCGACCTACACGAGAAATGACGGCGCACGATCAAATGCGAGCTATGCTCGACCAGTTAATGGGCACAGGACGAAATGGTACATACGTTTATATCTTCGCTTCTCTCGTCGTTACGGCGCGGCACCGCGGGCTCGCGGAGTGAGTGAGGGCCAGGGATCGAGAGAGAGTGCAGCAAATTGAATAACGCGAGGCCGCGCGGCCATACTTGTTTAACAATGTACCACCCTACTCCGCGTATACGCTCTCGGGATAACTCTTGGATAACTCTGTGCTTGTTTTGCAGGTGAAAATAACAAATTTCAAGTCAAATACTCCGACTCGAAGGTCTGCAAGAGTTTTTTGCTGGCCTGCTGCCCCCATGAAATCCTCTCGTCGACGGTGAGTGTAATATTCCGCGCTGCAGCGAATCCGAAAACACGATTGACACACCGTTGGCACTATGCGCAGAGAATAAATGCACCCTGTATATATTTATATACACACACACACGACACACGCATACACACATACGGGTGTTTTGCCGATATTTTCCAATCCCAATTTAAAGTGAGAAAGTAAAGGGCTATTTTATCTTCCCTCCTCCATTTATTTAGTTATTTCGTAAATTCTGTTTACACTGATTGCACGATCTTTGGGTCAATCTGCTTGTCTAGTCGATATATATTATCTATTTTATTGATGATATGGGCGAAACCTCGAAACGGATTATCATTCGTACACCCCTTCACATCTACTTACTACCTTTAATTTTCCAATCAACCTCTTAACTCGCATTTACGGGACGATGGTCGGTATCGAATACGAGACCCGTCGACCATGAGTCAATCGCTCTCAGAGCCATGCGTCACCCATTGTTAACTAAAATAAAATTCGCTTGAAACAAAATTAAACATGAAATGTAATTAAAATTAGTATCCATGCAATAATGTGAAAACAAAAAAGGGAGACGATCATGCTGAGATTTTTGACTAATTCTCTCAGTTTTTTCACTTATTTTTAAATATATTTAAATTTATATATTTTTTCCAAATATATTTTTAAATATATTTTAACCAACTGAAGCACATGAATGATGTATACGAAAATGATGGAAATGATACCGATGAGTCTCGTCATTTCTTAATCAAAATAATTTTACTGTATCGTTAGAGTACCATATTGACAGATATTATTGTGATAGCAAAGCCAATATTGAATACAGCATAATGGAATCGTGTAATCATAATTCTCCTACAATGCCTGTAACGAATAGTTGAATAGTTGATTACTTTTTATATATGCATACTTACTCATCATACTCAACCTCAATGGTCACAAACGGTCTGTGTGCACGAATGGTATTATTGCTGTTTGAAAGCATAAATACAAAACTAAGCTGAGCAGACTTACATACGGAATAATAAGATAAAAATAATTTTTCTCGAGGCAAAGCCGCGCTTCTTTATCTTAACAAAAATTTAGAATTTTTATACGCAGCCTTTTGCCGTACATCTTACGATCTAATTTGTAAAGAATTTGAAATGTGCTCGCCCCAGATTACGTTATCTCTCTCGCAGGCTCGCCTCGTGTTTCCTACGCTACATTTGCTGCTGCCCATCGAGTCATCCATTTTAACGGCATAAAGAGCAATAAATTGATGACGGAAGGTCGCCTCTGTACTCCACTTTATCGCCACGGCAAACTCGTGTGCACACTGACCTGTTTAGCACCATACTGCTGTACACACACGTTAAAAATACGTTACACAATTAGAATATATCTTTTCGCATTGTACATACAAAGGTATACCTTACAATCAAGTAGAAGAATGTATGTAGAATACCCGCTTAGCTGTCTCGAATGGTAAGAGCTGAGAGAAGCATTTATTTTTTCTTTTTACTCGCCCGTAGAACTTAGAAATAGACAGATCCGTATAAAACGAGGTAGAAGGTAGACTCGCCACGTACATTCCATTCGTTAGCGCTTTTTTCTCACCTGTGCCAATCGGTGTGCTCAGTATCACACACGTAGGCGTTAAGTGTCCGTAGATCCGTAAGAATCCGTCCTTTGTAGGGCTCACAATAAGCGAATTTAAATAAGGGACAAGCGCCGGAGGGGAAGCGTTTTCGCCTTATCTAATCCGAACAACGTACCTCAGGAATTGATTACGATCAATTCACACTGGATACCGTCGAAGTGCAACACGGGGCAGGCGTTTTTAATCGTACTGTCGATACACACGCGCATAGTATACCGTAGATTACCTCGGGGCTTAGAACAGCCAAAATGTACGTTGCGCGCGGCTTGGAAATTATACGAGCGCGAGAGAATGTTGCGAGGGATCCACGTTTTCATTCCACGTTATTTTTTTCCTCCTTCCAAACCGCAGAGCACAGTCTTGCCTGTTCTATTCCCCCGGAACGCGGTTGTGGACATACATCTAATTATCTAATGTACACCGAGAATGCTGCAATCCCCATCGCAGTGATATCGGGCAGCACACGGGGTGACACCGTGGTGTCTTGAGATGAAGACGCAATTGCATGCACGTCCTGCATATATGCGGTCGATCGAGCAACACTTTTATAGATTATCGGATTATACGGCATACGGTTGATGCATAGGCAAACTATAACTAAAGTACTGCTTCGCGCATTTCAGTGTCATCTTGTGCGAATTGATCACAGGGATGTTTGCTATCTCTCTCTCTCTCTCTTTTTCTCCCTCTCTCTTTCATATTCTCCTACACGTGGCTGCCTGAGCCACCTCTCATCGGGTTCTCGAGTTTTATAACAAGATCGATGCTCCAATATATTCAAGCGTGCCTCTCTACCGTCTCTGGAATAATAATCAAGTCGTTTCTATTATAAGTTTATTATAGTCTGCGTGACAGACATTTTAAAAGTGCCGTCCCACTATGTGCTCCCTCTCTCTCTCCTTGCCTCTCTCTCTTTATCTCTCTATCTCTCAGGCAGCTACTAACGTAGGAAAGTTTCTTTACACGGGAAATGCCAGCGCTCGCTCTAAGCGGAGTTGCTTTTTAATCTTTAATCAGTCAACTCTCAATGTCATCCGTAGATTCATCGGAATTTATTTTACATAATTTTACGTAACACGCGTGGATTTCGAAAGCCTGTCGCTGGCATGATTGATGCTGAAAAGGATCTCGAGAGGTTTACTGAGTTTTCTTATCGGATTTATAGAACAATCTTTTTTATCAGAAGTAAATAAGAAGAGCAAAGTTGGTGGTTAATTCCATCTCGGATGGATTTATCTCTGTGTAATTTATTCGATTATTATTTGTTTTCTCTCAGAATGAACGATGTCACTTATTCATTTCTATATCAATCTGCGTCCCTCGCTTTCATTTCTCCTCAAGGATTTTAATTAGATTCCCGACGAGTATAAAGGGCTCATAGCTTGAATAAGGAAGATGTAAATGGAATTGTACTTCATTCTGTACCGCCTTTATTCTCGATCAGCCTAGATTGTATTCAGATTCAAATCCCGGATGAAGTGTAATTCCGGTAGAATTGACAAATATAAAGCAGTTACTCGGATACTAGCAATTTTACTTTTTTTTCCTTTTTTTTTACGTAATAAGCATTAAAGAATGTAATATTTTGTGAATGAAAATCATTTAGATCGAATCAAATTGTGAGACACACGTGAAAATATATTGAAACGTAACGGTGAGAGATAGCAAACACTCCTGAAGGTCCCGCGATATAATTTCTACAAACGAGAATTGTTAATTGAAAAAATATTGAGAACGAACCAAAAGAGGCAGACAGTAAAGAAATATTATTTAAAGTTTAAACGAAACGAAAATTACGAAAAAATACTAATGGCAGTTCGCTCGAACGAGAAATATGCTGATATGCAGATCCACTAATGTCAACGTAACTACAGTTCTATTTCCAGAGTCTCTGGAAAAAGCAATTCCAATCAGATCCATTGTACAATATTGTTGCGAGTATTGTCCGCTCATATGTCCGTGTTGTACTTGTCACTCTCACACGCGCGTTACTGTAAGTACTGAAAACGAGAAGAGGACGTACGTATTACACCTACAATTTGATTTACCTTTACCATAATTCAAGTGCTAGATATACATATATATATGCATATCTATATCTATATCTATGTATATATATCTATATATATATTAATTCGATAACGAGAGACGATAAAGGCGGGCGGTTTACCTCAGCCCCTCTACCGGTTTTTTTTCCCACACGGTGGCGAGGCTGAGTGAATATGCCGAATGAATAAATTCCCAGAACCCCCCCCGAAAAGGCCTGTAAACAGTGAGTTCGGTGAGTAGAGCGTCATGCTGATTCATGAGACGATGTCTTAATGTCGCTTCTTACTAATAATGCCGTTTACGGCAGGTAGGATTGACAAGTTTACTTTGAGAATGTGTGTGAGAAAATATATATCATCCTGTGGAAGTATATGGGTGCAGGAAATGAAGCAGTGATCTGTAAGTAGAAGATTTGCGAATTGCCAAGTACCTACGACGTTCGTTGTAGATGTCTCGTTGGTGTCTTTCCTCGCGCGAGAGTTTCACATTCGGGGGGGAGAATTTTCCCCCCTTCTGTTTCGATACCGTTCTAAGAGTTTAAAAACAAGGAGAAATTTTCCTTGATCCTCTCTCGCGCTGATTCGGTGTAGACTTTGAGATTAATGTAGATCTTTTAATTCATAATTAGGCGGAGCGCCTTATAAATACCGATCGCGACGATTAAGGAGATTTTTAGCATTAGTTCCTCGGACTCGTTCACGCGGTTATTTATTGATATCTTTGGCAATTTGCAACATCCAAACGTGTCTCGGCAAGAGAAAATATGAGAGGTGGCATGACGCAGAGAGACGTGTGATTAGGCGGATTAGTACAACAAGCGCCAGTTCCATTAGAAAAATTTCCTTCAACCATTGGATGTGTACGTATTGAATCCGTTTTTTTTTTCTAAAAATTCGTTTAGCAGCCAACGTAAGACACGATTCGTGCCGTACGTAAAATAGTATATTAAACCATTATAGGCTGTAAGTTCTCTTTCGTAGAAAAAAAGTGAACATTATGAAACTTAAGGTGTGTGCTGATTATAGCTTCATTGCCATCGCATTCTCGTGTCAGGCGGAGAACTGTTGCCACCCTGTAAGTGAAAACAACAAACTATTTATCTGTACAAATCTGCATTTCTACTTTTACACGCGATGCTAGATCGCTTGACGATCTCAATCGCTTCATTATTGTACGCTCTATCCTAGCCCGTGCAGGAAGACGAGCTCACGTTTCCGTGAGTTCACGTAAAAAGAATGAAAAGAATGAAAAAAATAATATATATATATATAAAGAAAAAGATGAAAACCTATTGGACCGTCTTATCCTAAGGATACAGGCGAACATAAGCTCAGAATTTTTGTCGTATCATCTCTGTCTCTCTCCTAGATTATCGATTCGTGCTATTTTCCAGTCGCGGCACCGCGACCAAGTACGTTATATTCTTGTCAAGTAAGAAACTAAGAAGTATCTCGTAAATACGCAATGTTGGGAAAGGTCTCTAACTCGTATAACGCATAGAATCGATAAGGCCCTACGATCGGAGGGACCGTAAATCTAATCATGATCTGATTTGTAAATCGTAGCGCATGGACCTGGGAGATTGCCCCCAGATTCACGACTTGGCCCTACGGGCTGACTTCGAGGCCGCGCAAAAGAAGAAGGATCACTTCTATGACATTGACGTGAGTATTAATCTTATTACGTTGAAGTTATAATTTAATAATTCGCCTATCAATGAGTTTTTTTTTCCCCCAATTAATCGTATCGATCGTTCGCAATTTGCATTCGACGATTTACGATTATTGAGAAGTTTTAGAATTTCGATTGAAATTCTGACATGTCTTTCTCGATTTTCCAGGCGATGGAGCATCTTCAGAACTTCATTGCCGACTGCGATCGCCGTACAGAGCAAGCCAAGCAGCGACTGGCAGAGACGCAGGAGGAACTGAGCGCAGAGGTGGCGGCGAAGGCGAACAACGTCCACGTGCTCGCCGAGGAGATCGGTAAGAAACTAGCCAAGGCCGAGCAGCTCGGCGAGGAGGGCTTTGTCGAGGAGTCGATGAAGCTGATGGGCGAGATCGATGAGCTGCGCAAAAAGAAGAACGAAGCGGAACAGGAGTATCGAAACAGTATGCCGGCGTCAAGTTATCAGCAGCAGAAGCTGAGAGTGTGCGAAGTTTGCAGCGCGTATCTTGGAATACACGACAATGACAGACGGCTGGCGGATCACTTTGGTGGGAAGCTGCATCTCGGTTTCATCAAAATCCGTGAGAAGCTCGCCGATCTTCAAAAGACTGTCGAGGAGAGGCGTAAGGAGAAGCGCGAGTCTATGCTCGACAGAAGACGGGACAGAGACAGGGAGGACCGCGACAAAGATCGCGATAGGGACAGGAACCGCGGAGGATTGGGCTACAGAGGAGACCGCGACCGCGACAGAGATCGCGACCGCGACCGTGACCGCGATCGAGACCGTGACCGTGACCGCGATCGTGATCGCGACCGTGATCGCGACCGTGACCGTGATCGTGGTGGTGATCGCGATCGCGATCGTGACCGCGATCGCGAACGCGATCGCGGTGGTGATCGGGACCGGGAACGCAGGGACAGCGGTAGGAAAAAGTCACGATCTCGCAGTCGCAGTCGTGGAAGAAGGTTTGTGAATTTTCACAGTTTTTGATCGTAGCGAGTTGAAAATGAGTAGTCACCGCGTCTCTTTCAAATCCGAGTGAATTAAAATGAGCAAACGCTATCTGCCATTGTCTCACAACGTTTCCGATACCGATATGTTCTCGTTCCAGAGCAAAACGTTCTCGCAGTGGCAGCCACAGCCGTCGATCTCGTTCTCGTCGCAGTGGATCTAACGACCGTAAGAGATAAAGAGACAAGATGTATAAGGACTATGCTCAATGGTTTCTTTTCCTTTCTCGCACGCGCACTTTCGTACATGTAATGTGTAACACCAAGCCGTGCGCACGAGACATTTGCGCCGAACGTCCGTAGCAAATGCGATATCCCATTTTGACATGATCTTTGTACATTACTTGTCACCCAATTGATATGTTATTGCGATATAGTATTTATGTCGAATCTATTCCTACTCTCTGAGATGTCTTAAATTTCGTTTAGATCTACTTTATATGTAATCTATCTTGGCTTTTAAAAATAGTTTTAACCCATTGTAAATAAGAATAACTTAAGTACAACTTTTAGCAGTTGTTACATGTTTACCATATTTGAGCATATACAATAATAAATAGTGGCAACATAAATAATGCCCTCGGCGTTACATCATTTCTCCAGAATACATCTAATTAAATCTCCGTCATTAGAAGCAGAAGCATTAAACTTTTAGTAACAAGGTAGCAAAACTTTCTTGATACGAATCTGTTTCATATTATCGTAGTCATACGCTTGATATTAGAACGTTATTTGGAAAAGAACGTAGACTAAATTTTAAAGTGGTGAATATTTTGAAATTTATGCGAATGTGACGAATCGCTCAGTGATTGAAACATCTTCTGGTTGTAACTTTGAGGTAAAAGGATAAATTAACGTTATAGTGGTGACATCTCTCGTTAATTAGGCGCAACTGATGGTCGTGTTGATTGTTATTATCGGTAATAAAATAAATAGCTCGATTATAAATAAAAGAATACGTATTCACCGATGAGATACTATTGAAGACCATGAATTTTTGGCAAATTATCATGACTGTCAATGGAAGCCCCCCGGAGGCCTGAAAATAATTGAAGAATATCGATATTATCGGCTGTAGATGGAAAAGAAGAAAAAAGGGGTAAAATAAATAATATTGCATAGTTTTTTTAAACTTTAATTTTATTTTTCTTATTTCATTTATATTAGAAAAAGATCGTAATTAATTTTCTAAAACTTTCTCCTTGCCATTGCCGCCAACCGCCGTCGCCAGGTCGTTAGATTTTAACATGGAGTTCTATATTAATTGTTTTATATACCATGATATGTACATGCATATTAATATAATTTATTATATTTTATGCACGTGTGAATAAGATATGATCCTTCAAACATTTTTCGTATTATAGTCTACATGAAATTGTAAATGGAATTCTATTCGGAATTCTAACATGAGTTATAAATTATTTGAAATAAGCAAAAGAAATATAAAAGTGTACGTTATTTTTTAATATAAATAATGCAAGACTGAATCGTTTCCAGATTACTTCCAGATTATATGTATATGTATATACCAATCCATAAAAATCGAAAGTTGCAGAGTTTCTCTTCTCGTGGACTGCTGATACACACATCGACACACACATTGATTTTAAAAAAAGTATACTTTTCAAATCATACCACAATATTTCGCTTTAATTGATGTCTCAAATGTAACGTCCAATCTCGCTGAATAATCATCGTGCTTTTCGGCTAAATAGTCTCTCACTCCCTCAGTTCTCTTCTAATCAAGAGATGATTGTTCAGATGATGAACTGGCTGGATCTTAATCTCAAGTAACGATTGCAAAATCACGCACGTTAGAGTCGTATATACGCGAGAGAAACATAAATCATTCACTGTGCGGCTGGATGCGTTCCGACTCATTGTCCGAGCGAGTCAAGAATTGAATGTAATATCAATTCCGTTACACTCCGTCCAATTCGTAGATCTCGGTTATCAAAATACGTGAAACGTCACATGAAGCTTTCCGATAACCGGGGTCTAAAGGCAGAGATTACTCGATTTACGGATCTCGTTGAAATTGATCTCGATTCGTTCGACGTGGTATTCAACGTTGGTGATCCGTCTGACTGCGACTTACGATGGCAACGTTGAAGAATTTGATTAATTCGTTGGACGATGCCGTGTCTGAGACTCTGTCGGGATTATCCTACACGTATCCGCAATTAGAGCATCACGTATCGCACAGAGTGGTACTGTCACCAGACGTACGTATATAAAAATACACTTTTATTTCCGTAGCGTTATCGCTTTATTACGATTAAATAACAGATAAGTTTATAAAGCATTCGATATATCAAGCAATTTCATTCCCAGTCAAATCTGCCAATCAAGAACAGATTTTGAAAAAGCATCTACTACACAAATTTCAATAAAATGTCAACGGAAATACAACAGAATCCGCTAATAGAATATAATGGCAGATTGACTGCAGAAACTCAGCAGAATTTGCTGTTTTGTAACTATTTAAATATTCATGAAATCTTACGCCACTGGATCAATTAGTCGTTGATTTTGTTGTAAATAATATATTTCTCCAAGTGCAATTTATGTTTACATATACTTCAGTATAGGAATCGTCGAGATAAAGTGGCCTTGATCTGCGGCGGTGGTAGTGGACACGAGCCATTTGCTGCGGGTAATTAATATCTGCATCATACATATTTTGTCTTTTATTTGTTGCATTAATTTGAACATCTTAATCAACACAAATCTCATTTATCTCTTTTTATAAAATATAAGTACTTATAAAAAAATGAGAATCTACTTTAGAATCTTCTTTCTAATCTAAAGTAGAATGAAAGTCGAGTAATATTTCACTTGTACAATATTTCGATTTGTACGTTGTCATTGGGTTTAAATTAGCAGAAACTTTAAGAAGGACGAAAGCCTCGTGCACGAAATTTTTTTTTCGTATTAGGCTTCGTTGGCAGCGGCATGTTGACAGCTTCTATAGCGGGATCTATCTTTGCGGCGCCGCCATCTACTCATATCACGTATGCTCTTCGATGCGTCGCGGAGAACAATAAAGGTCTTTTTATTCTACACATTATTATTATTATAAAGTATAATAGATTCTTCATTAACGTCGCGTTAATATATCTCTCTTCAGTTGGTATTGTGGTTGTGGTGCCTAATTACACGGGGGATTGCCTGAATTTTGGTATAGCGATCGAAAAGGCTCGACGAGCGGGCGTCATGGTAAAATTAACAAAAACCTCGTTTGCGACCCGCAAACACTGATACAAATATACAATATTAAGATATATTAAATTAAAGTGTCGACATATTCGAAAGTTATAATATCTCATTGAGATCAGGTGGAGGAAATAATCGTCGACGACGACTGCAGCATTCCCGAAAACGAACTGAGCGTCGCCGGTAAGCGCGGCCTGGTGGGCATGCTATTCGCTATCAAAATCGCGGGTGCTCTCGCCGAGAAGGGCCTTCCTCTGTGCGAGGTGGCGGAAATTGCGCGACGCGTTTCACAGAGCACCGCGACCTACGGAGTCGGGCTGTCCGCGTGCGCAATACCAGGTACGCGACAATCGAGGCTCGTATGTTACCGTTACGTTTGCGCCATGTAATCACGATAATTACACACACACACGTGCTATTATGCGCGGCCGAGCGCTTCTGTACGCGGCTGCTCTCCTATCCGACAGATCATCAGAATTCAGACAATGTCTGAAATTCCTTTGTTATTATCGCTCAGTTACTTTTTTAACGTTTAATATAGAAGTATAGAGTAAATATACATATATTTTTTTGTCAGATAATATAATATTTAACTAAACGGAAAGATATCAATCGAATATTGTTAAAAGAAATATTATATTTGTATATGTGTGACGTTCAATTTCAAAGATACGTTATGCATCAGATGCTTCTTCAGGCGAGTTTTAACATGTTTCGTCGAAAGAAAAAATCAGTTTCGGTCAAAGAATACGTTTGTGATTTAGAATCACACTCTGGTGCTACTCTGAGAGAGCATTTGAATGCAGGTCAAGGTCTCATGTTCGAGCTCGCGCAGGATGAGATAGAGTGTGGGATGGGGATGCACGGAGAAGCAGGATACGAGAGAATTAAGCTCAGGACCGCATCCGAACTGGTGACGCTAATGCTGAAACGCATTTGCGAGACCTTATCTTTGTCCACTAATGACTCGGTCGCGGTTATAGTCAATAATTTCGGTGCTCTAAGTCAATTGGAGCAGGGAATCGTCGTCTACGAGGTTGTAAATCAACTTCGTGAGTATTTGTTTATCGCCTTGTTTTTCTTCTTCACATAATGAATATATATGAGCCTCTTATGAAATGATGAAGCCAATCTCTCTCTGGCGTCATCTTTAAGAAAAAAAAGTTATAAATTTTGAGAGATGCCATTCTCCATATTGGGTATCTACATGACTATTAATAATTTTTTTGTTTTGCTTTTGCGTGAAATAATTAACATATATGATAATCATAAATTTGTTTCATTCAACTCGTCAATTTTCACTTTTATTTACTCGACTTGTAATGGTCTTGCATTTCTCTCCGGTGCAGGAAACATGGGTATAGAGCCTGTTCGCGTCTATTCCGGTACTTTAATGACATCCTTAAACAGCGTCGGGATACATATAAGTCTGCTAAAGTTGATCGAAAGCCATCGGGACATATTTGTCGAGTGTCTCGACGAAAAAACGACGGCACCTTGCTGGCCAGGCTGCGCCTATAGCATTCCTTCGACCTTAACGAGCACGCCGTTGAAGGATTCGGAGAAGAAAAAAATAGAAAAGATAGGAATATCATTAAACGCGCGCGATCAGCGCCTGATCGATTCATGCTTGAGAGACTCCTGTGCCGCAATTATCGAGAAAGAGGCGTATCTCAACGGGTTGGACCGCGGTTGCGGAGACGGAGACTGCGGATCGACATTGAAACGATTTGCCGATGGTACGCATATATATATATATCGGCGTACACATATATCTCTTAATTTGAAGGATTAATATAGGTTTACTAACTTTACGTGTCCATAGGTATTTTAGGTAATTTAGATAATTTATCATTGTCGCATCCGGCAGCATTATTATCGGAAATAGCGGATATTGCGGAGGAACGTATGGGCGGCACTTCCGGAGCTCTGTATTGTTTATTTTTTACGACTGGCGCGAAAACGATGGCGTCACTCGAGCCAGAGGAGGATATACGCCGCGTTTGGTTTTGCGCATTCCGCAGCGGATTGAATTGTTTAGAGAAATACGGAAAAGCGAAAGTCGGTGACAGAACTATGGTTTGCATTATTAAAGTGTACCTATACATATTATTATTAACAACACTAATACTGCAAAAAGGTATTCTGTAGTATTAGGATTTGTCGCAAAGGCGATTAAACTTATCGTGGAATATACGCAAAACTCATATAAAATGTAAGAGAAATCTCAACTCATATTTGTAGATCGATACAATGTACGCGGCATGTACGACATATGAGAAATTGTTAAAGGAAGAGGATCCGAGCGATTTTTATGATAAGATAGCCGCGGCGGCGTGGGAAGGATGCTATTCTACGAGAAATATGAAACCAAAGTGAGTAGAAGCGACAGTTTTACGATGGAGGGTAATTCGTTTATACTTTAACGTTCAAAGTGTGTCTATATTTTAAAACTTCGAGAGATCTAATTTGAAACAATATAAATTTTCATCCAACACTTAATTTAGTTACTTTTTTGTAGTAAAACGTATTTAATGTAGCGATGCGCCTGTTTACAGAGCGGGGCGAGCCAGTTATATAAAACAAGCTCAGTATTTAACGGAAGTGGACGCTGGAGCGTATGCCGCAGCGATATGGACCGCAGCTATCGTACAGACAATTACGCATTTCAAGGATTAACATATTCGTTATCTTTCTTTCTCCCTTTTTTTCTTTTCTTTTATTTGTGCCTGAGCATCTTTATCATAAGCAGAAGAGATAAAATTTCACAATAAATAACAAGTTTATTCGCAAAACGGAATAAGCGAATCAATTAACGATTATATCAACTATTTCTCCTATATATAGCATATTTAATATATCATATACTACTGACTGCATGAAATAAAAATAGTTGTGTCTCTATTTTTGTAGATACAATAAAAAGTACGCCTTCTAATATACACCCTGACGAGTACATAAATACTTTATAACGTTTTATATCAAACTTAATATGCGTTAACATGAGTCGCAGTTATTTTTTGGCAGTATTTTGCCGATTAATCGGATTACGATTTGTTTGCATCGACACGCACTATCCATAAAGTATGGACAGACTAAACTTACCGTTTTATTTTATTTTACACGATAATATAGAATAAATAAATAATTGCGCGTTTGCGTGTACGAGTGTATGTGTGGGTCTGTGTGTGTCTCACGAGATTATCCAAAGAGATTGGTCACAAAGTTGTTAAATCCGTTACTGATAGACGAGAAGATACCGCTGTTGGCGTCGGGCGCGGTATTAACTCCCGATTGAGGCCGATAATGTAACGTATGATCGCGGTGCGGGTAAGGCCTCCCACCGATGTTTCCGTTATATAAAACAGATCCATTTTCCTCGTTGTACTGCCTCTGCTTAAGCATAATGAATTAATGTTACGTTAATTACGTAAGAGTAATTAAAATATATAAAGTGCGGCGTTGATATATATTCCAGACAGCACGCGTGTCTAAAAACTGCCGTAAAGAATATGGATCTTTCATATTTGCTGACGGTAATTTACTTACTTTTGTCGAGTAAAGGGTGACATTGAGAAGCGTCGGATGTTGTTCGACTACTACGAATTCCACCTCACGAGGCATATACCCGTTTGAAAATACCTGACAAAAACGTGATATCAGATTCAACGTGATACAATGGGCGAATAACAAATTTTCTAACAAATTTATCTTATTTTATCGCAAATTCTCTACAATCTACTAGCATGCGCAATGATCTCTATTGGACAGACTATATTATATTATGTCTCGTAACGTACCTCCAACTTGTAAACTCCAGGCAAGAGGATCCTCCAAAATTCGCCATATTTCGTTGTCGAGAAACTGACATCTCGTGATTTCACTTTAACGGAAGCCCTTTCGATGGGATTGCCATTTTCATCGATCACAAAACCGTGAACGCCCCTGTGAGCCTCCGCCAGAAATTTGATTAGAGACTAAAAGCATGATAAATGTACATTATTTTTACAAAAAAGAAACGAAACGCATATTTTAATGTAAAATGGACGCGCACCAAGGCCATATCCTGGTGAAAAAATTTCTCATATTTTAGATTTATAAAAATTCTCAAAAAATATGTAAAACTTTTCAGGTACTTTCAGAAATAATTGGATGAGGATTTTTGGAACATTTCCTCACATAGCAATCATAGCATGCATATCAAAAAGACGTCCAGAAGATATCCCGAAGATATATCCTATCTCCTAAATATATCTTCGGGATATCTTCTGGACGTCTTTTTGATATGCATGCTATGTGGGTCAGTATCTGTATGTATGAAAATTTCTAATAAATTGCGCAGATTTTTTCATATTTATTCAAATTTTTACGAAGATGTATTTTGGCAGGAAAAATCTGAAACATTTCATTATTATTTTACCCAAGTTTTTCTGAAAAATGTTTCAATTCGTATAAAAAAATCTAAAAAATTCTGAAAAAATCTGAAAATTTTCACAAAAATTTTGATTACATAATAATATTAAAATTCTGAGACATTTTTCCACCAGGACAGAATTGGGTCAAATGTCTTGTCACTCTTCTCTCTCTCTCTCTCTCTTTAAGCTGTACAATCTTTATTTCAAAAGCCACTCACCGCTCGATTCTCCGCCCAGTAATGCGGCAGATCCGCGGCCGGGGGATATTTACAGCAAGAAAGTTCCAAGGTGATCTCCATACAGCCGTTCGACACGTAGTTGAAGTCTTGCATTCCACCGGTAAGCGGGTACCACTCGGCGCCGTTAGTAATTCCACGTTTAAATGCGGGCTGAGACGGCGAGCACGGTAATCCCTGATACATAGACCCGTGGTTTCGAGAGTACGTCAACGATAAATGTTGAAACACGTCGTCATCCGGCGAGACGCTCGGCGTCGACGTGAAACTCTGAAACACTATTATCTCTACGTGAGACACATTGTCACTGTTTAAACGTCGGACTATCTGTCCGTAGAGATAGAGAGTACGCATGATGATTTGTGCAATCTGCTGTAAGCTGTCCCAGAGAGAGAGAACGTTCGCTCGAACGTTCTTTTCTAATCTTCTAAATAATCTAAATTCTTTTCTAAATCTTTGGGTTCTAATTTCTCAACGAAAATGTCGAGGCGCCTTCAGCTTTGTCTCTACACGAGAAATCGTTTTCTCGATTGTGCCATTATTTCTTTTTCTCTATCAGAGCAAAACTGTGTAAGAGAGCACGCGTTTCATGTGTCTGCCATAGCTAATTGTGCGTCTACATTTCACTTTCATACGTTTTTACGAAGTACAGTGGTTTTTACTCGAGCGGTAGCGAAGCTGCTGTTTTCTTAGCGTAAATTGATCTTCGTGAAACCGAAGCCGTAGACTTTATCACTTACCGTCTTTGTTTTTCAACATCACATTTTTTTCCATCATATTCGAATCGATCGAGAGTAATATAATACCTCCGGAAATTGTTTCTACGCTTTGCGAGTAAATGTCAAAGCAAATGTCGCTAATACACATATCGAGCTCTAATAATAAAATTAAGATAATCATATTGCACAATACCTGCACATAGCGGCGCCGATCGACATATTCCTGACGGCATGAAAGTTTACATATTATCATGACAGCTTCAGAGCTACGGGCAGCTATGGTCATAGCTGTCTGTGATCTGTCTGTTAATATACAAACGTTAACGTTGACGAATTTGAAAAACGAGCGGTTGTTTGCGAAATGTCTGCCGGAGGGATTGCACCCGGGGGAAAAAAAATGGTAACGCCGTTCTTTCCCTCTCCGGTTTGTCCCGGTTCTTTTTTTTTCCTTTTTGCTTCCGGAAAGACACATCTCGCAAAGAGGACGATCGCGATACGACGGCGCGGAGCGTTTACGACTTCCGTGGCTCGGATCGAGGACGATCGAGCGAGCCTGCCGCTCTGCCCGCCTTTTAACGATTTCAGCTCCGCGCGCGCGAGAGAGAAACGGTAATTTCAACACGTAGGTGATTCAACTTACGCGAATTTGGGGTGTTGTCGAAGGGGTAGCTGGCCACGAGCGCACCGCCGTGCAGACTGCCCGAGAGCACGAACTGAATCTTCGAGACCCAATCCTTAACGGCCTCGGTCTCCGGCTGGCTCTTCTTATTGTTTTGCTTAAAGTAGTCCGGGAAATTGCGGTTCAGGTCGAAGCCGCGCGCGTTATACCTGTACAATCATACATCGAGTCGTGGAGATGAGAATCGGGAGGTGCAGTTTTCTTTTTTTTTCCGCGCAAAACGAAGAAAACGGCTTTAGCGAAACGTGTCTCGACGCTTCAAGATATCTCCTTTAGCAGAAACGGGACCATTTAACGTATTCGTTAGCGCTCTTTACGACTATTCATGAACGCTCAGCCCTGTGACCATTTTGCGAAACGCTGAGCGTAATATTTTTAATTTTACGTGTAAATCGAAAGAAAATTCTCCCTTCGAAAGAGATATCGAAGGAGATTGTCACTCGTCGCGATCTTTTAACGTTCGACGTTAAATATATCGGTCGTTAGCGCGATTAGCGCGACTCTCTAACTAGAAATCGTCGAAATAAGTTGAAAGGTAAAAATCGTTTATGCAAACATCTAACCTGCCTTGACCACCGTCGCAGCGTCCCTCTTTAGAGACTTCAAAGCCATCGGGATTCATTGACGGTAGAATATGAATCCTTGTATTATCCAATAACCACGTAATATATGCGTCCGATCCGTATGACGTCACGAGGAACTAGGAGAGAAAAAAAATGAAAAAGAGATATATCTCTGGAAGAAACACATGCATCATTTGTCAAATAAATGATCGAAATTAATATTATTATTCACATTGATTTATGGATTAGTCAATATTGATCGATGTTGATTAGTTAATCTAATTGTTGTTATTTGCGGTTACTTTAACGATTGCCTTCGGACAAAATTTCTTGTCCGAATAAATCTTCCCTTCATGAAGCATTGTATACGCGCGGCGAACCGAATTGCAAAGGACATACCGCTGGCGCATGTGTGTTAGGTCGTCATTGCGAGTAACGTGTGACGTGGAAATTCCGACGCTTGACATAATTACGTACATGAATGAGATGTAGCATTAATTCGCGTCCCACAGCTTCGTTTCCGTGTATGTTGGCGATGTACTTTACGTCGGGTTTGCCGATCATGTGCTCGTAAGGCGAGGACGACACGACCATCACCCACAAATCACGACCTGTCGTACGAGAGTAATCGCTTGATTATAACACTCCGCTTCTCTCTTCCACTTTTATAAAATGTAAACTCGAATGTTAAAAACGTATAAACGAAAACAGCGCACGAACGTCCAACGTGTTTTCTTTTAGGCTTATCGTGATCTCAAATGTCTGTAACGTCGTGAGAGAGGATAACGTTACCTTTCACCGACTTTCCTATCGAGTACAATGCGGTGAGATTTTGAAATCGAAGGGACGTCGCGCGAAGAAAGCGGCTCATCTGATCGTAATTGTGATACTTGAACTCGATGTTGTACGGCTCCTCGTACGTTAGGAAACGCGGATGGTACAGCCGAGGTACGTCTCCCTTGTTGTGGAATTGCATTCCGTGAATGCTCCCGTAAACGAAGACGAGAAAAAATAGCGCGCGATACATTCTGCAACAATGTCATATCGCAATACATATCGATAATTGCACTTGAGGATGGACGAGACGTTGTTGAAAATTAGACGTTCTTTAAAATTAAGAATTTCTTTAAAATTTTTTAGGAATTCTCTAAAATCAAGAATTAGACAGTTTTTCAAATTAAGAATATATCATTCTTTAAGTAATACCGCGAGATTCAATATTTTACACATTTTCAATGAAAACATTGTAATCTTCGTGCGTCGAAAGTATGCATGTAATGTAATGTGAGAAATATGATTTATTATCTTCTTTTTATATTTAATTCTCATTGCAAATATACAATACTTAATATTATATATATAATATCACGCTTGTACTTAATTATGTGAAACTTTGTTGTCACTAAAAAAGTTTACGTTACCTGATTGAGTAGATGTCAGCGACGGAGAGATCGCACCGTGGAATTCGTGGAATCCGATCGCAAAATCAGCGTTGTGCGCGCGTTGAAAACTATTCGCGAAAGCGACACGCGAGGCAGTGTACGTAAGCGCGACGTGACTTTTTTTTCGAGGCTGATTTTTTCTTCCGTTACTTCCAGTGTCGAGTCGTTTAATATGTGAGAGACACGGTCACCGGTGAGGAGGACACACGCACTTTTTTCTTTTTCTTCGATCGTACACGCGGTCACGTTGGCGCGCGGACGGCGGACGAGTTGACGGACGGCATTTGCGGAAGTCGCGATGAGGGAAGAAAACGAAAGGAAAAGGAAAAGGGGGAAAAAATCGGGAGGAAAAGCTAAGCGAGAGCGAGAGCGGAACACAACAGAGAAAGAAAAAGAAAGAGAGAGTGAGGGAGGAGGAGGAAGAGGAGGAGAAGAGGTAAACGGGCTGCGAGACCAAAGGTCCCGAAGGCCAGCCGCGGTACCAGCGGTACCGAGGAGCGCGAGCGAGGAAGGTGTTGGTAGATCTCGGCTCGGAGTAAGAGTAGCGGCGGAGAGATGTGTGATGATACTGTGAACTTACAAAAGAGAGAAGCGAGATATGCCGCGCGCTCACACTACCACCACCAGCGAGCGGCCAACAAGCGCCAGTAAAAGCGGTACAACCGAGCAGCGGTAGGCAGTAGGCAGTGAGGCAGTAACCGGTACCAATATCAGTACCAATACCAGTACCGGGGCCAGTACCAGCACCAGCACCAGCACCAGCACCAGCACCAGCACCAGCACCAGCACCAGGCACTCGAGCACCCAAGCAGAGCACCACCACCGCCGACGCCACCACCACTACTAATGAAACCCACTTCCTCCGTCGCTCCGGTATCTGCCGCTGTCTGCTCGCCGTTGTAGACCAACCACTGGGGCACAATGTGTCCCAGCTAGGAGACAGCCCGTTTACTGTCTCATCTCTCGACTACTACCACACCGTCGACGGCACACCGTGTGGCACACAATGAGCAACGCCGTCAAGCGTATCGCGGCGAATTGTTATTTCGCGCACATTTAGCGTGCGGGATGCATTTAGCGTTGATATCTGGAAATCTCTCTCTCTCTCTCTCTCTCTCTCTCTCTCTCGCTCTCTCGCTCTCTCGCTCTCGCTCTCGTTCTCCCGCGGGAACGCGCGAGTTTTCGCACGGCGACCGTGTCGAGTACAAAAGTGCGAAACGCGTGACCCCGTAAAAGCCGCAAGAAACGTCCGACTCTCTATGAACCAGTTAGCGAATGAGCTTTGACAGATATTGATAAAGAGGCCCTCGTAAAAGTAGCTCGGCAAAAAGTCAATTGTACCTCTCGAGAAATACGCTTCACGTTAAATTCTTTATCACTACCTTAAGCGGGTATTTATAATATGTTTTACAGATAATGAGGAAATTACTTCCTAAACGTGCGGTAGATTGGTAAGAAAATCGGCGAGGTGCGTTAATTAAAAGGGATATCATTTTTTTCCGCGCGTCATTAATACAACTTGCTTTTTTGTTCGGACGCGCGAATTACAATGCAGATTCCAATAATAACAATAATTCCAGCAATTGTCGACGCTCTTTGCGCATCGCGGACCAATTTCGCGATCTCACGGCGCTTTACACGTAAAGAGGCCGAGTACGTATGAAACTCGCGTGCGCGGCTACCGATTACGAACCACTACTACCGTTCTTTACCACTACCAACCGCCGTCACCACTACCAGCAGCGGTGTTAATTGAGGTGAAGAGGTTTTCGTTCTTGATGTTTGGCACACGAACCGACCGACCGACCGACCGACTTATCCACCCATCCACCCACCCATCCACGAGCCGCTGTTACGGGCGATTTCGCGTCAGCTCTAGGCGCTATATTTTCGAATATAATGAGCCGCCTGTCTATCTGTGCGCCGAGGGCACCACCACAGAGATGGTGTACAGGTCGATAGAGAGCATTCGTAAGATCACTGACGTCCACCACACGTACTTTCGACGTGCTATTGAGGACGGTGTCCTACTAGCGGTGCTTGCTTGCTTGCCTGCCTGCCTGCCTACCGGAGGCGCGGATCGCGGTTTCGGATGGATCGTTGAACTCGCGAGCGGAAGGTGAAATACATCGAAAAAAAAGCAGCCTCGGCGAGAAGTGTGTCACCGAGGCATCGCGGGTGACGCGACGTAGCGAGTAAAATGAGAAAGGCGAGAGGAGAGGAGAGGAGAGGAGAGAGAGAGAGAGAGAGAGAGAGAGAGAGAGAGAGAGAGAGAGAGAGAGAGAGAGAGAGAGAGAGAGAGAGAGAGAGAGAGAGAGAGAGAGAGAGAGAGAGAGAGAATGGGGGGAGACAGAGGAGTGCCCGAACTTGGAATTTCTGAGAAAGAGACTTCGCTCACGGTCGATGTGATTTACCTTGAAACGATCAACCGCCTCCTCCGCTTCGTCCCTTAAAGGGCCTTCTCGTAATGAAACCATTATCAAACAATTCACGTTTAAGATTCGGCGAACTGGAATGTAACTGTGAATGAGCACCACCGAGAGAACATGCAGAAAACCGAGAGATCTCGATACTGAGTATTTATTTATTTCGGGACGAAATAAACTTTCCACAACGAGCGAGAAAAACGGCGACTTATCGATATAGACGGATAGACATTTGCTTTTAGACTGATGTTGTGCGACAAGGTATACACGTGTTATAGAGATATATAATTATACTTGCGACGAGAGGGTGAATATCGTCCGTTCTTGCGACGTCGTAATGTAGATTTATTAATGACCGCATTTAATGACTATGGAGAAATGTAACATCGGAGAATAAGCCGCTGAAAATTAACTGGCAACTTTCTCTTCTATATAATAATCATGATTCCTTTGTCTTAGCCTCTGTAAGATATTATTGTACATGTTATTATATGTATGTTATTATATATTTTATATATATAATATATTGTACAGGTAAAACTTTATTGTCTCTGACGCAGTATTAGATGTTATATTGTATTCGAAATTAAAAAAATCTTTTCCGCGACCAAACAAGTTATTTTCAGGAAATAAATATCATATTGCACTAATTGAAAGGTATAAGTTTGCTCTGAAAAGTGGGTGCAAAGATGCTGCAAAAAAAATGTGAGTTGATCTGTCAGTCAAGTATTCACCGTTAACGCTGTTATTTGTGAAAGTTTTACGCTTGCATAAAAGTGTATTTTATTTTCTGGGAACATGACAATATGTTGGAATTTATCGGAGGGGATAACATTCTTCAAACGACGACGTCGTTATAATTATAAGTTTGATACCGGTAGTAAGGTATCGACAAGATGCCGCACCAAGTTACTAATGAATCATTAATATCAAGTCGTACAGGGATGACGAAGTCGACGCAAACACGCCTATTCGTAGTGTCTTACGAATGCTTGTCGCGTTTATACTGCATTGTTGTGTATTAGTTATTTTTACCGATACATATACAAATTGTAGTTATACGCCGTTTTGCTATGAAAGTTAATAGTTAATCATAAGGTTTTTACACAAGATCGTGCTGCAGAAAAATACATACTGAAAGCACTAAGTTTAGAAAAATATTTTTACAAAATAATCTTTTTTATATTTAAAGAATATAACTGATCATTTTTAAAGAACGAACACTTACGGTAATGGATGTGTTGCAATGTCACGTACTATTTACGATAGAGATTATTTTTTTCAGTGAATACAAGAATCTATTACTTTTAATTATAGCAAGTGTAGAAATGCAGATACTCTCTCTTAATTTCTTATTATATACCATAAGCGGTTTGTGGCGACCAATCGAATGGTCCTCGAAATACTCCAAGTTGTTATACAGCGTGTACACCTTTTTCACGATATACCTATTGGCGTATTTCATGCTGGCTCACTTGCTGTATATCATTTTTGTTATCGATAACGTGGAGGATTTCGCGTCGGATCCCCCATTTTTCTTCTGCTCAATCATTATATTGTCCAAAGTGATTACTGCTGTAATCTATCGCGGCGAGATAATCAATTTAGTCGAAACTCTGCAAGAGAAACCGTGTAAAGCCTGTAACGAAGATGAGACTGATATCCAGATCAAATTTGACCGTTCAATCAGGTTGGTATATCAATAATAATTGTCGACGCGACTTTCGACAATGTCAGTCTTAATAAGTAAGTCGGTAAGCTATACACGAATAAATCAATTAAGCTAGAGAATGTTAATTACACAATTAAACTAAATTAATTTTCTCAAGCATATGCGCGTTTTGTGCGTTTCACCAATATTAACAGAGCTATTTAAAGCACGTGCAACGACTGATATCCCTCTCGCCTCATTTATTAAGCAGGATTGTCAATCTATGTAATTTCAAAACAGCCTTTTGTACCATCCTTGTACGATAATAACATGTTTCGATTATTATATATTTCTAATATATATTTTTTTAATGCAGATCGTATACCATATATTACATACTCTTATGTACGTTCTCGGCACTGGGTGGTGTGGCGGCAGGAGTGCTCGATGTTTTAGAGGGTCAGTTACCCTATAACATGTGGGTGCCTTGGGATTGCACCTCGTTCCTTTCATTCTGGTTTACGTCCCTTCAAAATATTCTAGCTCTAATTCTTTGTACAATTGTAAACGTCGCGACGGAAACCATATGGTTAGGATTTTGCTTACAAACGTGCGCGCAATTTGAAATTCTCAAGTATCGCCTTCAGAACATGACAAAGCGTAGAAAGGAAGAAATATTTCCGAAAAGTTCGTTGAATAATGCGTCGCGTGAAACAGGCATATTGTCGGAGCACATTTCTCATCATTTGTGCGTAATCAGGTAAATAATAAATTTATTTATATAACACATGTGTATTTTTTAAATTAAATGTGTTAAATAATTTTCGCTGTATATGTGTACGATGTACAGTGTATATCTCCATCTGTGTGAAGTAATATGTTGTTTGTAATTGTGACATATAATGTGTAAATATTTACAGACTTGCCGAAATGATCAACGACGTGTATCGCCAAGTGATTTTCATTCAATTTTTCATCAGTATTTTGGTATTGTGTTCAGTTGTGTACTATCTATCTTCTCATTTGACACTTACAGACTTCGCCACCATGATCGTCTTCACATTCTGCATGTTTTTGCAGATTTTTTTTTATTGCTGGGCTGGAAATGAAGTTATGCTCAAGGTAGTTATGGCTGCTATAAAGAGACATGTATTTGGAATATGGTATTATTATGGCAAAATAAGAACTCTGCAAGACCTTCGCAAATATGCTTTTTTGTTTCTTTCATTATTTCAATCATTTATTCTAATTTTTACTTACGTAGAGTACTGGATTGAGCGAAGTGGTGTATCATATGGACTGGATGTTAATGACAGTCAGCGAACAAAAGAATCTACTGATGATTATGAAACGTAGCGCAAAACCCGTTAAACTTACCAGCAGTTTTTTGGTGACATTGTCTCTGGAATCTTACGGCAATGTTAGCTTTTAAATTAAAATTTAATCTATGGTATTTTTTACACAAGCGTTTTATTTTCACTAAACTCTTGTTTTATTTTACAGCTTCTGAAGGCGTCTTTTTCCGCATTTAACGTTCTGCAACAATTTTGAAACTGTGCTCCATTATTCATTCGCAATACACTATCTGTACGAATATCATGTAACGAATAAATCACTCATTGCAAAATATATTTTAATATTTATTTTATTAAGGTGTTGTTGTTAACGCGTTATTTCTAGGTGTAATGACGAATGATTTATACTATAGGTACAACGTAAACATAGATAGAAGATGTGTAGGTTACGAAATAATGAATATAAGAAATTGAATTAAATCAAAGTCAGATGCCGCAGCGAAATTTTCACATAAATTCAATTGCTCGTACGCACGCGCGTTATGCTTAAAGTCTCAAAAATTTATCTTTACCATTTATATGAGTCGTCTACAAGATACACTGTACAAGAGTATAAATTCTGTCAACCCTCCTCGTGCTTCATAAGAGACGAACAGTAATTACAGCAAAATAACATACGTATTCTCAACAACGCTTGATAGTATCAGGGTAATAAAGCAAGAGAAATATAATTGCATGTAATTGCTCTTACTTCTATTATTATTCACTGAACTGTTTCCATGACTTTCCGAATGGCTTCCATCAATGTGAATAAACATTTTATTTGATGGGAACATGACAATATGTTGGAATTTATCGGAGGGGATAACATTCTTCAAACGACGACGTCGTTATAATTACAAGTTTGATACCGGTAGTAAGGTATCGACAAGATATTGCACTAAGTTACTAATGAATCATTAATTTTAAGTCGTACAGGGATGACGAAGTCGACGCAAACACGCCTATTCGTAGTATCTTACGAATCCTTGTCGCGTTTATACTGCATTGTTGTGTATTAGTTATTTTTACCGATACATATACAAACTGTAGTTATACTCCGTTTTGCTATGAAAGTTAATAGTTAATCATAAGGTTTTTACACAAGATCGTGCTGCAGAAAAATACATACCGAAAGTAAGTTTAGAAAAATATTTTTACAAAATAATCTTTTATACATTTAAAGAATATAACTGATCATTCTTAAAGAAAGAACACTTACGGTAATGGATCTGTTGCAATGTCACGTACTGTTTACGATAGATATTATTTTTTTCAATGACAAGAATCTATTACTTTTAATTATAGCAAGTGTAGAAATGCAGATACTCCCTCTCAATTTCTTATTATATACCATAAGCGGTTTGTGGCGACCACTCGAATGGTCCTCGAAATACTCCAAGTTGTTATACAGCGTGTACACCTATTTCATGATATACCTAATGGCGTATTTCATGCTGGCTACCTTGCTGTATATCATCTTTGTTATCGATAACGTGGAGGACTTCGCTTCGGGTTCCCTATTTTTCTTCTGCGCAATCAGTATATTGCCCAAAGCGATTACTGCTGTAATCTATCGCGACGAGATAATCAATTTAGTTAAAACTCTGCAAGAGAAACCGTGTAAAGCCTGTAACAAAGATGAGATTGATATCCAGAACAAATTTGACCGTTCAATCAGGTTGGTATATTAATAATTGTCGACGCGACTTTCGACAATATCAGTCTTAATAAGTAAGTCGGTATAAAGCTATACACGAATAAATCAATTAAGCTAGAGAATCTTAATTACACGATTAAACTAAATTAATTTTCTCAAGCATATACGCGTTTTGTGCGTTTCACCAATATTAACAGAGCTATTTAAAGCAACGACTGATATTCCTCTCGCCTCATTTATTGAGCAGGATTGTCAATCTATGGAATTTTAAAACAGCCTTGTACCATCCTTGTACGATAATAACATGTTTCGATTATTATATGTTTCTAATATATATTTTTTAATGCAGATCGTATACTATATATTACATACTCTTATGTATGTTCTCGTTACTGGGTGCTGTGGCGGCAGCAGTGCTCGTCGTTTTAGAGGGTCAGTTACCCTATAACATGTGGGTACCTTGGGATTGCACCTCGTTCCTTTTATTCTGGTTTACGTCCCTTCAAAATATTCTAGCTTTAATTGTTGGTACGATTGTAAACGTTGCGACGGAAACCCTATGGTTAGGATTTTGCTTACAAACGTGCGCGCAATTTGAAATTCTCAAGTATCGCCTTCAAAACATGACAAAGCATAGGGAGGAAGAAATATTTCCGAAAAATTCGTTGAATAATGCGTCACGTGAAACAGGCACATTGTCGGAGCACATTTCTCATCATTTATGCATAATCAGGTAGATAATAAAATTATTATACATGTGCATTTTTTAAATTAAATGTGTTAAATAATGTTCGCTGTATACGTGTACGATGTACAGTGTATCTCTCCATCTGTTGTAAAATAATATGTTGTTTGTGATTGTGATATAATGTGTAAATATTTACAGACTTGTCGAAACGATCAACGATGTGTATCGCCAAGTGATTTTTATTCAATTTTTTATCAGTATTTTGGTATTATGTTCAGTTGTGTACGATCTATCTTCTCATTTGACACTTACAAACCTCGCCACCATGATCATTTTCAGAGCATTCAGCATGTTTGTGCAGATTTTTTTTTATTGCTGGGCTGGAAATGAAGTTACGCTCAAGGTAGTTATGTTTGCTATAAAGAGACATATTTGGAAAATACTATTATTATGGCAAAATAAGAAATCTGCAAGACCTTCGCAAAAATGCTTTTTTGTTTCTTTCATTATTCCAATCATTTATTCTAATTTTTACTTACGCAGAGTACTGGATTGAGCGAAGTGGTGTATCATATGAATTGGATGTTAATGACAATCAGCGAACAAAAGAATCTACTGATGATTATGAAACGTAGTACAAAACCCGTTAAACTTACCAGCAGTTTTTTGGTGACATTGTCTCTGGAATCTTTCGGCAATGTTAGCTTTTAAATTAAAATTCAATACGTGGTATTTTTTACAGGCGCTTTATTATCACTAAACTCTTGTTTTACTTTACAGCTTTTGAAAGCGTCTTTCTCCGCATTTAACGTTCTGCAACAATTTTGAGACTGTGCTCCATTATTTGTTCGCAATACACTATCTGTACGAATATCATGTAACGTATAAATCACTCATTGCAAAATATATTTTAATATTTATTTTATTAAGGTATTATTGTTAACGCGTTATTTCTAGGTGTAAAGACGAATGATTTATATAGTGTAGGTACAACGTAAACATACATAGAAGATGTGTAGGTTACGAAATAATGAATATAAGAAATTGAATTAAATCAAAGTCAGATGCCGCAGCGAAATTTTCACATAAAATCAATTGCTCGTACGCGCGTTATGCTTAAAGTCTCAAAAATTTATCTTTACCATTTCTATGAGTCGTCTACAAGATACACTGTACAAGGGTATACATTCTGTCAACCCTCCTCGTACTCCATAAGAGACAAACAGTAATTACAGCAAAATAACATATGTATTCTCAACGCTCGGTAGCATCAAGGTAATAAAGCAAGAGAAATATAATTGCATGTAATTGCTCTTACTTCTATTATTATTCACTGAACCGTTTCCATGACTTTCCGAATGACTTCCATGAATGTGAATAAACATTTTATTCGATGGGAACATGACAATATGTTTAGACACGGGGGTAAATGCACCCCCTGATCATTCCAAGTAAGACGACCTTCACAACTTCACATCCGTTACTTCGACATCCGTCATTATGCTACTCGCTACGTGAATCGTAATGAACTTAGGTTCTACATTAATAATCGTCGCTAATGGCATAAGACTACGAAGTTGAAACAAGTAAACTCATACGTAGTCTCTAACACGGATGTGTACAATATTACTTGAAATTTAATTGTCTTGATATTGAAACTTACATCCATGTTAACATCCATTAATTCTGTTGTGTTGCTTAAAATGTGAAAAGCAATATTCTGAGAAAAGCGCGCGATAGATATTTGTAACTTTCCTCTTTCTCTCTCAATTACACATTTTATACAGCTAAATAACATCACCCGATTGTTAACCTATGATAACATTATACGATCTACGTATATTAGATAAATAACATTTGTCATAATTAGATAATCACATTCGGTGATAAATGTGAGATGCAAACACCACTTATGGAACACCGCCTATATATTTTTTATTATATTATATATATTTAACAGAAATCTATACTTTATCTTATAAACGTAATTTTTCATAAAACTGCTCGAACCTATTTGCAACAGATAATTAATGAACATAGAAAGTTCTTTTCGCAATATTTCGTTAATCATTCTTTTATAAATTCTTTTCGACATGTAGAAATAGAAACACCCTTGTGCGACATCTCAATAAACTGATTGTAGAGAGAGAGAGAGAGAGAGAGAGAGAGTTAGAGAGTTACAAGTATGCAAATGTTTTCTCTAAATTTCTCAATGTATACCGTCGGTGGTATATGGAGGCCGATCGAGTGGTCATCGAACATTGCTAAGCTACTATATAGTGTGCTTACCTCTATTGTACTAATCTTGTTTTACATTATGATGATAACTCAATTCATGGATATCATTTTCATTGTTGATAATATCGACGATTTCGCAACAAATACTCTAATGTTCCTGACTATTGTTGCTGTTACTTGTAAGGCGACTACCGTTGTAATACGTCGGAATATGATCATCAACTTGGTGCAAGTATTGTTGACAGCACCTTGTAAACCTCGAGACCAGGATGAAGTGGCGATACAAAGAAAATTTGATAAGTTTATTAGGTGAGCATTTGCCGTTATTAAAATTCTTTAGTAATTCATTATTTCAACCGTTTACAATT
The DNA here is from genome assembly GCF_030848805.1 of Temnothorax longispinosus. NCBI lineage: Eukaryota > Metazoa > Arthropoda > Insecta > Hymenoptera > Formicidae > Temnothorax > Temnothorax longispinosus. The sequence goes on along the minus strand of NC_092364.1, from coordinate 1,674,208 downwards.
TTATTAAGTGTTTAGCCTGAATTTTGTTTCAAGGACCCATTAACTCTTTCAACATTTCGATAAATTAACAGATATTTTATTAAATAATATTTTGGTTTTAAAAATATTGTAATATACATCTCTTTTATTTTAACCGCATTACGTTTCTCACTATATAATAATCAAATTTATAAAAATTTGTAATAAAATTTATTACAAATCGGTCGATCGCTTCCGTACGAACAACATGTCACACTCGGCTATTTTTATAAGTAACTATGTACATCTTATTCTTGGACACACAAAACATCTTTTATGATCTTTCTAAAATAATTTCATACATTACGGATGTCTTATGATTTCAACGATGATTCTCACGGATGATTTAGTTTACACTTGAAAAGGGCCGAAACCAAGGGCTGAAACATTGTGATTTTGTACTGAATTGTGGCCAGTTAAGTCGATACAATGAAAATATATTCGTATAAATAAATTTCAATTACCGTAAAGACAGAGAATAACTTATATATATATATTAATAAATATAATCTTAATTATACATTTTTGCAGGTCATGCTCGATAAAGTATTCACTTTTGGCGACTAGTTCTGTTAGTGGTGTTACAATAAGATCTGTGCTAAACGCTATACAAGGTCACTTACCTTATCGAGTATGGCTACCATATGATTACAATACACCTTCGATGTTCTGGATTACATCCATTCAACAAATTATAACTGTGATATTCTGTACCATCGTAAACGTCGGCACGGAAACTCTGGTTTTTGGATTGTTTCTGCAAACATGCGCGCAATTTGAAATCTTTGAAAGTCGTCTTCGTAAATTAGTGATGAACAAAACGAACAAATTAATGAAAAAGGAAGTTAGATATCAGGAATACTTATCTCCTTCGTCAAATAAAGAAGAAACGATATCAAAATACATATATCATCACCTCGAGATTTACAAGTTAGAATTACTTTTTTAGTACATGTTTACACATCTAGTTATTTATATTTTTTAATATGATACAAGCATTAATTGCTCTACCTACGATTCGCATTTATAATAATGATAATTGATGTTTCTGACCAAAAGATGATCAAAGTAAAAAGAACAATATATATTGATGTAATTATTTGGAACTTAATTAAAAAACAATTGTTAATAACTCGAAGAAAGAACATTTTTCAAGTAATTTATAGATCATTTCATGCTAAAAATAAATCATATTTCAGTACTTATTTAGGAACATGTAATTGCTATAACTTTAATAAATAATAAACACTAGAATATTTAAAATTTTTAAGCAAGTTAAAACCTTACGTGTAATAATGTGAGAGCTTCCATTTACTTTGCAATTTATTACATCATTGCAGATATGCCAAAACAGTAAATTTTATATTCAATCAGGTACTCTTTGTCCAATTCTTTGGCAGTATATTGATATTATGTACAAGTGTATATTATCTGTCAACACATAGTACGCTGTCCGAAACAGCCACTTTGATAGTGTACACTATTTGCATGTTCGTACAAATTTATGTTTATTGTTGGTCCGGAAATGAAGTCATACTTAAGGTAAGTCTGTATTCGAAATCCAGTCCCAAACCGATATACTCTGTAAATTAAAGTAATTTAAAGTCACAAATATATCTTCATAATTTTATTTTTTAAGAATTTTTAAAGTAATTTAATATTTATCGCAAGTTTGAAATCGGGAAATACAGAATATTACAAAATAACATGTATATATTTGTATAATTTAAAAAATGTCTATCCGTTTATCGCGGCATATATAAATACATGTGTATAAATTTAATTAAGTGATTCAGTATTATTATGAGATAATTATTTTATTTATGTTACGCTGGCAGAGTATGAGCGTGGGAGATACAATATATTGTATGAACTGGCCTTCACTATCAGTTAACGAAAGGAAAGAACTACTAATGATCATGTTACGCAGCACAATTCCTATAAAATTTACCAGTAGCTTCTTGATAACTTTATCTCTCCAATCTTACAGTGGCGTTAGTATAATATTAATTTGTACTCTTTTGTTTACTCTTAGCAATTGCTCCCAGTTTTCTACATTTAAAATATATCTGATTTTTTTCTTTCAGATCTTAAAAATATCATATTCGACATTTAATGTATTACAAAAACGAAATAACAAATAAAAAATGAGCTTCGACATGATAATAACGTAAAGCGTTTTGGTAAACTAGTCACTGAAAATTTCTACCTACTTGTTTATCTCGGCACCTCATATTTCTTAACCGAATTGTAAAGACGGTGTCTTATAATAAAACATGTAAATGTTAAATTTAAATCTCATATTTTTAATTAAAACCGGTAATAATTATAGAAAACAAATATTGTCCTCTCAGCGGTAAATCATACAAGTTTATACTATTACACAAGAGATTTTGAGCATGATTTTAGAAAGAAGACGATAAAGGTAGAAACATGCGTACAAAATAAAATATACGTGATATTCAGCACATATATGCACACATAATACATATATTCTTTGCACAGAATAATGGCGTCAATGCACGCAAATTGAATACAAATATTTTACATAGTACGTAATAAAATGCATGTTTCTAAACCTGGAAATTTCTGTTTGTGTATTTATTTCAACCTTACTGCTTTTATTTTGATTTTAAGAATATTAACGCGATGAACATTGCACGTAGACATTTTACACTGTAACATCATGCACGTTTTGATTTGACTCACAAGCAGCACTAATTTCAGCTCTAGCATTAAAGTCACAAAAAAATAATTTCTCAGGCTATGCTACACGTGATGTACTTAGTATAGAATTAATACATTGTAGTTTCCCTGTACACTCGTCATACATCGTAGATATACAAGCAACTTGAGAAATATGCTCCGACACTGAGTATATTATGCATCACATCCTTATCGCTACACTCGTCTTGTATTCTTATGTAATAAAACGGGAAACTGTATGCGGAAGGTACGATATTCTTCGTAGTTCCGATGGACAGGAGACATACAAATATTTTATTCAACAAGAATACCACAACATGCGTGAATGTAAAGGAAAACATCCCTCGATAATTGCAAGTAGGAAAACTTTTATAATTGTGGTATTCGCAAGAACGGAAAAGAACGTGCATTCCATAATAAATGATTACACTACTTCTACTTCATGTCGACTTTTTAATGACCGTAATTATAGTAGGGTGACAAGATGTTGAAGTGGGCAAAACTATACATAGTCTGTCGCAAGAAATGCTCGCATACAATTAAGTGAAATTTATTGACCATTACGATAATAAAATAACATATTGTATCAGTGTATTTGTTTTATAATACTGTTGCTTTGTTAGCCACAATTCTGAGGAACCGATATTCCGAAATAAGGTGTGTGATTATAAATATATTGCATTACGCTTACAAATATATTGCTTTCTAGTTATATTCTCACAAATCATATATTGCATTATTGTTTAAATAAGGTTGTCCAGTTTTTACCCGCGATAGCATTGGACGCAATCTGTACATTACCATAAACGTATAAAATCTTTCTTAATCGGATCATGTATTCAGTGTTTCCAATTTAAATCAGGTTGTGGAATTTAATACTTTACGTAATCTATATTTATACAACATTATTTTACCTTTTGTATTAAATATAATTTTTCTCATTATTGCGTTACACTGAACATTTAATTAATTATTAAAAAAAAATGCTTCTTGCAATTCTGTAAACTACTTTTTTTTAGATACTTTACATGTAGAAAGAGACTATACTTTTGTGAAATACATCAATAAGTTGTTTGTAAAGAGATACAAATATGCAAATACTTTCTTTAAATTTTCTAATACATACATTTTGTGGTATATGGCGACCTATTGAGTGGTCATCGAATGGTGCTAAGCTGTTGTATAGTATATTTACCTGCGGTGTAATATCTTCGGAATACTTTATGGTGTTAACTCAATTTATGGATATAGTACTTGTTGTCGACAATATCGATGATTTTACCACTAATACACTATTGTTCTTGTCTATGGTTAACGTTTGTTGTAAAGCGACTTTCGTTGTGATACGTCGAAATGCGATCATCAACATAGTGGGATCATTGTTGAAAGCACCACATAAACCTCGAAACGAGGATGAAGTAGCTATCCAAACGAAATTTGATACGTTTATCAGGTGAGTGCGTATGTTCATTAAAACGTCCCAATATTAAACTATTAATATTACCGACTTAAAATGTTTGTGTAATAATTTATTAAAATATATGTTAAAAAATATATATTATTTCTGTATCGCCCGAATTTGATCAGTATGATATTGATCAATGGTGTTCCTTTAACACAAATTCCGGACCGTTTATTTCTTGCTAAATTACGTTCATCATATACTTCCGAATTATCATTTTTACATATAAGAAGATACGGTAATTTTCAACATTCTGTTTTATTACACTGTACAATAAGAAAAAAGCACAAGAACGAACCTTGCAGCAGCATTTGATAGTTTTTTGGACGCAGAAAACGCAGATCCCGTTTGCTCTATCACGTCACAACTTTGAGATATTTGCTGTTAAACTTGAAAAATGGGCTATTTTAGTGTACTTTGGCACATTATAACTACAGTATGTGACGTATCGAAGAAGTTTAATTGCAATCAAAATTAAGTATGTTGTTAGAACTTTCAGCCCTTAAAAGGAATTTTTTGTCGCTCATGGTTAAAAAGATATTGATGATTAACGTAGTCTACTGCGTCAAAATTGCGACACATAGCTAAGGATCAATGAAGTATTTTTTAATTATGTTATTCAAATTTAAAAGTTTTTCAGATCGCTGAAAACTAATCTGATATTAAAGTTGATAAATTAAAAATGGCAGAGTTAATATAGCGGATATTAAACTCGGTTCTCTATGTTTGCAGAACGTTCACGATAACATACGCTCTTATGGTGACGGGTGCCATTACAGGCATCACTATGGGATCAATATTAAAAGTTATGCATGGTCATGTACCTAATCGAGTATGGCTCCCATGGGATTCCAATACACCTAGAGTGTTCTGGTTTATATCTATTCATCAAATCATAAATACACTTTTCGCCTGTTACATAGATGTCGGCATGGATACTCTAATCTTTGGATTGTTTTTGCAAACGTGTGCTCAGCTTGAAATTTTCGAGAATCGTCTTCACAAATTAATAATTAATAAAACAGTTAGAGACCTGGGACGTAAACTTTCGACGTCAAATAAAGACGAAGTGGAGATGTCGGAAATCGTACGTCATCATCTCATAATTTACAAGTGAGTTATGTTTATATGCATGTTTATATTCAAATGCCTTTTATACGTGCGTGCGCGATTGAGTGCCTGCGTATTTGAATGCTTGAATTAATTTCTTTATTTAAAAATCACTATTGTCTGTAGCGGTATAATCGATTTATGATGAAAAAGTGTTGAACGTAAAAAGATCATATACTAACGTTATTTAATACTAATATACAATTGTTAAGAGAAGCATTTCAGCGTGATTTTATTATATGGACATTCCGCGATTAATTATGCGGGACGTAAAATAAAAATTAGATCTATATGCTCGCTTAGAATTAAGTAGATTTTGTTTTTAGTAAATGATACATGCTAACATTTCTTTACAATTTTTGGATTTGTACAAATCATGTTATAAAATTATATATTGAAAGTGTAATTGCTTTACTGATATGCAGTATATATGCAGAACTAACGTGAAACGATTATAGATACGCGAAAACGGTAAACATTATATACAACCAAGTGTTCTTCTTTCAATTCTTTGAAAGCATATTGGTATTATGTACATGCATTTATTACTTGACAATGCATATTAATGAACTGTCTGAACTTGCGACTTTTTTTATATATACCATTTGCATGTTTGTACAAATCTACATTTATTGTTGGTCTGGAAACGAAGTCATTCTTAAGGTAACAATTGATATAGTCTACAATCATATCAAGTCTACAATTATATCAAAATGATGTACTTTAGTTAAGAAATGGGAACTTGCAAGTGCTTTACCTGTTATAACTCACTTTTTTACAAGCTTTCGAAAAATAATTTAGCGCTTTATATATAAATTTGAATATATTACAAAGTGTTAAATTTTTAATTATATTGTGTTGTCAGAGTACAAGTGTAGGAGACGCTATATATTGTACCGGCTGGCCATTACTACCAGTTAACGAACAAAAGGACTTGCTGCTAATCATGATGCGAAGCACAATTCCTATAACGTTCACAAGCAGTTTCTTGATAACCCTTTCTCTTGAATCTTACGGCAGTGTTAGTAGTCTTGTTGTGATAAATATTTTGATAACCAAGTAAATAATTTTACGCGAAATTATATCAATGACTGCACATTTGTGGTGCACGTCGGAAAACGTACAAGTCAAAATTTTTATAACTGCACTGTTTTCTATTTTATTTCTCTAATTTTTCTTTCAGATCTTGAAAACGTCATACTCGGCATTTAATGTACTTACACATTAAAGTATAAATAACCAAACGTGTAATTAGGCATAATGATCATATAGTTTTTTTCATAAATTAATTAATAAATCCGAAAATTTCTGTTTAGATATTTGTTTCAATATTACTCTGTATTACGAGTCCAGGAATAATGGCGTCAATGCACGCAAATTAAATACAAATATTTTACATAGTGTAATGAAATGCATGTTTCTAAACCTGGAAGTTTCTGTTTGCGTATTTTTTTTAACCTTACCTTTATTTTAATTTTAAGAATATTAACGCGATGAACATTGCACATAGACATTTTGCATTGTAATATCATGCACGTTTTTATCTGACGTACAAGCAGCACTAATTTCGGCTCTAGCATTAAAGTCAGAAAATAATAATTTCTCAGGCTACATGCTACATGTGATGTACTGAGTATAGAATTAATAGATTGTCGTTTTCCTGTACACTCGTTATACCTCATAGGTATACAAGCAACTTGAGAAATATGCTCTGACATTGAGTATATTATGCATCACATTTTTTATACGATCGTCTGGTATTTTTATGTAATAAAATGGGAAACTTTGCGGAAGATACGATATTCTTCGTAGTTCCAATGGACAAGAGATATACAAATAAATTATTAGACTGAAATATAACAACGTGCGTGAATATAAAGGACGACTTCCCTCGATGATTGCAAGTAGGAAAACTTTTACAATTGTAATATTCGCAAGAATGGAAAAAAAGGTGCATTCCATAATAAATGATTAAATAACTTCATGTCGATTTCTTAATGGCCGTAATTGTATATAGTAGGGTTGACAAGATGAAGGGTGGGTAAAGCTATACACAGTCTGTCGCAAAACATGGTCGGTTACACTTAAGTGAAATTTATTGACCATTACGATAATAAAATAACATATTGTATCAGTGTATTAGTTTTATAATTCTGTTGTATTATCACAATACTGAGGAACCGATATTCCGAAATAAGGTGTGTTGTTATAAATATATTGCATTACGCTTATAAATGTATTGCTTTCTAGTTATATTGCAGTTATATCTCACAAATCATATATTGCATTACGTTTAAATAAGGTTGTCCAGTTTTTACCCGCGATAGACGCGATCTGTACATTAAACGTATAAAATCTTTCTTAATCGGATTATGTATTCAGTGTTTCCAATTTAAATCAGGTTGTGGAATTTAATACTTCACGTAATCTATTTATACAACATTATTTTACCTTTTGTATTAAATATAATTTTTCTCATTATTGCGTTACACTGAACATTTAATTAATTATTTAAAAAAAAATGCTTTTTGCAATTCTGTAAACTACTTTTTTTTAGATACTTTACATGTAGAAAGAGGCTATACTTTTGTGAAATACTTCAATAAGTTGTTTGTAAAGAAAGAGATACAAATATGCAAATACTTTCTTTAAATTTTCTAATACATACATTTTGTGGTATATGGCGACCTATTGAGTGGTCATCGAATGGTGCTAAGCTGCTGTACAGTATATTTACCTGCGGTGTATTATCTTCGGAATACTTTATGGTGTTAACTCAATTTATGGATATAGTACTTGTTGTCGACAATATCGATGATTTTGCCGCTAATACACTATTGTTCTTGTCGAATGTTAATGCGTCTCTTAAAGCGACTTTCGTTGTGATACGTCGAAATGCGATCATCAACGTAGTGGGATCATTGTTGAAAGCACCACATAAACCTCGAAACGAGGATGAAGTAGCTATCCAAATGAAATTTGATAGGTTTATCAGGTGAGTTCGTATGTTTATTAAAACGTCCCAATATTAAACTATTAATATTACCAACTTAAAATGTTTATGTAATAAACATATATTATTATATATTATTATATTATTATATATGTTAAGCATATATTATTTCTGTATCGCTCGAATTTGATCAGTATGGTATTGATCAATGTTGTCCCATTAACACAAATTCCGGACTGCTTATTTCTTGCTAATTACATTCATCATATAGTTTCAAATTATCATTTTTACATATAAGAAGATACGGTAATTTTCAGCATTCTGTTTAATTATTAAACAACATTTTATTAAAGGAGCTTTTTCAATTACATTTTAAACTAATTATTAAACATACAACTATAGGCGCCGACTTTGTGGGGGCAGAGCACTTTTGGTCCCACTAATAATTTTTATTGCGGCAGCGCCCCTAAAGTAATTTTAAAATGACGAATTTTGATAATGTCGTTCGTTTACTACAGCAAAAACAATATTTTGTGGATTTGCTGCCAGAGTTGGTCAAATTTGTAAAATTAATTTTAACGATCCCTATAACTACGTATACTGCCGAACGGTTATTTTTTTTTTAAGAATAAGGTTACTAACTTATTCACGAAGTACCATGACACAAAATCAGTTAAATTGCTTAAGCATTTTACATGTATGTGCATATCCGAAAAGACGATAAAGTTAGATTTAAATGCTATTGCTAACGAGTTTATTAGTCGAAACGAAGTCCGTTGTGCAATCTTTTTATAATTAGGATAAATGTAAGTTTTCTTTCCGATTTTTACATGCATTAAATATTCTGTTTGTACCTACATTTTGTTGTACATGTAAGCATATAATCTACATACTTTTGTTGTATACTTCACCTTCCCTCCAAGTAATGTAAGGGTTACTAAAAAAAGCCATTATTTAAAAAAAGCCATTATTTAAAATAAGAATTTCACGCATCTTGCCTCCACCCTCCCAATATTCTTCCCAAGTTGGCGCCGCTGCATACAACACATATATAGAACTATAATATAGAACTTACAAATTAGTATTAAAATTTTTTAATTATAAATTTTTGTAAATTCTAAGTACAAATAATTTGTGCGTTTATACAATTTAATCTCGATTCTATGTTTGCAGAACGTTCACGATAACATACGCTCTTATAATGACGAGTTCCATTACAGGCATCACTATGGGATCAATATTAAAAGTTATGCATGGTCATTTTCCTAATCGAGTATGGATCCCATGGGATTCCAATATACCTGTGGTGTTCTGGTTTATATCTATTCATCAAATCATAACTACACTTTTCGCCGCTTTCACAGATGTCGGCATGGATACTCTAATCTTAGGATTGTTTTTGCAAACGTGTGCTCAGCTTGAAATTTTCGAGAATCGTCTTCACAAATTAATAATTAATAAAACAGTTCGAGATCAGGGACGTAAACCTTCGATGTCGAATAAGGACGAAGTGGAGATATCGGAAATCGTACGTCATCATCTCATCATTTACAAGTGAGTTATGACAGTTGTTTATATGCATGTTTATATTTAAAGGCCTATTTATACGTGCGTGCGCGATTGAGGGTCTGCGTATTTGAATTAATTTCTGTATTTGAAAATCGCTATTGTCTATAACGATATAATATTCAATATTTATGACGAAAAGGTGTTGAAAGTAAAAGGATCATATATAACTAACGTTATTTATAATACTAACATACAATTGTTAAGAGAACGGAGCATGCATTTCAGCGTGATTTTATTATACGGACATTCCGCGATTAATTGTGTGGGACATAAAATAAAAATTAGATCTAAATGCTCGCATAGAATTAAGTAAATTTTGTTTTAATAAATGATACATTCTAACATTTTTTTTTACAATTTTTGGATTTGTACAAATCATGTTATAAAATTATATATGGAAAGTGTAATTGCTTTACTCATATGCAGTATATGAAGAACTAACGTGAAACGATTATAGATACGCTAAAACGGTAAATATTATATACAACCAAGTGATCTTCTTTCAATTCTTTGAAAGCATAGTGGTATTATGTACATGCATTTATTACTTGACAATGTATATTAATGAACTGTTTGCATTAGCGAATTTTTTGGGATATACCATTGTCATGTTTGTACAAATCTTCGTTTATTGTTGGTCTGCAAACGAAGTCATTCTTAAGGTAACAATTGATATAGTCTACAATCCATATCAAAATGATGTACCTTAGTTAAGAAATGGGAACTTGCAAGTGCTTTACCTGTTATAACTCACTTTTTTACAAGATTTTGAAGTATAATTTAGCGCTTTATAGAACAAGCATATTTGAAAATAATCAATAGACCTGTATGCGTATATAAAGTTTTTACGCATATAGATATATGTAATGCTAGTAATGTTAAAAGATATTGATAATTAGTCAGTATTATTACGAAATGTTAAATTTAATTATATTGTGTTGTCAGAGTACAAGTGTAGGAGACGCTATATATTGCACGAACTGGCCATTAATACCAGTTAATGAACAAAAGGACTTGCTGCTAATCATGATGCGAACCACAATTCCTATAACGTTCACAAGCAGCTTTTTGGTAACCCTTTCTCTTGAATCTTACGGCAATGTTAGTAATCTTGTTGTGATAAATATTTTTATAACAAAGTAAATACTTGTGCGCGAAATTATATCAATGACTGCACATTTGTGGTGCATGTCAGAAAACGTACAAGTCAAAATTTTTATAACTGCACTGCTTTCTATTTTATTTCTCTAATTTTCCTTTCAGATCTTGAAAGCGTCATATTCGGCATTTAATGTGCTTACATAGTAAGGTATAAAGAACCAAACGTGTAATTGGGCATAATGATTATGTAGTTTTCTTTCATAAATTAATTAATAAATCTGAAAGTTTCTGTTTAGATATTTGTTTCAATATTACTCTCTATTTCGAGTCCAGGAATAATGGCATCAATGCACGCAAATTGAATACAAATATTTTACATAGTGTAATGAAATGCATGTTTCTAAACCTGGAAATTTCTGTTTGCGTATTTTTTTCAACCTTACTTTTATTTTGATTTTCAAAATATTAACGCGTGAATATTGCACGTAGACATTTTACACTGTAATATCATGCACGTTTTTATCTGACGTACAAGCAGCACTAATTTCGGCTCTAGCATTAAAGTCAGAAAAGAATAATTTCTCAGGCTATATGCTACATGTGATGTATTGAGTATAGAATTAATAGATTGTCGTTTTCCTGTACATTCGTTATACCTCATAGTATACAAGCAACTTGAAAAATATGCTCTGACATTGAGTATATAGTATTATGCATCACATTCTTTATACGATCGTCTGGTATTTTTATGTAATATAAAACGGGGAACTTTGCGGAAGATATGATATTCTTCGTAGTTCCGATAGACAAGAGATATACAAATAATTGATTCAACTGAAATATAACAACGTGCGTGAATATAAAGGACGACTTCCCTCGATGACAGCAAGTAGGAAAACTTTTACAATTGTAGTATTCGCATAAACGGAAAAGACCGTACACTCCATAATAAATGATTAAATGACTTCATGTCGATTTTTTAATGGCGGTAATTGTAGTAGGGTTGACAAGATGCTGAAGAGGGTAAAACTATACACAGTCTGTTGCAAAACGTGCTCGGTTACACTTAAGTGAAATTTATTGACCATTACGATAATAAAATAACATATATTAGTGTATTTGTTTTATAATTTTGTTGTATTATAAACCACAATACTGAGGAACCGATATTCCGAAATAAGGTGTGTTATTATAAATATATTGCATTACGCTTATAAATATATTGCTTTCTAGTTATATTCTCACAAATCATATATATTGCATTACGTTTAAATAAGGTTGTCCAGTATTTAACCCGCGATAGCATTGGATGCGATCTGTACATTAAATATATAAAATCTTTCTTAATCGGATCATGTATTTAGTGTTTCCAATTTAAATCAGGTTGTGGAATTTAATACTTCACGTAATCTATTTATACAACTTTATTTTACCTTTTGCATTAAATATAATTAATCTTACTATTGCCTTACACTGAACATTTAATTAATTATTTAAAAAAAGATACTTTTTGAAATTCTGTAAACTACGTTTTTTTAGATACTTTACATGTAGAAAGAGGCTATACTTTTGTGAAATACATCAATAAGTTGTTTGTAAAGAAAGAGATACAAATATGCAAATACTTTCTTTAAATTTTTTAATACATACATTTTGTGGTATATGGCGACCTATTGAATGGTCATCGAATGGTGCTAAGCTGCTGTATAGTATATTTACCTGCGGTGTAATATCTTCGGAATACTTTATGGTGTTAACTCAATTTATGGATATAGTACTTGTTGTCGACAATATCGATGATTTTACCGCTAATACACTATTGTTCTTGTCTATGGTTAACGTTTGTTGTAAAGCGACTTTCGTGGTGATACGTCGAAATGCGATCATCGACGTAGTGGGATCATTGTTGAAAGCACCACATAAACCTCGAAACGAGGATGAAGTAGCTATCCAAACGAAATTTGATAAGTTTATCAGGTGAGTCCGTATGTTTATTAAAACGTTTCAATATTAAACTAATAATATTACCGACTTAAAATGTTTGTATAATAATTTATTATTATATATGTTAAGCATATATTATTCTGTATTGCCCGAATTTGATCAGTATGTTATTGATCAATGTTGTTCCTTTAACACAAATTCCGAGCTGTTTATTTCTTGCTAAATTATGTTCATCATATACTTCCGAATTATCATTTTTACATATAAAAAGATACGGTAATTTTCAACATTCTGTTTAATTATTAAACAGCTTTTTATTAAAAAAGTTTCTTCAATATAATTTTAAACTAATTATTAAACATACAACTATAGGCGCCGAATTTGTGGGGGCAGAGCACTTTTTGGCCCACTAATAATTTTATTGCGGCAGCGCCCCTACAATAATTTTGAAATTACGAATTTTGATAAGGTCGTTCGTTTACTACAGCAGAAACAATATCTTGTGGATTTGCTGCCAGAGTTGGTCAAATTTGTAAAATTAATTTTAACGATCCCTATAACTACGTGTACTGCCGAACGGTTATTTCCTTCTTCAAGAATGTTACTAACTTATTTACGAAGCACCACGACACAAAATCAGTTAAATTGCTTAAGCATTTTACATGTACGTGCATATTCAAAAGGCGATGAAGTTATATTTAAATGCTATTGCTAACGAGTTTATTAGTCGAAACGAAGCCCGTTGTGCAACCTTTTTACGATTAAGATAAATGTAAGTTTTCTTTCCGATTTTGTACGTACATTAAATATTCTGTTTGTATCCTACTACATTTTGTGGTACATGTAAGCATATAATCTACATACTTTTGTATACTTCACCTTCCGTCGAAGTAAGGGTTACTAAAAAAGACCATTATTTGAAATAATAATTTCATGCATCTCCCCCCCACCCTCAATATTTTTCCCAAGTTAGCGCCGCTGCATACAACACATATAAAACTTGCAAATTAGTATTTAAATTTTTTAATTATAAATTTCTGTGAATTTTAAGTACAAATAATTTATACATTTATACAAATTAATCTCGGTTCTATGTTTGCAGAAGGTACACGATAACATACGGTCTTATAATGACGAGTTCCATTATAGCCATCACTACGGGATCAATATTAAAAGTTATGCATGGTCATTTACCTAATCGAGTATGGCTCCCATGGGATTCCAATACACCTATGGTGTTCTGGTTTATATCTATTCAACAAATCATAAATACACTTTTCGCCTGTTACATAGATGTCGGCATGGATACTCTAATCTTCGGATTGTTTTTGCAAACGTGTGCCCAACTTGAAATTTTCGAGAGTCGTCTTCACAAATTAATAATTAATAAAACAATTAGAGATCTGGGACGTAAACTTTCGACGTCGAATAAGGACGAAATGGAGATATCGGAAATCGTACGTCATCATCTCATCATTTACAAGTGAGTTATGACAGATGTTTATATGCATGTTTATATTCAAATGTTTTTGTATGTGTGCGTGCGCGATTGAGTGTCTGCGTATTTGAATGCTTGAATTTCTGTATTTAAAAATCACTATTGTCTATGGCGGTATAATTTTCAAGATTTATGACGAAAAGGTTTTGAAAGTAAAAAGATCATATAACTGACGTTATTTAATATTAATATACAATTGTTAAGAGAACGGAGCTTGCATTTCGGCGTTACTTTATTATACGGATGTTCCGCGATTAATTGTGTGGGACATAAAATAAAAAATAGATCTAAATGCTCGCTTAGAATAGAGTAGATTTAGTTTTAGTAAATGATACAGGCTAACATTTTTTTACAATTTTTGGATTTGTACAAATCATGTTATAAAATTATATATTGAAAGTGTAATTGCTTTATTCATATGCAGTCTATGCAGAACTAACGTGAAACGATTATAGATACGCTAAAACGGTAAACACTATATACAACCAAGTGATCTTCTTTCAATTCTTTGAAAGCATATTGGTATTATGTACATGCATTTATTACTTGACAATGTATATTAATGAACTGTTTGCATTAGCGAATTTTTTGGCATATACCCTTTGCATGTTTCTACAAATCTACATTTATTGTTGGTCTGCAAACGAAGTCATTCTTAAGGTAACAATTGATATAGTCTACAATCCATATCATAATGATGTACCTTAGTTAAGAAATAGGAACTTGCAACTGCTTTACCTGTTATAACTCACTTTTTTACAAGCTTTCGAAGGATAATTTAGCGCTTTATATGTAAACTTGAAAATAATCGACTTGTATGCGTATAATATAAAAATTTTTTTATATACATATTTATATTGTACACATATGTGTGCGCATATATACATATGTTATGCTAGTAATGTTAAAAGATATTGATAATTATTCAGTATTATTACGAAGTGTTAAATTTAATTATATTGTGTTGTCAGAGTACAAGTGTAGGAGACGCTATATATTGCACGGACTGGCCATTACTACCAGTTAACGAACAAAAGAACTTGCTGTTAATCATGATGCGAACCACAATTCCTATAACGTTCACAAGCAGCTTTTTGATAACCCTTTCTCTTGAATCTTACGGCAGTGTTAGTAGTCTTGTTGTGATAAATATTTTGATAACAAAATAAATACTTGTGCGCGAAATTATATCAATGACTGCACATTTATGGTGCATGTCGGAAAACGTACAAATCAAAATTTGTATAACTGCATTGCTTTCTATTTTATTTCTCTAATTTTCCTTTCAGATCTTGAAAGCGTCATACTCGGCATTTAATGTACTTACACAGTAAAGTATAAATAACCAAACGTGTAATTGGGGATAATGATTATGTAGGTTTTCATAAATTAGTTAATAAATCCGAAAGTTTCTGTTTAGATATTTATTTCAATGTTACTCTGTATTACGAGTCCAGGAATAATGGCGTCAATGCACGCAAATTGAATACAAATATTGTACAAAATATAATGAAATACATGTTTCTAAACCTGGAAATTTCTGTTTGAGTATTTATTTCAACCTTACTTTTATTTTGATTTTAAGAACATTAACACGATGATTACGATGAACATTGCACGTAGACATTTTACACTGTAATATCATGCACGTTTTTATTTGACTCACAAGCAGCACTAATTTCAGCTCTAGCATTAAAGTCAGAAAAGAATAATTTCTCAGGCTATATGCTATATGTGATGTACTGAGTATAGAATTAATACATTGTCGTTTTCCTGTACACTCGTCATATCTCGTAGGTATACAAGCAACTTGAGAAATATGCTCTGACATTGAGTATATTATGCATTTCATTTTTATCGCTACTCTCGCATTGTATTTTTACGTAATAAGACGGGAAACTATAATATATGCGGAAGGTACGATATTCTCCGTAGTTCCGATGGACAGGAGATATACAAATATTTTATTTAACGGGAATACAATAACGTGTGTGAATATAAAGGATGATATCCCTCGACAATTGCAAGTAGGAAAATTTATAGAATTGTAGTATTCGCATAAACGGAAAAGAGCGTGCACTCCATAATAAATGTTTAAATGACTTCATGTCGATTTTTTAATGGCGGTAATTGTAGTAGGGTTGACAAGATGCTGAATAAGGGAATAAAGCTATACACAGTCTATCGCAAGACGTGCTCGGTTACACTTAAGTGAAATTTATTGACCATTACGATAATAAAATAACATTTTGTATCAGTGTATTTGTTTTATAATTCTGTTGTATTATTAGTCACAATACTGAGGAACCGATATTACGAAATAAGGTATGTTATTATTATAAATATATTGCATTACGCTTATAAATGTATTGCTTTCTAGTTATATTGCAGTTATATCTTACAAATCATATATTGCATTACGTTTAAATAAGGTGGTCCAGTTTTTATCCCGCGATAGCATTAGACGCGATCTGTACATTAAACGTATAAAATCTTTCTTAATCGGATTATGTATTCAGTGTTTCCAATTTAAATCAGGTTGTGGAATTTAATACTTCACGTAATCTATTCATACAACATTATTTTACCTTTTGTATTAAATATAATTTTTCTTATTATTGCGTTACACTGAATATTTAATTAATTATTGAAAAAAAATGCTTTTTGCAATTCTGTAAACTACTTTTTTTTTAGATACCTTACATGTAGAAAGAGGCTATACTTTTGTAAAATACTTCAATAAATTGTTTGTAAAGAAAGAGATAAATATGCAAATACTTTCTTTAAATTTTCTAATACATACATTTTGTGGTATATGGCGACCTATTGAGTGGTCATCGAATGGTGCTAAGCTGCTGTATAGTATATTTACCTGTGGTGTATTATCTTCGGAATACTTTATGGTGTTAACTCAATTTTTGGATATATTACTTGTTGTCGACAATATCGATGATTTTGCCGCTAATACACTATTGTTCTTGTCTTATGTTAACATTTGTTGTAAAGCGACTTTCGTTGTGATACGTCGGAATGCGATCATCAACGTAGTGGAATCATTGCTGAAAGCACCACATAAACCTCGAAACGAGGATGAAGTAGCTATCCAAACGAAATTTGATAAGTTTATCAGGTGAGTTCGTATGTTTATTAAAACGTCCCAATATTAAACTATTAATATTATCAACTTAAAATGTTTATGTAATAAACATATATTATTATATATTATTATATTATTATATATGTTAAGCATATATTATTTCTGTATTGCCCGAATTTGATCAGTATTGTATTGATCAATGTTGTTCCTTTAACACAAATTCCGGACCGTTTATTTCGGTTTATTTCTTTCTAAATTACGTTCATCATATACTTCCGAATTATCATTTTTATGTATAAGAAGATGTGGTAATTTTCAACATTCTGTTTAATTATTAAACAGCTTTTTATTAATGGAGTTTCTTCAATATCATTTTAAACTAATTATTAAACATACAACATATAGGCGCCGACTTTGTGGAGGCAGAAAACTTTTTGCCCCACTAATAATTTTTATTGCGGCAGCGCCCCCACAATAATTTTGAAATGACGAATTTTGATAATATCGTTTGTTTACTACAGCAGATACAATATCTTGTGGATTTGCTGCCAAAGTTGGTCGTAAAATTAATTTTAACGATCTCTATAACTACGTGTACTATCGAACGGTTTTTTTTGTTTTTGAAGAAGGTTCTAACTTATTTACGAAGTACCACGACACAAAATCAATTAAATTGCTTAAGGATTTTACATGTACGTGCATATCTGAAGAGGCGATGAAGTTAGATTTAAATGCTATTGCTAACGAGTTTATTAGTCAAAACGAAGTCCGTTGTGCAACCTTTTTACAATTAGAATAAATGTTACATGTAAGCATATAATCTTCATACTTTTGTATACTTCACCTTCTCTCCAAATAATGTAAGGGTTACTAAAAAAAGCCATTATTTGAAATAAGAATTTCGCGCATTTTGCCCCCACCCCCAATATTTTTCCCAAGTTGGCGCCGCTGCATAAAAAACATATAGAACTTATAAATTAGTATTTAAATTGTTTAATTATAAATTTCTGTAAATTCTAAGTACAAATAATTTGTGCGTTTATACAATTTAATCTCGGTTCTATGTTTGCAGAACGTTTACGATAACATACGCTCTTATATTGACGAGTTCCATTACAGCCATCACTACGGGATCAATATTAAAAGTTATGCATGGTCATTTACCTAATCGAGTATGGCTTCCATGGGATTCCAATACACCTATGGTGTTCTGGTTTATATCTATTCAGCAAATCATAAATACACTTTTCGCCTGTTACATAGATGTCGGCATGGATACTCTAATCTTCGGATTGTTTTTGCAAACGTGTGCTCAGCTTGAAATTTTCGAGAATCGTCTTCACAAATTAATAATTAATGAAACAGTTAGAGATCTGGGACGTAAACTTTCGATGTCAAATAAGGACGAAATGGAGATATCGGAAATCGTACGTCATCATCTCATCATTTACAAGTGAGTTTTGACAGGTGTTTATATGCATGTTTACATTAAAATGTTTTTTTATGTGTGCGTGCGCGATTGAGTGTCTGCGTATTTGAATGCCTGAATTAATTTCTGTATTTAAAAATCACTATTGTCTATGGCGGTATAATCTTCAAGAATTATGACGAAAAGGATTTGAAAGTAAAAGGATCATATAACTGACGTTATTTACTATTACTAACATGCAATTGTTAAGAGAACGGAGGAGCATGCATTTCAGCGTGATTTTATTGTACGGACATTCCGCGATTAATTGTGTGGGACATAAAATAAAAATTAGATGTAAATGCTCGCTTAGAATTAAGTTTAAGTATAGATTTTGTTTTAGTAAATGATACATGCTAACATTTCTTTACAATTTTTGGATTTGTACAAATCATATTATAAAATTATATATTGAAAGTGTAATTGCTTTACTCATATGCAGTATATGCAGAACTAACGTGAAATGATTATAGATACGCTAAAACGGTGAACATTATATACAACCAAGTAATCTTCTTTCAATTCTTTGAAAGCATATTGGTATTATGTACATGCATTTATTACTTGACAAAGTATATTAATGAACTGTCTGCATTTGCGCCTTTTGTGGGATATACCATTTGCATGTTTCTACAAATCTACCTTTATTGTTGGTCTGCAAACGAAGTCATTCTTAAGGTAACAATCGATATAGTCTACAATCCATATTAAAATGATGTACCTTAGTTAAGAAAGTGGGAACTCGCAAGTGCTTTACCTGTTATAACTCACTTTTTTGCAAGATTTCGAAGGATAATTTAGCTTTATATGTAGATTTGAAAATAATCAATAGACCTGTATGCGTATATAAACATTTATATATATACATATTAGGGTGGTCCTTTATTTTTATTTTTTAGTTATTAACAATTTACCTAATTGTTTAAATGAGACGTATAAGGTCTCAAACGATGTAGAAAAGCAAGACACACATGTTAAAAAAAGAAAAGGGCTTTAGGTCGATTTTTGTGGAAAATAACGCTTTAAAAACCGATGCTGATGGAATAAACAGTTTAATACAAGAGAACTCAAATGTTTAAAAATCCGGAGGCACGGGTTTCCGTTATCCGATCGAGCTGAGCTTTGGCGGAGATTATTTTTTTGCGGATTAAAAACATTCTGGGAGGTACCGCATAATAAATTTAAAAGTCGAAAAAATAAGGATCACCCTAATACGCATATATACATATGTAATGCTAGTAATGTTAAAAGATATTGATAATTATTCAGTATTATTATGAAGTGTTAAATTTAATTATATTTGTGTTGTCAGAGTACAAGTGTAGGAGACGCTATATATTGCACGGACTGGCCATTACTACCAGTTAACGAACAAAAGGACTTGCTGTTAATCATGATGCGAACCACAATTCCTATAACGTTCACAAGCAGCTTTTTGATAACCCTTTCTCTTGAATCTTACGGCAGTGTTAGTAGTCTTTTGATAACAAAGTAAATACTTGTGCGCGAAATTATATCAATGTCTGCACATTTATGGTGCATGTCGGAAAACGTACAAGTAAAAATTTTTATAACTCCATTGCTTTCTATTTTATTTCTCTAATTTTCCTTTCAGATCTTGAAAGCGTCATACTCGGCATTTAATGTACTTACACAGTAAAGTATAAATAACCAAACGTGTAATTGGAGATAATGATTATGTAGGTTTTCATAAATTAGTTAATAAATCCGAAAGTTTCTGCTCAGATATTTATTTCAATATTACTCTGTATTACGAGTACTGGAATAATGGCGTCAATGCACGCAAATTGAATACAAATATTTTACAAAATATAATGAAATACATGTTTCTAAACCTTGAAATTTCTGTTTGCGTATTTATTTCAACCTTACTTTTATTTTGCTTTTTAGAATATTAACGCGATGAACATTGCACGTAGACATTTTACACTGTAATATCATGCACGTTTTTATTTGACGTACATTCGGCTCTAGCATTAAAGTCAGAAAAGAATAATCTTTCAGGCTATATGCTACATGTGATGTATTGAGTATAGAATTAATACATTGTCGTTTTCCTGTACACTCGTCATATCTCGTAGGTATACAAGCAACTTGAGAAATATGCTCTGACTACTGTGAGTGTATTATCCATCACATTCTTATCGTTACACTCGTCTTGTATTCTTATGTAATAAAACGGGAAACTGTATGCGGAAGGTACGATATTCTTCGTAGTTCCGATGGACAGGAGATGTATAAATAAATTATTCAACTGGAATATAACAACGTGCGTGAATATAAAGGACGACTTCCCTCGATGACAGCAAGTAGAAAAACTTTACAATTGTAGTATTCGCATAAACGGAAAAGAGCGTGCACTCCATAATAAATGATTAAATGACTTCATGTCGATTTTTTAATGGCGGTAATTGTAGTAGGGTTGACAAGATGCTGAAGGGGATAAAGCTATATACACAGTCTGTCGCAAAACGTGCTCGGTTACACTTAAGTGAAACTTATTGACCATTACGATAGTAAAATAACATATTGTATCAGTGTATTTGTTTTATAATGTTTTAAATTCCGTTGTATTATTAGCCACAATACTGAAAAACCGATATTCCGAAATAAGGTGTGTGATTATAAATATATTTCATTACGCTTATAAATATATTACTTTCTAGTTATATTCTCACAAATCATATATTACATCACGTTTAAATAAGGTTGTCCAGTATTTAACCCGCGATAGCATTGGACGCGATCTGTACATTAAACGTATAAAATCTTTCTTAATCGGATACATTCGGATCATGTATTCAGTGTTTCCAATTTAAATCAGATTATAGAATTTAATACTTCACGTAATCTATTTATACAACTTTATTTTACCTTTTGCATTAAATATAATTTTTCTTACTATTGCCTTACACTGAACATTTAATTAATTATTAAAAATTAGATATTTTTTGCAATTCTGTAAACTACTTTTTTAGATACTTTTATATGTAGAAAGAGGCTATACTTTTGTGAAATACATCAATAAGTTGTTTGTGAAGAAAGAGATATACAAATATGAAAATACTTTCTTTACAATTTCTAACATATACCATTTGTGGTATATGGCGACCTATTGAGTGGTCATCGAATGGTGCTAAGCTGCTGTACAGTATATTTACCTACGGTATAATATGTTCGGAATACTTTAGGGTGTTAACTCAATTTATGGATATAGTACTTTTTGTCGACAATATCGATGATTTTATCGCTACTGCATTATTGTTTTTATCTATGGTTAACGTTTGTTGTAAAGCAACTTTTGTTTTGATACGTCGGAATGCGATCATCAATGTAGTGCAATCATTGCTGAAACCACCACATAAACCTCGAAACGAGGATGAAGTAGCTATCCAAACGAAATTTGATAAGTTTATCAGGTGAGTTCATATGTTTATTAAAACGTTCCAATATTAAATTATTAATATTACCGACTTAAAATGTTTATGTAATAATTTACTATTATATATGTCCAGCATATATTATTTCTGTATCGCCCAATTTTGATCAGTATAGTATTGATCAATGTTGTTCCTTTAACACAAATTCCGGACCGTTTATTTCTTACTAAATTACGTTCATCATATATTTTCAAATTATCATTTTTATATATAAGAAAATACGGTAATTTTCAACATTCTGTTTAATTATTAAACAGCTTTTTATTAAAGGAGCTTCTTCAATATCATTTTAAACTAATTATTGAACATACAACTATAGGCGCCGACTTTGCGGGGGCAGAGCACTTTTTGCCCCACTAATAATTTTATTGTGGCAGCGGTGCCCCTACAATAATTTTGAAATGACGAATTTTGATGATGTAGTTCGTTTGCTAGAGCAGAAACAATATCTTGTGGATTTGCTGCCAGAGTTGGTCAAATTTATAAAATTAATTTTAACGATCCCTATAACTACGTGTACTGCCGAACGGTTATTTTTTTCTTCAAGAAGATTACTAACTTATTTACGAAATACCACGACACAAAGTCGGTTAAATTGCTTAAACATTTTACATGTACGTGCGTATCCGAACAGGCGATATTGCCGATATTTATAAATGCTATTGCTAACGAGTTTATTAGTCGAACCGAAGTCCGTTGTGGAAACTTTTTACGATTAGGATAAGTGTAAGCTTTCTCTTTCCAATTTTGTACGTACATTAAATATTCGGTTTGTATCTACATTTTGTTGTAAGTGTAAGCATATAATCTACATACTTTTGTATACTTCACCTTTCCTCCAAGTAATGTAAGGGTTACTAAAAAAGACCATTATTTGAAATAATTTCATGCATCTTCCCCCCACCCCTCAATATTTTTCCCAAGTTAGCGCCACTGCATACAACACATATAGAACTTACACAAAATAGCATTTAAATTTTTTAATTATAAATTTCTGTGAATTTTAAGTACAAATAATTTGTGCGTTTATACAATTTAATCTCGATTCTATGTTTGCAGAACGTTCTCGATAAGATACTATTTTTTGGCGACAGGCTCCGTTGCAGGCCTCACTCTAGGATCAATATTAAATGCTATGCATGGTCATTTACCTTATCGAATATGGCTGCCATGGGATTACAATATACCTCTGGTGTTCTGGATTATATCTAGTCATCAAATCATAACTACACTTTTCGCCTGTTTCATAGATGTTGGCACGGATACTCTTATCTTCGGATTGTTTTTGCAAACGTGTGTCCAGCTTCAAATTTTTGAGAGCCGTCTTCACAACTTAATAATTAATAAAACAGTTAGAGATCTAGGACATAAACTTTCGACGTCAAATAAGGACGAAGTGGAGATATCGGAAATCGTACGTCATCATCTCATAATTTACAAGTAAGTTATGTTTATAAGCGTGTATTCAAATACCTGTTTATACGTGCGTGATTGAGTGCCTGTCGTATTTGAATGCGTGAATTTCTAATTTAAAAATAGCTATTGTCTATAGCGTTAATCTTCAAGATTTATGACAAAAAGGTGTTGACAGTAAGATGATCATATAATTGACGTTATTTAATACTAATATACAGTTGTTAAGAGATATATATCATTTGCATTTCAGCGTGATTTTATTATATGGACATTCCGCGATTAATTGTGTGGGACATAAAATAAAAATTAGATCTAAATGCTGGCTTAGAATTACGTAGATTTTGTTTTTAGTAAATGATACGTGCTAACGTTTTTTTACAATTTTTGGATTTGCACAAATTATGTTATAAAATTATATAATTGAAAGTGTAATTGCTTTACTCATATGCGGTATATGCAGAACTAACGTGAAACGATTATAGATACGCGAAAACGGTAAACGTCATATTCAACCAGGTGTTCTTCATTCAATTCTTTAAAAGCATATTGGTATTATGTACATGCGTGTTTCACTTGACAACGCATATTACGGAAATGTCTGGACTAGCGACTTTTTTGATATATACCATTACCATGTTTGTACAAATCTACATTTATTGTTGGTCCGGAAACGAAGTCATTCTTAAGGTAACAACTGATGTATTCTACAATTTGTATCAAAATAATGTACCTAAGTTAAGAAATATGGGAACTCGCAAGTGCTTTAACTGTATAGCTCACTTTTTTACGAGATTTCGAAGGATAGTTTAACGCTTTATGTTTAGATTTGAAAATAATCAATAGGCCTGTGATGGGTACATAAAAATTTTTATATATACATATATATTTATACACATATATATATGTAGGTCCGGAAGTATGTTCCGGGACTTTTATTTTTGATATCGGTATATTCGGGACATTTGGCAGTTTCCAGGACTGTCCTGGAAAAAATTCATGTCCTACGGCAATTTTTGGGACAGTTTTTTGAATTTGATTACATATATATGCGTTATATTCCAGGACTGTACATTTCAAAAAACGTAAACAGTCCCGGAACATACCTCTGGACCTACATATATACGCATATGTATGTACTTATGCTATACTAGTAATGTTAAGAGATACTGATAATTATGATTGCAAACTGATAAATTTAATTATATTGTGTTGACAGAGTATAAGTATAGGAAATGCTATATATTGCATGGACTGGCCGTTACTACCAGTTAACGAACAAAAGGACTTGCTGTTAATCATGATGCGAAGCACAATTCCTATAACGTTCACAAGTAGCTTCTTGATAACCTTTTCTCTTGAATCTTACGGCAGTGTTAGTAGTCTTGTTGTGATAAATATTTTTGTAACAAAGTAAATACTTGTGCGCGAAATTATATCAATGACATATTTGTGGTGCATGTCGAAAAACGTACAAGTTGAAACTTTTATAACTGCACTGCTTCCCATTCTATTTCTTTAATTTTTCTTTCAGATCTTGAAAGCGTCATACTCGGCCTTTAATGTACTTCAACAGTGAAGTAAAAATAACCAAGCGTGTAGTTGGGCATAATGATTATGTAGTTTTTCATAAATTATATAGTTAATAAATCCGAAAGTTTCTGTTTAGATATTTACCTTGTTGAGCTTGACTCTAGTCTGGCACTGTAATTTACTCGGCATTTAACGTACTTCAAACGTAAAATATAAATAAACAAATGTGTACTTGGGTACGACATTTATGTACTCTTTCAAAAGTTCAAATTAATTAGTAAATTCTATAATTTCTAACTACGCATTTATTTTAAATTTTAACACTGTAGGATTCCAGGAATACTGGTGTTAATGCGCACGCACACATTGAATACTTATATATCTTACACACTGTAATGTTATGTACAATTGTAATGTGTAAGCAGTACAAACTTACAATTAATTTCAGCATAGAGTCAAGAGAGAGGAATTTATGCCATGAGATCTTGCAAATAGGGTTGGTATATAATTATTATGTATACTTGTAGTCGGCATACGTGCAGACAGTTTATTCAGAAAATATCTAAATGTCTTATACATCTTCGCTACATTGTGTGGTATATATTATGCAATATGATAGGGCTCTTCAAGAAATACTATCTTCCACTCAGTTCTGATAAACATGAAGATGTACAAATGATTTATTCAATGAAAGCATAACAATGTGCGTGACTGTAAAGGACGGTACCTCTCGACGATTGCAAGTAGAAAAACTTTCAGAATTATAGTATGCACAGAAGATGAAAAGAACGAGTACTCCGTAATAAATATCTAAACGACTTTACGTTTCGATTTTTTAATGACCATTATTATTGTTACTGGGGTTAGAAGTTGATCGAACTATGTAAAACTACATAGTCCGTTGCAAGACGTCCTTGCATGGTCACATTTAAATAAAACTTATCGACGTTCACGATAGTAAAACACGTTGTATCTATAATATTTGTTAATTGTGTTGTATTAGTAGCAAGATGTAAGACGCGATATTTTGAAAGAGGTGCGCGATAAATACTTAGAAATATTACTTTCTAATTATATTCACACGATTTAAGATCGTCCGATTCTCAAACCAAAGTACGCGGTCTATGAGTTGAGTGAATAAAATTTATCGCAGACATTTACATTTGCGTTAAAAAAAAAGACGTTTAAATTCAGTGTGCGATTTAATCATCAGCTTGTGGAATTTACTAATTTATTAATTTATTTCGTGGAATATTATATTGGCTTTTGCATTAAATTCAATTTTCCTTACAATTATCTTATATGTATGTTTCGTTGGCTATTTAATCTGGCATGTATGATAAAAAATACTTTTTGCAATGCTTTAAACCTTTTCTTTATGTGTAGAAAGAGACTATACTTTTGTGCAGCACATTGATAAGTTGTTTGTAACGAAAGCAATCCAAATATGCAAATACTTACACTACAATTTTTAGTGTATAACTTTTGTGGTTTATGGCGACCTAGTGAATGGTCATCCAATGCCGCAAAACTATTATACAATGTATTTACCTTTGTTATAATATCTTCGGAATACTTTGTGGTGTTAACTCAATTTATGGATATAGTACTTATCGTCGACAATATCGATGATTTTGCCAATAATACTCTAATATTCCTGACTCTTGTTGCCGTATGTTGCAAAGCGACAGTCGTTTTGATGCGTCGGAATGCGATTATGAATTTGATGCGACTATTGATGAAAGCACCGTGTAAACCTTGTGACAAAAACGAATCGGCGATACAAACAAAGTCTGATAGGTTTATCAGGTACGTATAATTAATTAGAAAATTTTATGGTGGAAACATTAATGTACTTGCACGAATTATCGCAAGAATATAGTCCGTTTACTGTATTTTACATATTTCTTTTTGTCCTGGACCTAACTAAACATGCGGAATGTTATATTTTTAGCGCTCCCTACAGGACCTTTATTAATTGTTGGACTTTATTCATTTTATATACTTTTAGAATAATCATGGCCATTAAACTTAATGACTTAATTACTAATTATATTTTGTTGAATTAAAAAATATTGTGTGTATATAAAATAACTTAAATAGGTATTATTTTAAAGCAGTATTACACACAGACACACGCACAAACACGCAACCACAGAATAATTAAATCCTGTCATAAATTAACGCAAATTTTCGTTACATTTACAAAATATATAGTAAATTTTAAATGTCGTAAATGTACAAAAGTTATATAATATACATAACTTTCTTTCTGTATTTACAGGTCATATTCTATAAAATACGCACTTTTGGCGACTAGCGCCATTATAGGCATTACAATAGGAGCAGTATTAAATGTTATGCAAGGTCATATACCTTATCGAATATGGCTGCCATGGGATTATAATATACCTCCAGTTTTCTGGATTATATCTATTCACCAAATTGTATCTTTACTTTTTGCCACAATGATGAGTATCGGCACGGATACCTTAATTTCGGATTGTCTTTGCAAACATGTGCCCCAGCTTGAAATTTTCGAAATCGTCTTCACAAATTAATAATTAATAAAACAGTAGATATCTGGAACATGCACTCTCTTCGTCGAATAAAGACAAAACGGAGATATCGGAGTGTATACATCATCATCTCAGGATTTACGAGTAAGGGCCATTCTACAATACGTCGCAAACGATGGCAACGCTAGTTGAAAAGAGTTATTTTTATGTTGCGCTTGTCAATTGCGATTGTCAAAAGAGGGTTGGCGAACTTTTAACATTTTTGGCGACAGTAACTGGCAATGGGCAATCATGCAGAAATAACACTTTTCAACTGCCAGTTGCCATCGTTTGCAACGTATTGTAGAACCGGCTTAAGTCATGTAAAACTCCGTGCATTTCATGGATATATGATGTCTGTTCAAAAAATTTTCGAACTTTTTTTATAATTTTCCGGGCGTATCTATAATTTATTCAGCTCTGTCGTCTTCAAAATATGTTCCTTTTCGGTTGATACTCCACAAATGTCTAATTCTGGAATTAGTTCTAATACGCGTCTTTCGTGATCGCGCCTAAATCTGTCTGCGATCTTCCGCCTTTCAACGTGGATATCTAGAAGTGGAAACGACGTTGGGAATGATGTATCAATCGAGGCAGAACATATTTTAAAGGCTGAATAAGTAATGAATATACCAACAAAAGTTATGAGAAAAAGAGTCGGGTATTTCTTTACAAATCTTGTATTTCAAGTGTCTCTTTATGTCTGCGTGCGTATTTAAATGCGTTGTTTTCTGTAAAAAAAAATCAATATTATTTATGACAGTAGTCACTGTGATTTATAATGGAAAGATTATAGTGAAAAGATATAGTATAACTGATATCATTTGATATCAATAAACAATTAATATGGGGTCGAAAATAGGGAGAAATTAGATTTGTATAAATCATGTTATAAAATTATATATTAAAAGTGTAACAGCTTTACTCATATGCAATATGTACAGAACTAACATGAACCAATTATAGATATGCCAAAGCGGTAAACGCTATATTCAACCAAGTGTTCTTCGTTCAATTTTCTGGAAGCATACTGGTATTATGTACAAGTGTGTATTATTTGTCAACTCATATTGCGGAACTGTCTGGACTTGTGACTTTATTATTATACACCATTGGAATGTTTGTACAAATCTACATACTTTGCTGGTCTGGAAATGAAGTCATGCTTAAGGTAATCTATATCAAAATCTACACTCTACACCAAAATGATGTATTTTATTCAGGTAATAGATACTCACGAACACTCGATTTTTAACACAATTTCGAGAGAAATTAACAATTTACCTGGCACTAGTCTATATAAGTATGTATATATAAATTTATTTATATACTAGCTGGTTACCCGGGCTTCGCCCGGGAGTCGTTTTTCTTCAAACGACTTCATTTGTGTTTCAATATCTTTAATAAAAAAAAATTCCTTTATCAAGCCCTTGCTTATCAGGCAATTGCAAAGAATACTTTATATTCATTTACAAAGAATCCTTTATATCCTCGAAAAATTAATTAAATTTTAAACCAATTAAAAAAAATAAATTGGTTACCGAAAAATAATACACATCGTGGCAATTAAACCCATCCTTGAAAAATTAATAAATTTTTAAATTGATTTTAACTAATCGATAATCGGTAGATTAATGTAAAAGCATTATCCGGAAAATTTTACCCCTGTTTTGTATATAATTCTTTAAGATTCGGTCAATTATTTCCCGAAAAATTAAAAAAATTAGAAAACTCGGTTTCTAGAAAAATCGGTAACGAAAAACTATACACATGATGGCACTTTCCGGAAAATTCTACCTTTATTTCATATATACCACTTTAAAATTTAGTCCACTAACAAATAAGTAGTTAAACAAACATACATACACACCAATCCACAAAAATGCTATAAAATTGAAAAATATCACTTTTTTTATCCACTGAAGTTCAATTCCGTCATATACAATTTTTTAAGATTCACTCAATTATTTCCCGAAAAATTGTAAAAATTTTGTAACCAATTTCCAAAAAAATTGGTAACAAAAAATTATACACTTTATGGCACTCCCCGGAAATTCTACCCCTGTTTTAGATACAATTATTTAAGATTCGATCAATTATTTCCCGAAAAATTGAAGAATTAAAAAAACCGGTTTCCAGAAGATTGGTAACAAAAAACTATACACTTTATGGTACTTCCCGGGAAATTCTACCCCTATTTCATATACTTTTGGTAAAAATTCTGTCCATTAATGTAGGAGGAGTTCGCGAACAAACATACATACATACATACATTTATATATATAGAGATGTACATATGCATAATGTGTATGCGCCGCGTGCGTACGTACGTGCGTGTGTGTACATAATGCTAGTAATATTAATAATATTGATAACCATTCGGTATTATTGCAAAAATGATAAATTTAGTTATATTATGTTGGCAGAGTACGAGCGTAGGAAACGCTATATATTGCATGGACTGGCCATTACTATCAATTGTCGAACAAAGGGACTTGCTGTTAATCATGATGCGAAGCACAATTCCAATAAGTTTACTAGCAGCTTCTTGATAACACTGTCTCTTCAGTCTTACGGCAATGTTAGTAGTTCTGTTATAATAATTGATGACAAATCAAATACTTGAATGCAAAATTATGTCAGTGACACATTTGTGGTGCATATCGAAAAATATAAGTCGAAATTTTTAATAACTGCACTGCTTTCTATTCTATTTCTCTAATTTTCTTTCAGATCTTAAAAATGTCATACACGGCATTCAACGTGCTTCAAAAGTAAAATATAATAAACAAACGTGTACTTGGGCACGATAATATATAGTTTTCCATAAATTAATTAGTAAATCCAAAAATTGTTTACGTATTTATTTCAATCTTAGCCCTTATTATTTCCAGGAATGCTGAGTTTAATGTACGCACATTGAATACTTACATTCTACACATTGTAATGTAATGTACAATTCATCAATTTCAAGCGATTTCAAGCGACATTAATTTCGCTTCAGTATGAAGTCAAGGGTGGAATTTCTCAGTATCATGCCATATGTATGTGTTGCGAATAGGGTTGGTATATAATATTATGTATACTTGTAGTCGGCATACGTGCAGACAGTTTATTCAGAAAATATCTATGTCTTATACATCTTCGCTACATTGTGTGGTATATATTATGCAATATGATAGGGCTCTTCAAGAAATACTATCTTCCACTCAGTTCTGATAAACATGAAGATGTACAAATGATTTATTCAATGAAAGCATAACAATGTGCGTGACTGTAAAGGACGGTACCTCTCGACGATTGCAAGTAGAAAAACTTTCAGAATTATAGTATGCACAGAAGATGAAAAGAACGAGTACTCCGTAATAAATATCTAAACGACTTTACGTTTCGATTTTTTAATGACCATTATTATTGTTACTGGGGTTAGAAGTTGATCGAACTATGTAAAACTACATAGTCCGTTGCAAGACGTCCTTGCATGGTCACATTTAAATAAAACTTATCGACGTTCACGATAGTAAAACACGTTGTATCTATAATATTTGTTAATTGTGTTGTATTAGTAGCAAGATGTAAGACGCGATATTTTGAAAGAAGTGCGCGATAAATACTTAGAAATATTACTTTCTAATTATATTCACACGATTTAAGATCGTCCGATTCTCAAACCAAAGTACGCGGTCTATGAGTTGAGTGAATAAAATTTATCGCAGACATTTACATTTGCGTTAAAAAAAAAGACGTTTAAATTCAGTGTGCGATTTAATCATCAGCTTGTGGAATTTACTAATTTATTAATTTATTTCGTGGAATATTATATTAGCTTTTGCATTAAATTCAATTTTCCTTACAATTATCTTATATGTATGTTTCGTTGGCTATTTAATCTGGCATGTATGATAAAAAATACTTTTTGCAATGCTTTAAACCTTTTCTTTATGTGTAGAAAGAGACTATACTTTGTGCAGCACATTGATAAGTTGTTTGTAACGAAAGCAATCCAAATATGCAAATACTTACACTACAATTTTTAGTGTATAACTTTTGTGGTTTATGGCGACCTAGTGAATGGTCATCCAATGCCGCAAAACTATTATACAATGTATTTACCTTTGTTATAATATCTTCGGAATACTTTGTGGTGTTAACTCAATTTATGGATATAGTACTTATCGTCGACAATATCGATGATTTTGCCAATAATACTCTAATATTCCTGACTCTTGTTGCCGTATGTTGCAAAGCGACAGTCGTTGTGATGCGTCGGAATGCGATTATCAATTTGATGCGACTATTGATGAAAGCACCGTGTAAACCTTGTGACGAAGACGAATCGGCGATACAAACAAAGTCTGATAGGTTTATCAGGTACGTATAATTAATTAGAAAATTTTATGGTGGAACATTAATGTACCTTGCACAAATTATCGCAAGAATATAGTCCGTTTACTGTATTTTACATATTTCTTTTTGTCCTGGACCTAACTAAACATGCGGAATGTTATATTTTTAGCGCTCCCTACAGGACCTTTATTAATTGTTGGACTTTATTCATTTTATATACTTTTAGAATAATCATGGTCATTTAAACTTAATGACTTAATTACTAATTATATTTTGTTGAATTAAAAAATATTGTGTGTATAAAATAAATTAAATAGGTATTATTTTAAAGCAGTATTACACATAGACACACGCACAAATACGCAACCACAGAATAATTAAATCCTGTCATAAATTAACGCAAATTTTCGTTACATTTACAAAATATATGAGTAAATTTTAAATGTCGTAAATGTACAAAAGTTATTAAATATAACTTTCTTTCTGTATTTACAGGTCATATTCTATAAAATACGCACTTTTGGCGACTAGCGCCGTTACAGGCACTACAATAGGATCAGTATTAAATGTTATGCAAGGTCATATACCTTATCGAATATGGCTGCCATGGGATTATAATATACCTTTAGTTTTCTGGATTATATCCATTCACCAAATTGTATCTTTACTTTTTGCCACAATGATAAGTATCGGCACGGATACCTTAATCTTCGGATTGTTTTTGCAAACGTGTGCCCAGCTTGAAATTTTCGAATATCGTCTTCACAAATTAATAATTAATAAAACAGGTAGATATCTGGAACATGGTCTCTCTTCGTCGAATAAAGACAAAACGGAGATATCGGAGTGCATACATCATCATCTCAGCATTTACGAGTAAGGGCCATTCTATAATACGTCGCAAACGATGGCAACTGGTAGTTGAAAAGTGTTATTTCCATGTTGCGCTTGTCAATTGCGATTGTCAAAAGAGGGTTGGCGAACTTTTAACATTTTTGGCGACAGTAACTGGCAATGGGCAATCATGCAGAAATAACACTTTTCAACTGGCAGTTGCCATCGTTTGCGACGTATTGTAGAACGGGTTAAGTCATGTTAAACTCCGTGCAATTCATGCATATATGATTTCTGTTCAAAAAAATTTCGAACTTTTCTTATAATTTTCCGGGCGTATCTTATCTTATTCAGTTCTGTCGTCTTCAAAATATGTTTCTTCTCGGTTGATACTCCACAAATTTCTAATTCTGGAATTAGTTCTAATACGCGTCTTTCGGGATCGCGCCTAAGTCTGTCTGCAATCTTCCGCCTTTCAACGTGGATATCTAAAAGTGGAAACGACGTTGGGAGTGATGTTTCAATCGAGGAAGAACATCTTTTAAAGGCAACAAGGCTGAATAAGTTATAAATATACCAACAAAAGTTATAAGAAAAAAGTCGGGTATTTTTTTTACAGATCTTGTATTTCAAATGTCTCTTTATGTGTGCGTGCGTATTTAAATGCGTTGTTTTCTGTAAAAAAAAATCAATATTATTTATGACAGTAGTCACTGTGATTTATAATGGAAAGATTATAGTGAAAAGATATAGTATAACTGATATCATTTGATATCAATAAACAATTAATATGGGGTCGAAAATAGGGAGAAATTAGATTTGTATAAATCATGTTATAAAATTATATATTAAAAGTGTAACAGCTTTACTCATATGCAATATGTACAGAACTAACATGAACCAATTATAGATATGCCAAAGCGGTAAACGCTATATTCAACCAAGTGTTCTTCGTTCAATTTTCTGGAAGCATACTGGTATTATGTACAAGTGTGTATTATTTGTCAACTCATATTGCGGAACTGTCTGGACTTGTGACTTTATTATTATACACCATTGGAATGTTTGTACAAATCTACATACTTTGCTGGTCTGGAAATGAAGTCATGCTTAAGGTAATCTATATCAAAATCTACACTCTACACCAAAATGATGTATTTTATTCAGGTAATAGATACTCACGAACACTCGATTTTTAACACAATTTCGAGAGAAATTAACAATTTACCTGGCACTAGTCTATATAAGTATGTATATATAAATTTTTATATATATGTACATATGCATGATGTGATGCGTGCGTACGTACGTGAATGTGTGTACACACTAATGCTAGTAATATTAATAATATTGATAACCATTCGATATTATTGCAAAGTGATAAATTTAATTATGTTATGTTGGCAGAGTACGAGCGTAGGGAACGCTATATATTGCATGGATTGGCCATTACTATCAATTAACGAACAAAGGGACTTGCTGTTAATCATGATGCGAAGCACAATTCCAATAAAGTTTACTAGCAGCTTCTTGATAACACTGTCTCTTCAGTCTTACAGCAATGTTAGTAGTTCTGTTATGATAAATTGATGACAAATCAGATACTTGAATGCAAAATTATGTCAGTGACACATTTGTGGTGCATATCGAAAAATATAAGTCGAAATTTTTAATAACTGCACTGCTTTCTATTCTATTTCTCTAATTTTCCTTTCAGATCTTAAAAATGTCATACACGGCATTCAACGTGCTTCAAAAGTAAAATATAAATAAACAAACGTGTACTTGGGCACGATAATTATGTAGTTTTCCATAAATTAATTAGTAAATCCAAAATTTCTGTTTACGCATTTATTTCAATCTTAGCCCTTATTACTATTCCAGGAATGCTGAGGTTAATGTACGCACTTTGAATACTTACATTCTACATCTACACATTGTAATGTAATGTACAATTCATCAATTTAAAGCGATTTCAAGCGACATTAATTTCGCTTCAGTATGAAGTCAAGAGGGTGGAATTTCTCAGTATATGCCATATGTGATGTATTGTGTTGCGAATAGGGTTGGTATATAATTATTATGTATACTTGTAGTCGGCATACGTGCAGACAGTTTATTCAGAAAATATCTAAATGTTTTATACATCTTCGCTACATTGTGTGGTATATATTATGCAATATGATCAATATGATAGGGCTCTTCGAGAAATACTATCTTCCACTCAGTTCAGATAAATATGAAGATGTACAAATAATTTATTCAATGAGAACATAACAATGTGCGTGACTGTAAAGGACGATACCTCTCGATGATTGCAAGTAGAAAAACTTTCAGAATTATAGTATGCACAGAAGATGAAAAGAACGAGTACGCCGTAATAAATATCTAAACGACTTCACGTTTCGATTTTTTAATGACCATTATTATTGTTACTGGGGTTAGAAGTTGATCGAACTATGTAAAACCACATAGTCCGTTGCAAGACGTCCTTGCATGGTTACATTTAAATAAAACTTAACGAAGTTCACGATAGTAAAACACGTTGTATTTATAATATTTGTTAATTGTGTTGTACTAGTAACAAGATTTTGAAAGAGGTGCGCGATAAATACTTAGAAATATTACTTTCTAGTTATATTCACACGATTTAAGATCGTCCGATTCTCAAACCAAAGTACGCGGTTTATGAGTTGAGTGAATAAAATTTATCGCAGACATTTACATTTAGTGTTAAGTGTACGATTTAATCATCAGTTTGTGGAATTTGCATTAAATTTAATTTTCCTTACAATTATCTTATATGTATGTTTCGTTGGCTATTTAATCTGGCATGTATGATATAAGATACTTTTCGCAATGCTTTAAACCTTTTCCTTATATTTAGAAAGAGACTATACTTTTGTGCAGCACATTGATAAGTTGTTTGTAAAGAAAGAGATCCAAATATGCAAATACTTACACTACAATTTTTAGTGTATAACTATTGTGGTTTATGGCGACCTAGTGAATGGTCATCAAATGTCGCAAAACTATTGTACAATGTATTCACCTTTGTTATAATATCCTCGGAATACTTTGTGGTGTTAACTCAATTTATGGATATAGTACTTATTGTCGACAATATCAACGATTTTGCGACTAATACTCTAATATTCCTGACTCTTGTTGCCGTATGTTGTAAAGCGACTGTCGTTTTGATGCGTCGGAATGCGATTATTAATCTGATGCAACTATTGATGAAAGCACCGTGTAAACCTTGTGACAAAGACGAATCGGCGATACAAACAAAATTTGATAGGTTTATTAGGTACGTATAATTAATTAGAAAATTTTATGGTGGAACATTAATGTACCTTGCACGAATTATCGCAAGATTATAATCCGTTTACTGTATTTTACATATTTCTTTTTGTCCTGAACCTAACTAAACGTGCGGAATGTTATATTTTTAGCGTTCCCTACAAGACCTTTATTAATTGTTGGACTTTATTCATTTTATATACTTTTAAATAATCATGATCATATGGACTTAATGACTTAATAACTAATTATATATTGTTGAATTAAAAAATATTAGATGTAAATTAAACTCATAGATATTATCTTAAAGCATATACACACGCACAAACATACAACCACAGAGTAAATCCTGTCGTAAATTAACGCATCGTTACATTTACAAAATACATGAGTAAATTTTAATTGTTGTAAATGTACAAAAGTTACTAAATATAATTTCCTTTCTGTATTTACAGGTCGTATTCTATAAAATACTTAGTTTTGGGGATTAGCGCCGTTGCAGGCACTACAATAGGATCAGTATTAAATGTTATGCAAGGTCATATACCTTATCGAATATGGCTGCCATGGGATTATAATATACCTCTAGTGTTCTGGATTATATCCATTCATCAAATTATATCTTCATTTTTTGCCACAATGATAGGTATCGGCACGGATACTCTAATCCTCGGATTGTCTTTGCAAATGTGTGCTCAGCTTGAAATTTTCGAAAATCGTCTTCACAAATTAATAATTAATAAAACAGTTAGATATCTGGAACATGCACTCTCTTCGTCGAATAAAGACCGAAGGAGGATATCGGATTGCATACATCATCATCTCAGCATTTACAAGTAAGTCATTTAAGAATCCGTGCATTTCACGCATATCCGAGGTCTGTTAAAAAAATTTTCGAACTTTTTTTAATGATTTTTTCAGGCATACTTATACGTATAACTTTTATTCAGCCAGGTCGCTTTCAAAATATGTTCCTTCTCAGTTGATACTTGAAATTTCTAATTCTGAAATTGGTGCTGGTACGTGTTTTTCTGGATTACGCGTAAGTCCGTCTGCGATTGTATTGAATCTTCCGCCTTTCAACGTGGATATCCAGAAGTGGAAACAGTGTTGCGAGTATCAATCGAGAAAGAACATATTTCGAAGGCTACAAGGCTGAATAAGTTATAAATGTACAAACAAAAATTATAAGAAATAAATTCAGATATTTTTTCAACAGATCTCTTATTTCAAATATCTCTTTATGTGTGCGTGCATATTCAAATGCGTTATTTATTTTCTGTTAAAAAATTAATATTATTTATTAACGATAATCACTGTGACTTATTATGACGGAAAGGTTAAATTGTGCGTCAAAAGATAGTATAACTGATATCATTTAATATTAATGCACAATTATTACAAACTCGGAAATAGCGAGAAGGTTAGATTTGTATATATCGTGTTATAAAATTATATTAAAAAAGAGTAACAGCTTTACTCAAATGGAATACTAGCTTGATACCCGTGCTTCGCTACAGTTTTACTTTAAGTAAAAGACTAAGTCGATATCTCATCGGGCCTAAGAAATATTGAGGAAGCCCTGAAAACACATCATTTTATCCTTTTTCATCTTCTTAATAGGGGTCGGATTTCTAAAAATTCTTTCTTAGTAAGTGCTTACGTCATGAAAGGAATATACTCTCCGAATTTCCTGTTTTTAGGTTTAGGGATTTGGGCTGGGCGTTGATGAGTCAGTTAGTCAGTCAGTCAGGACATTTGTTATATATACACGGAAAAAAATGATGTGTCAACAGCATCAGTGTTATTGAGATAAAATTTATTGATGCAACATCAATATGAATGAACAAAAAACATCAGATAATTTTTTTGATAATTTAAATATTTGGTCCAATAATATCCAATTGAATTAACTACATACGCTTGTGGCAGCCCGACGTTTAATTGAAGCAACTTCATTTTTTTCCGTGTATAATAATATGCATATATAATAATAATAAATATGCAGGACTAACATAAAGTAATTATAGATATGCCGAAATGGTAAACGCTATATTCAACCAAGTGTTCTTCGTTCAATTCTCTGGAAGCATATTGGTATTATGTACAAGTGTGTATTACTTGTCAACTCATATTGCGGAACTGTCTGGACTTGTGACTTTATTATTCTACACCATTGGAATGTTTGTACAAATCTACATACTTTGCTGGTCTGGAAACGAAGTTATTCTTAAGGTAATCTATGTATATCAGAATCTACAATCTATACCAGAATGATGTATTTTATTCAGGTAATAGATTTCACTCGATTTTTAACATGATTTCGGAAGAAATTAACGATTTATCTGGCACTAGTCTATGTACGTATGTACATATAAATTTTCATATATATGTACATGTGCATAATGTATATAAATGCTAGTAATATTAAAAATATTGATAAAAATTCGGTATTATTGCAAAGTAATAAATTTAAAGTATGTCATGTTGGCAGAGTACGAGCGTAGGGAACGCTATATATTGCATGGACTGGCCATTACTATCAATTAACGAACAAAGGGACTTGCTGTTAATCATGATGCGAAGCACAATTCCAATAAAGTTTACTAGCAGCTTCCTGATAACTCTGTCTCTTCAGTCTTACGGCAGCGTTAGTAGTTCTGTTGTTATAAATTGATGACAAAATAAATACTTATATGCGAAATTATATCAGTGACACATTTGTGGTGCATATCAAAAAATATAAGTCGAAATTTTTAATAACTGCACCGCTTTCTATTCTATTTCTCTAATTTTCCTTTCAGATCTTAAAAATGTCATACACGGCATTCAACGTGCTTCAAAAGTGAAATATAAATAAACAAACGTGTACTTGGGCACGATAATTATGTAGTTTTCCATAAATTAATTAGTAAAGCCAAAATTTCTGTTTACGTATATTTATTTCAATCTTAGCCCTTATTACTATTCCAGGAATACTGAGGTTAATGTACGCACATTGAATACTTACATTCTACTTCACATTCTACTTCACATTGTGTAGAATGTAATGTACAATTCATCAATTTCAAGCGACATTAATTTCGTTTCAGTATGAAGTCAAGAGGGTGGAATTTCTCAGTCTATGCCATATGTGATGTATTGTGTTGCGAATAGGGTTGGTATATAATTATTGTGTATACTTGTAGTCGGCATACGTGCAGACAGTTTATTCAGAAAATATCTAAATGTTTTATACATCTTCGCTACATTGTGTGGTATTTTATGCAATAAGATAGAATTCTTCGAGAAATACTATCTTTCACTCAGTTCTGATAAATATGAAGATATATAAATATTTTATTCGATGAGAACATAACTATGTGCGTGACTGTAAAGGACGGTATCCCTCGATGATTGCAAGTAGGAAAACTTTCAGAATTATATTATTCACGGAAGATGAAAAGAACGAATACTCCGCAATAAATGTCTAAACGACTTCACGTCGATTTTTTAATGACCATTATTATTGTTACTGGGGTTGGAAGTGGAAGTATGTAAAACTACATAGTCCGTCACAAGACGTCCTTGGTTACGTTTAAATAAAATTTATCGGTTTACGATAGAAAAACAGTTGTATCTATAATATTTGTTAATTGTGGTTGTATTAGTAGCAAGTTATAAGATGCGATATTTTGAAAGAGTTGCGCGATAAATACTTAGAAATATTACTTTCTAGTTATATTCACACGATTTAAGATTGTCCGATTCTCAAACCGAGGTATGCGGTCTATGAGTTGAGTGAATAAAATTTATCGCATGCATTTACATTCGATGTTAAGTGTGCGATTAATCACCAGTTTGTGGAATTTACTAATTTATTAATTTATTTCATGGAATATTATACTACTTTTTGCATTGAATTTAATTTTCCTTAAAATTATCTTATATGTATGTTTCGTTGAATATTTAATCTAGCATATATGATAAAAGATACTTTTCGCAATGCTTTAAACCTTTTCTTTTTATATTTTACCTGTAGAAAGAAGCTCTACTTTTGTGCAACACATTGATAAGTTGGTTATAAAAATAAGGTTCTAAATATGCAAATACTTTCTCTAAGTTTTTCGATATATAACCTTTGTGGTATATGGCGACCAAGTGAGTGGTCATCAAATGTCGCAAAACTGTTGTATAACATATTCACTTTTGTCATAATATCTTCGGAATACTTTGTGGTGTTAACTCAATTTATGGATATAATACTTATTGTCGACAATATCGATGATTTTGCTACTAATGCTCTAATGTTCCTGACTCTTGTTGCCGTATGTTGTAAAGCCACTGTCGTTTTGATGCGTCGGAATGCTATCATCAATTTGGTGGGACTATTGATGAAAGCACCGTGTAAACCTTGTGATGAGGACGAATCGACGATACAAACAAAATTTGATAATTTTATCAGGTACATATAATTAATTAGCAATGGAAATCACTGTGACGGCCAGAAAATGCTATTTTCGTAAATTTTTTTTTGCGAAAAATAATAAATTTAATGAAATTAGTTTTTTATTTCTTTAAAGTACATATATTGAATATATGGTTAAAAAAAAATTTGTTAAAAAATATTAATTTTTGCGCCTTCAGCGTGTAACGAAAATAGCATTTTTTCCGACCGTCACAGTGGTTTCCCCCCTTAACGTACCTTGCACGATCACAAGAATATAATTCGTCTATTGTATTTTACATATTATTTCTTTTTGTCCTGGACCCAATTAAACATGAATGTTTTTAGCGCTCCCTACAGGACCTTTATTATAATTGTTGGACTTTATTCATTTTATATACTATTAAAATAATCATAGTCATATAGATTTAATGACTTAATAACTATTTATATTTTGTTGAATTAAAAATAATTAAATAAATATTATTTTGAAGCAGTATTACACATAGACACACGCACAAACACGCAACTATAGAATAATTAAATCCTGTCATAAATTAACGCAAATTTTCGTTACATTTACAAAATATATGAGTAAATTTTAAATGTCTTAAATGTACAAAAATTATTAAATATAACTTTCTTTCTGTATTTACAGGTCATATTCTATAAAATACACACTTTTGGCGACTAGCGCCGTTACAGGCACTACAATAGGATCAGTATTAAATGTTATGCAAGGTCATATGCCTAATCGAATATGGCTGCCATGGGATTATAATATACCTCTAGTTTTCTGGATTATATCCATTCACCAAATTGTATCTTTACTTTTTGCCACAATGATCCTTGTCGGCACGGATACCTTAATCTTCGGATTGTTTTTGCAAACGTGTGCCCAGCTTGAAATTTTCGAATATCGTCTTCACAAATTAATAATTAATAAAACAGTTAGATATCTGGAACATGCACTCTCTTCGTCAAATAGAGACAAAACGAAGATATCGGAGTGCATACATCATCATCTCAGCATTTACGAGTAAGGACCATTCTACAATACGTCGCAAACGATGGCAACTGCTAGTTGAAAAGTGTTATTTCCATGTTGCGCTTGTCAATTGCGGTTGTCAAAAGAGAGTTGGCAAACTTTTAACTTTTTTGGCGACAGTAACTGGCAATCGGCAATCATGCAGAAATAACACT
The DNA here is from genome assembly GCF_030848805.1 of Temnothorax longispinosus. Taxonomy (NCBI): domain Eukaryota; kingdom Metazoa; phylum Arthropoda; class Insecta; order Hymenoptera; family Formicidae; genus Temnothorax; species Temnothorax longispinosus. Next base: position 1,632,204 of record NC_092364.1, on the reverse strand, counting down.
TTTCAACTGGTAGTTGCCATCGTTTGTGACGTATTGTAGAACTGGCTTAAGTCATGTAAAACTCCGTGCATTTCATGCATATATGATGTCTGTTCAAAAAATTTTCAAACTTTTTTTATAATTTTCTCGGCGTATCTATAACTTATTCAGCTCTGTCGCCTTCAAAATATGTTCCTTCTCGGTTGATACTCCACAAATTTTTAATTCTGGAATTAGTTCTAATACGCGTCTTCGGGATCGCGCCTAAGTCTGCGATTTTCCGCCTTTCAACGTGGATATCTAAAAGTGGAAACGACATTGGGAGTGATGTTTCAATCGAGGAAGAACATATTTTAAAGGTAACAAGGCTGGATAAGTTATAAATATACCAACAAAAATTATGAGAAAAAAAGTCGGGTATTTTTTTTTTACAGATCTTGTAGTTCAAATGTCTCTTTATGTCTGCGTGCGTATTTAAATGCGTTGTTTTCGGTAAAAAAATTCAATATTATTTATGATAGTAATCACTGTGATTTATAATGGAAAGATTATAGTGAAAAGAGATATAGTATAACTGATATCACTTGATATCAATAAACAATTAATACGGGGTCGAAAACAAGGAGAAATTTAGATTTGTACAAATCATGTTATAAAATTATATATTAAAAGTGTAACAGCTTTACTCATATGCAATATATACAGAACTAACATGAAACAATTATAGATATGCCAAAGCGGTAAACGCTATATTCAACCAAGTGTTCTTTGTTCAATTCTCTGGAAGCATACTGATATTATGTACAAGTGTGTATTATCTGACGATACATATTGCAGAATTGTCTGGGACTGTGACTTTAATATTCTACACCATTGGAATGTTTGTACAAATCTACACTTTTTGCTGGTCTGGAAATGAAGTCATACTTAAGGTAATCTATACCAGAATTTACAATCTAGACCAGAATGATGTATTTTATTCAGGTAATAGATACTCACAGACACTCGATTTTTAACATAATTTCGAGAGAAATTAACAATTTACCTGGCACTAGTCTATATGCGTATGTACATATAAATTTAATTATATTATGTTGGCAGAGTACGAGCGTAGGGAACGCTATATATTGCATGGACTGGCCATTACTATCAATTGACGAACAAAGGGAGTTGCTGTTAATCATGATGCGAAGCACAATTCCAATAAAGTTTACTAGCAGCTTCTTGATAACACTGTCTCTTCAGTCTTACAGCAATGTTAGTAGTTCTGTTATAATAAATTGATGACAAATCAAATACTTGAGTGCAAAATTTATGTCAGTGACACATTTGTGGTGCATATCGAAAAATATAAGTCGAAATTTTTAATAACTGCACCGCTTTCTATTCTATTTCTCTAATTTTCCTTTCAGATCTTAAAAATGTCATACACGGCATTCAACGTGCTTCAAAAGTGAAATATAAATAAACAAACGTGTACTTGGGCACAATAATTATGTAGTTTTTCATAAATTATATAATAAATCCAAAATTTCTATTTATTTCAACGTATTTATTTCAACTTTGGTTTTTATTATTCCAAGAATACTGGTGTTAATGCACGCACATATTGAATACTTACTTACATTTTACACATTGAATTTCATGTACAAGCGGCACTAATTTAGCTTTAATATGAAGTCAAGAGGGAGGAATTTCTCAGTATATGCTATATGATATATTATGCTGCGTATAGAATTGGTATAGGTATAATTAATGTACTTGTAATCAGCATATGTCCAGACAGTTAATTTAAAAAAATATCTAATATTTTAAGCATTTTTGCTTAAAACATTGTGTCGTATTTTATGCAAAAAGGCTCTTCGAGAAATACGATCTTTCACTCACTTTATAAATATAAAGTTATACAATTTATTTATTCTAAATTTTTTAATATCTAACCTTTGTGATATGTGGCGACCTATTGAATGGTCATCAAATGTCGCTAACCTGCTGTACAATGTATTCACCCTTATTGTAATATCTTCGGAATACTTTGTAGTGTTATAACTCAATTTATGGATATAGTTCTTATTGTCGACAATATTGATGACTTTGCCACTAACACTCTAATGTTCCTGATTGTTGTTGCCGTATGTTGTAAAGCGACTGTCGTTGTTGTGCGTCGAAATGCGATCATCGCAATTTGGTGCAAGTATTGTTGAACGCACCGTGTAAATCTCGTGACGAGGATGAAATGACGATACAAACAATATTTGACAAATTTATCAGGTACACATAATTAAAAGAGAAATTCTGTGATAACACATTAATTTAATCTGTGTAAAATGTCGCAAGAATTTAATTTGCGTAATATGTTATACGTAACATTTCTGACTCTTCCAGATCCAATTAAATTTGCTGATTGTTATAACTTTAACACGTTGTAACCTATGTAACCTTGTACTAATTATTGTGCTGTGTTTATTTTATATCAAAGTTATCATTATCATATGAATTTAAAAACTTAGTAATTATTTTTAGTTTGTTGAATTAAAAAATATTTTAAATGAACTTTTCTTGTAAAGTAAACTCAGACATAATATTTTTTAAAGCATTATTACACAGCATATATATATATATATATACACACACACACACACACATATACACACATCCCAGAATAATAATTAAATTTTGTTATTATAAATTTACGCAAATTAAATGCACAAGTAAATTCCAATTGTCGTAAATATACGGCAGCTATTAAATACAATCTCGTTTTTATATTTACAGATCGTGTACGATAAAATATACACTTTTGGTGATAAGCTCTGTTACGGGCACTACAATAGGATCAGTATTAAATCTTATGCATGGTCACCTGCCTTATCGAACGTGGCTGCCATTCAATTATAATATACCAATGGTGTTTTGGATTATATCTATTCATCAAATTATAACTATAATTTTTTCCGCTGTGATAAATCTCGGCACGGATACCTTAATCTTCGGATTGCTTTTGCAAACGTGTGCCCAGCTTGAAATTTTCGAATATCGTCTTCACAAATTAATAATTAATAAAACAGTTAGATGTCTGGGACACGCACTCTCTTCGTCGAATAAAGACAAAATGGAGATATCGGAGTGTATACGTCAACATCTCAACATTTACAAGTGGGTCACGTAAGAGAATCTGTTTTCATGCATGTATTGAAATGTCTCTTTATTTTGCGTGTATGATTAAGTGCGTGCGTATTTGAATGTGTTATTAATGTCTAAAAATTATCTAATACTTAAAAATCGCTATTGTCTATAATCAGTAAAGTTTATGACGAAAGGATGTTCAAAGAAAAATGCTAATATAACTGACGTTATTTGATATTGATACATATATTTGTTACGAGCTCGAGAACAAAGCACTCTCAGTTTTTATTACATAGTCATTTTGTGATAAGTTGCGCAAGATCTAATATATGTAGAAATTAGGTCTAAATACTCGTCCAGAACCAAGTAGCTCTTGTTTAAGAAAATGAGACATTGCAAATGCTTTAACAATTTTTGGATTCGTAGGAATCATGTTATAAAATTATATATCAGAATTGTTATTAATTTACTCATATGCAATGTATGAACTAACGTGAAACAATTATAGATACGCCAAAACGGTAAACGGTATATTTAACCAAGTGCTCTTCGTTCAATTCTTTGGAAGTATATTAATATTATGTACAAGTGTATATTATATGTCAATACATATTGTAGAACTGTCTAAATCTGTAACTTTTTTATTGTACACCATTGGAATGTTTGTTCAAATCTACGTTTATTGTTGGTCTGGGAACGAAGTCATTCTTAAGGTAATTAATAATCGATTCTCTACAATATCAGAATGAGATACTTTAGTTAGAAAACTCGCGAGTACTTTTTTGCCAGAAGTGACAAATTTGTTTGTGTTATTTTGGCAGAGTACGAGCGTAGGAGATGCTATATATTGTATGGACTGGCCGCTATTATCAACTGATGAAAAGAGAGAATTACTGATAATTATGATACGAAGCACAATTCCTATAAAGTTCACTAGTAGCTTCTTGATCACTCTGTCCCTTCAGTCTTACAGCAATGTTAGTAGGCTTTTTGTAACAAATATTTAGGTAGCCATAATAATTATTTATATGCGATATTCTCAGTAACACACTTATGGTGCATGGAAAGCACAATCAACATTTTTAATAATAACTTTACCGCATTCTACATCTCATATTTAATTTCTTTTTCAGATTTTAAGAACGTCATATTCAGCATTTAACGTACTTCAAAAGTAAAATATCAGTAACCACAAGTATTAGGCATGATAATTCTGTAGTTGTTCATAAATTAGTTAGAAAAACTTGAAATTTTTGTTTACACATTTATTTCAAAACCTTAATCTTTATTACGATTCTAAACATTCTGGCGCTAATGCATATATATTAAATATATTTTTTTTATTCGATGAGAATATAGCAATGTGCGTGAATGTAACGAACGGCATCCCTCGATGGTTGCAAGTAGAAAAACATACAATTATTGTATTCACAGAAGCGGAAACGAACGTCCGGTCTAATAAATGTCTAAACGACTTCATGTCGATTTTTTAATGACTATTATTATTGTTACTAGGGTTAAGAAGTTGAAATATATAAAACTATATTTAGTCTGTCGCATGACATGCTCGGTTATATTTGAGTGAAATTTATTGAGTTTTTACAATATTAAAACATGTTCATCCATCACATGGATTGACTAGTATTGTCAGTTAACGAAAAGAAAGAATTGCTAATGATAATGATGCGCAGCACTATTCCTACTATAAAGTTCACTATAGTAGCTTCTTTATAAGTTTATCTCTTCAATCGTACAGCAATGTTAGTAGCATTGTTACTTTGGTAACTGAATAAATATATATTACATGTACTATATTGTCTAATTTCTTTTCAGATTTTAAAAACGTCATACTCTGCATTTAACGTACCTTCAAAAATGAAATAAAAATAACCAAACATGAAATATAAATAACCTAAAATCTAAAGCGTATTTGAGAAGAATAATTGTGTAGTTTTTCGTAAATTTGTGACACTAATTGTAAATCTTGAAATTTCTGTTTGCATATTTATTGCAACTTTACCTTTTATTCCAATTTTATTAGGATAATTAACGCGAATGCATGAACAATTCATATAGATATTTTGCACTGTAATGCCATGACATTTTCATTTGATGTACGAGCAGCACTAATTTCGGCATTAAAGTAAGAAAAGAATAATATCTCAGTTCTATGCAACGTATGATGCATTGAATGAAGAATTGTTGCATAGTAGCAATTCTTAATTCTCAATTCTCAATTCTCAATTCTCTATCTGCACACTTCAACACTTGTCATACCTCACAGATGTAAAAAGACCGGTAACTTGAGAAAAACGCTCCAAATGTTATACATTATTTTTATCGCTACACTCGTCTGGTATTTTTGTGCAATAAAACGAGAAACTTTGCGGAAGATAGATATTCTTCGTAGTTCCGATGGACAGGAGACGTACAAATATTTTATTCAACGGGAATATGACAACGTGCGTGAAAGGAAAAGATCTCTCGATAATTGCAAGTTGGAAAACGTTTATCATTGTAGTATTTGCAAGAACGGAAAGAAACGTGCACTCCATAATAAATGATTACACTACATGTCGATTTTTTAATGGCCATACATAATTGATAGTACTAGGGTTGACAATATGCTGAAGGGGGTAAAACTATGTATAGTACACCGCAAGGCGTATACTCGGTTGCATTTAAATAAAATTTATTGTTCATTATGATAATAAAATAACATGTTATTTTATCAATATTAATATTTGTCATTCTGTTGCACTACTAGCCACAATTTTGAGAAGCCGATATTCCATAAAAAGGTGTGTGATAAATGCTGACAAATACTGCCTTGTAGTTATATTCGCACTAATCACATATTGCACTACGTTTAAAAGGTCATTCAATTTTTAACCCGCGATAGCATTGGACGCAATCTATACGTTAAACGAATAAAATTTGTCGCAATCGGATAATCGCATTCGGTATTTAGTGTGCAATTTGAATATCAGTTTGTGGAATTTAGTACATCGCGTGGTCCAGATCATACAAAATTATTTCATCTTCTATATTCAATTCAATTTTTCTTATCATTACTTTATAAGCCTAAATATTCAATTAATATATTTAAGAAAAGATATTTCTCGCAATTCATTAAATTACTTTTTTAGATACTTTATATGTAGAAAGAAGCTATACTTTAGTGCAATACATCGATAAATTGTTTGTGAAAAAGGAGATCCAAATATGCAAATACTTTCTTTAAATTTTTTAATGTATACCCTTGGTGGTATATGGCGACCTGTTGAGTGGTCATCAAATAGTGCCAAGCTACTGTATAGTATATTTACCTACGTTATAATGTCATTCGAATACATTTTATTGTTAACTCAATTTATGGATATTATTTTCGTTGTCAATAATATCAATGATTTTGCCACTAGTTCTGTAGTATTCTTGACTATTGTTGCCGTTTGTTGTAAAGCGACTGTCGTTGTAGCACGTCGGAATGCGATTATTAGCTTGGTGCAATTATTGTTGGAAGCACCATGTAAACCTCGAGATGAGAACGAAGTGGCAATACAAACTAAATTTGATAAACTTATCAGGTAGGTATCACACACAATTATTAGAATAATCGACTGGTATTAAAGTAACTGTGTAGAATGTCTACTCAATAATTTGTATACGTAATTGATACGTATTATTTCTGACTTTTTTTTGGATTCAATTAGAATTTATAGAAATTCAGACTTTTGTCACTTTATGCGATTACCTTGCTTTATGCTAAATTTTGAAAATTTTACATTTTAGCGTCATTTTTTCTTTATTTCTTAACGTAATAATTTCTCACATTTAGTTAAATTAATAAATGTTTCTTGTAGAACAAATTTCTAAATATTTTTTTAAAAACACAGACTTTGAAATTCTGACATACGCGCGTAAAACATACATATAAACAAATAGAGAAAGAAAGAGAGGGGGTGAAACAATCATAGACACACATATAAATAACAATTATATCATATCACTATAAATTGCTGGAGAATTTATAAATGCAAGCAAATTTGCGTTACTATAAAAGTATGAAAATTAATAAAATATAATTTCAATTTTATATTTACAGGTCATGGTCAATAAAATACTCTCTTCTGTGTATGATCTCCCTTACAGGAGTCTCAATAGGATCAGTATTAAACATTATACAGGGTCAACTGCCTTGTCGAATATGGCTGCCATGGGATTACAATGTACCTCTAATATTTTGGATTATATGCATTCAGCAACTCATGAGTCATATTTTCGGCACTATCATAGGTCTCGGCACAGATACCTTAATCTTCGGATTGTTTATACAAACGTGCGCCCAGATTGAAATTTTTGAAAGTCGTCTTCATAAATTAATAATTAACAACACAGTTAGATATCTGGGACATGCACTCTCTCCGTTAAATGAAGATAAAACGAACATATCGGAAATAATACGTCATCATCTCCGCATTTACAAGTTAGTTGAATCCCTTTGTATCTTACACGAACATGTCTTTACATATGTGTGTTATTTAATTGCAATATTTATTAAACGCTATTTTCTATTCGATTTTTATTGATTTTTATGGTATTTATAATATAAAGTTGTGTAAAGTTGATAGATAATGTAACTGATACCGTTTGGAATTAAAAGATAATTAATTACTACGATCTCAATAATAAAACGTTATCAATGTAACTTCAATATATTGTTATATAAATATATGTTCGATATGTTTGTTATTATTCCGTGATGGTTTGCGTATGTACAAAAACAAATTAGATCTATACTTGCTTTAAAACAAAAGGTCTTTGTTTCGGTAAATAATACACACGTGATTTTTTTACATTTTTGAAATTTTTAAGAAATATGTTACATAATTACATAAGAATGGATGGTAGTGGCTTTACTCATTTACAAGGCAAAATTAATATGAGACCTATTACAGATATGCCAAGACGGTAAACGTTACCTTCAATCAAATACTCTTTATTCAGTTTTTTGTTAGTATTTTGGTAATATGTACAAGTGTGTATTATCTATCAATGCATATTACGGAACTGTTTGAAATTGGATTGTTTGTAGCATATACCATTTGCATGTGTGTACAAATCTATATTTATTGCTGGTCTGGAAACGAAGTCATGCTTAAGGTAACTATCGGCATTCTACGTCTACCTATCAAATACACGTACTTTACTGATAATGAGGTAATGAACAATTGGACATATTTTTATACAACTTAATTTTTAACAACATTTTTGAGGTAATCTAACTTCTTTAACAAATAAGAAACAATTTTATACTCGAATAAAAGACATTCATATGTGTAAGCATATATAAGAGATATCAAAAAATTCCCATGTGGAGTACAAGACTTGATTCTTTTTTATGCTAAGACACAACTTTATACTAATTAAGAAACAACCATTAGCAAAATTGTGTTAATGTAGTAATACTATGTAATTGTTATACGTAATTGTGTAATATTTAGAATAATAGAGAATGCTCAGCTCACAAAACATATTACTATTTACATTTTCTTTATATTCAGATTTTTAGTGCTCGGAATCAGACAATTCTTTTACTTATTTATTATGCAAGGAATATTTATTTTGTCAATTTTTATCATATTTCAAGCAATATAATACAGATAAAGGTCAAAGCCTAGGTACAAGCGATTGAGAAGTGCGCGTCGGCCTTGAGTGCCATGTAGCAAGAACGCACATTCGTTAACTTGCTCCTCAATAAAAACTACTTATTGGACGCAATTTTGCTACAGAAAAAATTGTTTCTTTTAGCATAAAGAATCACGTCTTATACTCCACATGCGGGAATTCTGAGACACTCCGTATCCACACACATACACATATCAATATATATTATTGTATAGTAATAATATTACGTATGTTTTATCAAAAGAGTATGGGCATAGGAGACGCTGTATATCATATGGATTGGCCATTATTGTCAGTAAACGAAAAAAAAGAATTGTTGATGATCATAATGCGCAGCAGTATTCCTATAAAGTTCACTAGTAGCTTCTTGATAACTTTATCTCTTCAATCGTACAGCAATGTTAGTACCATTATTACTTTTAACTAAATATATTATATATACTATATTTCCTAATATTTTTCAGATTTTAAAAACATCATATTCTGCATTTAACGTACTTCAAAAATAAAATAGAAGTAACATGATAGTATATAAAATATAAATGTTTTTTCATCTAACGCGTACCTGGGCATGATGGTTGTGTAGTTTTTTGTAAATTAGTAACACTAAGTTTTGAAATTTCTATTTCAAGATTTAGTATAATAAAAGTTATTTTTCAACCTTATTCTTTATCCCGATTTTAAGAATATTTACACGAATGCATGAACAGTGCATGTAGGCATTTTACACTGGTAGTGTAAAGCACGTTTTGATTTGACATACAAGCAGCTCTAATTTTGGTTTTAGCATTAGTAAAAAAAATAACTTTTAAGTCTATGCTACATGTGATGTATTGAGTATAGAGTTAATACATTGTATTTTACCTGTACTTGTCATACCGCAGATGTAGAGATCAGAAACTTGAGAAAATATATACAATATTCTTTTTTTTGCAGTTCCGATAGACAGAAGATATACAAATATTTTATTCAACGGGAATGTAACAATGTGCGTGAATGATGTGACAGAAAAGTGAGAAATTAAAATTTCCCTCGACGTCAACGCTTTACTCCTCGAAGAGTTGCGGAAGTCATCACGTTTATAATGCGTTAATCCTAACTCACGCTTAATGTAAATCTTTGTGTTTTTATGTTTGTACGGTTTGGCGACTTAGATGTTCGTTTAATTTCGCGCGTATTATCAAGCGCCGTGGAATTTTCGGACACGCGTGCGTGGAAAGATCGATAATATCCATCTTTATCGAGTAAGAAACGGGGGAAACGGGCCACGCAGCAATGAAGAAGAAGAGAGGAGACACTTCCCTTCCGTCTGTTGAAGCGAGTGGTCAGTCTTCGAGAAACCTTAATTGTATATTTTAGTATATTTAAGTGAAAATTTTGATTTTGTGGTTCGGGATTTATCCCACTTTGGATAGCATCGGACAATGCAGAAATCCGCCAGTTAAAATTAATCGGGGTGTCTGTAAGTTAGAATAAATTTATATTTCTTCATCTCAACTTCTGTCTTGCAAATCTATTTATCTATTTCCTTTGGGTCCACCAACTGAACCTGCGCAGTGTTGTCTCATTTTCGTCAGTCAAGGTTTATCGGTTCCGACAAAACCGATTGGTAAAAGCTCTATTAGCCGAAGGAGTCGGCCGCGGCAGGTGTGGATTCACAAATGCTGTCTCAATGTAAAAAACATCCTTCGATGATTACAAGTTGGAAAACTTTTACAATTGTAGTATTCACAAGAACGGAAAAGAACGTGCACTCCATAATAAATGATTATACTACTTCATGTCGACTATTTAATGGCAGTATATAATTGATGGTACTAGGGTTGACAATATGCTGGAGCAGGTAAAACTATGTATTGTATATCGCAAAGCGTGGCCGGTGTTGCATTTAAATGAAATTTGTTGACCATTACGATAATAAAATAACATGTTGTATCAACACTAATATTTATCGTATAAAATTTTGTTGCATTACTAGCCACAATTTTGAGATGCCGACATTCCAGAAAAAGGTGTGTGATAAATGCTGATAAGTACTACATTGAGAATATGTTCATATAAAACATACATTGTATTACGTTTAAGTGAGATCATCCGATTTTTATCCCGCGATGATATTAAATACTATCTGTATGTTAAACTATTAAAATTTCTCGCAATCGGATAATCACATTCGGTATTTAGTGTGCAATTTAAATATTAGTTTGTGGAATTTTGTACATCGCGCGGTCCGGATCATACAAAATTATTTCATCTTCTATATTCAATTCAGTTTTTCTTATAATTACCTTATACGCCTAAATATTTAATTAATATATTTAAGAAAAGATATTTCTCGCAATTCATTAAACTACTTTTTTAGATACTTCACATATAGAAAGAAGCTATATTTTTGTGAAATACATCGATAAGTTATTTGTAAAGAGATATAAATATGCAAATACTTTCTTTCAATTTTTTAATGTACACCGTTGGTGGTATATGGCGACCTATTGAGTGGTCCTCGAATAGAGCTAAGCTGCTGTATAGTATATTTACCTGTGGTGTATTATCTTTGGAATACTTTATGGTGTTAACTCAATTTATGGATATAGTACTTGTTGTCGAAAATATCGATGATTTTACCGCTAATACACTATTGTTCTTGTCTTTTGTTAACGTTTGTTGTAAAGCGACTTTCGTTGTGATACGTCGAAATGCGATCATCAACGTAGTGGAATCATTGTTGAAAGCACCACATAAACCTCGAAACGAGGATGAAGTAGCTATCCAAACGAAATTTGATAAATTTATCAGGTAAGTGTCAAGCACAATTATGAAGATAATCTAATAATGATTTCTTATATAAGAGTAACCGCATAGAATGTATATGCAATAACGTAATTCGTATACAATTAATACGTATTATTTCTGATCTTTTTGGATTCAATTAGTATTGATAAAAATTGAGACTTTTTATCACTTCATGCGATTATATCTTACCTATTTTTTGCTAAATTTTTTGATAATTTTGTATAACATCACCTTTCCTATATTTCTTCACGTAATCAATTCTTACATTTAATTAAATTAATGAATGTTTTTTGTAGAACAAATTTCTAAATATTATTATTAAAACATAGACTTTGAAATTCTGACATACGCGCGTAAAATATACATACAAACAAATAGAGAGAGAGGGGGCGAACAGTCATAAACACACATATAAATAACAATTACATCACATCACTATAAATTTCTGCAGAACTTATAAATGCAAGCAAATTTTCATTATTATAAAAGTACAGAAATTTTAATAAAATATAATTTCACTTTTATATTTACAGGTCATGGTCAATAAAATACTCTCTTCTGTGTATAATCGGTCTTGCAGGAGTCTCAGTAGGATCAGTATTAACCATTATGCAGGATCGACTGCCTTGTCGAATATGGCTGCCATGGGATTACAATGTACCTCTAGTATTTTGGATTATATGCATTCAGCAATTCATGTGTCCTATTTTCACCACTATTATAGGTCTCGGCACAGACACCTTAATCTTCGGATTGTTCATACAAACGTGCGCCCAGATTGAAATTTTTGAAAGTCGTCTTCATAAATTAATAATTAACAACACAGTTAGATATCTGGGACATGCACTCTCTCCGTTAAATGAAGATGAAACAAACATATCGGAAATAATACGTCATCATCTCAGCATTTACAAGTTAGTCGAATCCCTTTGTATCTTACACGAACATGTCTTTACATATGTGTGTATGTTATTTAATTGCAATATTTATTAAACGCTATTTTCTATTCGACTTTTATTGATTTTTATTGGTATTTATAATATAAAGTTGTGTAAAGTTGATACAGATAATGTGACTGATACCATTTGGAATTAAAAGATAATTAATTACTACAAGCTCGATAATAGAGCGTTATCAATGTAACTTCAATATATTGTTATATAAATATATGTTATATATATATATATATATATATATATAAATATATATATATATATATATATATATATATATGCTTGTTATTATTCCGTGATAGCTTGCGTATGTACAAAAATAAATTAGATCTATACTTGCTTTAAAACAAGAAGTTTTTGTTTTAGTAAATAATACACACATAATTTTTCTTATACACATTTGAAATTTATGACATATATGTTACATAATTATAGTATGGGTAGTAATGGCTTTACTCATTTACAAGGCAAAATTACATTACAGATATGCCAAGACGGTAAACGATATCTTCAGAGAGGTATTCTTTATTCAGTTTCTTGTTAGTACGTGTGTAATATGTATAAGTGTGTATTATCTATCAACGCATATTATGGAATTGTCTGAAATTGGGGAATTCTTAGGATATGTCATTGGCATGTGTGTACAAATCTATATTTATTGCTGGTCTGGAAACGAAGTCATGTTTAAGGTAACTATCGGCATTCTACGTCTACCTATCAAATTCATGTACTTTACTGAGATAATGATAATAAGATAATGGACAATTGCGAGTATTTTCGTACAACTTAATTTTTAACGAAATTTTCGAGGTAATCTAACTTCTTTAACAAATTGTAAGCAATTTTATTTTGTTAATTTTTATCAAATTTTAAGCAATATGATACAGAAAAAATCAAGAACCATGTACAAGCGATTGAGAAGTGCGCATCGGCCCTGAGCGCCACGTAGGAAGAACGCACATTCGTTAAATTTAACTTGCTCCTCAATAAAAACTACTTATCGAACTCAATTTTGCTGCAGAAAAAAGTTGTTTCTTTTAGCATAAAGAATCACGTCTAATACTCCACATGCGGGAATTCTGGGACACCCTATATCCATACATATACAAACACACACACACACACATTGTGTAAAATAAATAATATTACGTTATTCAATATATATTATTGTATACTAATATTGTATAATAATATTATGTATCTTTTATCGAAAGAGTATGAGCATAGGAGATGCTGTATATCATATGGATTGGCCATTTATGTCAGCTAAAGAAAAGAAAGAATTGTTGATGATCATGATGCGCAGCAGTATTCCTATAAAGTTCACTAGTAGCTTCTTGATAACTTTATCTCTTCAATCGTTCAAGAATGTTAGTAGCATTATTACTTTGGTAACTGAATAAATATTATATATACTATATTTTTCCTAATATTTTTCAGATCTTAGAAATATCATATTCTGCATTTAACGTCCTGCAAAAACGAAAAAGAAGTAACAATAGTATAAAATATTAATAATATAGAAAATGGCTAATTTTTCGAGCAATAAAGGATGTTAGAAAATATATATTTTTTAAATAAAAAAACTAGTGTTTATTAATTAATTGAAATTGAAAGGCTTACGTTTCGTGCCATATATACTTGGACTTTATCAGAACAGTATAAATTAATCAATAGGGGGAGTCCGGAAGACTTGACCATATAGAGGAGAGTTGAACCACTTTAAGTATCTCGTTCAAATTTTGCGCCAAGCGCGCAATTGTTAAGTTGCTGTATTATATTATATTGTTGTATTTATATATACTCTCCTCTATGATCAAGCCCTTATATCAATAACTCTCCTCTATGGTCAAGTCTCCCGGACTCCCCCTACATACTATAATAAGATAATGAAAAGATTACCTACATTAGGTTCATTTGAAGCGATTGTTTACAAATGAAAGTAATCAAAGATAGAAATAATTTATACTGTTCTGATGAAGTATGACACGAAACGTAAGTTTGTCAATTTTGGTTTATTAAGGGCCGGTTGTTCCAATTTATTGATAAACTAACTAATAGTTAAATCATATGTCTATCCTTGTTTTATTTAAAGGAAAAACAAAGACACATATATGATTTAACTATTAGTTAGTTTACCAATAAGTTGGAACAACCGGCCCTAATACATACAAATTTTTTTATAAAAAAATATTTTCTAACATCCTTTATTGCTCCAAAAATTGGTTGTCTTCTACATTATTAGCTTATGCTTTGACCGAGCGTAAAGTTCTTTATTGTTATAAAATATGAATGTTTTTAATCTAACGTATATCTGGGCATGATAGTTGTGCAGTTTTCCGTAAATTAGTAACACTAAATTTTTAAATATTTATTTCAAGATTTAGTGTAATAAAAGTTATTTTCCAACTTCACTCTTTATTCCGATTTTAAGAAAATATTTACACGAATGCATGAACAGTGCATGTAGATATTTTACACTGTAGTGTAAAACATGTTTTGAGATGTGACATATAAGCAGAACTTATTTTGGTTTTAGCATTAGTAAAAAAAAAAGAATTTCTAAGTCTATGTTATATATGTATATGATGTTTTGAGTATAGAGTACATTATAATTTTCCTGTACGCATGTCATACCTCGCAGATGTAGATACTGGAAACTTGAGAAATATGAGAAGTATATTAAACATCATTCTTACTACACTCGTCTTGTTTTCTCATGTAATAAAATGAAAAACTTGCGAAAAATACGATATTCTTCGCAGTTCCGATAGACATGAGATACATAAATATTTTATTCAATGAGAATATAGCAATGTGCGTGAATGTAAAGGACGACATTCCCCTATGACAGCAAGTAGATAAATTTTTGCAGTTATAGTATTTACAAGAGAACGGAAAAGAACGTGCATTTCATAATAAATGATTAAATGACTTCATGTCGATTTTTTAATGGCCGTAATTGTAGTAGGGTTGACAAGATGTTGAAGAGGGTAAAACTATACAGAGTCTGTCGTAAGACGTGCTCGGTTACATTTAAGTGAAATTTATTGATCATTACGATAATAAAATAACATGTTGTATCAGTGTACTTGCTTTATAATTCTGTTGCATTATTAGACAATTCTGAGCAGCTGATATTCCGAAATAAGGCATGTGATTATAAATGTTAACAAATATTGCTTTCTAGTTATATTCTCATAAATTATATATTGCACTACGTTTAAATAAGGTTGTCCAGTTTTTAATTCGCGATAACATTGGACGCGATCTGTATTTTATACGTTAAACGTATAAAATTTTTTTTAATCGGATACATTTTTGTATTTAGTGTTTGCAATTTAAATCAAGTTGTAGAATTTAATACTTTATGTAATCTATTTATATAATATATTTTATCTTCTGCATCAAATTCAATTTTTCTCATAATTACCTTACACGTCTGGACACATAATTATATAATATATTTAAGAAAAGACACTTTTCGCAATTCTATAAACTACTTTTTTTAGATACTTTACATGTGAAGGAAAAGATTCAAATATGCAAATACTTTCTTTAAATTTTTTAATATATACCGTTGGTGGTATATGGCGACCCGTTGAGTGGTCATCAAATGGTGCTAAGCTGCTGTATAGTATATTTACCTGCAGTGTAATATTTTCGGAATACTTTATGGTGTTAACTCAATTTATGGATATATTACTTGTTGTCGACAATATCGATGATTTTGCCGCTAATGCTTTAATATTCTTGGCTATTGTTACCGTTTGTTGTAAAGCGACGGTCGTTGTGATACGTCGGAATGCGATCATCAACATAGTGCAAACATTGTTGAAAGCACCACATAAACCTCGCAACGAGGATGAAGTAGCTATCCAAACAAAATTTGATAAGTTTATCAGGTTAGTTCGTATGTTTATTAAAACGTCCCGATATATTAAACTATTAATATTACCGACTTAAAATGTTTATGTAATGATTTATTACTATATATACGTCTAGCATATATTATTTCCGTATCGCCCGAATTTGATCAATATGATATTGATTAACGTTGTTCCTTTAACACAAATTCTGGACCATTTATTTTTTGCTTAATTTCGTTGATCACATATTTCCGAATTATCATTTTCACATATAAAAAGACATGGTACAATTTCTTTTTAAAGGAGTTTCTTAAATATTATTTTAAATTAATTATTAAATACATACAGGTTCAACGCATATAGAACTACAAAATAGTAGGGGAGAGTGGGGTAACTCTCTTCCAACTGCGAACACGGGATAAACGCAAAAAATTACTATTGTAATATATTAGAGTAATGATGTTCTCCCGCTTCTCGCACCCAGCGATAGCCGATATACGTACAGTGGTACGAGAGGTGGGAGAATATCACTAATATAGTATCGTTCGCGTTTACCCCTTGTTTGCAGAGTTATCCCACTTTCCCCTATTTAAATTTTTTAAAAATAAATTTCTGTAAATTATAAGTACATATAATTTTTGCGTTTATACAATTTAATATTGGTTCTATGGTTACAGAACGTTCTCGATAAGATACTCTTTTTTGGGGATTAGCGCCTTTGCAGGCACTGCAATAGGATCAGTATTAAATGTTATGCAAGGTCATATACCTTATCGAATATGGCTGCCATGGGATTATAATATACCTCTAGTGTTCTGGATTATATCCATTCATCAAATTATAACTTCATTTTTTGCCGCAATAATAGGTGCCGGCACGGATGCTCTAATCCTCGGATTGTCTTTGCAAACGTGCGCCCAACTTGAAATTTTCGAAAGTCGTCTTCACAAATTTATAATTAATAAAACAGTTAGAGATCTGGGACATACACTTTCGACGTCAAATAAAGACGAAGTGGGGATATCGGAATGCGTACATTATCATCTCAGCATTTACAAGTGAGTCACGTAAGAATCCGTTTTTATGCATATATTCAGTCGCCTCTTTATGTATACGTGTGTATGTGTGCATGCGCGTGTCCATTATTTAATTTCCATGTCTAAGAACTGCTGTTATTTACAACAATAATTATTGATGCTTATGGAAAATCGTTTAAAATCAAAAGATAACACAACTAACGTTATTTGCAATTAATAAACTATTATTACGAGCTCGAAAGCAGAGCATTCTCGAAGTGATTTAATTATATAATCATTCCATGATAAGCTGTGCAGAAAAATAAAATTTTATTAGATTAATTTACATATATTTAGAACCAAGTAATTCTTCTTCCAAAATGACGCATACTAAAACAAACATGTTATAAAATTATACATTATAACAGCAACTGTTTTACTCGTATTCAGTGCAGGATTAATATGAAATCATTACAGATACGCGAGAACGGTAAACGTCATATTCAACCAGGTGCTCTTCGTTCAGTTTTTTTGTAGTATAATAGTATTATGTACATGTGTATATTACTTGTCAACCCATATTTCGGAATTGTCTGGACTTGTGTCTTTTTTGATATATACGATTTGCATGTTCGCGCAAATCTTCGTTTTCTGCTGGTCCGGAAACGAAGTTATACTTAAGGTAACTCTCTATACTCCATCTACTATAAGCCGTATCAAAAAATAATCCGTACCTAACGGATTTATTTTACCAAATTAATAGAAAATGGCGAGTGCTTTTATACAGTTCAATTTTTTACAAGTTTTTGCTGGATAATCTGGCAAATAATTTGTCAAGCAAGTTTGGATTCGACGCTCGTGTATAGAAAAAATATCTATTTTTTACATAAGGATTATAGTTCATGCATACATATGTGTGCGTGTAAAAATTAAAAATATTAATACAATTATTTGTGTATTAAAGGTATTATTATGCAATAATACATTTATTTATGTTACGTTGGTAGAGCACGAGCATAGGCGACACTATATATCATATGGATTGGCCATTGCTATCAATCAGAGAGAAAAAAAGATTGCTCATGATCATGATGCGTAGCACTATTCCTATAAAGTTCACGAGCAGCTTCTTGATAACTCTATCCGTTCAGTCTTACAGTAACGTTAGTATTATTATTACGTTGGTGTCAAAATAAATATTTGACATATTCAGAAGATACGTTGTTTGTGATATTATCAATATTTGTCGCGGTACAAAAATACAATTGAAATTTTCATAAATGCCTTATCTTCTATATTAAGGTTTTTTCTAATTTTTCTTTCAGATCCTAAAAACATCTTATTCAATATTTAACATGTTACAAAAGTGAAATATAAATAATGATGTAGTTTTGGATAAATTAGATCTAAATCTTATAACTTATGTTTCCACACATTTTTCCACTTCAGCCTTATTCTCTGTTCCGATTATTCAAACACTGATGCAAGCAGATAATATGCACGCACGCACACATAAATGTAAATGTATAACTACATGCAACACAATGTAATAGGTATAATACATATAACAATTTATTTTTATATTTAAGCAGAAATCGAGCGTCAATTAGACATGAAAAATATAATGTCTTCTTATAAGTTACCTGCGACACTCTTTTGCGGTCGTACCAGAAATAATCCAGTCTTCTGCCTCACCCGTCATACTTGGCGAGCGGATGTGTGACAGTTAACTTGGAAAGTATTTAAACACTTTATACGTTACTTCATCTGCAGAATGATTGGTAACTAATAAGACAAATCAAGTATATGGAATATTCATTTGCATCGCAAAATGAAGAAAAAATAATGATAACGGAACCTACATATCATCATCTCATCATTTGCAAGTTAGTGGCATGACATTTCCTTTTTATGCTCTTAATAATAAATCTCTTTACATATATGTGTATATTTATAATATTTATATGATTAAGAGTATATGTTATTTAACTGCATGAACTATTACAGATATGCTAAAACAGTAAACGTTACCTTCAATCCAGCACTCTTTATTCAGTTTTTTGTTAGTATGTTATCATTGTCAGTTATATGTAAAGATGAAATGAAATAGAAGCAACCTGATAATATGAAATATAAATTTTCTATAATTGAACGCGTATTTTGGTATGATAGTTGAGTAGTTTTTTTGTAAATCAGTAACACTAAATCTTGAAATTTCTGTATTTTTCTTGAAAAATCTATATTTTGCGTATTTATTTCAACCTTACTCTTTATTTTGATTTTAAGGATATTAACGCGATAAGATAAACATTGCACATTTTACACTGTAATATTGTGCACATTTTGATTTGACGTATAAGCAACACTACTTTCGGCTCTAGCGTTAAAGTCAGAAAAAAATAATTTCTCAGGCTTTGCTACATGTGATGTATTACTCTGAGTATAGAATTAATACATGGTAGTTCCCCTGTACACTCGTCATACCTCGTAGATATACAAGCAACTTGAGAAATATGCTCTGACACTGAGTATATTATGCATGACGTTCTTATCGCTGCACTCGTCTTGTATTTTTATATGTAATAAAACGGGAAACTATATGCGGAAGGTACGATATTCTTCGTAGTTCCGATGGACACACACACACACACAGGAGACATACAAATATTTTATTCAACGGGAATATAACAACGTGCGTGAAAGGAAAACATCCCTCGATAATTGCAAGTAGGAAAACTTTTATAATTGTAGTATTCGCAAGAACGGAAAAGAACGTGCACTCCATAATAAATGATGAAATGACTTAATGTCGATTTTTTAATGGCCGTAATTGTAGTAGTGTTGACAAGATGTTGAAGAGGGTAAAACTATACATAGTCTGTCGTAAGACGTGCGCGGTTACCTAAGTGAAATTTATTGATCATTACGATAATAAAATAACATGTTGTATCAGTGTACTTGTTTTATAATTATTAGCCAATTCTGAGCAGCTGATATTCCGAAATAAGGTATGCGATTATAAATGTTAACAAATATTGCTTTCTAGTTATATTCTCACAAATTATATATTGCACTACGTTTAAATAAGGTTGTCCAGTTTTTAATTCGCGATAACATTGGACGCGATCTGTATTTTATACGTTAAACGTATAAATTTTTTTTTAATCGGATATATTTATATATTTAGTGTTTGCAATTTAAATCAAGTTGTAGAATTTAATACTTTATGTAATCTATTTGTATAATATATTTTACCTTCTGTATCAAATTCAATTTTTCTGCAGACACTTTTCGCAATTCTATAAACTACTTTTTTTAGATACTTTACATGTGAAGGAAAAGATTCAAATATGCAAATACTTTCTTTAAATTTTTTAATATATACCATTGGTGGTATATGGCGACCCGTTGAATGGTCATCAAATGGTGCTAAGCTGCTGTATAGTATATTTACCTGCGGTGTAATATTTTCGGAATACTTTTTGATGTTAACGCAATTTTTGGATATATTACTTGTTGTCGACAATATCGATGATTTTACCGCTAATGCTCTAATGTTCTTGGCTATTGTTACCGATTGTTGTAAAGCGACGGTCGTTGTGATACGTCGGAATGCGATCATCAACATAGTGCAATCATTGTTGAAAGCACCACATAAACCTCGCAACGAGGATGAAGTAGCTATCCAAACGAAATTTGATAAGTTTATCAGGTGAGTTCGTATGTTTATTAAAACGTCCCAATATTAAATTATTAATATTACCAACTTAAAATGTTTATGTAATGATTTATTACTATATATACGTCCAGCATGTATTATTTCCGTATCGCCCGAATTTAATCAGTATGATACTGATAACACAAATTCTGGACTATTTATTTTTTGCTTAATTTCGTTGATCACATATTTCCGAATTAGCATTTTCACATATAAAAAAACATGGTACAATTTTTTTTAAAAGGAGTTTCTTAAATATCATTTTAAACTAATTATTGAACATACAGGTCCAACCCATATAGAACTACAAAATAGTAGGGGAGAGTGGGGCAACTCTCTTCCAACTGCGAACATGGGGTAAACGCGAAGAATTACTATTGTAATATAATAGAGTAATGATGTTCTCCCGCTTCTCGCACCCAGCGATATTAGCCGATATACGCTCAGTGGTACGAGAAGTGGGAGAATATCACTACTCTAATATAGTATCGTTCAGTTTATCCCTTGTTCGCAGTTATCCCACTTTCTCCTATTTAAATTTTTTAAAGATAAATTTCTGTAAATTATAAGTACATATAATTTTTTATACAATTTAATATTGGTTCTATGTTTACAGAACGTTCTCGATAAGATACTCTTTTATGGCGATTATCGCCGTTGCAGGCACTACAATAGGATCAGTATTAAATGTTATGCAAGGTCATATACCTTATCGAATATGGCTGCCATGGGATTATAATATACCTCTAGTGTTCTGGATTATATCCATTCATCAAATTATATCTTTATTTTTTGCCACAGTAATAGGTACCGGCACGGATGCTCTAATCCTCGGATTGTCTTTGCAAACGTGCGCCCAACTTGAAATTTTCGAAAGTCGTCTTCACAAATTTATAATTAATAAAACAGTTAGAGATCTGGGACATACACTTTCAACGTCGAATAAGAACGAAGTGGGGATATCGGAATGCGTAGATTATCATCTCAGCATTTACAAGTGAGTCACGTAAGAATCCGTTTTTATGCATATATTCAGTCTTTATGTACGTGTGTATGTGCATGCGCATGTACATTATTCAAATTTCCATGTCTAAGAACTGCTGTTATTTACAACAATAATTATTGATGCTTATGACGGAAAATCGTTTAAAATCAAAAGGTAACACAACCGACATTATTTGCAATTAATAGACTATTATTACGAGCTCGAAAGCAGAGCATTCTCAAAGTGATTTAATTATATAGTCATTCCGTGGTAAGCTGTGCAGAAAAATAAAATTTAATTAGATTGATTTACATGTTTAAAACGAAGTAATTCTTCTTTCAAAATGACGCATACTAAAACAAACATGTTATAAAATTATACATTATAACAGCAATTGTCTTATTACTCGTATTCAGTGCAGGATTAACGTGAAATCATTACAGATACGCGAAAACGGTAAACGTCATATTCAACCAGGTGTTCTTCGTTCAGTTTTTTTGTAGTATAATAGTATTATGTACATGTGTATATTACTTGTCAACCCATATTTCGGAACTGTCTGGACTTGTGTCTTTTTTGATATATACGATTTGCATGTTCGCGCAAATCTTCATTTTCTGCTGGTCCGGAAACGAAGTTATACTTAAGGTAACTCTCTATGCTCCATCTACTATAAGCCGTATCGAAAAATAATCCGTACCTAACGGATTTATTTTACCAAATTAATAAAAAATGGCGAGTGCTTTTATACATTGCAGTTCAATTTTTTACAAGTTTTTGCTAGATAATTTGGGAAATAATTTGTTAAGCAAGTTTGGATTCGACGCTCGTGTATATAAAAAATATCAATTTTCTACATAAGGATTATAGTTCATGCATACATATGTGTGCGTGTAAAAATTAATAATATTAATACAATTATTTGGTAAAATTTATTTGTGTTACGTTGATAGAGCACGGGCATAGGAGATACTATATATCATATGGATTGGCCATTGCTATCAATCAGAGAGAAAAAAGGATTGCTCATGATCATGATGCGTAGCACTATTCCTATAAAGTTCACGAGCAGCTTCTTGATAACTCTATCCGTTCAGTCTTACAGTAACGTTAGTATTATTATTACATTGGTATCAAAATAAATATTTGACATATTCAGAAGATACGTTGTTTTTGATATTATCAATATTTGTCGCGGTACGAAAATACAATTAAAATTTTCATAAATGCCTTATCTTCTATATTAAGGTTTTTTCTAATTTTTCTTTCAGATCCTAAAAACGTCTTATTCAATATTTAACGTGTTACAAAAGTGAAATATAAATAATGATGTAGTTTTGAATAAATTATAAATTCTAAATCTTATAACTTTTGTTTCCACACATTTTTCCACTTCAGCCTTATTTTCTATTCCGATTATTCAAACACTGATGCAAGCAGATAACATGCATACAATGTAATAGGTATAATACATATAACAATTTATTTTTATATCTAAGCAGAAATCGAGCGTCAGTTAAACATGAAAAATATAATGTCTTCTTATACCGTTACCTGCGACACTCTTTTGCGGTCGTACCAGAAATAATCCAGTCTTCTGCCTCACCCGTCATACTTGGCGAGCGGATGTGTGACAGTTAACTTGGAAAGTATTTAAACACTTTATTCGTTACTTCATCTGCAGAATGATTGGTAACTAATAAGACAATCAAGTATATGGAATATTCATTTGCATCGCAAAATGAAGAAAAAATAATGACGTATAAGCAACACTAATTTCGGCTCTAGCGTTAAAGTCAGAAAAGAATAATTTCTCAGGCTTTGCTACATGTGATGTACTGAGTATAGAATTAATACATGGTAGTTCCCCTGTACACTCGTCATACCTCGCAGATATACAAGCAACTTGAGAAATATGCTCTGACACTGAGTATATTATGCATCACATTCTTATCGCTACACTCGTCTTGTATTTTTATGTAATAAAACGGGAAACTGTATGCGGAAGGTACGATATTCTTCGTAGTTCCGATGGACGGGAGACATACAAATATTTTATTCAACGGGAATATGACAACGTGAAAGGAAAACATCCCTCGATAATTGCAACTAGGAAAACTTTTATAATTGTAGTATTCGCAAGAACGGAAAAGAACGTGCACTCCATAATAAATGATTAAATGACTTCATGTCGATTTTTTAATGGCGGTAATTGTAGTAGGGTTGACAATAAGATGCTGAAGAGGGTAAAATTATACACAGTCTGTCGCAAGACGTGCTCGGTTACATTTAAGTGAAATTTATTGACCATTACGATAATAAAATAACATGTGTCGTATCAGTGTATTTGTTTTATAATTTTGTTGCATTATCAGCCACAATTCTGGGGAACCGATATTTCGAAATAAGGTGCGTGATTAAATTATAAATGCTTACAAATATTGCTTTCTAGTTATATTTTCACGTATCGTATATTGCATTCCGTTTAAATAAGGTTGTTCAGTTTTTACCCGCGATAACATTGGACGCGATCGGTATGTACGTTAAACGTGTATAAAATTTTTCTTCATCGAATCCATTCATGTATTTAGTGTTTGCAATTTAAATCAGGTTGTAGAATTTAATACTTCACGTAATCTGTTTATATAACATATTACCTTCTGTATTAAATTCAATTTTTTTCATAATTACCTTACACGCCTGGACATATAATTAATATAATTAAGAAAAGATATACTTTTCGCAATTCTGCAAACTACTTTTTTAGATATTACTTTACATGTAGAAAGAGGTTATGCTTTTGTGCAACACACTGATAAGTTGTTTGTAAAGGAAGAGATTTAAATATGCAAATACTTTCTTTACATTTTTCAATGTATACCGTTGGTGGTATATGGCGACCTGTTGAATGGTCATCGGATGGTGCCAAGCTGCTGTATAGTATATTTACCATTATTATAGTATCTTCGGAATACTTTTTGATGATAACTCAATTTATGGATATAGTACTTGTTGTCGACAATATCGATGATTTTACTGCTAATACTCTAATGTTTTTGACTATTGTTGCTGTTTGTTGTAAAGCGACGGTCGTTGTTGTGCGTCGGAATGCGATCATCAACATAGTGCAATTGTTGTTGAAAGCACCACATAAACCTCGAAACGAGGATGAAGTAGCTATCCAAACGAAATTTGATAAGTTTATCAGGTGAGTTCGTATATTTATTAAAAATTTTTAATTATAAATTTCTGTACATTGTAAGTACAAATAATTTGTGCGTTTATACAATTTAATATCGGTTCTATGTTTGCAGAACGTTTACGTTAAGATACACTTTTTTGGCGACGGGCTCCATTACAGGCCTCACTCTAGGATCAATATTAAATGCTATGCATGGTCATTTACCTTATCGAGTATGGCTACCATGGAATTACGATATACCTCTGGTGTTCTGGATTATATCTATTCATCAAATCTTAACTTTACTTTTCGCCTGTATCATAAATGTCGGGACGGAAACTCTAGTTCTCGGATTGCTCATACAAACGTGCGCCCAACTTGAAATTTTCGAAAGTCGTCTTCACAAATTTATAATTAATAAAACAGTTAAAGATCTGGGACATACACTTTCGACGTCGAATAAGAACGAAGTAGGGATATCGGAATGCGTACATTATCATCTCAGCATTTACAAGTGAGTCACGTAAGAATCCGTTTTTATGCATATATTCAGTCGCCTCTTTATGTACGTGTGTATGTGTGCGTGCGCGTGTCCATTATTTAATTTCAAAGTCTAAGAAATGCTGTTATTTACAACAATAATTATTGATGCTTATGACGGAAAATCGTTTAAAATCAAAAGATAACATAATTAACGTCATTAATTGCAATTAATAGACCATTATTATGAGCTCGAAAGCAGAGTATTCGCAAAATGATTTAATTATATAGTCATTCCGTGGTAGGTTGTGCAGAAAAGTAAAATTTAATTAGATTAATTTAAGTATTTGTTTAGAACCAAGTACTTCTTCTTTCAGTAAATGACGCATGCTAAAAGATACATTTCCGACAATATTTAAAATTATTGGAATTATGTTATAAAATTATATATCATAACAGTAATTTCGCATTCAATGCATGATTTAACATGAAACCATTACAGATTCGCGAAAACGGTAAACGTCATATTCAACCAGGTGCTCTTCGTTCAGTTTTTTTCTAGTATAATAGTATTATGTACATGTGTATATTACTTGTCAACCCATACTGCGGAACTGTCTGGACTTGTGTCTTTTTTGGTATATACGATTTGCATGTTTGCACAAATTTTCGTTTACTGCTGGTCCGGAAACGAAGTCATACTTAAGGTAACTCTCTATACTCCATAATTCGTACCAAAATATTCCGTACCAAAGGGATGTGTTTTACCGAATTAATAGAAAATGGCGAGTGCTTTTATATACAACTTAATTTGTGTGTGTGTATGTGTGTGAAATTAATAATATTAATAAAATTATTTGGTATTATTATGCAATAATAAATTTATTTGTGTCATGTTGGCAGAGTACGAGCATAGGAGACACTATATATCGTACAGATTGGCCATTGCTATCAATCAGAGAGAAAAAAGGATTGCTCATGATCATGATGCGTAGCACTATTCCTATAAAGTTCACGAGCAGCTTCTTGATAACTCTATCCCTTCAGTCTTACAGTAACGTTAGTATTATTATTACTTTGGTGTCAAAATAAATATTGACATATTAAGAAGATACGTTGTTTGTGATATTTGACATATTAACGAGATACGCTGTTTGTGATATTACTGATATTTGTCGCGTACTTACGAAAATACAATTGAAATTTTCATAAATGTCTTATCTTCTATATTAAGATTTCTTTTAATTTTCCTTTCAGATCCTAAAAACGTCTTATTCAGTATTTAACGTGTTACAAAAGTGAAATATAAATAATGATGTAGTTTTGGATAAATTAGAAATTCTAAATCTCATAACTTTTGTTTCCATACATTATTACTTCAGCCTTATTCCCTATTCCGATTATCCAAACACTGACGCAAACAGATGACATGCACGCACGCACAGTAAATGTAACTACAATGTGTAACACAATGTAATAGGTATAATACATATAACAATTTGTTTTGATATGTAAGCAGAAATCGATCGCGTCAATTAAACATGAAAAATATAATATTATTTTATTCGTTACCTGCGACTCTCTTTTGCGGTCGTACCAGAAATAGTTCAGTCTTCTGGCTCACCCGTCATCATACTTGGCGAGTGGATGTGCGACAGTTAACTTGAAAAGTATTTAAACACTCTATGCGTTACCTCGTCTGCGGAAATTGGTAACTAATAAGATAACCAAGTATATGGAATATTCATTTGCATCGTCAAATGAATAAGTGATAATAACGGAAAATACGTATCATATATATTATCCTTTATGAATACGTATTCTCTTTTATGCATTCTATTATTCATATTCTCCAATATATTTATCTGTTAACTGTTATATCAACAAATTAGCAATTAATTATTCATACATCAATACACCAAACGACTCATAATAATCATATAATTGATAAAATAATATCCACGATTATATAGATATTATGAGTTTAATTGTTTACAATCACGAAATACCGAGGGAAAATTCACAATCCAAAATTTTGTACACCACTGTCATACTACCGAGCCAATAAAATAAGCCGAATAAAATTCGAACACTGCCTTAGCAATGCTATGCATTGTCCTCCTCCTGGATTGTCACTACCACCAGTCATTATTACCACTGCCCAAACACTGACGACAATGCCGTCAAATATTATAGGCCACTGCTTACTTTTTTTAGTCCACTGCTGAGAATTTTTGTACACGAATCCCAGTTGTAGGGATATTTATTTGATTTGAAGTTATTAGGTGACCATTAAGAGCTCGAAAACATAACGTTACCAAACTAATTATGCTAGAGTTTCCTTAATTCTTAATGTTTTAAGAATTGAAAAACTATATGTAATGATAAGACACTTTCTCATTTAAAATACCAGAATTAATACGACGTTAGGTACAGGTACGTCAAAACAGTATATTCAACCAAGTGCTCTTTGTTCAATTCTTCGGCAGTATCTTGACATGCAAGTGTATTTTACATACCGGCATATTTCGGAGTCCGGGACTGCGACTTTGCTGGTGTACACCATTTGTATGTTCGTGCAAATTTACGTTTACTGCTGGTCCGGAAAAAATAATGCTCAAGGTAAATATAACTGCTTGTATTCCACGATCTATTCTCACACGTAACCTTGCAACAAGTGAAACAAATGTAATATATTAATTGTAATTATGTTCAACGTATCGCACACAAAATGTCAATTTATGTTGTCCATACACAACGTCAAGATTATCAATCGCTCACCAATCATTCTATCATTCTATCGTCGATATCTATTATCTATGATTTTGAAAATTATAACTGCTCTCTAAATTGATGTTAGATATATGATGTACGTGTGTGTGACTTGGTTAACTGAAATCGATAGTAATATTGAACCCAACTGCTTGGAGCGATTATATGTAAATCAAGTAATAAAAATCAATAGAGGTGCGCACCAATCGAGGGTGCGAATGAAATATCCTTCTCGGACACACACCCGATTATAGCGCAAAAATATCGGTGTAAATTTATTCTACCTGGTAAATAATAGATGTTTTTTCCAACTTACTTACACAGAATCTTTTGTGTGTGTACATGTTTTTAGGTATCTTATAATTTAGATACCTAAAGTTATTAGATCTTATTTAAAGAAAAAACTTTTTTAGTACATATGTGAAATTATTAATGATTACAATTTCGCGATATAATTGTAACTAGTTTATTTATTTTACGACAGAGCACGAGCATAGAAAATGCGGTATGTCATTTAGACTCGTCCTCATTATTAGTCAGTAAAAAAAAATTGTTGATCATGAAAAACGTAGCACGAAAAATGCTAATATCTTTAATTATTTACAATTATCTCATTTATTCGTGTTTTAAATAGCAGATAATATAATGCACTAAGATGTATTTAATTCATGAAATATTTATAAAACAAATACACACACATGCGCGCCCGTGCACACAAATCAGATATAATTTAACCATCTTTGAAAGTATGGGATATATTTTTAGATAATTAGTTTCATAAAATTTATTATAAAGTTTTTTATTTTTGACTATTCAATAGATAATTCAGTAAATATTTGTTGCAATAAATTGAGTATAAAACACCAATATTTTTCGCTACAATTTCTAAGTCTATATAAATACTTGGTCAAATTACATAATAATAATAATTAGTTACAGGAAACATTACCTATATATATTTAGGAATAGTTTTATTCATCATCAATTTTGCGAGTTACAAACTGTCTTCTCATTTCAAATGTAACAATACCAACAGCCACACCAACATTTAAACTGTCAATGCCGTTAGTCAATGGTATGTTAACACGAGTGCAATTTCTTGCACGTAACAATTTACATGATTCGAGACTAACACCCTCGGTTTCACCCCCAATAACAAGTACCATTTCTCTTTTTGTAAAATCTAATGTATAGTAAGGTTCGACTGGAAGTTGAGATATTAATTTTTTTACTAGCAATTTAGTTTTTGCAGTTTGTTTATATTGGTTGGTTTGACTTGTCAGTTGGTCTATCGCGTTATCTTCAGCAGTTTGATCGTCGTTCGCATTTACATAATCTTGTTTCGTATAATTATCATTGCCTTCGATGGAAGTGCTTACAGTTGACTCTTGATTAACCGTATCTTTTAAATCATTTTCATACGCTATATTGTTGTCCGCTAGAAAAATTGCAGACTCATCATTTATCAACGTTGGAATCTCATCCCATGAAACGGACGTAATTATTGGTAGGCGAAAATGTGCACCTGTAGCACTGCGCACAACTTTGGGCTCCCACAAATCCACACACCCTATATAAGGCAAGAAAAATCCAGATTAATGGAAAAATTACAGACTATAAAATTAGTAATCGTGCAAATTACCTTTCATTAATAATAACTTTTCGCAACCAACTGCAGCAGCAGCTCTTATAATAGTTCCCAAATTTCCTGGTTCTCTGACATTGTCACAGACAATAGTCAAAGGTATAGCGTCCTTGGCAGGTTCCTTATCGTCCATATCTGGGATTTCGAAGATTCCTGTACCAAAAAAATTGCAATAACTATATACAAATATCTACTTTTTGTAGATTGTGCTAATTGTCAGTCGTCTCCTTTGCGAGATCATATAAAATCAAAATATTTACCAATTATCCCAGGCGAAGTTGTTAAGTTGGACCACAATTGAATCGTACGATACGGAATCTTATACAGTTTTACTTCCTTGGGAAGCGACAGCGGCAGTATGTCGGATAATCTGTTGAAAAATATTACTTTTGGCACTATCCCTGCCTGAATCGCATCTTCGATTAATCGAAAGCCTTCCAGTAGCATTTGACGAGTCTTTTCTCTTCTCTTTTTCGTTTTAATATCTATCATTAATGAGCTGAAACATGAAATGCAAACAGTATTATTCGTAGGACTATACTTTCTAGAGGCTATTTGAGCATTATTTAGAAAAACTATATACCTGATGAGCTTATCGTTTGCATCAAGTGCTATATATCTTTGTTCTGTGGCAGAACCTTCTTTAATTTCATTTTCCTTCTTATCTTTCTTTTTCTCTTCGCGTGTATTGACTCTTGGTCTCCTCCTACGTGTTTTAGGAATTTTTTGTTCAACAGCTTTCGATGTATCATCAGTGTCCAAAAGCTCATGTTCATTGACAATAGCAACAGGTCTTCGACTACTCCATCCAGAACTATATCCGCATTTAATTGTCGATCTTAAATCGGCTGGTCGCAAAAGTTTTGCGCCGCGAATCGACCTAAGTGATAACTGTACAACACTCAGCAACATTTTTATTTTGAAAAATCTATTCCAAATGTCATGCACTGTTCATTGAATAATTATTTTAATAATCACTATATTATATAATAATGTCTTGTGTTAACTTTTTATAACGCGACACACGTTGTTAATTCAAGATACCGAAAGTCTGAATAAATTTGCCACATGCTCTTGCATTCACCCGGCGCCATGAATATCATAGGCACCCTAACCTCAAACACGTCTAGAATGCGCAGTGCGCTCGAGAAGCATGCAACATTACAGGTTTCTCTCTGACCTTACTTAGCGAGGACTCAAACCCTACTTAGCAAAGACTCAAACCCCATTTAGCGAAAATTCAAATCTCACGATACTTTATAATTTAAAAAAATGTTATAAAAAATATTAATATGGACATTATATATAATATATTGTCTTGTAAATATCTCTTCATATAATGGAAGATTGTATTACAAAGCGAACTCGTGACAAAGGTTCTTGAGGCATTACGAATAATTGCATACTTGTAACTTGCAACACACCATATATATGGCTTGGTAAAATTAATGACAGTTATTAACAACTTATAGCGACTCTTACTATAGCGTAGCTGACACTTTCCGACTTTTCGATACGAAAATGTCGTAATTATGGTGTAATCTTGCCATTTGATTATGAAATTGAGGAAGAATAATATTTCAAGACGTTGCAGTGGGCCCTCCCTTAGGGAAATATGTCGTGCTTTCAAGGTAGTATTTTTACTGCAAAATTCTCACAATTCTATTTATAAAACGTAACTTAATTATATCGATAATGTTACATCATTTATAGTCATCATGCATTTTTGATAATGAATTATTAACCCTTCGCAGAACATGTGTAATTCTGCTGCTTTCGTCGAACAAGTGGGTCTCTTACGCCAGTTAAGATTTTCAAGCTGTAATGGTGCCATAAAAAATCTGAAAGAATTCAGTGACTTAAGAACCCCTCGATAAAAAGTGATTTGGATCGACAGGAATTAAGAGGATTATATGTCAATAATAGCAAAGCAGAGACCACTTTGAACGATGACTCATATCGAGCTAAAAAAAGCTAAAGTTATTAAAAACCAGATGTTCATGGAGGTCACTTGAGATCATCAGGTGACTACGAACGGATCACATATACCAACGAGTTTGTGCCAATAATATCTGCAGTAAATGTTTGGAGATCTATTCTTTGCAAAGAGTTCGATGCGTCAACATTTATCGGGTTTGTTTATAGACTTGACTGAAAAATGAATTGAAGGAAGAACTGAAACAGAAGTTTTTATTACAGTGCAGTGCCCGCAGTGACGGTTTGTAATAATTATTAATGTGAAAGAAGATGATATCTAGATAATCTAGATATCTTTCAGCATTGTTTTAAACTTTACACGACTTTCTGGACTTTCACAGAATCTGTTGATGAATTCTTGCCATAACGTGATGCAGTCGAAGAAAATATCGTCGCAAAGAATTAAACTTCCTTTTTTTCCGAATTGATCGATGTAATAACAGTGCGTTTCTCCAATTAATAAAAATAAGTGACGAATAATCACAATGATAATAATTATACATAATGTATATATAGCCTATTGATATTTATTTATTAAGTTTTATGTGTCGTATAGATATATATTGTATCTTTCCTTTATATCGTTCATCTTTTATAAAAATAACGATCTCCTTGTATCGACAGGTTCGTAAATATGGAGAACGAAGCAAAATAAAATTCAGTTAAAAGTGTTAAATTTAGACGTTTCTCTTTGTGCATTACTGTGTTATTGTATATATTGAACAAGAGGATATAACACAATGGAATTTCAGGAAAAATCTGCTTTTGCTCAAGAAAATCCAATTTATGATGCCATCCCTTTAATCATTATTGATAAAACGGGAAGGAAATATCCCAAAGGTCTGTGGAGCTTTATATCATATTTATATCATTATTTAACTAAATTTCCTTTTTTTTCTCGTAAAAATTATACAAATGTGTAATTCTAGAACTTAATAGCTTCTTGATTCGGCTATACAGAAATAGAGTAGTTTTCGAAATTTGAATATATTAAAATACATTAAATGTTACTTTGTTTATTATTTCAGACGAGGCAGAAAATCTAAGAAAACATTACGTTTCTAGTCCATTTTGGATGAAATTTCGTTTACTATTATTTTGGACAATGTGGGTTGTATTAATAATGGCGATGATAATCTCTTTTCTTACATACTTTTGCTTTACACCCCGAATGTGTCATAGTTCAAATACACATAAAAATATACACAAATAAGTAAGTGTATATATCCAGAAAATTAAAATGTGTAATATTCTCTCATTACAAAAATAAACAATTTCGTAGAATCATTAAATTCTGTTACACAATTAGTAATCAATTTTTATCAAAAAACCAATTTTTCGGAGTTTGATAAACTTGGTTGATAAGAATTTAATTAATTTACTTCGCATTCAATGCAATTTTAACAATTTAGAGAATTTTCTTCAACATTTTTCAACTCACTTTGTAATGTATATATATATACATATATTAGTTAAAACTATATATTATACATTTTAATTTTTAATAAAATAATAAATTTTTAATTACCGTTGAATTTATTAATATATTTATTAATATATATTTTGAATGTATGTTTCAGTAAATACATCGTCTCATAAGATGCAATGGAAACGCAATGGCGCATGATAATAATTTAGATTATTATATGTTTGTATTGTATATTCATGGTTCAAGTAATAATATTAGTCAATGGTATTAAAATTATTAATAATATGACAATTGAAGAATATCAACGCTTAGCTAGTAGAAAAGTGTTTGAAAGAAATTAAATTGTTGTATACTTTCATTACACCTTTATTACTATAAAGGCAATTTATTACTATAAAGGCGCAATTTTACAGCATAAAAAAATTCAAGATGGCAATTTTAATGAAATAAGTATATGTATAAATTGTATTTCTTATGTCCTCTTTTAAAAATATTAAATCTAGTGACTTTGTTGTAGCACTTTTTTATAAATAGCAAGATTTAATTTTACTAAATTTTATATTTTACTTAAAATTAATTTAATTAGGTATAATAATAATGGAAATATAAAATTAAACTTAATTACATACACATTCTCATATTATTTTATATTTTATATTGATAAGATTATATAATTTTATATCACATGCCAGAATAATTACATATGAGAAATTACATAAAAATTTTCTCTCTTTTTCTCTCTCTTCTCATTTTAATCCTAAAATTTAATTGATTCTAAATCGATGTTATTTTAACTTTAATTTACTTAGAAAATTTTATTTTATTACAAAAATTATATCACATGCCAGAATAATTACATATGATCACACACAATTAGATTTAAAAATTCTCTCTCTCTCTCACCTCATTTTAATCCTAAAATTTATTTGACCTTAAATCAATATTATTTTAACTTTAATTTACTTAGAAAGTTTATTTTATTATATAAATTATATACATATATAAAATCTAACATAGAAAAAGATTTATTTTTGCACATTTTTTACTTAAATTTATATCAATACTCTATTCAACAATTAAGTTTTGAAAACACAACAGAATAAACAAAATTACGTTATTTAATCTTCTTGTTTAGTAAGTGACTGTGATTGTTTCAAAACCGACTGCGATTCTCGATTTGACTTTCCTTGAATTAACGTTGTTGA
Source organism: Temnothorax longispinosus (assembly GCF_030848805.1). Lineage (NCBI taxonomy): Eukaryota > Metazoa > Arthropoda > Insecta > Hymenoptera > Formicidae > Temnothorax > Temnothorax longispinosus. The sequence goes on along the minus strand of NC_092364.1, from coordinate 1,597,388 downwards.
ACTCAACATAACAGAAATATGTTCTGGCAAAGGACACGCGATCAACAGAAGGTTCTCCGCGTTATAATACTTATTCAATACCTGATGCAATTGCGTGAATGCAGCGCAAATGTTATTCTTCACTGGTTTAAACAGAATAAATTCAGTTTCTTTGTTAGCTAAATATAACTGCATCGATTGCTGTATCTCCGGACATTTGAATTTAATTACCCTCAATACGTCGGCTACTATAGTTGCTATCTCTTGCGGACTTCCTAGGGCATTTTCTTGAATCGAGCTTGCATCGAGCAACTTTTCCTTCTCCAATAACTTAATAATAGGATAAATCAATAAATAAGTTGCGTGTTGTATTAATCGCTGGCACGTAAGTCTCAACTTTGCGTCCACATGCTTCCTCGAGTCGATAAGTTGCTCCTTCATCTGTGGTGCACCTTCCAAAAGAAACTGCAATAACGCGTTGTTCGACAGGGTAAAGAACCTAGAACTCTTTTCGAGCAGCCCGAATGCAGCGGTCTTCACTTTAGAGAAGTCTAAACTATATTCTTTGATAGTAAAATCTACTTGAAACGGTGCAATTTGTTCTCTAAGAATCAGCAAGTGCTTTATCTGGAATAATTCTGCATCTAATGTACTCGCTCTCTTCTCAATTTCCTGTCTGGCATTCTCGATACTCTGGACGCAGAGGGAAATGGCCTCCTGGCTCAATGACTGGAACACGGATCTGTCCACGCAACGGTAGAGCCTCGACAGGCAGACCAGAGTCCTGCGTACCGTGGGATACCACATAGCATGCAGATCCGCTGGAGAACTCCCCATGTGTGTCTTCTGATAAATGGAATCGATAACTATGTGATTTCGAGAAACTGGTTCTAGGACAGAGCTGTCAGTGGACGAGACGGAGATCCTCTTCATGCGGGTCTGGCGATTCGCTTCCCTGATCGATTCCGCTATTTCTTCCATCATCTTCAGCTTTTCTGGATACGCCAGGTCGCCTGACGAAGGATTGTAATTCAGTACGTCGGATTGCAGATATAAATGCGCCCGAAATACCAATCTCTCCTGAACATCGTGCAACAGCTGTAAGCAAATGTTTCCGAAGCCTTCCAGCGGTTCAAAGTTGTTCTGCACGTGTTCGTCGAGCATCTCTATTCGTAGAATGCAGCAAATCTCGGCCAATGTCTCGAGATGATTAATGTGTATTATGAAAGGTCTCAATGCGTCATACAGAGAAGTGCACAAGCTCTCCAGGTATGCGGTCAGTCCGCTTGATTGTTTCGAAAAAAATTCGTAGAACAGTTTATGTTCGTCTATCGACGCATGCAAGAGTAATGCACAAGAATGTCGCACTAAACTGCAATGGTCGCCATTATATTTTTCTCTTATGGAATTCAGAGACTTCTGTATGCTTGTACCTAGCACCAAGCCTCGCTGACTCCAATAATATTGATGGCACTCGAGCAACAAGCTGTCATATTCCTGCCTTTTGTACGATTTGCTTTCAATTTGCCTGATAACCGGCCTTGTTTTGGACAAGATCGTCTGAAATCTGCCATAAAATAGAGCGAGAGCCGCGTCCGTGTTCTCCGATGAATTTTCATTGTCCTTCAAGTTCAAAATGCTTTCAGTGGTTTTAGAGAACAAGTTGGAGATGTAATTCTGTATCAACGCAATCGCCTTCGACTGGCAATGCTTGTATCTCACCAGGTAAGTCCCACTTTCATTGTACGACGAGTTGTTTTGCATAAAATCTATGTTTGTGTCAATTTTATCTAATATAGAAAAAAACATTTCGCTGTTCACCGACAAGGTGGACGCGTCTAGCTTCTCTGTAATCACATCGATCTCCTTGAAATATTTAACGTACTCCGTAATGCCGTCGATTGTCGCATTTAACTGCTTTTGATCGAAGATGAGTTGTTCGCTGGCTTCGTACAGAGAGGTGGTCTTGCTGGAAACCTCAGTATACTGCTTGTAGAGCGCAGAGAAATCGTCCAACGTCTCTTCTATCTGAGAACAAACGTCCTGGCACTCGGACCTCCTCGATTTTAGCTCGTCAAGGTACAGGCTGTACTTCATGTCGTACATGGATACGTATTTCCTTTCTAGAAGCAAGAAATGCTGAAGTAACTCCTGATACCTTTCTATCGGGGGTGTATTCTCCTGAGAATTCTGCTCGTGTAGCTTCTCATCGCCGTCGATCACGCTGGACTGTAGATTCGATAACGGGAAGAACGAAGTCACAACGATCTCCAGATTTGTCAAGCAATCCTTTTGACACTCTGTCAACGGGGCCAGAGAATTGTCGTTCTGGTCCCACTTAATGAGGTTATGTGGAATTACCTTCGTCTGAGACATGATTTTATTTGCAACAGAGATTTTCAAATAATGACATAATCGCACGTGTCTCGTTTACGCGTAAGTACTAGATCGTGTAATTGAATTCAAGTGCGCGTATTAAATCGGCAATTCCAGAACCTCGTAAAACTTGACAGAAACTGTTGACGTTGACGTATAATACTCGACAGACTCGACTGTCGACAGTGTCGACATGGCTCAACATGATCGACATTATCGATTCGATATACGTCTCGATTTCTCTGTTGCATTTTCCGACGCGCCGCCTGAGAAAGTGCAACTCAACTACGTCGTATCGCTCGGTAACCGCACATGGTTTGCGTCCGTGCTAATGGTTCGTGTCCGAACTAGCCAGCTGGAGGGGATATTCTGGCCGCGGCTGCCGCGCTTCCATCATCTTGCGTATTCCAATTAATAACGAATTACGATAATTAAAATTACAAAATTAAGACTACATTCTTCAAAATTATTACGAATTTTGTATCTCATAATTTTGAAAAATATAATCGTAATTTTATAATTTTAATTTTCAGATAAATGTCAAATTTTGACGTAATTGTCATAAATTCGTTACCTTAATTATAAAATTTTAATCATCACTCACCGACCGATGCGCAACAGCGGAGTTATTCTGCAACGTCGCTACGATGATTCTGTAACAAAGAAATGTAGAATCCGAATTAAAGCAGGGTGCAAGAGAGAGAGACAATCAATATTTCAAAAAATGATTACTATATAAACACTAAATTTTATATTATTGTTTATAAAGCAAATTTAATGAAATAATTTTGTAATTTCTTAAGAATACTCTATCCATTGAACATAAGCTTCTATAGAATTTCTAAAATAAAACTATTTTTCTCTAACTTTTATTTTCTGAATAACTCTCCGGTTAAAAAGTAAATGACCCATCAGTATAAGATATAATATGTGTATATGTATAAATAAATTATATTTACCGCTTGTTGCTCCGCCGGCGCCTGATGCCTCCTCCTAGGCCTCCACCTCCTCTCAGGCTACTCGGGATGTCAGTTTCCTCGATGCGAAGATACTCCTTCCTGCGTGGATATTTTCTGTAACATAAAAATAATCGAATCGACTAAATAATTGTCACGCACATCGAACATCTTATTCGTTATTACGATTAATGTTTTCCTAAATTACTTCTTCGAAAAAAGTCTACGTTAGAATCAACTTGAATCAAATTTTTCGATTTATTTTTTTTTACTAATTTATATTCCGAAACACGGTTTAATGTAGCAACTAAATAAAAACAAACGAAAAAAAGATTCTATATCTTTAGAAAAAATAAAAAATAACACTTACCAGAAGTGTTAAGTACGCCGATGCCCGATGCCTCTCCTAGGCCTCCACCTCCTCTCAGGCTGCTCGAGATGTCCATCGTGTTCCCTCGATGCGAAGCTGATGGTCCTTCCAGCGTGGATATTTTCTGTAACATAAAAATAATCGAATCGATTAAATAATTGTCACGCGCATCGAACATCTTATTCATTATTCAGATTAATGTTTTCTTAAATTACTTCTCCAAAAAAAATCTCTACGTTAGAATCAACTTAAATCAAATTTTTCAAATTAATTCTTTTTACTAATTTATATTTCGAAACACGGTATAATGTAGCAACTAAATAAGGATAAACGAAAAAAAGAATTCTATAATATTTTTAGAAAAAATAAAAAAATAACACTTACCAGAAGTGTTGGTACGTTGATGCCCGATGCCTATCCTAGGCCTCCTCCTCCTCTCAGGCTGCTCGGAATGTCAGCTACGCAGGATTCCCTCGCTGCTCCGATGTCACGTTCAGCGTCGTTATTTTCTAAAATATTCAAATAAACGATTCGATTAAGTAAAGACAGAAGAGATAGAAAATTTTTAGACATAAGTAACATAGTACGTAAAAATCAATTACACTCACCACTTTCTTTCAGGCTGCTCTGGCCGCAAAATCCACCTCCACCTTTGGGTCAAATAGGAGTCTCGAGCCACACTGAGACTCGTGGCAATGCAAAGAAAAATCAAGAAGCCATTTCGGCTATATTGCATTAATTTTACGACGTTGTTGCAATATAGTCGAAATGTTTCTTGACCTTTCTCGCTTAACAGAAATGTAATTGCTGAAAGGAATTAAAAATTATTCTCTACCTTTTTTTTTTTTTTTTTTTTACGTGGTGGAAATCTTCGAAAGACTCCCCCGCCCTGGGGTAGGGAGGGGGAGTGTCGGATTCTACGCGCACGCGTACCACCGTTACGAGGGGCGCTTCAGAGGACCGAAATCCCCTGAGCCTCCCTCAGCGTGGCATCGCGCGCCCATAGCCTACCGACTAAAACCACCACGAGCGACCCAGATCTAACTTTCTAAGGGTGGTGGGTGTCGATCCGCAGACACACGCACCGCGCGACTCTACGCCCTATAATCCACCCGTAATCTCGCAGGGTTGGGTGGGTGTCGATCCGCAGACACACGCACCCGCGCGAATCTACGCCCTATAATCCACCCGTAATCTCGCAGGGTTGGGTGGGTGTCGATCCGCAGACACACGCACCGCGCGAATCTACGCCCTATAATCCACCCGTAATCTCGCAGGGTTGGGTGGGTGTCGATCCGCAGACACACGCACCGCGCGAATCTACGCCCTATAATCCACCCGTAATCTCGCAGGGTTGGGTGGGTGTCGATCCGCAGACACACGCACCGCGCGAATCTACGCCCTATAATCCACCCGTAATCTCGCAGGGTTGGGTGGGTGGCGATCCGCAGACACACGCACCGCGCGAATCTACGCCCTATAATCCACCCGTAATCTCGCAGGGTTGGGTGGGTGTCGATCCGCAGACACACGCACCGCGCGAATCTACGCCCTATAATCCACCCGTAATCTCGCAGGGTTGGGTGGGTGTCGATCCGCAGACACACGCACCGCGCGAATCTACGCCCTATAATCCACCCGTAATCTCGCAGGGTTGGGTGGGTGTCGATCCGCAGACACACGCACCGCGCGAATCTACGCCCTATAATCCACCCGTAATCTCGCAGGGTTGGGTGGGTGTCGATCCGCAGACACACGCACCGCGCGAATCTACGCCCTATAATCCACCCGTAATCTCGCAGGGTTGGGTGGGTGTCGATCCGC